>NC_083106.1:50064341-50695601 GCF_949774975.1 Lagenorhynchus albirostris
GCTGACTGGCCGCGGCCACCCGTCACCAGGCCCCAGACGCCCCTCTCCGCCCCCCGCCTCCGCCCCCCAACAAATAATAAACAATCGAGTAAAATTCGAAGGAAGGAAGGAGGAGAGGATAGAGAGAGGGCGAACCAGAAGGCAATCCTCCGCACGCTGATGGGAGGGAGAGTTAAAAGGAGAGGGACGTGAGAAGACCGGGGAGGGGAGGGAAGGAGCAGACCTGAGACGATGTGTCCAGCCGCGATGAGGTGGCATCAGGGGAGGAAAGTTGGAGAGCATTCTGCGGGGCACGCCTGGTAATACGGGGGGCGCTAGGGCCCGGCAGCGGCTGGTCTCGGGGCTCCTGGGCGGTGAGCGGCCCGCCGAAGGGGCGGAGACTGGGCCGCGCTAGCGCAACTCGGGCGGAGCCGGCAGACACGTGCGGGAGGAGGGCGGGCGCGCGCGCGCGGGCGCGCCTCACAGGCTCGCCCTGGGCGCGCGGCACCAGCAGCAGCGCGCGCTTGTTTACCAGCGCACGTGGGTGTTATTTTTAAACGGAATGTTGTGCTGGCAGCTCAGCGGAGTGGCGGGCGCGTGGGGCCGCCCGCGCCGGCTGGGGGACGCGGCGGGGCCCGCGCCACGGCCTCTACGAGCGAAGCTCAGGGGCCAACAAGGCTGTCCCCACTGCGGGCACTTGTGCAGCCGGCCGCTCCGGCTGGGAGCCTGATTGCGAGTTTCGCGCGCTGTCCAAGCCCCTACCGAGACAAGTGTTCTCGCCGCGGAACGCTGCCTTTTGTAAGCTCGGCCTCGGCTCCCTTATTCACATCCCGGGAACAAAGCCACCTCTTTCTTTTCGCCCTGGAGGCCGCGCCAGGCCGGGCTCCGCGGCCACCCGTTCCGGAGTAGAGTTCACACGTTCACACACTCATTGGCACAAAATACCGTCCACGAGGTGGATTCTCATCACCCTTCGTGGTTTGTGTCCCAGCTCCCTTGCTACGAATGTCCCCGGTCCATCTGTGCCCGTCTCTTGGGCACACATCTCTGCCCACGTACATCTGCCTTTCTACTTCGGTTGTCTGCGGAAGGGGAGGTCTGGGGTAGAGGTCTTTGCTTCCTGGGCTTGACCCCTCTGCGTGCGGCCCCTCTCCTCTCGTTGTGTGCCTGTCCCACTGAGAAGCCCAGAGTTTGCATTTCGTTTATAAGGTGGCAGTGTGGAAGATGATGTACGATCGCAGCGCTCAGCTTCAAGTGCCCAAGGCTGGGTAGAATTAATTACCCTGAGTCTGGTTTTCTGCTTTGCACGAAGAAACAGGAGGCCAGATTACCCAGGGCTTTGCACTGTGGTAGAGCATAAAATCCAAAGAACTTTCAGTTGCTTCTTTTTAATACTTTAACACACTGTAAAAGAAATCACCCTTTTTCTTCTCTAAATCTAAGCAATCCTTTGTCATTAAGACATAGAAAGAATGTGTTTACACTGGCCAGGCTCTCAGCCATTATATTTTCACTATAAACATGTTGAGTGTCCATTTACAGAATGCATATCCCAAGGGCATTCCAAAAAAAATGGAAGAGTTAAAAGATTCAGTAGATTAATTGAGCTCATTGTGACCCTCTTGGTGATTAACAGGGGTAGGGACATAATAAAGCTCTTTCCCTCCAAAAGCTTTACAGTCTTAGGGGGATGAAACGTTTAAGAGTTCAGTATTTCAAGAGCTTAAAAGCAGTACAAGACAAATACAAGAGGTCATACATACAGTGTTGGGTAATTTTCTAATGAGTTGAGGATCAAAACTTCAAATGGCAGTGACTATAAACATTCAGTCTGGTAAATGTGAATCTTACCCAAAGAATTAACACTTGTAATGTGTCCCTATAAGCAAGCCTTTGAAAACTCAGAGTGATTGTTTCCTTTTAGCCTGAAAATGCTTTGACCTTTGCTTTCTTCTTGAAGGCTTCCTTGGTCCTTCATTTCTTCACCCAAGTGTTTAGTATAGGAAATCTGAATAAGTTATGGTTGTTGATTAGGAAAGAGTGCCAGCATTACCTTTGCAGTAGAATTTTTTAACAAAATTTTCCCTACTTATCATACCGTGTTTATTTCTACAATGATTTAAGGTGGCAACTGTCCACTCCATTTTGTAAATTCAATCACTGGAGGAACAAACATTTTTTTAAAATTTTTACTTGAATAAGCTAAGTAATCTGCTAAAACTGTTATCCTTATAAAACAGGAAGAGACATTAGATATCTTTCTCTCCACTATGTGAGGACACAGTGAGAAGGTGGCTATCTGCAAGCCAGGAAAAGAGCTCTCACCAGAAACCAAATCCTATTGGAAACTTGATCTTGGACTTCCCAGCCTCTGGAATATGAAATTATTTCTTTGATCAGAAGCAGTGCCATGTTAGAGCACTGGAATCACAACTAGATGCTGAACAATCATTGACAGGAAGACACTGGAACTCACCAAAAAAAGATACCCAACATCCAAAGACAAACGAGAAGCTGCAATGAGACAGCAGGAGGGGCACAATCACAATAAAATCAAATCCCATAACCGCTGGGTGGGTGACTCACAAACTGGAGAACACTTATAGCACAGAAATCCACCCACTGGAGTGAAGATTCTGAGCCCCACGTCAGGCTTCCCAACCTGGGGGTCTGGCAACAGGAGGAGGAATTCCCAGAGAATCAGACTTTGAAGGCTAGCGGGATTTGATTGCAGGACTTTGACAGGACTGGGTGAAACAGAGACTCCACTCTTGGAGGGCACACACAAAGTAGTGTGCACATCGGGACCCAGGGGAAGGAGCAGTGACCCTGTAGGAGACTGAACCAGACCTACCTACTAGTGTTGGAGGGTCTCCTGCAGAGGTGGGTGGTGGCTGTGGCTCACCGCGGGGAAAACAACACTGGCAGCAGAAGTTCTGGGAAGTACCCCTTGGTGTGAGTCCTCCTGGAGTCTGCCATTAGCCCCACCAAAGAGCCTGTAGCCTCCACTGCTGGGTTGCCTCAGGCCAAACAACCAACTCGAGGGAACTCAGCCCCACCCATCAGCAGACAAACAAAGTTTTACTGAGCTCTGCCCACCAGAGCAACACCCAGCTCTACCCACCACCAGTCCCTCCCATCCAGAAGCTTGCACAAGCCTCTCAGAGAGCTTCATCCACCAGAGGGCAGACAGCAGAAAAAGAAGAACTACAATCCTGCAGCCAGTGGAACGAAACCCACATTCACAGAAAGATAGACAGAATGAAAAGGCAGAGGACTATGCACCAGGTGAAGGAACAAGCTTAAACCCCAGAAAAACAACTAAATGAAGTGGAGATAGGCAACCTTCCAGAAAAAGAATTCAGAATAATGATAGTGAAGATGATCCAGGACCTCAGAAAAAGAATGGAGCCAGAGTTCGAGAAGATGCAAGAAATCTTTAACAAAGACCTAGGGACTTCCCTGGTGGCGCAGTAGTTAAGAATCCGCCTGCCAATGCAGGGAACATGAGTTCGAGCCTTGGTCCAGGAAGATCCCATATGTCACGGAGCAACAAAGCCCATGTGCCATAACTACTGAGCCCGCACACCACAACTACTGAAGCCCTTGTACCTAGTGCCTGTGCTCCGCAATGAAAGAAGGCACCGCAATGAGAAGCCCACGCACCTCAACGAAGAGTAGCCCCAGCTCGTCGTAACTAGACAAAGCCAGCGCACAGCAACGAAGACCCAACACAGTCAAAAATAAATAAATAAATGGCCTCCTCCTTTAAAAAAAAAAAACCAAACACCTAGAAGAATTAAAGAACAAACACCTAGAAGAATTAAAGAACAAACAAACAGAGATGAACCATACAATAACTGAAATGAAAACTACACTAGAAGGAATCAATACCAGAATAACTGAGGCAGAAGAATGGATAAGTGACCTGGAAGACAGAATGGTGGAATTCACTGCCATGGAACAGACAAAGAAAAAAGAATGAAAAGAAATGAAGATAGCCTAAGAGACCTCTGAGACAACATTAAATGCACCAACATTCGCATTATAGGGGTCCCACAAGGAGAAGAGAGAGAGGAAGGACCCGAGGAAAATATTTGAAGAGATTATAGTCGAAAACTTCCCTAACATGAGAAAGGAATTAGCCACCCAAGTCCAGGAAGCACAGAGAGACCCAGGCAGGATAAATGCAAGGAGAAAAAGGCCGAGACACATAGTAATCAAACTGACAAAAATTCAAGACAAAGAAAAATTATTAAACACAACAATGGAAAAATGACAAATAACATACAAGGGAACTCCCATAAGGTTAACAGATGATTTCTCAGCAGAAACTCTACAAGCCACAAGGGAGTGCCATGATATATTTAAAGTGATGAAAGGGAAGAACCTACAACCAAGATTACTCTATCCGGCAAGGATCTCATTCAGATTTGACGGAAAAATCAAAAGCTTTACAGACAAGCAAAAGCTAAAAGAATTCACCACCAAACCAGCTCTACAACAAATGCTAAAGGAACTTTTCTAAGTGGTAAACACAAGAGAAGAAAAGGACCTACAAAAACAAACCCCCAAAATTAAGAAAACGGTATTAAGAACATACATATTGATAATTACCTTAAATGTAAATGGATAAAATGCTCAAACCAAAAGACACAGGCTTGCTGAATGGATACAAAAACAAGACCCATATATATGCTGTCTACAAGAGACCCAATTCTGACCTAGGGACACATACAGACTGAAAATGAGAGGATGGAAAATGATATTCCATGCATATGGAAATCAAAGAAAGCTTGAGCAGCAATACTCATATCAGATAAAATAGACTTTAAAATAAAGAATATTACAAGAGACAAGGAAGGACACTACATAATGATCAAGGGATCAATCCAAGAAGAAGATATAACAATTATAAATATATATGCACCCAACATAGGAGCACCTCAATACATAAGGCAACTGCTAACAGCTATAAAAGAGGAAATCGACAGTAACACAATAATAGTGGAGGACTTTAACACCTCACTTACACCAATGGACAGATCATCCAGAGAGAAAATTAATAAGGAAACACAAGCTTTAAATGACACAATAGACCAGATAGATTTAATTGATATTTATAGGACATTCAATCCAAAAAGAGCAGATTACACTTTCTTCTCAAGTGCACACGGAACATTCTCCAGGATAGATCACATTTTGGATCACAAATCAAGTCTCGGTAAATTAAAGAAAATTGAAATCATATCAAGCATCTTTTCTGACCACAATGCTATGAGACTAGAAATAAATTACAAGGAAAAAAACGTAAAAAACACAAACACATGGAGGCTAAACAATACATTACTAAATAGCCAAGAGATCACTGAAGAAATCAAAGAGGAAATCAAAAAATACCTAGAGACAAACGACAATGAAACATGACGATCCAAAACCTATGGGATGCAGCAAAAGCAGTTCTAAGAGGGAAGTTTGTAGCAATGCAATCCTACCTCAAGAAACAAGAAAAATCTCAAATAAACAATCTAACCTTACACCTACAGGAACTAGAGAAAGAAGAACAAACAAAACCCAAAGTTAGTAGAAGGAAAGAAATCATAAAGTTAAGAGCAGATATGGCCTTTATTATGTTGAGGTAGGTTCCCTCTATGACAAACCCACAGCAAGCATCATACTCAATGGTGAAAAACTGAAAGCATTTCCACTAAGATCAGGAACAAGACAAGGATGTCCACTCTCGCCACTCTTTTTCAACATAATTTTGGAAGACCTAGCCACAGCAATCAGAGAAGAAAAAGAAAAAAAGGAATACAAATTGGAAAAGAAGTAAAACTGTCACTGTTCGCCGATGACATGATACTATACATAGAAAATCCTAAAGATGCCACCAGAAAACTACTAGAACTAATCAATGAATATGGTAAGGTTGCAGGATACAAACTTAATGCACAGAAGTCTCTGGCATTCCTATATACCAACAACAAAAAGTCTGAAAGAGACTTTTTTGCCAATATGGTATTGGCACAAAAACAGAAATATAGATCAATGGAACAGGATAGAAAGCCCAGAGGTAAACCCACGCACCTATGGTCACTTTATATTTGATAAAGGAGGCAAGAATATACAATGGAGAAAAGACAGCCTCTTCAATAAGTGGTGCTGGGAAAACTGGACAGCTACATGTAAAAGAATGAAATTACAACACTCCCTAACACCATACACAAAAATAAACTCAAAATGGTTTAAAGACCTAGATGTAAGGCCAGACACTATCAAACTCTTAGAGGAAAACATAGGCAGAACACTCTATGACATACATCACAGCAAGATCCTTTTTGATCCACCTCCTAGAGAAATGGAAATAAAAACAAAAATAAACAAATGGGACCTAATGAAACCAAAAGCTTTTGCACAGCAAAGGAAACCATAAACATGATGAAAAGAGAACCCTCAGAATGGGAGAAAATATTTACAAATGAAGTAACTGACAAAGGATTAATCTCCAAGATTTACAAGCAGCTCATGCAGCTCAATATCAAAAAACCAAACAACCCAATCCAAAAATGGGCAGAAGACCTAAATAGACATTTCTCCAAAGAAGATATACAGATTGCCAACAAACACATGGAAGAATGTTCAACATCATTAATCATTAGAGAAATGCAACTCAAAACTACAGTGAGGTATCACCTCACACTGGTTACAATGGGCATCATCAGAAAATCTACAAACAATAAATCCTGGAGAGGGTGTGGAGAAAAGGGAACCCTCTTGCACTGTTGGTGGGAATGTAAATTGCTACAGCTACTATGGAGATCAGTATGGAGGTTCCTTAAAAAACCAAAAATAGAACTACCATATGACCCAGCAATACCACTACTGGGCATATACCCAGAGAAAACCATAATTCAAAAAGACACCTACACCCAATGTTGCAGCACTATTTACAATAGTTAGGTCATGGAAGCAACCTAAATGCCCATCGACAGACGAATGGAAAAAGAAGAAGATACATATATACAATGCAATACACCCAGCCATAAAAAGGAACGATATTAGGTCATTTGTAGAGATGTGGATGAACCTAGAGACTGTCATACAGAGTGAAGTAAGTCAGAAAGAGAAAAACAAATATCATATATTAACACATGTGTGGAATCTTGAAAAATGGTATAGATGAACCAGTTTGCAAGGCAGAAATAGAGACAAGGATGTAGAGAATAAATGTATGGACACCAAGTGGGGAAAGCGGGGTGGGGGCAGGTGGTGGGATGAATTAGGAGATTGGGATTGACATGTATACACTAATATGTATAAAATAGATAACTAATAAGAACCTGCTGTATAAAAATAAAATAAAATAAAATTCAAAAAAATATAAGCTAAGTAAAGTCACCAATTCAAACATCGAATTGTGGTGGTATTGGTGGTAGATGCCAAGGCTTTCCTCTGAGGGGTCACCACTAGCATCTGGGTCCTTGCACAGTCCTCCTTGCACCTAGGTCAGCTGGATACTCCCTCTGACCCAGCCCAAACACCAGGGACTGAGCACGCTGCCTGTGAGCAAGGCGCTCATGTCCCTCTTGGATTGGCTTCTATGTCCATCTCACTAATGAAGACAGGAAACACAAACACAATATAGCCTCCAAGCAAATGTATGACCTAGCTGAAAGGAGAGAAGGATCCCCAATATTCAGGTCTATAGATGCTCCCCATCCTTTGTCTGACACCCTCATTAGTCCTTCTTCTGCTCCCCCACTCCTCAGCAAACTACTCCCCTGGAAAACATATTTATTGAACACTATGTATCAAAGAGCCTGAGCTTTGTCTTGTCCTCTGGGGCATCAACCCAGGCAGGTTTCATCACCACCCTCTCCAAGAGTCTGGAGCTCCTGTCCTCTCCCCCTCCCTTTTCCCCCTTCAGATGTGACATACCCTGGCAGAGCCTCCCCCAGGTCATTACAGTGACTGTCCTGTGGTTCATCTGGAGGGCAAGTATGTGTGCTTTCAGGGAGAAAAAAAGGTGGAGGATCCAAAAACGGGTGAAGATTTACCTGAGATGGAATTGCATAGACCAGAGAACGTGGGAAGTATTCTCTGTTTCGGTGTTAGGAGGTAATGATGACAGCTAACCTTTGTCACTTAATATGCTCCAGGTCCTGAACTAAGCGTTTTATTGGCAGTGTTTAATTTAATCCTCACAAAGACTATATGTAATAGAGTAGTGCTAAATGGAATGGGGTTTAAGAATTGAAGCTCTGAGGTTAAGTCTGATCCCCTCACCTACAAGCTATATGACCTTGGGCTGTTATTTAACCATTGAGCCTCAGTTCTTCATTCATAAAATGAGAAGAATACCATCTAGGATTGTTGGAAGGGTTGGGTGAAATGAAATTATGAATCTAAAGCATTTAGGATTAGACTCTGAGGAGGAGGGGGCACTTTTTAAAATAATGATGCCCAGGCTCCTTCTTGGACCAACCAAATGAGAATCTTTAAGAGTAGGTTCCAGCACTGATATTTTTTTAAATGTTTGCCGTGTGATTCCAAGGCAGGGAAGGTTGAGAAGAGTGAGCTAGAGGTCTTTCTTCTGCACACTCCAGTGTTTGCCCTCAGCTATGACTAATTGGGTAGGTTTCCTACATGTAACATCTCAGTTTATCTTTAGAACAACCTACTCAAGCAGGGACCATCCCCCTCATTTTACAGGATTTTCCCTGAGATCACACAGTAAGCAGCAGGCCCAGGACTTGAACTGAGGTCTGTCTGAATCCATGGCATGTGCACTTCCCCCAACCCTGCACTGCCTCTCCAACAGCAGTTCTTTATGTGGGCCATTTGGCCTAGAGAGGACAGAACTAGACAAGCAAGCATAACCCCAAGCACTAACCCAACCAGACAATAGCTGGTGGTTATCTGGCCAAACCTGCCCCCCTCAGGTTGTTTTTGGGCTCTCTCATATGTTTTTAAAGTTTCTGAGTCAATTGCCAACATTTAGAAAGGAGATGTCACCTAAATGCTAGATTTCTAACTCTCCTTGAAAAATCAGATCTGGTAACACTGACACCATACTCACAGGGCAACAATGAGCTGGTACATGCTCTCCAGTTCCCCTTTTCCTTATCAGGCCCTCCTCCCTCACTTATGAGTCCTGACTGATCTCTAGGCACTTGATTCAGCCACCCTGTCTTGCATCTTCTACCTCTGCTAGAGGTGGTTCATTCCAGTGTGTGAGAAACAACTGTGTACATCTCTTCCCAACTCTTTGTTTAGTGAATCAAACTGGTAGCTTGAAGTAGACTGCTGTGGAAATATTCAGCCCCCAGAAATGGCAAATGCTAATAACCAAGTCTTCTGTTTTTCTTTCTGAGAGCCAGTTTGCCAGCACACCATTATCTCTACTCTTCTCAGCCACTGTCTAGTATTCTGAGGACAGAGATGGGTTCTGAATAAAAAGTGAAGGCAACAGAAACACTTGAGAAACTGTACCTCAGCTCTGCTTAGCAATTGATTATACATTGCTAACCTTGTTTTTATAGTACTTCAATTTAACATGGTGGGTAGATACCCAGAACAAACCTCTTGATGAAAACTAAAGCTGGATAAGATTTTAAAATATTTTTTTAAATGAATCATTGAGCTGGCAAGAAAACCACGGAAACCAAAAACAAAGTTAAAGTGGGACCCCTGGGAAGTGAGCAAGCTCATAGAAAATCTGTCAAACAATAGTATCATGAGTTTTCACACTGCCAAGGTGCAGGGGCTGAGAGACAGAAGATAAAGCCTCACGCCTGCACAAGATCATGAGCAAAATAAGAATCTGTCCCAATGTAAACTGATACAACCACTACGGAAAAAGAGTATGGAAGTTCCTCAAAAAATTAAAAACAGAATTACCATAGGATCCAGCAATCTCACTTCTGGGTATATATCCAAGAGAAATGAAATCATCTCAAAAAGATATCTGTACCCCCACATCCATTCATAATAGCCAAGACATGGAAACAACCCAAGTATCTGTCATGGGGAAAGAAGATGTGGTGTATATATGTAATGGAATATTCCTCAGCCATAAAAAAGGAAATCCTGCCATTTGTGAAAACATGGATGTACCTTGAGGGTATTATGCTAAGTGAAATAAGTCAGACAGAAAAAGGCTGTATGATCTCACTTACAAGTGTAAACTAAGAAAGCCAAACTCACAGAAACTGAAAGTAGATTGGTGGTTGCCATAGGCTGGAGAATGGGGGAAATGGGAAGACGTTGGTCAAAGGGTATAAACTTTAATTATAAAATGAATAAGTTTTGGTGACTATAGTTAACAATACTGTTGTATACGTGAAAGTTGCTAAGAGAGTAGATCTTAAATATTCTCACCACATACAAAAAACAAGTAACTATGTGAGGTAACGTATATGTTAATTAACCTTATTGTGGCAATCATTTCACAATATATATGTATATCAAACCATATATACCTTAAACTTACACAATCTTGTAGGTCAATTATATCTCAGTAAAGCTGGGAAAAAATAATAATTTCATACAAACTAAAAATTTATGTATTAAAAAAAGAAACTCTCCATAAAACTGGGACTCCAGAGAGCCAAAGTGAAGATGAATGTGAAACTGACCTGCTATGCAGAAGAGGACCCCCTACAGTTTGGTTGTCTTGATCCTGGTGCTGGATGAATTTAGAAAAAATGTCTAAACCTTCCTTGAGAGCTCATAACTATGGTGTGGTCTACATGTAAGATTGTGACCCAAATTCATGATACCACAGAATTTAAAAATCTTAATGAGTTCAAGTTTTGGGTGCTCCCAACAACCGGCAGAAACAAACACAACACCTCTCTGAAGGAATATCTTGAACCTACACTGCTAAGGATGCAGATAAAGTTGCAGGAACAAAAGCTCACAATCAGAAAACACAAAACACACACGAAAGCAAAAGCCCCCATGAGTAAGAGCAGACAGAGACAAAAAGTAGCGTCAGACACACGGAGATTTGGGGTATTGGGAATAAGCAGATGCAGAAAATAAGTGTGCTTAATGTATTTCAAGAAATAAAAGAGAAGTTTGAAAATATAAACAAGGAAAAAGAGTCTACTAAAAAAAAAAACCTGAGTATTGCAATTTAGGTTAAAAGTTTAAAAAGCTGAGTGGATTTGAAATCAAAGTACTTCTTTCTTATTTTTAATTTTTTCTCCCCAACTAGATGTTGAGGCACAAGCCCCTTGAAGACACAGGGTCCAGGCTGAACACTTCATAGGTTATTGCTTACTGAACGAAGGAAAGTAGTACTCAACTCTGCTTTTGAAAGTCAGCAGTAAGAACTCAGTTTGTGATTACTTTTTCAATATTCTATTGTAAGATCCAACAAATCACTTCTAAGGGAAAGGAAGACATGAAAGCAGACTTAGTGCAATGCTGCCAGTGACCGGCCTGCAGCAGATGGCATTGGGCTTGGTAAGTGGTCCATCTACTCCACTTCTCATCTTGGGAAAACTTGTGAAGTGAGCATGTGTCCATGTCCACTTGGTAGAAAATCTATTTATTATTTGTTTTTAATTTTTTTAAATTTTATTTATTTATTTATTTATTTAGCAGTACACGGGCCTGTCACTGTTGCGGCCTCTCCCGTTGCGGAGCACAGGCTCCAGACGCGCAGGCTCAGCGGCCATGGCTCACGGGCCCAGCCGCTGTGTGGCACGTGGGATCTTCCCGGACCGGGGCACGAACCCATGTCCCCTGCATCGGCAGGTGGACTCTCCACCAATGCGCCACCAGGGAAGCCCCAGAAAATCTATTTTAAATGCCTAGTGATTGGAATTTTAAATACAAATTACTATAAAACATTGATGTGGTACTTAAAGAAATCAAGGCCATATGGAACCATTCATTACTCTTCAGAATGTATGGCATTTCCCTGGTGCAATGTGGCATGTCCACTAACGTTTGAAGTTTTCTGGAATAGTCTGATACTAAAGCCCACACAGGGTATGATTTAGGGCTCAGGGGACATCAGATCTGATTTTTGCCTCTCCCAAATCCACACCTGGAAATGGAGCAAACCTGTGAAACAGGAAGATGACAGAGAAAAAATTTTACAGTTTGACAAAGTTTGCAAGTATGATTTGAAATTCTCAAGCTACCAAGGTATGAGGCCTGTGCTTATGTTACAGTGAACCCTGGCTGTAACACAGAAAGTACCACATAAAGCTACTACCGCAGTCGCTGTGAGGATGGTGTATTTGAGCTTGAATGCTATTCATTAACGATGGTTCAAACATCTTAGGAGAAAGTTCTCCTTCACTGAAAGAACTTTTCTCTGAGTCCGGTTCTTCTTGGTGGCCTATCAGAGAAGGATGTTCATGGGACGTGCTTTGTGAGCCCGCTTGGCCCACTCCAGGGGATGGAGTTCAAGGCGTGTGACCTAAGAGCACCCGGGTTCTCGCCAGAGGAGAAATTCTGGTCCCTGGTTAAATCCTCTCTTCTCAGAAGGTGGCTCTTCTCCTCATGTTGGGAAAGGCTCACCTTCACTCTTTTCCCGCTCCTGGAGTAGTTCACGTTCCTTTAACACATTTCTGTGCCCTCTTAAGGGCTACTTATGCTCATTTCTGGAAGGACACCTGATGCCGCCAAAATGGGTGACAAAATCGCTAAGTGAGACATATGTGAGGAGGAAGTGTCTAGGCCTCCAGCATTAAATCTGAGCCTCACACATTTGCACAGCATTTTGAGTCCTTTGTTATTTCATTTCTCAAATGTATAATTTGAAGGCTTTGTTTTTTTACACTTAAAATGACTTTCATAAAATCTGTATTTGGGAAACAAATAACTAAGCCAAGTGAATAATTCCATAAAAGAACACAACCCCCATTTCATAATATATGCAAATGTCAAACCACTATGTAGTATACCTGAAACTAACATAATATTCTATGTCAACTATATTTCAATTAAAAAAAAACAAACATCATAATCCCTGGGGTACCTGTCCTGTTTGGGGAACTGACCAAACCCAGGTACTTTTGGTCAGGCTTTCCTATTCTCTATGAAACTCCCTTTGGAGTTTGTGGAGATTTTGCCAACCAATAAAAGGATGAGGTTTGAGCTGGGCCTTTTTTTCCCCACTTTTTGTGCCATAAAAATATGCTGTTGACATGGATGGACCTAAAGACTGTCATACTGAGTGAAGTAAGTCAGACAGAGAAAGACATCATATGATATGGCTTATATGTGGAATCTAAGAAAAAGGTACAAATGAACTTATCTACAAAACAGAAATAGAGTCACAGATGTAGAAAACAAACTTACGGTTACCAGGGGGTAATGGGGGGGAGGGATAAACTGGGAGATTGGGATTGATATATACACACTACTATGTATAAAATAGATAATTAGTAAGGAGCTACTGTGTAGCACAGGGAACTCTACTCAATACCCTGTAATGACCTATATGGGAAAAGAATCTAAAGAAGAGTGGGTATATGTATATGTATAACTTGATGTTTTTGCTGTACACTTGAAACTAACACAGCATTGTAAATCAACTACACTCCAACAAAATTTTTTTTTAACAATATTGTTGAAGAGTGAATGGCCTGTCATGACAACTGACTGGAAAGGTTGTGAGTGACATGGAGCCTTAAGATGGGAGAGATTGTGGGCTGCACAGGTAACCTTTCTCCAGTGGACAGGCAGTGGAGAGGAGGGCCCAAAAGCTAAGGGAAGGTCAGTGGCCTCAGAAACCATTGTCAGCAGGCCCCCAGACCTGATGACTCTCTGGGTTAAGTGGCAAAATTAAGTTTCTTTATCTGCTGAGTAGAGAATCAGGCCTGATCTGGGGAAACCATAGGCAAAAGAATTCCACGAGGCCCAGACTAAAAGAGGTGGCCATTTTGACCCATTTCCCCTCTAAAAATGCCATGTTATCAACAAATTGTTCTTCTCAAGCTAATTGATCCCCAAGTGAACAATTAGAGTTGCATTCCTTTCTCAGGAGTATAAGACTTGTTTGTCTTTATAGGTTTTAAGTTATTCCCCTCCACTTTTTCACAGTTGCTGTACATTAATACTGAAATTAGGCCAGGTCGAAATTCATCTGTCGTTGTTTCTTAACTTCTGAATTCAAGAAATACTCAGGGCTTCCCTGGTGGCACAGTGGTTGAGAGTCCGCTTGCCGATGCAGGGGACACGTGTTCGTGCCCCGGTCCGGGAGGATCCCACATGCCGCAGAGCGGCTGGGAGGCCCGCGCACCGCAAAAAAAAAAAAAAAAAAAAAAAAGAAAAACTCAGAAGATGAGAGAGAATTGAGAGAGAATGTTAGATGGCTTGAAAAATTCCTTCTGGAAGTCTTTAATGTTGTCTACTAATGCTACTTCATTCTGTCAGATATAAAAATTTATTAACCTTGAATGCCTCAACTTATCCAATATGAATCACAGGCACTTAAAATGTTTTTAAAAAATACTTATATTTTTTACTTGTCCTATATCTCTGAGAGTGGATCTCCCATCTCCCTCAGCATATACTATTTTTTCCACTTTTTATCGAGAAATCTAACCTGCTTTCAGAAAATCACAGAACAGTTGACAGTTTATGTAACAGTGCACAGTTTAATGAGTGGTTACCAAGAGAACACCCATATTAAAAAAGAGAGAGAGAGAGTAAGAACACCCATATAAGTAACACCTGGGTTAAGAAATAGAATATTACTAGCACCTTACAAATTCCTGGGGTGCCCTTCCCCATTGAAACCCTCCTCTCTCCCGCTCAAAGTAATCACTCCTAACTTTTGTGGTAATCATTTCTTTGCTGTTCTTCATAGCTTTCCACCTATGTTTGATCCCTAAACACTATCATTTAGTTTTGCCTGGTTTTGATCTTCATATGAATGGAATCACACCGCATATGTTCTTTTGTGTCTTGCTTCTCCCTCTTGATATTGTGTTTGTAAGGTTCACCCATGTTGCTGTGTGCTGCTGTACGTCACTCATTTTCGTGGCCACATGGTACTCTGTTGTATGAAGAGTTATCTATCTATCCATAACCTGTATAGAGATATCTAAATTTATCTCTTGTAATATTGATGGCTAATTGGGTTGCTTCCAGTTTAGGGCAATTGCGACCATTGTTTTTCTGAACATTCCTAGGCATGTGTGCATGAGTTTAGTGTATACTTAATAAAGGCACTTCCAGGTCAAAGCCACGTGCATCTTCCAATTCACTGAATGCCAGACAGTTCTCCAAAGTGGTTGTACAGTTTACACTCACCAACACAGTATGAATGTGCGCCTCATCCACTCTCTCACTAGCACTTGGAATTGTTGGACTGTTTAAATTTTTAATTTTCTTCTTTTAGTGATGATGGATTTAAACAGTTTAGATGTAATTAAGATTAATTGGGCAACTGCTAAGAAGCAGTGCTTGGATTAGGAGTTTCTGTACATATTTAATCATCATTAATCACAATAGCCCTATAAAAGAGATGATGTTCTCCCCATTTCAGAACTAAGGAAACTGAAGCCACAGCCAGGAGTTTCCCAGCTGAGGCCCTGACAGAGCTGGGACTTGAACCCGGGTCTGGTTCACTGTAAAGAGCACGGTCTCTCCACATTATCACACAGTCTCTCCTCGTCATCATCTGGAAGACGGCTGACTGGGTTGGAGTGCCTCCTATGGCCCACCTAAGGCCTTTGCTGGGGCCTGGGCCCTGGCTCTGACCTCACACATGCCCAAATCCAGATGACAGATCTCACCACCCAAAGGAGACATTACAGGAGGTGTCTGCTGCACTAACCCAGCAGAAACACATTTCTCTTGTTATAAAGGATTCTTCTTAAATGCTCTTTAACTAGCTTATTCCGTTTCGTTTAATGCCCAGAAACCTACTGTTCTCTTTCAGCTTCAGCCTTAGTCCTTTTCCAATGGGATTTTTCCCTTCCAGACTGAGCTACTTGAGGGCAAAGACTGATCCCGTTTTTAAAAAAATCATGGGGACTTCCCTGGTGGCACAGTGGTTAAGAATCTGCCTGCCAATGCAGGGGACACAGGTTCGAGCCCTGGTCTGGGAAGATCCCACATGCTGCGGAGCAACTAAGCCCGTGCACCACAACTACTGAGCCTGCGCTCTAGAGCCTATGAGCCACAACTACTGAGGCCCATGTGCCTAGAGCCTGTGCTCCACAACAAGAGAAGCCACTGCAATGAGAAAAGCGGCCCACGCACTGCAACGAAGAGTAGCGCCTGCTTGCCACAACTAGAGAAAGCCCACACACAGCAACGAAGACCCAACGCAGCCAAATAAATAAATAAATAAATAAAATCATGTTTGGGGCGGTGTCAGTCAAAAGGTACAAAGTTTCATTGATACAAGATAAATAAACTCTGGAGGTCTGTACAACATTTGGCCTATAATTAACAATACTGTATTATACACTTAAAATTTTGCTAAGAGGGTAGATCTTCTGTTAAGTGCTCTACTATGAAAGAAAAAAAATCTAATTTAAACAACAACAAACCAAAAAGAAAGAAAGAAATGGGGTGGAAATAAACTTTTGGAGGTGATGACCTCATGGGTGTATACTTATCTTCAAACTCATCAAGTTGTATGTTAAATATGTACAGCTTTTTTTGGTCATACCTTAAAAAATGGTTAAAATAGAATAAAATAAATTATAAATTGAATGCCCAGGTCAGAGATCAACATGGGAGAAAGAACACAGGGACCAGGAGATGTGGCTCCCGTTCTCTGCTCCATCCTCGAGTCACTCAGGCCTTTTGACCTTCCCCAGTCTCAATTTCCTCTTCTATAAAAACGAAAGGGCTGACGAGAGAATCTCAGAGGCACTTTCCAGCACTAGCATCTGTGACTGTGTTAATTTCAACAAGCAGTTATCTAACACCTTCTGTTTCCACCCGTTTACAAACAAAACTTCTGGCCCATATCATTGATACACAGGTAAAGTGCCACAGAGCTGTTTTGTTTTCCCTTGTTTCATGTTCGTGGGTATTTGTCATTTCTTCATGGTTTACCTATTTCTAACCTTTAGATTTAGTTCTTTTTAAATCAAGGGCCATTTTGCTGTTTCCCCAATTGATTGTGAGGCCAGGGATTGTGTTTAGCTTGTCTTTGTCTCTTCAGCACATAGGAGGCACTCAACAAATGGAGAAGGAAAGAAGGAAGGAAGGACAGGAGGAAGGAAGGGAGGACAGATCTTTCGAATCTTCCTATACTTGTGATATCACTGAGCACAGATAGTCGCTATTTAAACTACTCTCCCTGCTCACACAGCTGCCATTGGTAGCAGGCGCTGACCTTTCACTGTATCAGCAAATCATCAGAGCTATACAAAATTACATTACTTTTATTGAAGCCTTTTGCAGGTACCTAATGTAATGATGGCCGTGATAAAGGATGCCAAGTGCTTCTGAGTGCAAAGGAGGAGAGAAAAATATTATAGTAAAGTTACCAGACTCATTTGGCTCCTAACCATAGAAAATCTGCCCTGGAGGATCCTTATTTCTGCTGAATTGGCATTACTGTAAAACAGCCTGCTTTCTGTTCATTTGTGTTAGTATGTTTTAGAGATGCTCTTTAGGAAGGTCTAATTTTCTTTACCTGGGTCCAGCTCTGGGCCCTGCCAACTTCCTGGTGACCCGTGATTTACTATGAATATGTCCCAATTACACTTGCTTCCAAAGTTGCCACCATGTCCCTAACTCAAGTGTAAAATACAAAATTCTTGTTTGCTCAACCGTGTTTTCCCGTGCTTAGCCAGGGTGCCCTCTTACACTCATGTGACAACCCCTGGCCCTTGGAAAAAGAAACCTATGGACTTCTGGACCTGGAGTGGGGAGGGGGAATGGGGGAAGGTGGGGGGACGGATAGACTTGCCAACACCAACCCCCCACCCCACTCCCCAAAGTCTAACCACTGGCTGGTTTTGGAGCATTAATCAGGCTGCTGATTTATTTTTTCTTTACCACATCGCTCTAAGGTATCCAGGGGAGGAGGACTAGTCTCTAGGTGGAAGGGTGAATTCTTTTTTAAAGCACTGGAATGAGCCTGTAATAGAGCCAGACTGCCTTCAGCCTAAGTTTCTCTCTACAAGGTTTGCCTTTCTCAAGCCAGCCATCCCTTGGAGAGGTTCTGAGGGAAGACCCTGTTTCAGTGGGGAAGGCAGAGAGAACAGTCTCAGCTCTATACCAGGCAATGCCAATGAGGAGTTAAGGTTCTGGAGTAGGGGAACCGGTGGGAAACAGACATGACCATCGTACTCTTGCCCCTTTTGGCTCCCCTGGAGCACATCACAGCAGATGCTGTGTGTCAGGCCCCAGATTTGATTATGGTACCATCCCTCCTCCCCTTCTCCCCTCCCCACCCTCATAGTCCCCAGTTATTCAGCAACAGAACCTTGGGGGTGGAGGGTCCGACGTCAAGTGCCACGTCCTTGCCTGTTTGTCCCAAAGCTCTCAGCCTCCCAGTGCTGTGGTAACGCCAAGGCTCTGAGGTCAAAGCTTCTGTGGGCCCATTTTTAACAACTAGATGATAGATTTCTTAAGGGTAGGGATACATCTCAGCCTTTTTACCCTCCTGGGTTTACAGGAGCTGTTACAACGGCTCTGCCAGTATCCTCCAAACATTGTCTGAGATTGAAAAAGAGTATCTCACACATCCACGCATCACTATTTTTGAATGGGATTTAGGTACCATTGTAAACACGTATTATGAATTTTTCTCAATTCATCGATAATAAAGTAGAGCGACAATCATGGGAGAGGCCTTGGCTCCTTTTGACATTAAAAGGGGGCCCTCATATACAGAAAGGTTGCGCAAAAGATATCGATGGATGTTTTTACCTGTCTGACTGCTGAGTATCCCCATTCCCAGATCCCTGGCTTCCTATTCTTTTGTGATGACGCTAAGGAAAGATGCCAACACTCTCTCATGGACAAGGGGGTTCTGCGTAATTGGGTGATGGGCTTGATGTCTTTGCACTTCTGCCTTGGTTGACCTGCAACTGTTGTCATAGGAAAGAGTCACCTTGGAGGGGAAATACCCCTTTTTAAAAAGAGATGAGCAACTAATAAAACCCTTGACATCTATTCCGGGTTTTATAACCACAACCACTACCCACATTCTAATCTTGCATATCTTTTTTTTTTTTTTTAAACAGACATTTTTCACAGTTCTAGAGGCCAGAAGTCCAAGATTAGGGTGACAGCATGGTCTGGTTCTTTTTTTTTTTTTTTTAACATCTTTATTGGAGTATAATTGCTTTACAATTGTGTGTTAGCTTCTGCTGTATCACAAAGTGAATCAGCTATACATATACATATATCCCCGTATCTCCTCCCTCTTGCATCTCTGTCCCACTCTCCCTATCCCACCCTTCTAGGTGGTCACAAAGCACCGAGCTGATCTCCCTGTGCTATGTGGCTGCTTCCCACTAGCTATCTATTTTACGTTTGGTAGTGTATATATGTCCATGCCACTCTCTCACTTCATCCCAGCTTACCATTCCCCCTCCCCGTGTCCTCAAGTCCATTCTCTATGTCTGCGTCTTTATTCCTGTCCTGTCCCTAGGTTCTTCAGAACCTTTTTTGTTTTAGATTCCATATATATGTGTTAGCATCCAGTATTTGTTTTTCTCTTTCTGACTTACTTCACTCTGTATGACAGACTCTAGGTCCATCCACCTCACTTCAAATAACTCTATTTTGTTCCTTTTTATGGCTGAGTAATATTCCATTGTATATATGTGCCACATCTTCTTTATCCATTCATCTATTGATGGACACTTAGGTTGCTTCCATGTCCTGGCTATTGTAAATAGAGCTGCAATGAACATTGTGGTACATGACTCTTTTTGAATTATGATTTTCTCAGGGTATATGCCCAGTAGTGGGATTGCTGGGTCATATGGTAGTTCTGTTTTTAGTTTTTTAAGGAACCTCCATACTGTTCTCCATAGTGGCTGTATCAATGTACATTCCAACCAATAGTGCAAGAGTTCCCTTTTCTCCACACCCTCTCCAGCATTTTTTGTCTGTAGATTTTCTGATGATGCCCATTCTAACTGGTGTGAGGTGATACCTCATTGTAGTTTTGAGTTGCATTTCTCTAATGATTAGTGATGGTGAGCATCCTTTCATGTCTTTGTTGGCAATCTGTATAGCTACTTTGGAGAAATGTCTATTTAGGTCTTCTGCCCATTTTTGGATTGGGTTGTTTGGTTGTTTGATACTGAGATGCATGAGCTGCTTGTATATTTTGGAGATTAATCCTTGTCAGTTGCTTTGTTTGCAAATATTTTCTCCAATTCTGAGGGTTCTTTTTTCGTCTTGTTTATGGTTTCCTTTGCTGTGCAAAAGCTTTTAAGTTTCATTAGGTCCTATTTGTTTGTTTTTGTTTTTATTTCCATTTCCCTAGGAGGTGGGTCAAAAAGGATCTTGCTGTGATTTATGTTATAGAGCGTTCTTCCAATGTTTTACTCTAAGAGTTTTATACTGTCTGGCCTTACATTTAGGTCTTTAATCCATTTTGAGTTTATTTTTGTATGGTGTTAGGAAGTGTTCTAATTTCATTCTTTTACATGTAGCTGTCCAGTTTTCCCAGCACCACTTATTGAAGAAGCTGTCTTTTCTCCATTGTATATTCTTGCCTCCTTTATCAAAGATAAGGTGACCAGATGTGTGTGGATTTACCTCTGGGCTTTGATGTATATTTCTGTTTTTGTGCCAATACCATACTGTCTTGATTACTGTAGCTTTGTAGTACAGTCTAAAGTCCAGGAGCCTGATTCCTCCAGCTCTGTTTTTCTTTTTCAAGATTGCTTTCGCTATTCAGGGTCTTTTGTGTTTCCATACAAATTGTGAAATTTTTTCTTCTAGTTCTGTGAAAAATGTCATTGGTAGTTCGTAGGAGTTACACTGAATCTGTAGATTGCTTTGGGTAGTATAGTCATTTTCATAATGTTGATTCTTCCAATCTAAGAACATGGTATATCTCTCCATCTATTTGTATCACCTTTAATTTCTTTCATCAGTGTCTTAAAGTTTTCTGCATACAGGTCTTTTGTCTCCTTGGGTAGGTTTATTCCTAGGTATTTTATTCTTTTTGTTGAAGTGGTAAATAGGAGTTTTTCCTTAATTTCTCTTTCAGATTTTTCATCATTAGTGTATAGGAATGCAAGAGGTTCCTGTGCATTAATTTTGAATCCTGCAGCATTACCAAATTCACTGATGAGCTCTAGTAGTTTTCTGGTAGCATCTTTAGGATTGTCTATGTATAGTATCATGTCATCTGCAAACAGTGACAGTTTTACTTTTTCTTTTCCAGTTTGGATTCCTTTTATTTCTTTTCATTCTCTGATTGCTGTGGCTAAAACTTCCAAAACTATGTTGAATAATAGTGGCTAGAGTGGGCAACCTTGTCTTGTTCCTGAACTTAGTGGAAATGATTTCAGTTTTTCACCATTGAGACTGATGTTGGCTGTGGGTTTGATATATATGGCCTTTATTATGTTGAGGTAAGTTCTCACTATGCCTACTTTCTGGAGGGTTTTTATCATAAATGGGTGTTGAATTTTGTCAAAAGCTTTTTCTGCATCTATTGAGATGATCGTATGGTTTTTCTCCTTCAATTTGTTAAGAATGGTTTATCACATTGATTTGCACACATTGAAGAATCCTTGCATTCCTGGGATAAACCCCACTTGATCATGGTGTATGATCCTTTTAACATGCTGTTGGATTCTGTTTGGTAGCATTTTATTGAAGATTTTTGCATCTATATTCATCAGTGTTATTGGCCTGTAGTTTTCTTTTTTGTGACAGCTTTGTCTGGTTTTGGTATCAGGGTAATGGTTGCCTCCTAGAATGAGTTTGGGAGTATTCTTCCCTCTGCTATATTTTGGAAGAGTTTGAGAAGGATATCTGTTAGCTCTTCTCTAAATGTTTGCTTGAATATGCCTGTGAAGCCATCTGGTCCTGGGCTTTTGTTTGTTGGAAGATTTTTAATCACAGGTTCAATTTCAGTGCTTCTGATTGGTCTGCTTATATTTTCTATTTCTTCCTGGTTCAGTCTTGTAAGGTTGTGCTTTTCTAAGAATTTGTCCATTTCTTCCAGGTTGTCCATTTTATTGGCATATACTTGCTTGTAGTAATCTCTCATGATCCTTTGCATTTCTGCAGCGTTAGTTGTTACTTCTCCTTTTTCATTTCTAATTCTGTTGATTTGAGTCTTTTCCCTTTTTTTCTTGTTGAGTCTGGCTAATGGCTTATCACTTTTGTTTATCTTCTCAAAGAACCAGCTTTTAGTTTTATTGATCTTTGCTATTGTTTCCATCGTTTCTTTTTCATTTATTTCTGATCTGATCTTTATGGTTTCTTTCCATCTGCTAACTTTGGGGTTTTTTTGTTCTTTCTCTAATTGCTTTGGTGTAAGTTTAGGTTGTTTATTTGAGATGTTTCTTGTTTCTTGAGGTAGGATTGTATTGCTATAAACTTCCCGCTTAGAACTGTTTCGCTGCATCCCATAGGTTTTGGGTCATCGTGTTTTCATTGTCATTTGTTTCTAGGTATTTTTTGATTTCCTATTTGATTTCTTCAGTGATCTCTTGGTTATTTGTAGCATATTGTTTAGCCTCCATGTGTGTGTATTTTTTACAGTTTTTTTCCTGTAATTGGGATCTAATCTCATAACATTGTGGTCGGAGAAGATACTTGATATGATTTCAATTTTCTTAAATTTACCGAGGCTTGATTTGTGACCCAAGATATGATCTATCCTGGAGAATGTTCCATGAGCACTTGAGAAGAAAGTGTATTCTGTTGTTTTTGGACGGAATGTCCTATAAATGTCAATTAAGTCCATCTTGTTTAATGTGTCATTTAAAGGTTGTGTTTCCTGATTTATTTTCATTTTGGATGATCTGTCCTATGGTGAAAGTGGGGTGTTAAAGTCCCCTACTATTACTGTGTTACTGTCGACTTCCCCTTTTATGGCTGTTAGCATTTGCCTTATGTATTGAGGTGGTCCTATGTTGCATGCCTAAATATTTACAATTGTTATATCTTCTTCTTGCATTGATCCCTTGATCATTATGTTGTGTGCTTCTTTGTCTCTTGTAACATTCTTTATTTTAAAGCCTATTTTGTCTAATATGAGAATTGCTACTCCAGCTTTTTTTTTTTTTTTTTTTTAACTCCAGCTTTCTTTTGATTTCCATTTCCATCCCCTCACTTTCAGTCTGTATGTGTCCCTAGGTCAGAAGTGGGTCTCTTGTAGACAGCATATATACGGATCTTGTTTTGTATGCATTCAGTCAGTCTGTGTCTTTTGGAGCATTTAATCCATTTACATTTAAGGTAATTATGGATATGTATATTCCTTTATCATTTTCTTAGTTGTTTTGGATTTGTTTTTGTAGGTCTTTTCCTTCTCTTGTGTTTCCTGCCTAGAGAAGTTCCTTTAGCATTTGTTTTGAAGCTGGTTTGGTGGTACTGAATTCTCTTAGCTTTTGCTTGCCTGTAAAGGTTTTAATTTCTCTGTCGAATCTAAATGAGATCCTTGCTGGGTAGAGTAATCTTGGTTGTAGGTTTTTCCCTTTCATCACTTTAAATGTGTCCTGCCACACCTTTCTAGCTTGCAGAGTTTCTGCTGAGAAATCAGCTGTTAACCTTATGGGGATTCCCTTGTTTGTTATTTGTTGTTTTTCCCTTGCTGCTTTTAATATTTTTTCTTTGTATTTAATTTTTGATAGTTTGATTAATCTGTGTCTTGGCGTGTTTCTCCTTGGATTTATCCTGCCTGGGACTCTCTGCACTTCCTGGACTTGACTATTTCCTTTCCCATATTAGGGAAGTTTTCAACTATAATCTCTTCAAATATTTTTTCAGTCCCTTTCTTCTCTTCTTCTTCTGGGACCCCTATAATTCGAATGTTGGTGTGTTTAATGTTGTCCCAGAGGTCTCTGAGACTGTCCTCGATTCTTTTCATTCTTTTTTCTTTATTCTGCTCTGCAGTAGTTATTTGCACTATTTTATCTTCCAGGTCACTTATCCGTTCTTCTGCCTCAGTTATTCTGCTATTGATTCCTTCTAGAGAATTTTTAATTTCATTTATTTTGTTGTTTATCATTGTTTGTTTGCTCTTTAGTTCTTCTAGGTCCTTGTTAAACGCTTCTTGTATTTTCTCCATTCTATTTCCAAGATTTTGGATCATCTTGACTATCATTACTCTGAATTCTTTTTCAGGTAGACTGTCTATTTCTTCTTCATTTGTTTGGTCTGGTGGGTTTTTACTTTGCTCCTAAATCTGCTGTGTATTTCTCTGTCTTCTCATGTTGCTTAACTTACTACATTTGGGGTCTCCTTTTCACAGGCTGCAGTTTCATAGTTCCTGTTGTTCTTGGTGTCTGCCCCCAGTGGGTAAGCTTGGTTCAGTGGGTTGTGTAGGCTCTCTGGTGGAAGGGACTGGAGCCTGTGTTCTGGTGGATGAGGCTTTCTGTTGGGCAGGACTGTCTTTCTGTTGGGCAGGACTGTGTCCAGTGCTGTGTTTTGGGGTGTCTGTGAACTTAATATGATTTTAGGCAGCCTTTCTGCTAATGGGTGGCATTTTGTTCGTGTCTTGCTAGTCGTTTGGCATGGGGTGTCCAGAACTGGAGCTTTCTGGTCATTGCGTGGAGCTGGGTCTTAACGTTGAGACAGAGATCTTTGGGAGAGCTCTTGCCGATTGGTATTACGAGTGGCCAGGAGGTCTCTGTTGGACCAATGTCCTGAACTCGGCTCTCCCACCTCAGAGGCTCAGGCCTGACACCCGGCCAGAGCACCAAGACCCTGTCAGCCACACATCTTAGGCTTCTGCAGATGCATCAAGCATCCACTGCATAGACGTCTGATTTTCTCCTGTTGTAATTCACTTTCCAGTCCTTGTAGATTGGCTCTATCAGGTCACTCTTCTGATGCTCAGCAAGGCTCTAATCTTGCATATCTTTAAAAAATTAAATAGCTGCTGAAAAGTGAAGCAATCACCTCAGGGATGAGACCCAAGCTTGCAGCATTTTTCTCCTGAAAGGGTTGTTTTTCAGAACAATCTTGGGAGGTAAAACTTGGGCGTGCCAAATCAGTCCTTGGGGCCCCAGTCAGTATTTGTGTCATTGTTTTGCCTGCGTGAACCCTGCGTGAACCCAGGTCCATTATGTGTCCTGAGCCAAATGTCATCCCAATGCTCCTGACACCCTTGCTGTTGCCATCCTTGTTGCCATGCATGCGATGCTGTTTGACATCAGTCTCTCTGCAGGGGTCACTGTGGATTGCCATTAACCTCCTTGCTGTGGGCTCCCTGCTCTTGCTGCCACTGGCTGCCAGGTACCCTGGATCCCTGCACAATGGCCAGTGGCAGGGCACCCCTGAGCTCACTCAGTCACACCGCAGGGCCCGTCAGGCTGTGCTCAGGGAACGGCAGCTGTCCGAGCACTAGATTACAGGCTTCTCCAAGCTCCCAGTGCACGACCCCACCAATGCCTCCTTGTTCCATAATCGTTTTGTACCAATGACACATATCCACTTTAATTCTATTTCTCAAGTTCCTTTCATCTGAACCACCGGACTTTCTCCCAATGCCCAATCCAGAAAACATGCCAACTGAAGAAAGGTTCATTCTTAGGCCAGGCTTTCTGGGTCCCCCAGAAGGCAGTCAGAGTCTGCTCCATGACTGCACTTGGAGAAGGCCAGACGCCTTGAGACACCCTACTCATCAAGGCCCGAGCACCCTGCCTACTCCTCTAGGGCCTTCATCCTAGTAACTCTGGAGTCTTCAGTTCGTTTTAATTTTCACCTCCCAGCCGCCAAGGCATTCAGAGGGTCAGGATGGGAACAGAAAGAACTTCGGTAAAGTTTCAAGAAGAATCTCCTGATTAAAATGAAAATACACAGTGACCGCAGTTATGTTGCTTCTCTCCCAGCCTACGATGCCAAGAAACACAGCGATGTGTATGAGATAGGATGAAGTGACTCACCGGAAGGAGTAGCCCAAGCTGGCGGAGCAGCTGGCCAGAGGCCGCACCCTCCCCCCACCTCTAACCTCACGAGGCTCCTCTAAGCACAGAGACTCCACCTTTCCCTGGTGAGGACAATCAGATACCCTAAGAAAAGAGAGAAAGTGAACACGAAGGACCAGGAAGAGACAGTCTCTAACTGCCACACACGGTTACGTACAAAGTTTGTTCAGACCAGAATTCATGTTTCTCGTCATCTCAGCTGGGCCCGTGAGGGTTCATGAGACAGGCGTTGCCTTCAGGTGTGGGGAGTTGAGGCTGAGACAATCAGGTGGGGTCACAACAAGACTGAGGTCTCAGCCACAGCACCTGTCTCCAAATCCATCCTCCCCAGAATCCCCCCCCGACAAAGAAAATGTCTTCCTCCACTACCTCTGGCACTTGTCAAGAGGCGCCTCTTTCTGGTGAGTGTTTGTAACTCAGTTGGTGTCACTGTCTTCCTTAAGTAGAGAATGATGTCAGAATTTAGGATCGTCCCAGGGACCACAGCCACCTGAATCCCAGGGCACTTCACTGTTCGCGGAGGTTCCGGGAGGGTCAGACACACGTGGTGCCCCGACGCCAATCTTCCCAGAAAAACACCTTTCACCTGCGACACTCAGGGCACTTCTCTTACCTGCTTTATCACAGTGAGGTAGGCCACAACCAGGACCCCCACTTTGTAGATGGAGAAAGAGAGGCAGAGGGCAAGAGGAAGAAGCAGAAACATGTATCCGTCCCTGGTGGTTGCATTCACTATCAAGCTTCACAGTATCCACTTGTTTGGGTTGGCACCTCTTATTGTTTTACAGAAAAAAAGAAATGATTTCTCTCCTTACTAACTTACCCCAAAGGGGGAGCTGGCCAGGCACTGGCAGGTTGTGGTTTTCCTAAGTGGAGCAAGCGTCCCCAGGGCCGCCTTCTGCGCAGCCCAGAAGACGCAGGTCTTTGCCTGTTTTTACTGATCTCCTCCTGCCATCTTGTGGCCGAGAGCTGGGCATGCATGCGAATGCCGATCATTTCCCTTGCTCTGAATTATCAGTCTCTGTCCCTCGCAATCCACACCCTGGGAGGGAGAATCCACCGGACCCATAATTTATTTACTCCTTAGAATGAAACAAGTGAAAAGAAACTGATTGTCTGAGAACATGGTAAAGTTACCAAAAGGGAGGCGGAAAACGTCAGATGCCAACTTTTAGCAAGTTGATCTTTTGCTGAAATTGGGTAGCTGAGGTGCCCTGAGAATCGGGGCCCTCTCATTAGCTCAACTTTGTTCTGAATGCAAAACTAACTAGGATTCAGGACAGATTCTACAAACAAGTCTTAATTTAACCAGCAATGCAGCCAGCCCATTAGTGATATTCCAGAACATTGATGATGCCTCTGTTGCATAGTTCAGCTACGTTTACTGTTCTCTCATTGTTTAAATTGGGACTGTTCATGTTTTAAGTAACAGCAAATATCAACCAAATCAAAGGAATTTCTTGGCTCCTATAACTGAAAAAAAAACAAAAGAGGGGGGAAACCCAGGCACAGATTGATCCAGAAGTTCATGTTGTATTAGGCTCTGGGTCCAAGTCTCTGTGATTCTTTCTACTCTGACCTCCACTGAATGTTGGCATCAACCCCGGGCTGCAGAACTCACTGTTAGCATTGTCAGGACAGGCCTCATATCTTCAGGCTACATGGTCCAAAGAAAGATAGGATCTCTCTTCTAGTAGTGCCCAGAAGATCCAGGAAGCTTCCTGGTCAGAAGTCTGTGGTAAATATTTCCCCCTCTTTGTGAGGGCTAGGCTGGGTCCTGTGCTCACACCTAAGTCAATCACAATGCCCAAGGGGAATGGGATCCTCTGACTGGTGTAAACTAAACAGAGGCCACTCCTGGAGTTGGAGTGGGATCAGTCTCACGCAGCACCCTTGGCTGCCACAAAACAAGGTGGGGCATTGCCAAAGAAAATGGGCGATTTTCTGAATTTTGATGGAAGCAAAGGAATAGATGCCAGGGAGGTAGCCCATACAAGTGTACTACACTAATTGTGGTCTCCAGTGTTTTTCATCATATACCTCAGTCAATAAACATGATGCAGGGGCTTCCCTGGTGGGGCAGTGGTTAAGAATCCGCCTACCAATGCAGGGGACACGGGTTCGAGCCCTGGTCTGGGAAGATCCCACATGCCACAGAGCAACTAAGCCCGTGCACCACAACTACTGAGCCTGCGCTCTAGAGCCTGTGAGCCACAACTACTGAGCCTGTGCTCTAGAGCCCACGAGCCACAACTACTGAGCCCACGCGCCTAGAGCCTGTGTTCCGCAACAAGAGAAGCCTCTGCAAAGAGAAGCCCACGCACCAGGATGAAGAGCAGCCCCCGCTCGACGCAACTAGAGAAAGCCCGCGCACAGAAACAAAGACCAAACACAGCCAAAAATAAATAAATAAAATACATAAATTTATAATAAATAAATAAACATGATGCATAGTTTGCTACCAATGTAGCTACCACTAATGTAGCAATATATGTGTACATTATAAAACAAAAATATATTTTAAAGGCTGAAATAAAAGAAAAATTGTAAATAGTTGTTTTATGTTATTTTATTTATTAACAGGATTCAAAAGCTCTTTGCCGTCAAGACTGTGATTGGAAATACTTTATTCTCTTTTTTAAAATCTTAGCTTAATACTTTATGACTCAAAGCCCTAGTCTTTTTAAAAATATTTTTTAATTGATGTATAGCTGATTTACAATGTTTTGTTAGTTTCAGGTGTACAGCACAGTGATTTGGTTATATATATATATATTCTTATATATATAACATATATATTCTTTTTCAGCTTCTTTTCCCTTATAGGTTATTACAAAATATTGAGTATAGTTCCCTGTGCTGTACAGTAGGTCCTTGTTGGTTATCTATTCTATATATAGCAGTGTGTGTATGTTAATCCCAAACTCCCAATTTATCCCTCCCCATCCCTTCCCCTTTGGTAACCATAAGTTTGTTTGCTATGTCTGTGGGTCTATTTTTGTTTTATAAATAAGTTCACTTGTAATTTTTTTCAGATTCCATATATAAGCAATATCATATGATATTTGTCTTTCTCTGACTTACTTCACTTAGTATGATCATCTCTAGGTCCATTCATGTTGCTGCAAGTGGCGTTATTTCATTCTTTTTTATGGTTGAGTAATATTCCACTCTGTATACGTACACATCTTCTGTACCCATTCATCTGTCGATGGGCATTTAGATTGCTTCCATGTCTTGGCTATTGTAAATAGTGCTGCAGTGAACATTGGGGTGCATGTATCTTTTCTAATTAGAGTTTTCTCTGGATACATGCCCAGGAGTGAAATCACTGGATCATATGGTAACTCTATTTTTAGTCTTTTAAGGAATCTCCATACTGTTCTCCATGGTAGCTGTATCAAGTTACATTCCCACCAACAGTATAAGAGGGTTCCTTTTTCTCCACTCCTTCTTCAGCATTTATTATTTGTAGATTTTTTGAAGATGGCCATTTTAACAAAAATTTAAGAAAGTAAGTTTATAGAAGTATGTCAGGTAGTTAATAAAATGTTTTTTTCTGGATTTTGGATGTTTGTGGCATTTCTCAGCCTTTGAAAATTTCTTATGACTTAATTACAAAACAAATTTATTAATGTGTTATAATTATTTATACAGTGATTTTCTCATTCTAAGTAATATTCACTTTCATACTTAATTTTACATTTGGAATCTTAAGTGGGTTCCCCCAAGTTATATAATCTCCAAGTCCCACAAAACCTTGATTCAGTCCTGCTGACACCCTGAGATTTCAAACCCAACTCCTGCCCTTCTGCATCCCTCTGCCACTTGAGTGGTGCAAGCTGTCCCTTTCAAACCTTGTTTTTACTTTTGACTGTCTCACAAACCAGCTGTTCTTTCGATTAAATTTTCATGTTAGGGCTTTCTGAATTAGTGAAGTTTATACTTATTTAACACTGAAATCTCACTACTGAAAAAAAATCCCCAAATTTGGAGTTATTTGTATTTCAACACTCACTTTCACGTCCCACAGTAAAATGGTTTGACAACACTCTGTCCGGCTGCTTTGCCACACCAAAGTCCTAGTCTTAAGTTTATATCTATACTTGGTTTTAATGGCTTTTATAGAAAAATGAGATACTGATATATAGATTAAAATTAGGAAAATTATATAATTATATTAATGGCTGCACTTCCTAATTCTTCATACTAGTTTTTCAGTTCTACCCACCATTTACACAGCTGTTTTTTCCCCATCTCCTTGATACCAAAAGGTTTTTTTTTTTATACAAATGAACCCTTAATTTGGAAGACCATAAGACTTTATTTTTTTTTGCTTTTTGGGGTTTTTTTGCGGTACGCGGGCCTCTCACTGCTATGGCCTCTCCCGTTGCGGAGCACAGGCTCCGGACGCGCAGGCCCAGCGGCCATGGACCACGGGCCCAGCCACCCTGCGGCATCCGGGATCCTCCCGGACCGCGTCACGAACCCGCGTCCTCCGCATCGGCAGGCGGACTCTCAACCACTGTACCACCAGGGAAGCCCAGACTTTATGTTTTTAAGTGTGAATTTTATAGATGATGTCATTTTTGGCCACAAATCACATCTTGATGCAATATTCCCAGACATGTTCAAATTGTTCTCTTTATAGCAGCAGTTACAGTCGTTGTAAAGCTGCTTCTTTCTCACTCTTATTTTTAAAATATCACCCATTCTTTCAAGGTACTGATTTTAAAATTACTCATTAGTAGCGTACTACTAAACTACTTATCACAGGAAAAGTTGGCAAATTTATAACAATTAAGGTTTTTTTCTTTTCTTTGTCAAAGAAAAATGCATAACTCATCTTTAAGTCCAAAAATTTCTTTTAAGCACTTTGACATGAGCAATTCAAAAACCTCTATGTGGTACAGAACTTTTTCATGGCCACGTCTATCCTCCACCATTTCATTTACAAAATACTGTAAAGATCCTCTTACTGAAAGGTCTTGTTTTTATAAAAGTAGCCATGTCGATGACAACCTGTAACACTAAACTGTAGTGAGAGGTGATTCACTGCTGGCGAATGGACAAGTGAGGGAGCCATTGTCAGGTCTCAGCATTGTGGTTGCCACCTCGCCCTAAGGACAAGTCACGTGACTCTGGCTGCCTGCCAGTGGACCTAGAGAGGCGCTACGGGGAAGCCAGATTGCGAAAAAAATGTTCATTTCTAAGTTTTTAGTTTATTTCTAAATTTTAAATAAGCAATACAATAAAAGAGAACTTCTGTGCTTTCTTCATGCATCTCAGGGTTGTCATGTGCTCCTGTGGTGTGCACTCCCCCCAGTGTGGAGACCACTGCCCCTTGGTAGTACTTTCAGGATGCTGGTCGTGCCTGTCCCGCCCCGACCATGGATTTCTAAGCTTCTTAGGAGTAGGGGCTGTGCCTGGTCCTTCCCATCCCTCCAGAGAACCCAGCACAGGGAGAGCAAAGCTCAGCTGCTCCGTGACGCTGGATTGATGGATGACTGCATTCTACCAGCCAGGGGTCCTAGGTTGTGCAGATGCCCGTGCAGACCCAGCTGGGGTAAGCTCAGAGATGAATAAATCCCAGGCCCTATTCTTTTTTTTTTTTGTAATTTATTTATTTTTGCTTATGATTTTTGGCTGTGTTGGGTCTTCGTTGCTGCATGCGGGCTTTCTCTAGTTGCGGCGAGCAGGGGCTACTCTTCGTTTGTGTGCACGGGCTTCTCAATGCAGTGGCTTCTCTTGTTACGGAGCACGGGCTCTAGAGCGCACGGGCTTCAGTAGATGTGGCACGTGGGCTCAGTAGTTGTGCCTCACGAGCTCTAGAGTGCAGGCTCAGTAGTTGTGGCGCACGGACTTAGTTGCTCCGGGGCATGTGGGATCTTCCCGGCAGAGCTTGAACCCATGTCCCCTGCATTGGCAGGCGGACTCTTAACAACTGCACTACCAGGAAAGCCCCCAGGCCCTATTCTTGAGCCTTTCTCATGTACTGGGGTGAGGGATGTGTAAACATGAGATGTCATACAACCCAGGGCAGAATGAAGTAGGAGCTGCTGGAGAAATGCAAGAAGGGGTGTGGGAGGATGGAGCATAAAAGACTTTTGGTTCTCATTCATTCTCCTTAGAAGGATTGCAAAAGGCTTCCTGGGGGAGGTGGCATTTTGTTCAGTGGTATAGTTTTTTGTACCATTGAAACAAGGGGAAAGGATAGAGAGAAGAGGATGAAGTGGCCTTTAGGAGAGGTCCTCAAGGAGGAGGGCCTGTTGGGAGAAAGTATAGATGGAGGAGGGAGAGCTCACCATATCACTCTCAAGGACAGACTAAAAAATTCCACGGGAGGTGGGCTGGGACATTATAGTAGCATCTCCTCAGAATTCCAGATACGTTGGAGTTTTATTAAAAGTGTTTCCCTAATGGGTAAAAAAAAGTCATTAGATGTGGGCTCACAGATATTCTTCCTCTTCCTCCCACATCAGTAATATGGTCCTACCTTAGGGAGGCAATAGCTTCCCTCTGTCTAGGATGCCCTCCCCAGAGGGTCACACAGCTGGTCCCCATGTCATCTGGGGCTCCACTCAGATGCTGCCTCCTCAGAGGGCTTCTCTGACACCCCAACTGAGGGGAGAGCGCAGGCACTCTCCATCACATCACCCTTCTTTTTTGTCTCAGCACTTAAGACCCTGATGTTTTCTTGTTTATTTTTATAGTCATTTGTTAACTACTGTTCCCTCCATACTTCCCCCACCCCCCCCATACAAATATAAGGGTCAGGGCTGCTGTGCTCACCCAGCACAAGTATTGAGTGAGAGACTTCACCCAGGTCCTCTTAAAAATACTTGTTATAAGGTCATTTTGATGAAATGGTCCAACTTAAGATTACCCCCAATCCACTTATGGGAATAAAGAGAGGAGGAGGGAGACAGAGAGAGACAGAGACAGAGGAATATAAGAGAGTGGGAACTGCTCCAGTGAAATCTGATGTACGAGGTTACCAGGCAAATTTAGTTTAACTCCTATTTAAATCTAATTTATTATTTTCTCTTACTTCGGTTAAATAATCTTACTGTGTTTTTTGCACCTCTCAAAGGTGCCTTAGGTTATAGAAAAACGTGGTAGAACTAATAAATACATTAAAAATATTTGGGGTATGTAACTTTTGAGTATTTGATTTCTCCAGGAACATTAAAGGTATTGTCTTTGTTTCTCAATTTTAGTTAATCACAGTTTCTCTGAGAGCACTTCTTTGAAATACAGATTTCTAGGCCCATCCACTGAAGATTCAAATTCATTAAGTTTAGGGTGGGGTCCAACAATCTGTATTAAGTTTCCCAGGTGATTCTGCTGGTTCAACAGGTTTGGGGAACAATATATAAATGATCCTATACCATCATCTAGAAAACAACATCAGTGGTTCATTCTAACGCTTGAAAGTTCTGTAAGGAAAATAGTGTTAAAGAAATGTAATATTTTACTTACAATTTGCTGATTATAATGTTGACACTAGGCCAGACTCTCCCTGAACGTGCAGGACACCTCATGGGGCCTCTTGGGTGGCCGAGGGCCTTTGGCCTCCCTGGGAGGAGAGCAGTGCAGGACCTCAGTCTCTTCTGCACCCTCAGCAGCGCCAGCAGCCGGGCCTGGGCTGGGGGCACCCTGAACCTGTTACCTTCCAGAGAGCAGGAAGCACTCTGAACCCTTCCCTTCCCGGAATAGGGTGCTGCACACATACATGGAGTGACCATGCCTGACAGGTCCTTAATGTGGTGTCCATGGGCCCCACAAGAATCCATGCAATGGCCTTGAGGGTCTGTGTGCAGAACTTGGCCGCGTTTCCGTTACCTTGAGAAGAGGTTTCTGAGCATTCATCCTAGGTTCTCAGTGGAGCCCACGACTCAGCTTAGAGAAGGAGGCCGTTTCTTCACAGCATCACAGGGCCAATTGGCCGCACTCCTCGGCAGCCCCACCCCACAGGGGGAGGTTTGTGCTGGGGAGGGACTCAGGGCCCTCCTTACGCTGCTGCAGAAGAAGCACAAACACAAACACTTGGGGCAGCGATCCGCAGGAGGAAGCTTGAAGGTGGAAATGGGCTGCCCCAGCCAGGGTCTGGGGGCAGGAGTGCAGGGGTGACAACGGCTACCATCTGGGCCTCCAAGTTCATGGGCAGGTTCCTCAGGTCGCCTCTCGCTTTTTTCAGAGGGAACTAAAGTGTCAGCCTGAAAAATGGGGAGGAATGGGCGTCCCTGTGACCCAGCACAGCTCTCAGAAGGACCATTATAGACGACAGTTACCATCAGACGGATGCCGGCTGTGTCATGTGCTCGTCCCCAGAACACCTGCGAGATAGGTGTCCTTTCCCGGTTAGGAACATACCAGGGTCACGCGGCCGTTGACAGGCAGAGCAGGCACTTAACCCCAGGTCTGTCTGACTCCAAACAGCAAGCTAGCCCCCTTGGAAGAGTGAGAAAAACCAAGGTCCGTAGGCTCTGGGCTTTGCTGGGACTCAAGCCAGCCGGCGTCTCCTGGTCCCGGTCCGGACCGTCCTACCTCCCACGGAGCTTGGCAAGAGGAGGAAGGAAAACAGGAACCGGAAGCTGTGCTCTGCAGAGGACGAGCAGGCGGAGGCATGCTGTGAATGCAGGGAGAGAACAGGTGTGAGGACACCCTCTCCCCAGCCTCGAAACCCCGGGGCACAGTTTCTGCCTTGAGGCAGAATTGGAGGGGCTAAAACTCAGGGGCACAATCTGGGGATGGCCCGGAGCCTTGGAGGAGAAAGCTCTTCCGGAGACAGGTGTCAAGGTGAGTCTAGAGGCCACACCCAGGCTGCAGACCCAGTTCAGCCCCGAATGAGGAGCTGGGCCCCGGGCCTCACTAGGAGCTGTCACACCAGTTCCAGCAGGAAGAAGGACCTGCTCTCAGCTGGCATCAGAAAGCCACCCTGGAACCCTCTATCTGGTGCTCTGACCCCAGCTCTGAGCATCACTGTCCTGCCCCTCTCCTCTGCCCCCTGAAGGGCTCCTCTCCCGCCATCTCCCAGCAGCTTCTTCTCTTCCTCCTCACAGCGTGGGTTACACTGCAGGGATTCCACCATGAGGGTGGAGCTCACCCATACGCTGGGTGTCTATTTTGCCCCAAACTGAATGTTACCTCATCATGCTTTGAGGATTACCTTTGTGCTGTTAAATTATGTCAGTACCACAAAGGTATAAGCAATTATTTTTAATTCTGTAGACTATGTTACTCTACTCAACAGAAATCAACTGATGCTTCTTTAGCAATTGAATTTAATATTCTTCATGTTACAGAATTTGGTAAAAATATGATAGGTTATTAGTGCAAAACAAGGGGCACGTTTTGATGACATCGGCAGTTTTCACACCATGCACGCTGAATTTTGGGTTCTAAAGATGAACTGTTAAGTCTGGGAGGACCACATTACATCCCAGTTCTCTCTGACCATTCAGAAGAATAACATTCAGGTCGTTATATCTCCCTCTTCTGAATTTCCAGAATTTCCACTTAGTAATTTCTCATAGTGTTTATCACACTCTGCCCTGTGTATTAGCACTGTGTATCCACACTCAGTTCATCTCCTGGGCAGGAGGGATGGGTCTTGTCACCCTGCACCTCTCCCCCAGCATACAACCTCTGTTGCTCTGTCCTTTCTCTGCCTTTTACTAAACTTCCTGGCTGACTTAAGTGCTTTCAGTGTTCCCAGGACACCTGGGCAAGCTGCTCTCTTGGCACTTACTACATTACGTCCATTTGTTGTCCCCAAAAGATCAGGAGCCCATCACAGCGAAGGAGTTTGTCTCATTCACCTCGGTGTGCCTAGCTCCTGGCACAGAGTAGACAGCAAGTAAATGATGAATTAATGAATGATTAGTGAATATCTGTACACGATTTTTTAACAGCTTTATTAAGATATAATTCACATATCCTAAAATTCTACCATTCGAAGTGTACAGTTCAGTAGTTTTCAGTATATTCTCAGAATTGTGCAATCATGACCACAATCTAATTTCAGACCCCCTGAAACTACCCGTAGAAAAAACCCTGTACCCATCAAAAATTATTCCTCACTCCTGCCACCACCTCTAGGCCCTACTTTCTGTCTCTATGGAGTTGCCTACTTTGGACATTTCACATACACAGAATCATACAGTATGCAGCCTCTGTGACTGGCTTCTTTCATTTAACATAATGTGCTCCAGGTCCGTCCACGTTGTAGTATGTATTGGTACTTCATCTTTCAAATGCTGAGTAATTACCCGTCGTATGGGTATACCACATCATGTGTACCAGTTCATCAGTTGGTGGATATGTGGGTTGTTTCACTATGGGGCTAATGCTGTCTATGAACATTCACGTACAAGTTTTTTGGGGGACATATATTTTCATTTCAATTGGGTAAATACCTAGGAGTGGAATTGCTGGATTATACAGTAACTTTAAATGTTTAACATTTTGTGGAACTGCCAAGCTACTTTCCAAAGCTGCACCGTTTTACATTTTCATCAGCAATGTATGAGGGTTCCAGTTTCCCTTCCTCCTTGCCAATACTTTCTTTACCTGTCTCTCTGATTCTAGCCATCCTAGCAGTGTGAAGTGGTAGCTCATTGTGGTTTTGATTTGCATTTCCCTAATGAGGTATTGAACATTTTTGCTCAATATATGGAATATATTTTTTCATGCGTTTATTGGCCACTTATATCTGTACACTATTCAATCAAATTATAAATATCAGAACTTCACAGAGAAAAACTTCGTAGATGAGGCCCAAAGAATAATGTTAAGTGACTTATTCAAGGTTATGTAAGCTATAGCAATACAAAGTCTCAAATACACTCCTGACTCCTAACCAGTGCTCTGTTGTTGCCCCACTGGCCCTTCTGTCAGGTTGCCTCTGGATCCCTACCCCACTGGATGAGCGAAGTGTCTGGATTCCTTATGAGTCAGGATAAGCATGTGCTTGAGCTAGTGCTGCTTGACTTTATGCCTGTTGGCCATCTGTTTATCTTCTTTGGGGAAATGTCTATTTAGGTCTTCTGCCCACGTTCTGACTGGGTTGTTTGTTTTTTTGATACTGGCTATATGAGCTGTTTGTATATTTTGGAAATTAAGTCCTTGTTGGGCGCATCATTTGCAAATATTTTCTCCCAGTCTGTAGGTTGTCTTTTCGTTTTGTGGATGGTTTCCTTTGCTATGCAAACGCTTTTAATTTTAATTAGGTCCCATTTGTCCCACTCCGAATAGACGTTCTACAAACCCTCATCGCCAATCCCAAAAATGTCTGTTGTCTTTGTACCTCCCTGGAGTCCCAGTATGCTGGAGAATTTCCGATGATTCTGCCCCAAATATTTTCCATTCTTCTCTCTTTTGAGGGACCTCTGGTGCATCAAATTATGTTGATCATGTGCCTCAGTTTATGATACACTGACATCATTTGCCCATGGGAGGCAGCCTTTTTAATTTTCCTCTCTCATCCACCATATTCAATCTCATTTCCTTCCTCCCATAAGCATCCACTCTAGTGTATGTTGTTTCTCTTTAATCTATTTCCATAAGTATATATAGATTTTGTGTGCCCTAGAAAAATATTTAGTGTAATTTTGCATGTGGGTTTCCAAACTTATGTTAATGGTATTAACTCTAATTTTCCCTCAGTGGTATGTGAGCCTTGTCCATGATGCTATACATAAACACGGTTCGTTGCTTCTGACCCTGCAGAGGATTCCCTTGAGGGCAGAGTCCGCCTTCCTTAGCCATTCATTCCCCTAGTGATAGATACCCAGTGGCCTCCAGTTAGTCCATCTTTTTGACACTCAGTTTTCTCATCAGACAAAAACACTAGAGGTGATAATACCTCCTTTTACATAATGATCATGCTGATTGATACTTCAAAGTTTTGCCAACTACCATGTTCCAGTTCTTTGCCATCCCCTATGGTGCTGTAAGGAGCAATCCCCTTGTCCATGCCCCTACACCCACATCTTTCCTATTCCAGCCCTCAAGGTCCACAATGGCTCAATAAATGGGGGCTATTGGGCTTCCCTGGTGGCGCAGTGGTTGAGAGTCCGCCTGCCGATGCAGGGGATGTGGGTTCGTGCCCCGGTCCGGGAAGATCCCACATGCCGCGAAGCGGCTGGGCCCGTGAGCCATGGCCGCTGAGCCTGCGCGTCCGGAGCCTGCGCTCCGCAACGGGAGAGGCCACAACGGTGAGAGGCCCGCGTACCGCAAAAATAAATAAATAAATAAATAAATAAATAAATAAATAAAATAAAAAATAAAATGGGGGCTGTTATTAGTACTGCTGTGGCAGACAAGGCCATTAGCACAAGAATTGAGTCTAGAAGACATGTTTCCAGGCTGTGTCACCTTGAGCCTCCATTTCCTCTTAGGAAGTAAAGATAATCACACCTTCAGAGAATTGCTGTGGATGAAATGATAGGGTAGAAGCGAGTGCTTTGCAAAGTAGGAAGCACTGGTGGGTTAGCTAGTCTGCTGTAGTAGGGGTGGTGAAGGCAGGAGAGCCTAGGGAAGGAGGAGAAGCAGAGGAAGGAAGAAGAGAAACAGGCTCTCGGAGGCGGCAGGGAGGCCCTTAAAAGACCTTGGTGTGCATCACAGCAGCAGCCTCTACTCTCTGGAAAGTGCCCTGGTGAGGAGTCAGGAGTCCCACATGGGCCCAACTCTGTGTGGTCAGGGGAAAGACCTCCTGATTGGCGGTTATCAACCCCGGCTGCACATTAGAATCCCCTGGGGAGAATCCCACGGGGAGCTCTACCAAGTACCTACCTGGGGTCCCACATCTCACCAACTGCGTCTGACTCTCCAGGGTAGGCCTGGGAACTACAATTTTGACAACCTTGGCTCTCCAACTCCGTGATTCTTAGACATTTGTTTTTGTCAGTTCTTCGCACTGACCACAAGATGGTGCCCTCTTTCTGGGAAATCTTTGATGTTCGACAACAATCCATTTTCTCTATTAATCCTGAAAGAATGGGTTTGAAATTAACAATCTTCACAGCATCTCATTAAGCCAGAATTCTGTGCCTTTGCTGTCTAGCCATGTAATGTGCATCTTTTCCCTTCTGCTAGAAACCGTACTGAGTTGGGATAGGTCATCTCGTTTTGCATTCTTCAAGGGGCTATGATGCAAAGCAGAGGAGACATTTATTGTTGCTTTCTGATCATAATCATCACTATCAATAACAACTAATATGTATTTAATCTTTTGCCATTTGCAAAGTGCTCTTTACCAACTATCCTCAGAATAACTTTATGAAATGGAAATTGCTGTTCTCATTTCTAGATGAGAAAACAAAGGCTCAAAGCACTAGCTCAAGGTCACAAAGCAAAAGTTGGCAGAACCAGATCCAGGGCCCTTCCCTCTGTCCTCGGATAAGAGCAGGTGCATCAGAGAGATCAGCTCTCAACTGATGGGGCCCCGACAAGTACAGCCCTGAGAGAGGAAACTTCTCAGGATGACCTCTGGAAGACTTCCTGAGCGAGCTTGGAAGATGCACAGATGTCCTTCTGGAATTTCACACTATCACAGGTGACAAACAGGTCAGTAGGTGACACATTTGACTGAATTGAGTTGAGACGAGATGAGGTGACGTATGTTAGGTTTTTAGTGCAAAGCTGTATAAGGCAGCAGACACTCAACAAGAGGATAGATTGTATTATTTAAAATTTTCTGTACCAGGAAAATGAACTGCTGTGCCAGTGGGTAAAATGAATCTGCCTTAAAGAAAAAGTTATAAATTCATCTCCAAAGAAAATCCTTTTCTACTAGCAAGTGATGTCTTATGAGGCTAGTGGATCTGAGGAAGGTCATTTACAAGATCACAGACTTACTACCAGACGGAGTCCCACAATTGATCAGGAACCCAAATGTCAGGACCCAGGACCCCAATCCCTCTGGGTGTTTTTACCCCAGATGAAGGGGATGCAAGTGTAGGTTCAAGTTACTTGGAGTAGAAAGAATGTTTTCAGGAAAGAAGCAGTTACATGGAAGTTTATTAAATTAGTATTTTGATCATTTTACTGACTCCAGTGTACATCTTAGCAGTTGTTGGACCCGTTTTCTGTACTTCAGCTTCCCTGTCTGCAAATGGTATAACAGTACGTATCTCATTGAATTATTATAAGGATCAAAATAGTTTATTTATAAAGCACTTAGAACCATGCCCAGCACATAGTAAGCATGATGTGTTTCTTAAATAATGTTAAATAAATAAATGGATATGAGTATAGCCATTTACATATTTTACAAATAATATTTTAATTTTTTTCAAAATTCCAAGTAATTTAAAAATTATGTTATTTGCACACTTGTAGGTACAAGGAATATATATATTCAGGGAGATTAAAATATTGCCTATGACTAAAATTTGAAATCCCACTGAAAATGCATAAATTTGATTAGAACAGTACTATAGTCTTTGGTGTCTTGTAAACATCAGAAATAGGTTAAAAATTCTTTAAGTCTATTATATCATTATTACTGATGTTGACAAATAAGCCTATCAACTGTCTAAAGAAATACAAGAATAATGCAGTGATTAGATTTTTCTCTTTTTTTTTTTTTTAAAGAAAAGTGTTCCTTTTTCTCCACTTGATTTCTTCTAAATTTGGAGATTAGTGGTCATTTTGGAGGGTACTCTTGGCATTTTCCCAACTATAAGGACCCTCAGTGTGACCCTTGGTCACCTCCTAGGTGAGAGGGAGTGTTCCACAGCAATACTCAGCTCAAACCTCCATCTTCAAAGTATGAATTTAAAGCATTTTTTTAAAAAGAGAGAGCGAGCGTATTTGCTCTGAGAGATTTCATGCAACCCCAGGGAGAAAGACTGGAATGCTGAGAGGGTAACTGGGACAGGGCTTGGAAGAAAAAACACATGAATTGAAATGTTGCTTTCCAATCTAGGGGTCATTTTCATGTTTCACTTTAGCATTAATTTCCTTTTTAGTAGAACTACCATATTGTTTCCTGGTAGGAGGTTTTCTTTAAGTCTTTGGTTTCTTTTTCTTGCAGCCTGTCTTATGAAACAGACTCTGTGGAGAGGAGATGGGGGTAAAAATGTACCATCTCCAGTTATCTCCTGATAAGCCCTCCTCTGCCTTCCTGGTACCTAGGCCCGAACTACAGGGCTTAGGTAAACTGACAAAAACTGTATTTTAAAAGGAGTTTAAGTTCTTTATTACCAAAATTATAAGGCGTTTACACTGAGAACTCCATAGGCTTCTGTGCATTGAGTCAAGGCTCTAACTAATATCACATTATTGTTTCTATGGAAAAATGAAATTCTCGTTTCAAATATCTGACCTCAAATGAACTTTTGCAACAGAACTTGAGTGGAGGACTATTTCACATACACCCACACACTCAGGGACCATTCCTGTTTCTATCGATCAGGCTGTCCACCAGTCTGTCTAGCCATTCACACTGTCTTTCTATTAAAGAATAGCATAACTGCAAAGAAATGTGAAAACAAAAAGCTAAGATTGAAAGACTAAAGTTAAACATTTTATACCTTTTGAGTTCAAAGCAATGGTTCTATTGTAAATTCATCTTCACTGAGTTAAACAAAAAAGAATCACTATTAAAACTGATCTCGTTGAGTGGGAGGTTGAACTGCAGGGAGTTTGGGGCTGAAATCAGGAGCCTCCACTGCTCACCGGCTCTGGGGACCCGTGAGGCCTCAAGGGATGGTCCTGTGAGTCGAGTCAGGAATCGAGTTAAAGAACCAGCTTGAAGCAGGAAATTCTCAGGAGATACACCAGAAATACATCTACACGTGGAACAGCTCCTACAGAACACCTACTGAACGCTGGCAGAAGACCTCAGACCTCCCAAAAGGCAAGAAACTCCCCCACGTACCTGGGTAGCGCAAAAGAAAAAAGAATAAACAGAGACAAAAGGATAAGGACGGGACCTGCACCAGTGGGAGGGAGCTGTGAAGGAGGAAAAGTTTCCACACACTAGGAAGCCCCTTCGCGGGCGGAGACTGCGGGTGGCGGAGGGAGGAAGTTTCAGAGCCGCGGAGGAGAATGCAGCAATGGGGGTGCGGAGGGCAAAGCGGAGAGATTCCCGCAGAGGATCGGTGCCGACCAGCACTCACCAGCCCGAGAGGCTTGTCTGCTCACCCGCCGGGGCGGGCGGGGCTGCGAGCTGAGGCTTGGGCTTCCGTCAGAGCGCAGGGAGAGGATTGGGGTTGGAGGCGTGAACACGGCCTGCAGGGGGTTAGTGCGCCACGGCTAGCCGGGAGGGAGTCCGGGGAAAAGTCTGGACCTGCCAATGAGGCAAGAGACTTTTTCTTCCCTTTATTTCCTGGTTCGCGAGGAGAGGGGATTAAGAGCGCTGCTTAAAGGAGCTCCAGAGACGGGCGCGAGCCGTGATTAAAAGCGCGGACCCCAGAGACGGGCATGAGACGCTAAGGCTGCTTCTGCCGCCACCAAGAAGCCTGTGTGCGAGCACTATCCACACCTCCCCTCCCAGGGAGCCTGTGCAGCCCGCCACTGCCAGGGTCCTGTGATCCAGGGACAACTTCTCCGGGAGAACACACGGCGCGCCTCAGGCTGGTGCAACGTCATGCTGGCCTCTGCCGCCGCAGGCTCGCCCCGCACTCCGTACCCCTTCCTCCCCACGGCCTGAGTGAGCCGGAGTCCCCGAAGCAGCTGCTCCTTTAACCCCGTCCTGTCTGAGCGAACAACAGATGCCCTCCGGGGACCTACACGCAGAGGCGGGTCCAAATCCAAAGCTGAGCCCCTGGGAGCTGTGAGAACAAAGAAGAGAAAGGGAAATCTCTCCCAGCAGCCTCAGAAGCAGCGGATTAAAGCTCCACAATCAACTTGATGTACTCTGCATCTGTGGAATACCTGAACAGACAACGAATCATCCCAAATTAAGGAGGTGGACTTTGAGAGCAAGATTTATGATTTTTTCCCCTTTTCCTCTTTTTATGAGTGTGTATGTGTATGCTTCTGTGTGAGATTTTGTCTGTATAGCTTTGCTTCCACCATTTGCCCTAGGGTTCTATCCGTCCTTTTTTTCTCTTTAAAAATTTTTTTTCTTAATAATTATTTTTTATTTTAATAACTTTATTTTACTTTATCTTCTTTCTGTCTTTCTTTCCTTCCATCCCTCCTTCCTTCTTTCCTTCCTCCCTCTCTGCCTCCTTTTTTCCTTTCTTTCTCTTTCTTTCTTTCTTTTCTCTCTCTCTCTCTCTCTTCCTTTCTTTCTACTTTTTCTCCCTTTTATTCTGAGCCGTGTGGATGAAAGGCTCTTGGTGCTACAGCCAGGAGTCAGTGCTGTGCCTCTGAGGTGGGAGAGCCAACTTCAGGACACTGGTCCACAAGAGACTTCCCAACTCCACATAATATCAAAAGGCAAAAATCTCCCAGAGATCTCCATCTCAACACCAGCATCCAGCTTCACTCAACGACCAGCAAGCTACAGTGCTGGACACCCTATGACAAACAACTAGCAACACAGGAATACAACCCCACCCATGAGCAGAGAGGCTGCCTAAAATCATAATAAGGCCACAGACACCCCAAAACACACCACCAGACGTGAACCTGCCCACTAGAGAGACAAGATCCAGCCTCATCCACCAGAACACAGGCACTAGTCCCCTCCACCAGGAAGCCTACACAACCCACTGAACCAACCTTAGCCACTGGAGACAGACATCAAAAACAGCGGGAACTACGAACCTGCAGTCTGCAAAAAGGAAACCCCAAACACAGTAAGATAAGCAAAATGAGAAGACAGAAAAACACAGAGCAGATAAAGGAGCAAGATAAAAATGCACCAGACCTAACAAATGAAGAGGAAATAGGCAGTCTACCTGAAAAAGAATTCAGAATAATGATAGTAAGGATGATCCGAAATCTTGGAAATAGAATGGACAAAATGCAAGAAACAGTTAACAAGGACCTAGAAGAAATAAAGATGAAACAAGCAACAATGAACAACACAATAAATGAAATTAAAAGTACTCTAGATGGGATCAATAGCAGAATAACTGAGGCAGAAGAACGGATAAGTGACCTGGAAGATAAAATAGTGCAAATAACAACTGCAGAGCAGAATAAAGAAAAAAGAATGAAAAGAACTGAGGACAGTCTCAGAGACCTCTGGGACAACATTAAACGCACCAACATTCGAATTATAGGGGTTCCAGAAGAAGAAGAGAAAAAGAAAGGGACTGAGAAAATATTTGAAGAGATTATAGTTGAAAACTTCCCTAATATGGGAAAGGAAATAGTTAATCAAGTCCAGGAAGCACAGAGAGTCCCATACAGGATAAATACAAGGAGAAATACGCCAAGACACATATTAATCAAACTGTCAAAAATTAAATACAAAGAAAACATATTAAAAGCAGCAAGGGAAAAACAACAAATAACACATAAGGGAATCCCCATAAGGTGAACAGCTGATCTCTCAGCAGAAATCCTACAAGCCAGAAGGGAGTGGCAGGACATACTGAAAGTGATGAAGGAGAAAAACCTGCAGCCAAGACTACTCTACCCAGCAAGGATCTCATTCAGATTTGATGGAGAAATTAAAACCTTTACAGACAAGCAAAAGCTGAGAGAGTTCAGCAGCACCAAACCAGCTTTACAACAAATGCTAAAGGATCTTCTCTAGGCAAGAAACACAAGAGAAGGAAAAGACCTATAATAACGAACCCAAAACAATTTAGAAAATGGGAATAGGTACATACATATCGATAATTACCTTAAATGTAAATGGACTAAATGCTCCCACCAAAACACACAGATTAGCTGAATGGATACAAAAACAAGACCCTTATATATGCTGTCTACAAGAGACCCACTTCAGACCTAGAGACACATACAGACTCAAAGTAAGGGGATGGAAAAAGATATTCCATGCAAATGGAAACCAAAAGAAAGCTGGAGTAGCAATTCTCATATCAGACAAAATAGACTTTAAAATAAGGACTATTAAAAGAGACAAAGAAGGACACTACATAATGATCAAGGGATCGATCCAAGAAGAAGATATAACAATTGTAAATATTATGCATCCAACATAGGAGCACCTCAATACAAAAGGCAAATACTAACAGCCATAAAAGGGGAAATCGACAGTAACACATTCATAGTAGGGGACTTAAACACCCCACTTTCACCAATGGACAGATCATCCAAAATGAAAATAAATAAGGAAACACAAGCTTTAAATGATACATTAAACAAGATGGACTTAATTGATATTTATGGGACACTCCATCCAAAAACAACAGAATACACATTTTTCTCAAGTGCTCATGGAACATTCTCCAGGATAGATCATATCTTGGGTCACAAATCAAGCCTTGGTAAATTTAAGAAAATTGAAATTGTATCAAGTATCTTTTCTGACCACAACGCCATGAGACTAGATATCAATTACAGGAAAAGATCTGTAAAAAATACAAACACATGGAGGCTAAACAATACACTACTTAATAATGAAGTGATCACTGAAGAAATCAAAGAGGAAATCAAAAAATACCTAGAAACAAATGACAATGGAGACACAACGACCCAAAACCTATGGGATGCAGCAAAAGCAGTTCTAAGGGGGAAGTTTATAGCAATACAAGCCCACCTTAAGAAGCAGGAAACATCTTGAATAAACAACCTAACCTTGCACCTCAAGCAATTAGAGAAAGAAGAACAAAAAACCCCAAAGCTAGCAGAAGGAAAGAAATCATAAAAATCAAATCAGAAATAAATGAAAAAGAAATGAAGGAAACAATAGCAAAGATCAATAAAACTAAAAGCTGGTTCTTTGAGAAGATAAACAAAATAGATAAACCACTAGCCAGACTCATCAAGAAAAAAAGGGAGAAAACTCAAATCAATAGAATTAGAAATGAAAAAGGAGAGGTAACAACTGACACTGCAGAAATACAAAGGATCATGAGAGCCTTCTGCAAGCAACTATATGCCAATAAAATGGACAACCTGGAAGAAATGGACAAATTCTTAGAAAAGCACAACCTTACAAGACTGAACCAGGAAGAAATAGAAAATATAAACAGACCAATCACAAGCACTGAAATTGAATCTGTGATTAAAAAGTCTTCCAACAAACAAAAGCCCAGGACCAGATGGCTTCACAGGCGAATTCTATCAAACATTTAGAGAAGAGCTAACAGCTATCCTTCTCAAACTCTTCCAAAATATAGCAGAGGGAGGAACACTCCCAAACTCATTCTATGAGGCCACCATCACCCTGATACCAAAACCAGACAAAGATGTCACAAAAAAGGAAAACTACAGGCCAATATCACTGATGAACATAGATGCAAAAATCCTCAACAAAATACTAGCAAACAGAATCCAACAGCACATTAAAAGGATCATACACCATGATCAAGTGGGGTTTATCCCAGGAATGCAAGGATACTTCAATATACATAAATCAATCAATGTGATACACAATATTAACAAATTGAAGGAGAAAAACCATATGATCATCTCAATAGATGCAGAAAAAGCTTTCAACAAAATTCAACACCCATTTATGATAAAAACCCTGCAGAAAGTAGGCATAGAGGGAACTTACCTCAACATAATAAAGGCCATATATGACAGACCCACAGCCAACATCGTTCTCAATGGTGAAAAACTGAAACCATTTCCTCTAAAATCAGGAACAAGACAAGGTTGCCCACTCTCACCACTATTATTAAACACAGTTTCAGAAATTTTAGCCACAGCAATCAGAGAAAAAAAAGAAATAAAAGGAATCCAAATCAGAAAAGAAGAAGTAAAGCTGTCACTGTTTGCAGATGACATGATACTATACATAGAGAATCCTAAAGATGCTACCAGAAAACTACTAGAGCTCATCAGTGTATCTGGTAAAGTAGCAGGATATGAAGTTAATGCACAGAAATCTCTTGCATTCCTATACACTAATGATGAAAAATCTGAAAGAGGAATTAAGGAAACACTCCCATTTACCACTGCAACAAAAATAATAAAATACCTAGGAATAAACCTACCCCAGGAGACAAAAGACCTGTATGAAGAAAACTATAAGACACTGATGAAAGAAATTAAAGGTGATACAAACAGATGGAGAGATATACCATGTTCTTCGATTGGAAGAATCAACATTGTAAAAATGACTATACTACCCAAAGCAATCTACAGGTTCAGTGCAATCCCTATCAAACTACCAATGGCATTTTTCATAGAACTAGAACAAAAATTTCACAATTTGTATGGAAACACAAAAGACCCCGAATAGCCAAAGCAACCTTGAGAAAGAAAAATGGAGCTGGAGGAATCAGGCTCCCTGACTTCAGACTATACTACAAAGCTACAGTAATCAAAACAGTACGGTACTGGCACAAAAACAGAAAGATAGATCAACGGAACAGGATAGAAAGCCCAGAGATAAACCCACACACATCTGGTCACCTTATCTTTGATAAAGCAGGCAGGAATGTACAGTGGAGAAAAGACAGCCTCTTCAATAAGTGGTGCTGGGAATACTGGACAGCTACCTGTAAAAGAATGAAATTAGAACACTTCCTAACACCATACACAAAAAGAAACTCAAAATGGTTTAAAGACCTAAATGTAAGGCCAGACACTATAAAACTCTTAGAGGAAAACATCGGAAGAATGCTCTTTGACATAAATCACAGCAAGATCCTTTTTGACTCACCTCCTAGGGAAATGGAAATAAAAAAATAAACAAATGGGACCTAATGAAACTGAAAAGCCTTTGCTCAACAAAGGAAACCATAAACAAGACGAAAAGACAACCCTCAGAACGGCAGAAAATATTTGCAAATGAAGCAACTGACAAAGGATTAATCTCCAAAATATACAAGCAGCTCATGCAGCTCAATATCAAAAAAACAAACACCCATCCAAAAATGGGCAGAAGACCTAAATAGACATTTCTCCAAAGTAGATATACACAATGCCAATAAAGACATGAAAGGATGCTCAACATCAGTAATCATTAGAGAAATGCAAATCAAAACTACAATGAGGTATCACCTCACACCGGTCAGAATGGCCACCATCAAAAAATCTACAAACAATAAATGCTGGAGAAGGGGTGGAGAAAAAGGAACCCTCTTGCACTTTTGGTGGGAATGTAAATTGATACAGCCACTATGGAGAACTGTAAGGAGTTTCCTTAAAAAACTAAAAATAGAACTACCCATACGACCCTGCAATCCCACTACTGGGCATATATCCTGAGAAAACCATAATTCAAAAAGAATCATGTACCAAAATGATCATTGCAGCTCTATTTACAATAGCCAGGACATAGAATCAACCTAAGTGTCCATAGACAGATGAATGGATAAAGAAGGTGTGCCACATATATACAATGGAATATTACTCAGCCATAAAAAGGAATGAAATAGAGTTATTTGAAGTGAGGTGGATGGACCTAGAGGCTTTCATACAGAGTGAAGTAAGTCAGAAAGAGAAAAACAAATACTGTATGCTAACATGTAAAATATGGAATCTAAAAAACAAAAAGAAAAAAAAAGGTTCTGATGAACCTAGGGGCCGGACAGGAATAAAGATGCAGATGTACAGAATGGACTTGAGAACACGGGGCAGGGGAAGGGTAAGCTGGGACCAAGTGAGAGAGTGGCATGGACATATATACGCTACCAAATGTAAAATAGATAGCTAGTAGGAAGCAGCCACATAGCAAAGGGAGATCAGCTCGGTGCTTTGTTTCCACCTAGAGGCGTGGGATGCGGAGGGTGGGAAGGAGATGCAAGAGGGAGGAGATAAGGGGATATATGTATACATATAGCTGATTCACTTTGTCATACAGCAGAAACTAACACAACATTGTAAAGCAATTATACTCCAATAAAGATGTTTATTAAAAAGAAAAGCCAGGGTCATATAAAGTACAATGGGGGAAAAAGAAAAGAAATAAGATCATAAAACTTTCCTTGTTTTTAATTGAAATGTAGAGTTTTTTCTTCCCCTCTCATAAAGGTGTGTTTCTATTGTGCGGCTACCATGTAGCCAAAGCTTAGAGATTTCCCGACACCCTGCATTTACCGTGTGTGTGTGTGTGTGTGTGTGTGTTCAAGGTTCATTCAAGTGGCTTAATATGAAACCAAAATGCCTAGTCCTACATTCAACTTCAGAAGTGCTGATTTTAATTTTGTGGTGCAGAAATAAGGCCAAATAAATAGGAAAAAGTAGACCTAAAAATGGCTTTAACTTACTAATCCACTACATCTTTGACAGCAATTTTAGATAAAAATGGTCCAGAGGACAAAGTGCTTAATTAATGATGAGAAAATGATTCCTTCAAGTCCCATAATAAAGAGTTCTCCCTGCGGTAATGATTTGCCCAGAGTTTTATTCATGCAAAAGTGACGGCTACTTCTTCCTTCTGTCCCCTTCATTCCAGTATTGTTCAGTCTGCATTTCTGTGAGTCGGGAAATTGTGCGCTGAAATGCAAAGATTTCCTCTTCTCCAGTAAACATGGCGAGTCCTTCTGCTGAGTCCTGGTTACCAAAAAACAAAACAAAACAACAACCTAGCACCAATTAAAACCCCCACAACTAAAAATTTAAAGAACTAAGTACAGGCTTTAAAAAATACTTCTTGGGTTTATATTACAAAATATTCTATAAATTTTTTTCATATACAATTTCTTAAATTAGACTGGAGAATCAGCTAATTTAAACCAATAATCAATAAACAGAGCAAATTACCAGGGAGAAAACATTAGATGAATAATTAAAGCTGAAACAACACCCCAAAATCCAAATAAGAAAATTTTTGCTCAGATGAAAGTTCTCTACATAATCTAACGGAAGGACATTCCAGACAGAAAGGAATTTTTTCTCAAAAAGTGCACACCAGAAATAAGTAACAGAAAAACCAAGAAGTTCTGGTATGTCAGGACGAAGCTAAGACCCTCTCCTGAAGCTCCACAGACAGGGCCACATTCCTGACAGGAGGCCTGAAGATGAACCTCTGAAGAACCTTTTCCAAACTGGGTGACTGAGAGGTCTCCTGTGGGCCTGGAGATCGTGCCTGGGAGCTTATTTCGGGAAGGCCAGAGCTGCTTTTGGTCTTGAGCTGCTGGGACACTTGATCCTCCCATGTAGCGGCTGAGTTGGGGAGCCCCTTGTGAGGCCAGTAAACATCCTGGGACTGGTGATTCTAACACCAGCCTGTGGCCGGAAGTGAACGCTGAACTTTTGTCTCTTTCCTTAGGGGTTTGCTATTAAACTCTTTCAGAGAAAAGTTCTGGACTCCTAAGTCCAAGTTACTGACCTACCGTAAAACCGCATCACCCTACGGTCACGTGCCCTGATTTCTTCATGATTATTAGCCCCAAGTGCTTAGCTTACTTTGCCCTGTATCTGAACCCTGATCAGAAGAAAAATTGTAAAGCCAATGATTTAAAGGACTTTAGGAACTGAGATCATGTAGCCCCTTAAGTGTATTCTTCCAAATTGCTGAAGACTTTATTTGGATGTATCACTCTTAGAGAAATGGGATCATAAGCAGCCATTTATTTCTACATGTAGATTTAAATAATCATATTTTGAAAGTTTACTTTTAAAGAGTTATTGGCCTCATTTTCCCAGACTCCTGAGAATGCATAATTTCTACTCAGGTCAATAAGGAACTGTCTCCTCATTCCAAATAGCCTTTCACCACTGGGGTTGAAAGAATGGGGCTGGCCTCATTCTGGGGGTGAATGTTTATAGTTTAAAATTTTTGACTAATATTTCAATTGCCTACAGTTGAGAAATATACCCTGTAACATTCATACAGAAGAAGGAAATGCAAAGTCACTTATGCTTGGCTTGGGGTGAAGCACCAGACCCCAAGCTCCAGGAGAACTAGGCCAGCATAGGCTGGTTCCCAACAGAGTGTCCCCAGAGCCTGGCACCCACAGGTGTTCCACAAATGCCTACAGAATGGGGGTTAGGAGATGAAACATGGATTTCTTTTAAAGCAAGGGCCTTGCCAGGCACTTCATAGTCCTGGTATAGCCAGTTCACATGGTTGGATACCGTATCATGCACTCTACAAATCCAGCAGACATGAAGAGGATATCCAGAAAAGGCAGCATGGTGTAGCAGAATGCAGAATGAGCCCAGAACCAAAGACGGTGCCTGGATCCAGCTCTGGCCTGCCATTAGTCAGTGGTATAACTGCAGGCCCATTAGTCCACCTCCCTGGACTTTGTTTTTATCATATGCAAAAATGATCACGAAGATTCCTTCCACTCTAAAGCTGTAATTCTCTACATTTAGTGATGCTGAGGATACGTCTGCTATACTGGCTTTAGAAGAGAGCAGCAAATCAGTGGTTAAATACATACTGCATTCCTTCTTCAAAATGTAGCCATGCATCAAACCAAAAACAATTAAGCTGTTTTATAATAAAAAGAGATTATGTTAATATCGCCTACCTGGCTCAGCCCCAAATCATCCATCAGTATTCTGCTTTGCTCCAACTCACTGTCATGATGTTCATACAAAAATAAGCTTGATACGGGAGTTGATGCAGAGCAAATTATGCGCACCTGAAACAGAGGAAAACGAGTAAATGGTGTTACTCCTTACCTTTCACAAGTTGAAGGTAAAAACAAATTTCTCATAAAAATCTGTTTGTCATAACAGGGAGCTTGGATTTTTGCTTTTAAAATGTTCATATTTGTTCTAATAGTTTGAATCTCTTTAAAGTGATATATAATTTTAAATGGTTCTAAATATATGCAGCAAAACTGGTACTTGGTGAAAATACACTCTTATGAGTTTATAGAATGCGTATTTACAAAAGAACAATGCCTTGAACTCCTCTCTTTCAATCTAAGTAACAGTCTTAACTTTATTTCTACTTCTACACATTTTCTCCAAGTACTATGTTTATTTTGGAAAAATAAATATTTTAAAGCTTCAATCTATGACTTTTTTTTCCTATTTCATTAATCTGTTTTTCTAATTAGAGATTTTAGCTAATTATCCTGAAGTTATCCTAAATTATCCTAAAGCTACTAAAAATTTCATTAATCTCCATGCTTAAACATCTACAAAAAAAGCATCAGCAAAATGTGGTTGTCAAAGTTTCAAAACTGGCAGGACCCATTTACACTGTATCTTCTTCATGAATAAAAATCTTGCATAAATAAATGAATACAGCATTTCTTTTTTTAAAAATAATTATATGGAAATCTCTTTAAAAAATTTTTTTTTGGCTGTGTTAGGCCTTCCTTGCTGCGCGCGGGCTTTCTCTAGTTGCGGCGAGTGGGGGCTACTCTTCGTTGTGGTGCGCGGACTTCTCATTTTGGTGGCTTCTCGTTATGGCACACGGGCTTAGTTGCTCTGAGGCATGTGGGATCTTCCTGGACCAGGGCTCGGACCCGTGTCCCCTGCAATGGCAGGCGGATTCTTAACCACTGCACCACCAGGGAAGCCTCAGCATTTCTTTAAGGTGGATTTCAATATTTGGAAAACTTTTTTCCTGTTTCTGCAATAGCTCTGAAATGTAAATAGACAAACCACATAACCCATATTCAGATAGCCTAGGATCACAGATGTTTCCAAATGTATTTTTGAAACAAAATACTTTTTAAAAAAGCCTTTTGACCATGTCCATATTTTTCCTTATAGTTTGAGTCTCTTTAAAGTGGTATTTTTTAACTTTTTAAAAATATTTTTTGCAGTACTCAGGCCTCTCACTGTTGTGGCCTCTCCCGTTGTGGAGCACAGGCTCCGGACGTGCAGGCTCAGCGGCCATGGCTCATGAGCCTAGCCGCTCCGCGGCATGTGGGATCTTCCCCGACCGGGGCACGAACCTGTGTCCCCTGCATCGGCAGGCGGACTCTCAACCACTGTGCCACCAGGGAAGGCCTAAAGTGATACTTTAAAACTGCATAGTACTTTACAAATACTTCCACACAGCTTATACCACCCTCTGAAGTGGGGAACAAAGCTTTTATTGGGCAACCTGGGGCCTGGAGAGGTCTCAACTTGTGACACCAGCCCAGATCTTCCAGTTCTAAGTTCAGTGGTTTTTCCATTACAACTGAGGTTGACATTTTTACCTGTTTGGAGCCCATCTCTATGTGCATCAAAGATGCTCCCCAGATGCACCGTTACCACTTTGCTGCGTAGGTGACTGCTAAGGTCAGTGCATTGCTACTCTACTTATTTTTATTTTTATTTTTTTTATTTTTTATTTTTTTGCGGTGTGCGGGCCTCTCACTGTTGCGGCCTCTCCCGTTGCGGAGCACAGGCTCCGGACACGCAAGCTCAGCGGCCATGGCTCACGGGCCCAGCCGCTCCGCAGCATGTGGGATCTTCCCGGACTGGGGCACGAACCTGTGTCCCCTGCATCGGCAGGCGGACTCTCAACCACTGCGCCACCAGGGAAGCCCTGCTACTCTACTTATACCCTGAGTTTCCAAAACCTACATTTATTTCAGCATCCTGCCAGACATCCTTCAAAAAGACTACGCTTGACATTAATATTTCTTGATTACAGAGTGTTTGAGTGTACATATGTGATCATATATCAGAAAAAGCTTTATCTTTATAAATTTTATTTCCACTAGTTTATATATAAAACATACTCTTCTTGATGTTTAAGGAACCTGAATTTGTTTTCAGGATTCACAGCCATCCTTTTAAAATCATTATTTAAGTAAATATGCTGATACTTCAAAATAATGTATTGATGTTTGGGACTAGTCTTTCTATATCCAAATAGCCTTCTACCTCCTCTTATAAATTATTTAAATCACAAATGACACTTTTTTCATTACTCAGATGGGAATGCCCTTATTTCACAGATACATCTAGAATACATTCTAGAACAATGTCTGTTTAATGCTCCCAATTTCTGAAATAAGATAATTTCGACTATGCTTTAAAAAAGTATAAACTCCAAATGCATGATTTGGTTAAAGCAAATGTTAGGAGAGTAGTTCTGATATTTCATCATATTGCCAGATAAATCTTTTTGTCTAACGAAGAGGTGAAACAGTGGGGGGAGGTAGGATCAGGGGGTGGGACTAAGGGGTGGGGACCATAAGCTTTCTTTAAGGTATTCCTAGCCGAAAGATAAAAAAAAATAAGAGTTTATCAATCCTCCAGTCTAAGAACCACCTACCAACGCCCCTCTACCACTTTCTTCTTGAAGCACTGCCCTCTAAAAACAGAGTGCCACCTCCAGGAGATTTATTCTGGACTCCACGCGATTATTTCAGAGCAGAGTCTCTGGATGAGTGACCCAGAAGGAGACAAGTGACAGGACTTGACCCCTAAGCTCTGGTGTTCTCAGCTTCCTGCCTCTGCTGACTCCCTGCTCGCACACCCCCTGGAAGCATGCAGCAGAGTTTGATCATGCTCACTAAGGCAGGCTGCCCTCGGTGTTGCACCAGAGCCACGCTGGCTGCCCTTCATGCTCAGGCCCATCACAGGGCCTTTGCTGCAAACTCGCCGCCCTGGTGAGGGCTTTTCACCCTGCACTTTGAGCTTGGCCATCACATCTCAGAGTTTGTGAGCAGCACTTGAGGAGCTGGTGAACGAGCAGGCTCCAGGCCCCACCCTTGGTCCTCATTTGCTGGTGGGGGTGGTGTGGGCTCTGGAATCTGGATCTTAAGTAGCTCAGATGATTCTGGTGCAGCTGGTCCTCAGCAGGACTTTCCATGCCCAGCCCCATGTCCCACACAAAGATCAGTTTACTCCCCCCTGTACTCTCATAGCACCAACTCCCCTCTCTTTCCAAGAGAACATCCCAGTGAGGACTCTACACTCAGCTCTGTGTTTCATTAGTGTTTCTTCAGCACTAGACTATCAGCTCCATGAAGGCAGGCACCATGTCTGGCTTTGCTTGTCACTGAATTAGCACTTTGCTTGGCATGATAAATGTTGTTGAATGAATGAATAAAGGAAACATTAAACATCTCACCTCTCCCTCCCAGCAGATTCTGGTACTTTCTCCTCCCCTCAAAGTCCCTTCAATTTTAGAATCACTGCTCTATCTCTTTCTGTGCAAGGAATAAGGAGGAAAAACTGTATCTAACAGTGAAACAATATTTTACTCTAATTTGAAGTGGTACTTATACTTTACTGTAAATATATATTTATAGGTATATACTATTAATCGTGGCTCACCTTCATTGAAAGCTTACTGTACGCCACACGATGTTCTAAGTACTTTACATGCTCATGTACCTCACAACCATCTTATGAGGTAAATACCATTATTGCCTTCTTTTGCTAAAGAAGGCAATTCAAGTTCAAGAGGTTAAGCTGGTCTTCAAGGTATTCAGCCTGGTCCCAGGGCCCACTCCTTAACCACTAGGCAATACTGCCTGTGATGAAGGGACAAAGGCTCTGCAATTCATGCTAAAACACCTGGATTTTTTTTTTATTTTTTTTTTTAGAGAGATGACAGGTACTGGGATTTCTGGGTCAGAGGGAGAGAAAACTCTAATACTGAGGAGGGTGCTTTAGTCATTCATTCATTCATTTTGTTCATTCATTATTTTATCAGTCCAATAATCTATTCATGCAACAAGTATTTATTGAGCACTCAATCTACGTAAGGCATTGCGCTGTGCATCCTCATAGACAGAGCATATGATATGTCTGGTTGAATGAAGGATTTGGTAATATAGCAGACTGTCTTATGATGGGATTTTTAATATAGTACTATTACTATTACTGCTACTACCAATAGTACTTATATAGCATTCAGCTTGTGCCAAGTGTTGTTTTAAATGGTTTACCTGTATTAGTTTATTTTGTCCTCACAACAGTTCTCTGAAGTAAATACTATTATTATCTCCAATTTGCAGATGAAGAAACAGGTACAGAGAAGTGAAGTAAGTGGTAGACCAGGATTCCAGCCCAGATAATTTCGCTCCACAGTCCAAAATGTTTAGTTTTGAGAAAATGTGCCACATCCTTACCTTGAAATCATAAAAGTTATCAATGAGAGTTATGAATCTCCGAGCTTGGGTCCTCTTTGCCAGGGTAAATTGTGGAATGTTTCGTAAAAATACTGTATCAAAATTCTTTGACAGTTCCAAATAGTCACTGGCTCCAAGTGGCTACAGTTAAAATGAAATAAAGAATAGAAAATTGAAATAAGCCAATTCTGGTTGAAAACATCTCTTTTTCTTGTCATGGTGTGATCTAGGTGGTAGCTTTGGGGTAACTTGACCAAACGGGGCAGTGTTTTCAGAGTAGGCTGAGGACAGAATTCACTATACTGTAACAGTATACTGTAAACAAGTAAGAGAGAAGGCAAGACCTTGGTGGGAAGTTAGAGAATAACTCTGGCTGCCTCCGCTGGTTATCTTGTAGGCCCCCATCCTAAACCCAGTCTTTACTCTTTTTATTTATACGACATGACTTTAAACACATCCTAACAAATCCTTCCTACGACTCAACTGCAAACTGTCACTACTGGTAAATAGAGCTGTCTTATCATGGCAGCTGAATATTTTGTCACCATTTTGAAATAAAGACTATGCTCCAGCATGAAAAGCATCAGAAAATATTTTTCGTTTAATTTGAGGTACAATTACTCAAGTACAATGTAGTAAACACTGCTAACCTCTGTAAGGAATACCAGAGGGTTTTCATGACCAGAAGTAGACCAAGACCTCAAGCATAACGTGGTGCAGCTGCTACCTCTACACACGAGGAGGATGCAGCACTCAGGGTCCACAAAACCATTCACAAAGGTGCCACCTACAGATGTAAAGTGTTTGTTCCTGAAACAGGAAGTTAACTCACGACAGTTATGAAAACGACTTGCGAACACTCTTTGGGGTTAGGAACACTCCCAGGAGAGGCACTTCTTATTTTAAGTTGTGTGTGGATGACTGTGACCTGTGAGCAGGAACCATGAGCAGGGCCAGGAGAGTGTTTCTGGCCCTGCGAGAATGTGGAGGAGACTAGCATGCCAGGAGCTGCTCTCAGGTGCCTCTGGAAGCTCTTGCATCCCAACAACTGATCCCTGGGACACAGATGGCTAAGCCTCCTCAATTTCTGGCAGAATTCATTAATACCTGTTCAAAAATGTCTCCCTCACTAGGGTGGTAATTTGCATTAAAACTCTTGCTTTCAGAAATGTAGACAGGGCTACGTTCCTGGGAGAATCAGGGAATTGCAAGGTAGGGGAGGGTCATTCTCACCTTAGAGTCCATCCATTTAAGGCCACCACTATCCTAATGACCAGCTAAAATCAGTTATATTCAGAAAACTTCTAGTGGAGGTGTGGGGAGGTAAGAGTGAATCAGAGAGTGAAGCTCTGGGGAGGTGGCCCCTCAAGAACAGCAGTTCTAAGAAGGACGCAGTAACTACGAGCCAAGGGCGCAGGGGCACACCACCAGAGAGCGCACAAAGAATGACATGATGCCTTCGAAATCTGCTTAGAGAGGCCCCTTCCCCCCATCTCCTCTCACCAACCAAGTAACAAATGGGGCCAGAAAAGAGATGACCTTGCCTTTTCCATTTCCCTTCCCTAGCTGGACAGCCTCTACCTCCAGACCCAGTGCCTGACCTTAGCTGAGACTCCCTGCTCACCTCAGCCATAGGGGCTCGAATGTGCGTGTGGTTTATTTTGGTCTAACCTTGACTCTGTTATGAGGAAACACTGCTGTCAAGCTTGATGTGGACCAGAAGGGTGGGTTAACAGAGCAGCTCAGAACAAGGGCTCTAGACAGCCTGGGTTTGAATCCTCAGTCTGTAACTTATGAATGGTGTGTCTTCAGCAAGTAACCTAATCTTTCTGTTCCTTACTTTTCCCATCTGTAAAATGAGAATTGTTTCCTATCTCACAGCGTTGTGAGGGTTAAACAAAATAATGCATGCAAAGCATTTTACACAGTGCCTGGAACATATATTACCACTCAACCCACTTTAGCTGCTTTTTATTTTTATTATTTCGAGCTCAAATGATTAGGCTCAGTACAAATGAGTTGAAGGTGTGAAGAAGTGTCATTCTCAACAGGACCAGGTAGCGTTGCTCTACCCCCTGACTACATCCTAAACCTTAAAAATCAGCCTTTGTGCATTTGCCTGTCCTCAGAGTCACAGCAGGGACCAGATGAATGAGACTGTGGAATCCCATGTAATGAAAACAATTCCCGAAAGGGGGAGGGGGAAGGTAATATACAGTGTCTTCCTGTAAAAAGGAGAACTCATACAATAAGACACTCATGCTCTGAGGGTGACCCATACTACTCTTCTGAGATCAGTTAGAATTTAGTGTCTCATCTTTTGTAAATCAGAAATTATACGTAAAAAAAATATGTAAAACCTCATCTTAGGTGTGTAGTTATGTATAATTAAGCTCACTCTTTATGCATGGATATGATTTCTATCAGTATAACTACATGCCCAAGGAAAATCATTACCAGAAGTGCACTGAAGTGCCTAGGGCAGCTGAAAATCAGAATTCTGCCCACTCAGCTATTTTTACAAATTATATACCTTTGTCAGTAGGCTCTGCATTTGCCATTAGACTGGCAAATATCCCTTTCCTTCATATCCCTCATACAATTATGTGCTCATTCATGTAAAGAAAACTAAACTTAATATAGTTACCTATCTCCTTTAAGAACAATAGTCATTGGGGGAAGTTGTTTAATGGGTGCAGAATTTCAGTTTGGGATGATGAGAAAGTTCTAGAGATGGAGAGTTGTGATGGTTGCACAGCATGTGAGTATAATTAATGCCATTGACATGTACACTTTAAAAATGATTAAAGTGGTAAGTTTTATGTTATATATTATTTTACCACAATAAAAAAAGTCATTAAATAAAGGAGAGTTTATTAATTGCCAAAGAAATCCCAATTCAGGCTATGAAGAGAGTAATATCACCTTTTTCTTTAAAAATATGAAAAAGAATGAAATGTATTAATCAAAGAAGGAAGTCTTTTCCCCAAAGAAATCAGCTCCAAAAAGATTAATTTAAAACATAAAGTTTTAAAATATATATATTTAAAGAGTCTGTTTTCTTATCCTGGCTTCGATGTTGAAGTGTCTAAGAAGTGACACTCGCCAAACTTCCCCAGGACTGAATCTGGGGAGAGATGGGGGTTTCTTATTAGTTAGAAATACTATTTTTCATTAATTAAATAAGTTAAATAGTTGTGAGAGAAAATAACATAAGGACTTTGGAATTATGGTCTGTCACGTCTAGTATGTGACCTTGAGCAAGTCTTTCTGAACTTCCATTTCCTCATCTGTAAAAGAGGGCTCATAACCTGTCTCATAGGTTTGTCCCAAGGATTTGATGCACTGATTGCACGTAAAATCTTACAACAGTGGTGGTTACACAGTAAGTGATAACTAAATGTTAGTTCTTAACTTACAGAGTTCATGTGAGAAGTAACTAAAATGAATTATGCATAGTATGCTGTTTGGCATACAACACTTAATAAATAATAGCTATTCTTTTATTAACTATTAAATAACCTTTTCCTCAGCTCACAAAGCCAGGCAAGTGAACAGTTCAACAGTCCAGTCTGACTCTGCCTTTGCACTCAGGAGGTAAGAGCCACTCCCTCTGGTCCTTCCTGTCTGTGGTCCACCAAAATATCTGCCCTCCTGGCACTTCAGCCCTCCATGAAGTCATATGTAGATGACAAAAATAGCATATGTCTCAGGCCCTCTCCTTCCCACATGTCTTGTGGTAATAACACGAGCACCTGTGTGTGGTAAAGCCCCAGGCCCACATAATGAACAGCCCCTAACCCAGTACATGTCACATAGGAAGTGCTTAATATTTATTGAATGCATTAGTGAGTGTATGAATAAAACACAACATAGCCTGGGCAGCAGGCCTACTCCTTCCTTTATACCCATTTGTCACCAAATTAATTGAAACACCTACCAAAAAAATTCCACTTTTTCTTAGTTGGCCCAAATTCCTCACTCCCCAGGTAAGCCTTTGTTGTATATCCTAGAAAACACATGTAGGAACATTCTAGAAAAGATATAGACCATAATGTTAACAATGGTTATCTTTGGATAGTGGAATGAAAGATTAACTTTTGTTTCTTTGTTATACTTTTTGGACTTTTTTTCCCCAGTGAACTTGTGTTACTTTTGAATAGCAAAAACAATAATGCTTTTTTTGGAGATCATTTTTATAGCGAGCATCTTATCATTTATGCCTCACCTGTGTGAGATCATAGTATCGGTTTTGTCATGGATATTTCTCTTTTTGTCTCTAAGCTTTCTTAATCTATAGAAGTAGGATTTTTTTCAGGGACATTTAAAAAAAGAAATCATAAGCTGAATGCGTGTGTTCTCCTTTAAAGTTTGACAAAGGAAAACAGATTTGATATTTGGGATGAAATCTGACTTTGGTTGTATGGTTACATTCAGCTAATGATTCTTCACACCAGGGAGACAAGGGGGAGGGAGGGGATGGGATGAATGGCAGCATTCCCCAATAGTTCATGTTCAGCCCTCATGGCCGAGCACCAGAGTTCCCAGATCAAAGGCCTAGTAATGTCAAAAGGCAAGTCTTTGCCTTTAACAGTTGTTGTTTTGTGTGTTATCAGTAAAGAGTTCACCCTGTATATTACAAAGTGGTGAGACACATATGGACCTCAGAAATGGTCCTGAGATTAGACAGTGGATGATGTTAATTATGCATCTTTTCTTTAAAGCAATGAATTGGAATCTAGATTCATCTTTGCAGACCAACTTTCTATAATCAAAAATAACTTGCATATATTTATTGCTACCCTTTGAAGAAAATGAGTGGTGAAAAATAATTTAAAATAAAGATCGACATTTCTATGCTTACCAAAATTAAACCTGATGCTTACCACAATTAAAATAATTAAAATTCACTGCAAAATTTGTTTTCTCCAGGAAATTATACTATACACACAATGAGATCTGTACATGAGTTGGAAATAAAAAATTGCTTATATAAAATTAAAAATCAATAGTATACAATATTTACAGCTTGTTGGCCCAGATGGATATGCTCCCATTGATATCGTGTCTTAATCTGAGCAATTTTTCTCCACGTGAGCTTGATGACCAGCACGCTGTGTTTCTTTTTTCCATAACTGTCAGACAATATCCAGTCCATCTGCACGTGTTTATTACCTCTGCTCCGTTTTCTCTCTCTCTCTCTTCCCCTTCTGCTACTCTAAATGAACCAAGTTAAACTTCATCATCTCCATTTCTTTTATCCTTTCTTTTGTATTTTCTTTTTTTCACTTCTTCATGATTCATTTTGGATAATTTCCTCTGACCTATATTCTACTCCACCATGTTTCTCCCTAGCTGTGTTTTATCTGCTCTTAAACTCATCCATTGAGTTCTTAACTTTGGTTATACACTTTACAGTTCTGGAAATTCTACTGGTTCTTTTTCAAAGTTGATATCTCTCTTTTTATATTTTCTAGATTCCTACACTTAAATTTCCAAGCCTATCTTTCATTTTAAATCTCTTTGAATATGTAAGCTTAGTTGTTTAAAATATGAACTCATAATTCCAATATCTGGTGTTTTAATTTTATTGTCTTGTCTCCTCATATGTTTGGTTAACTTTGTGTACTGTATTTTTTCTTTGAAAAAAAAAAAAACACTTGTAGAAAGAATTTCAAGTTCAAGGCTTGAAAGTATTCTGAACTACTTGGCTCACACAAAGTTTGACTGAAGCCCACAGAGAGCTGGATTGCTTCGGGCTCACTCTTATTCCTAGAGTGCAGTCCTTTAGGGCTCCAACCAAAGTGGAGAGCAGTTTACTAGGTCCCCCACCTTTGGCTGGCCCTAGTCTCTGCCTTTTGTCTCACTACCCAACTAGGCTGCCAAGAGCAAGTTCAGTTCAGCTCAACTTGTTTTTAAACAGAAGACTGCTAGTGCTTACCAATATCTATGTTTTCTTCATTTTCCTGGGCACACAGCTAGATTACATTTAGGTGTGGCCATGTGATCAAATTCAGGCCAGTGGAATGCAACAGAAGGTGATATGCATCACTTCTAGATCTGGCCCATAAATACCGCCCACACAGACTCCTCACTTCCTTCACTCATCTCCTGGTTGAAAAGAGAGGGCTCTGAGGACTTAAAGGAGGGTGGAGGCACAACAGGGATGAAGCCTGGATCCATGAGGGACCACATGGAGCAGTTTCCTGGCCAACCTGCACTGGATGGTGATATGAGCAAGAAATACATGTTTATTTGTTAAGCCTCTGAGATTTGGGGCTTGTCTGTTTCCACAGTTAGCCTATCCTAATACTTAATTCATCCAACTTCTTTCATTGTCCTAACTACAAAGTTGGTGCAAATTACTGACAAAGAGTCCACAATTATTGGAAGTGGATGGCTTCCTAACACTTCCTGTATGAACAAGGATTCTTGTTCACATAAGATGGTAACTATCAAAAGTTTCTCTTCAAATTTTCTTCAGATTATTAAAATTTTTTAAATCAGGAATTGCATTTAGCCATTTCCAATATCAAATGTGATTCTTAAAGAGCTATATTCATAGAGATAACTTTTCTCATTACAAATTTTGAAAAGATTTTGACAGTTTTGTTCAAATTCAGTGTTTGACATACTTAAAACATCTTTGTAAATTTATTTTTCTTCTCATGATTATATAATATACAGAAATATAATAAATGTTTTCACCAAACCACATATAGATGCTGCCAAATCATATTATATAGCACAGTGTGCCATGGTATCACCAATGGTATCATTTTTGATATGTGACATCTTGATCACTGTGACCGAGAAGCTGATACTAATGGTTCCACAGGACCACTCACCCCCTCACTTTCAGTAGCATTCAGTATTTAAAGGTGTCTGGGGCATTCAAATGCATTAACTAAAAAATTCTCTATAAGATTATGATAATTTAAAATTCATTTAAAATATTTTTGGAGAAATGAAGAATGTCTACGTGGGGTAGTCTGATTACAATTATGGTTCCAATTATTCTTGCCTCCTTGTCCACACCCTTTGGATTGTGACTTTCCAGCTGTAGCATGAAGACATGGAGTCTATCTGCACAACTCTTCAATCTCGGCTGGACTTGTAATTTATCACAGCCAATAGAATGAGGCAAAAGTGACAAATTTCCAGTTGTGAGCTTAGGTCTCAAGAGGCTTTGCCTGCTTCTGCTCACTCTGTTGCAGCACCTAGGCTGGCCTGCTAGAAGAGGAAGGGACAGAAGGAGAGCCAATTGCCTAAGCTGAGAAAGTATCTCAGGCCAGCCTACAGCCAGCCAGCCCCCCAAACAGATGAGAGAGCCCAACCAAGATCAGCAAGGCTGAGTGCTGATGCATAAGTGAGCCCAAAATAGATCAAAACAGTTTCCCAGCTGACTTCCCAACTTCCTAGCTGACTAGAGAGTGATAATAAATGCTTATTTTTTTAAGCCACTGCATTTGGGGTGATTTGCTGAAATACTATACTTGCTACAGAGAGATTTACTAAGAAAAGCCCATGTTTTAGAAGTCATTAGCAAGTCCAGCACATGTAGAAAAAATATGACCTAGATTTTATAGCAAAAGATTGGTTTTACACTAAAAATAGAACTACCATATGACCCAGCAATTGCACTACTGAGCATATACCCTAAGAAAACCATAATTCAAAAAGAGTCATGTATCACAATGTTCATTGCAGCACTATTTACAATAGCCAGGACATGGAAGCAACCTAAGTGTCCATCGACAGATGAATGGATAAAGAAGGTGTGCCACATATATACAATGGAATATTACTCAGCCATAAAAAGGAATGAAATAGAGTTATTTGAAGTGAGGTGGATGGACCTAGAGTCTGTCATACAGAGTGAAGTAAGTCAGAAAGAGAAAAACAAATATCATATGCTAACACATATATAAAGACATGAAAGGATGCTCAACATCAGTAATCATTAGAGAAATGCAAATCAAAACTACAATGAGGTATCACCTCACACCGGTCAGAATGGCCACCATCAAAAAATCTACAAACAATAAATGCTGGAGAAGGGGTGGAGAAAAAGGAACCCTCTTGCACTTTTGGTGGGAATGTAAATTGATACAGCCACTATGGAGAACTGTAAGGAGTTTCCTTAAAAAACTAAAAATAGAACTACCCATACGACCCTGCAATCCCACTACTGGGCATATATCCTGAGAAAACCATAATTCAAAAAGAATCATGTACCAAAATGATCATTGCAGCTCTATTTACAATAGCCAGGACATAGAATCAACCTAAGTGTCCATCGACAGATGAATGGATAAAGAAGGTGTGCCACATATATACAATGGAATATTACTCAGCCATAAAAAGGAATGAAATAGAGTTATTTGAAGTGAGGTGGATGGACCTAGAGTCTGTCATACAGAGTGAAGTAAGTCAGAAAGAGAAAAACAAATATCATATGCTAACACATATATATGGAATCTAAAAAAAAATAAAAAATGGTTCTGACGAACCTAGGGGCAGGACAGGAATAAAGATGCAGACGTAGAGAATGGACTTGAGGACATGAAGAGGGAGAAGGGTAAGCTGGGACGAAGTGAGAGAGTAGCATTGACATATATACACTACCAAATGTAAATTAGATAGCTAGTGGGAAGCAGCCACATAGCACAAGGAGATCAGCTTGGTGCTTTGTGACCACCTAGAGGGGTGGGAGAGGGAGGGTGGGAGGGAGACGCAAGAGGGAGGGGATATGGGGATATATGTATATGTATAGCTGATTCACTTTGTTATGAAGCAGAAACTAACACAACATTGTAAAGCAATTATACTCCAATAAAGATGTTAAAAGATTGGTTTTACATAATTAATAAATACATGTAAGCACATATAGTGTCATTTATTTTGTGTTCATTTACTTTTGTAATCAATTTTGGAATTTTTATGGTGCAGTATAAAACTTATTTCCAAAAATAAAACATGATTTACTGTACATAAGAACTAGAAGAAAAAAAGCCAGAAAATTATGTGGCATCCTTACTTAGAGTACAAGACAAAATGGACCCAACTGAATGAAAACAAAAAGCCATAGAGAGAAAGCAAGTTGACATGAAAAAGGAATTGGGGGAAGACAAAGACTGACTGCAATAAAATTAAAATTGTAAGAGCATTCCAAGAAAAATAATGAATTTGAACAGACAATTCATGGAACAGAAATTATAAAAATTATAAGGGGCTAATAAGCAAACAAAAAATATAATCAAGCTCAGTAGTAACCAAAGTAAGACAAAATAAGAATGATGTATCATTTTTCATATTGCAATTCTCTAAAGAAAAATAAATTACACTACTCAATGCTGGAAAGCATATAATGAGACATCCATTGCTGCTGGACGAGTAAATCAGTTCAGCTGTTCCAGAAAAAAAATTGTTAGGTTGTATTAAGAGCCCTAAAAGAAGTCATAAACTTGATCCAGTCATTCTCCTTCTAGAAATCAATCTATAGGAAATAATCAGAAATTCAACCAAAGGTTATACACAAGGATTATTTATGACTATGAGAACCCAAAAGCAACTTTAAAGCATAACAAACAGAGGAATCGCTCAAGAGGGCACATTAATATAATGCACTAATATGTTGCCAACAAATAATGGTGTTTATGAAAAATATTTTATGATATGGAAACATGCTTATGGTAAAAAGTTAAGTGAAAAAAGGATAATGAAAATTTATAATTGTATTCAAAACATATAGGTAGGACAAAGGCTAAGTAAATATGTAAAAAATACTAACAGTTGCTGTCTCTAAGTGGTCTGAGTGATAGACTTAGAGGTATTTTTATGATCTACTTTAAGACTTTTCTGATGACTCTTAAAAAATACGGTTTGAACTGTGTGGGTCCACTTACATGCAGAATTTTTTTGGTAGTAAATACTGCAGTGCTACGTGATCCGTGGCTGGTTGAATCCAAGGGTGCGGAACCTCAGACATAGAGGAACAGAGTATACAGAGGGCCAACTATAAATTATACATCTTCAACTGCGTGTAGGGCCAGCACCCCTAATCCTGCATAGTTCAAGGATCAACTGCACTATTTATTCACCTCAGTGTCCCTAGCACCTTGCACAGACCAGGGAACAGAGTCTTACATAATACAAGATTGGTGAATAAATGAATACAGTCACCAATTCTTCAAAATCAATTATATTTACTGAATGTTTAATAAATACAAGGTATTGTACTAAATCCTACAAGGACTTTGCATAACACAGAGAAGACACATTTTTCCACTTTTTTGACTTCACTAACATACCACTAAATTGCATGCACATGATACTTATGGCAGCTGCAAATATTTATAGTTACGTTTTGCATTAGTCAATCTGCCTATGTAAATAAACCATAGCATAAGACACTGTTTGAAATCATAATTAGTATCATAAATTCATGCATTGTGTCCTATGAATAACTAAGGCATATGATTATTTTTGAGTACTAAATGGCACCCCAGTTAGTAGCATCCTTAAGTATATTATTTTAGCTCAAAATTCAAGTAGCATTACCAAATGCAGATTCTTCTTATGATAGATAAGGATGACAGTCTCCATCTTTCTACCTGAGCAATTAAAAAGTTTGTCTTTCAAAGCGAGAGAGAGGCATGGACATATATATACTACCAAACATAAGGTAGATAGCTAGTGGGAAGCAGCTGCATAGCACAGGGAGATCAGCTCGGTGCTTTGTGACCGCCTGGAGGGGTGGGATAGGGAGGGTGGGAGTGAGGGAGATGCAAGAGGGAAGAGATATGGGAACATATGTATATAAATAACTGATTCATTTTGTTGTAAAGCAGAAACTAACACACCATTGTAAAGCAATTGTACTCCAATAAAGATGTTAAAAAAAAAAGATGTGGCACATATACACAATGGAATATTACTCAGCCATAAAAAGAAACGAAATTGAGCTATTTGTAATGAGGTGGATAGACCTAGAGTCTGTCATACAGTGAAGTAAGTCAGAAAGAGAAAGTCTAGTACCATATGCTAAAACATATATATGGAATTTAAGGAAAAAAAATGTCATGAAGAACCTAGGGGTAAGACAGGAATAAAGACACAGACCTACTACAGAATGGACTTGAGGATATGGGGAGGGGGAAGGGTGAGCTGTGGCAAAGCGAGAGAGTGGCATGTACAAATGTACACTACCAAACGTAAAATAGATAGCTAGTGGGAAGAAGCCGCATAGCACAGGGAGATCAACTTGGTGCTTTGTGACCACCTAGAGGGGTGGGTTAGGGAGGGTGGGAGGGAGGGAGATGCAAGAGGGAAGAGATATGGGAACATATGTATATGTATAACTGATTCACTTTGTTATAAAGCAGAAACTAACACACCATTGTAAAGCAATTATACTCCAATAAAGATGTAAAAAAAAATACAAAATAAATTTTTTTTAAAAACTTAAAGAAAAGAATAAATAAACAGCATTGCTCTAGTAAAACAAAAGTTTGTCTTTGATGTGGCTGGTTATCTGAATAATTTTCTAAACAGGAACAATGAAAATCCACTTATTCAATGGTTTATGCATTCTCGACTATTGTTTCAAACTCTTTGTTTCTGTGGAAACCTGATGAAAACTTAAAGAACTTTAAATCTATAATGAGTTTGCTAAGGGCATTTGTTTTCCTTAATTACCAAGAATATACAGCTGCATTATATGTAGCACAGTTTCTCTAACAAACTTTTAGGAATAAAGAGCTTGCCTGCTGTCTTCTTTCTCCTGTATGAGAAACGGCACAGCTGTCTGTTTTGGTTTGACCCTGAGGCCGGGAGTGAGGATTTTCTCAATGCCACACCAATGTGAAAGGCACGAGCATTACCACCAGCCTGCCTTCTGCCCTGCAATGAGCAGTTGATCCACTTCAGTGACACGAATGAGCTGCCAGCTTGAGTTTCTTTTTTCTCTGCCTGGCTAGTGCTTGTTCTGCCACCATTATTTCAGCTCAAGTAGGACGATTATTATTTCAAGCGCTGTCTAGATTATACTGTCCTAAGGGTTACTCTTTATCTGTATAGACTCCTCTTTATAAATTCCTTGTAGTGATGCCCTGATAGCTCCTAATTAAACAAGTATGTGTGGCACCTTGCTTTGTTTACACAGAAATGACAATATCTCAGATCTTAAAGAGAAGTACCTTTTAATAGGAAAAAAAAATGCTTGAATGGAATTCAGATGAATGTGTCCTTTTCAAAACAAACAAAAAAAATAAAAAGAATTGACATTAAAACAACTATGTGGGGCTTCCCTGGTGGCGCAGTGGTTGAGAGTCCGCCTGCCGATGCAGGGGACACGGGTTCGTGCCCCGGTCCGGGAAGGTCCCACGTGCCGCGGAGCGGCTAGGCCCGTGAGCCATGGCCGCTGAGCCTGCGTGTCCGGAGCCTGTGCTCCGCGACAGGAGAGGCCACAACAGTGAGAGGCCCGCGTACCGCAAAACAAAAGCAAAAAAACAACTATGTGCACCAAAATAATAAAGATAATAATTAGAAAAAGAGCACTGAAATGTGTGCAAATAATTTCCCAAGATTGGTCATATGGCACCTTAATATGAGAAATCTCATTAATATGAAGACCATAACATCCAGCTGGGAAATATCTCGCCATTCCAGAAAATACTATCAACTCTTACACATTCTATTTCAGATGTTCTTTTTGTGCTGAGGAAAAGTCTTACTACTTGATTTATACAGTCACAATGGCAGGAGGCTAGTCCTACCTAGATCTGCCAGATCTTTGCCTAACACTCTATCCCCTCTATGGCCAAATAACAATGGTTAATATAGTATTCTATTGGGGGGTGGGCATCATATTTTTATTTTAAGAGAATCTGTAGAAACAATGACTCAACAATAACAAAAAATCAACGTGGCAAACCAGAGGCAATTGTACCCTTTCCCCACCCTGATGCAACTAGCTCTGTGTATCTAATAGATCTCCAAATCCTGAAGATGTCTAATTCTGGAGATTATGGAACTGAAAACTTTCTCGAAACACAAACTGCATACCAGATCTACTGAGTGCCTACTATGTGAAAAGCACTGTGCCAGGTTTATTTCTAGGAATTCTTCTAGTTCGACTGGGGAGTGGAAAACCCATTCGACTTATAGCCTGCAGCATAGAAAACCAAAATGAAAAATATGGAGATAGGTCAAAAACACAACATTAGAAGAACATGAAGAAGTAGGAAATCATTAGCATCATCATTATTATTAATAAGCACCACTGAGTGTAAGCATCAATACCACTCTAAGGCAATACATTAACGATGAGATGGTAAGAATTACTGGAATGGATTATACTAACCACCTGGGATTGAGTAAGTAGAGACCATGATTTGTTAAGCAATTAGCTGGCATCTGACTGGAACGTCCAATTGTTTAATAGACATCTAAAATTTGAGGAGTGTCAAGAGTTGTCCCTTTAGGAAATGAGATAACTGGGTTTGATTATGCCAACAAAATTAACATCATGAATGAGTTCATGTAGCTTAGAACCTTCTATTCAGAAAGACCCTAAATACTTCTGGAATTAGAAAGTCCTGCCCAGGTAATTTATTCAGTTTAAGCTTTCAATTTAACTATGCATGATAGTCAGAAAGCAGCCTAGATTCTATACAAAACAGGACTGCTTCTTTGGTTTTTAAGTCTGAGAGAAATGAGCCTTCACAGCCTCCTTCACAGACCTTGGCTAACCATGTCCTAGAATCTACCCTCACCATGGGATTATTCAACCTGGCTAGACTCTCTTGCTAGTTCTCAGGGTATCTAAAGTTTCTGAATTAAGGTAATGAGAGGGTTATGCTTTAGATTTTATAAGAAGCCATGGGGGCGGGGGGAGCAGGGGGACTTCCCTAGCGGTCTAGTGGTAAAGACTCCGTACTTCCAATGCAGGGGGCATGGGTTTGATCCCTGGTCAGGCAGGAAGTTCCTCATGCAGCGCAGAGCAGACAAAAAAAAAAAAAAAAGCCATGGGGATACTTTGAATTACTAGGTTTTGTTTATAATGACACCCAAAATTTGTTTAAGCTTTAAGCCAATTCTAACCAGATTCTAGAAAAATGGGAACAACACAAGTGAGCTGAACAAGGCATTATACTGAGCATGTAGCCTAATAAGAGAACCCATATTCTCCATGTCCAGGAACACAGGCAGCAGGACAGTTTTCAAAAACGTGCCATATACTGTGTGTGTGTGTGTGTGAATAAGTATTTCACTAGTTAAAGATTTTTTTTTCTTTGCCTGACTTGGGTCTTCATTGCTGCATGCAGGCTTTCTCTAGTTGCAGTGAACAGGGGCTACTCTTTGTTGCAGTGCGTGGGCTCCAGGGGTGCGGGCTTCAGTAGTTGTGGCACGTGGGCTCAGTAGTTGTGGCTCGCAGGCTCTAGAGTGCAGGCTCGGTAGCTGTGGCACACAGGCTTAGTTGTTCCGTGGCATGTGGGATCTTCCCAGACCAGGGCTCAAACCCGTGTCCCCTGCATTGGCAGGCAGATTCTTAACCACTGCGCCACCAGGGAAGTCCTAGTTCTTGATTTAAGTTTTTGATTGGAAGGTATTTAGTTTAATGTGGTCCTCTACTGTTAAGTAACCATGTATAATCAATCTTTTAAAATCATAAACAATGAGGAAATTTTATTTTAGCTGCACAAACAGCTAGTTCTTTGAAATGATTAACCTAGATATTAGCAATCCAGCAGACATTGAAAAAAATATTGGCAGGGGGAAGAAAAATAGCCCAATAGTTGCTAGAATCATTTCACAAAATCATTTATTAAAATAATGCTATAACAACCCCCTTCTAATTTCCCACTGCAAAAGGGGTTTTCTTGGCTCATTCAAAACAAATGGAAATTTAAACATTATTGTTAAAGCCTCAGACATTATGATATCTGATTGTATAGACTACAGAAGGTAATAAATGTACGTGGCCAAGGCTGATACATGTTTCCATCTTTTTCATTTTCTATTTTTAATTTAATGATTTTAATAAGAATGTACATGATAATGATGAAGTAATTAGTAACAATACTACCAAAATCACTGAAATCAGTAACTGATAGAAGATTAGCACTTGATGGTGAACATAATTGAGGCATCGTGAGCATCCCTCAGTAGAGGGCAGTATTTGTTACATCTCATGGGAGGAAAGGCAATGTTATAAATTCGTCTGGCTTTGAGATCTATCTGGAAGAAATTTGAAAGACTACCCCCATATGGTGCAACATGAGGTTCTATACCCTTTGCTACTGGTTCTACATGTGCATATGAAATGAAAGGTCCATCAATGTTAACTCTTCCCTCTGGATTTCAGCGGCATGAAAAATTACATGTAGGACACTAAAAAGTAACTTTGTAAAGAACTTTAGAATAGCAAAGAAATTATTTTAAATTTGAGAGTGATGGTTTCTGAACGTGTTAAAATCTAACAAATGAAGAGATTTTATTGTTTTGCTTTGTGAGCAGTCATTGGGAAGAAACTGAATCCTCTTAGAGGTGGATATTAGAAAAGCCTAAGCAGAGTTGGAAAAGTAGATATTAAAGAGTTATCCTTCCTCATACTCTTCTGCCTTCTAAATCATGGAAATACTCAGTGCAAAATGCTAAATTCATACTCTAAAGATATTAAAACATGAAACAGAGCAAGGTTGTATGCCTCTCTGTACCGCTGCATACACAAAGGGCCAACTCCTTGAAACTTACTAAGACCAATAGCATTCTGCACTCCATTTTCTTGTCAAAGAGACAACTTTGAATTATCTGCTACCCAAATTTTATTAAAAGATACAACATTCGTGAAAGGCTTGAAACTGAGTCTATCCAATCTCTAAACATTTAAAACTATTTCTCTGGATCAAGTCAAATAATAAAAAGAAAAGCTTAGTTGCAAAGTACTTTTTTGACCTCTATAGCCCTAGTTTCATTGAACTGTACTTTGTCATTATGCCCCCAGCTGATAGATAAGAATCTGTACAATACAAACTTGTATTAGCAGCAGGAATGGTGCTGAGTAAATTGTCCACTGGCATCTTTCAGACCTGAAGTCCCTTTATGAAAGGTACAAGTCCTGGTCCCCGCTCCGTCCCACCCCCACCCCCACCCCCGGCAAAATCTTCACTTCTTCTGAGTAGCTAACTTGCTTCTATTTTCTAACTTACTAAGTATCCTTTCCCCTCTCTGGCTGGAGGGAGGCTAAGTGTTGATTTAATTTTTCAATTTTAAGAACTTTGTAGAAGTTTATGATATGGATTGATATATATTAACTTTTCTTGTCTTTCAACTTTTCTCTATTTTCCCTTTGCTCTAATTTTTTAAAAAGTCTATTTAATTCTATTTGTGTATGTATGTGGGTGTCTTTGTATACATATGGGTACACATACATACAAAATGCTTTTTGGAATCAAGTAAGGTATAAATAAATACACACTAAAATTACCTTTTTCTATTTCTTTTTAAAGCTTATTTTGTTATTTAGTTTCCTTTAGATAGGCGGTAAAACAGAATCAGGGAAATAACATGTCAGTAAGAACTTCAGATAATAAACAGCAGTGCCTCTTAATTTTGTTAACAATTATGCACTGAACACCTATCAGTTACACAGTACTAAATGTAGAGAGCAGTATTCTTAGAGAAGGTGGGTTTTCAATGGAGAGGGAATTTGCCCAGTGTAGGAAAGTAGAAATCTATTTCATAAACATGGAATTAAATGGAATTTGGTGAAGACAGAAGAAGTCTGAGAAAAGCAAACCATCACTGGCTTTAGTAAACACTGAAGGGGGAGATTAGAAAATGTATTGCAAGGGCTGCAGCAATCCAGAATGATGTGAATATCTAACAATTCAGATTTGTATTACGACATGATAGGGAAATGCAGAAAGTTCAGGAAAGAAGCTGAGAATATAATAATTTGCTGTTTACACAGTTTTTTTACATACGTTAAAGCTGAAAGCAGTAAGATTAGGTTGCTTGTTATACACTCCTGTTAAGACCTTCTACAAAGTAACATCCAAATCCTAAAATGTTACCAATCTAGTAAATTACTTCCATTTTAAAAAATTCAATAAAATGGTGGGAAATTTTATTGCTCCTACTGTACCTTTGATTCATCTACGGTAGTACATTGGCTCTGTTTCCTTCTACTGATTCTCATAATAACACATTTTCCAACTCCACCCCTACCCATCATCTCTTCCTTTTTCTATGTCAGTTCAGGTGACTTCACTGACCCCTTTAGGCTCCAAACTAACACATCTCTATAAATATCTTCCAGGTCTATATCTTCCATACTAGACTTCCAATCGTTTGTAAGAGCTCTTCTCTTACCTCTGGTATTTCTGTTAAGGGTTCTGCTGTTCCTCTGGTCACCCAAACTGAAAACGTCAGAGCTCTCAGTGACTTGCCTTGCACCCGAGACCCCTCTACATCCAATCCCATAGATTTCTCTCATACCCATCTGTTCTTTCCAATCATGTAAATTTGGCTTATGTCCCTGGTTGAGGGGGCAATTAGGAACTGAAATCCAGTCCATGCTGTTTGCTAAGCCATGCACCCTGATGAGGGGCAGCATCTACCTAGAGGAAGGGGCACACTTTTATCCACATAAAGGCATGACTTGCTTATTTAGGTCCATGCCCATCTTCACGGGTGGCTTTATCTAATGCACACAAGGCTCCACATGTGGTAGTAGCAGTGCCAATCTTGCCAGATTATCCAATACAGATATGTTAAAAAATAATGACTAGTTTGTTTTATGCTGATGAAGGTTCTAATCCAAACTCTACTACCTGATATGCAAACCCCTTTACACTGACTTCAACCCTTCTATCCTGCCTGAGTACACACCACTCTCCCACACATAATCGAAGTTCCAGCCATGACTCTTAAGTCCTCTACATAGAGGATTCTGGATTGTCAGTTTTTTCCTTTTAGCACTTTAAAGATGTTGTTGTACTGTTTTCAGGTCTCTATCGCTTCCAATGAGAAGTCAGTCCTTAATGATGTCGTCGTTCCTCTAGCTGCTTTGAAATTTTTTTTATCTTTGGTTTTCAACAGTTTGACCATGATGTGCCTAGGAGTGATTTTCTTTGTATCTGCTAGAAGTTTTTTGAGCTTCTAGAATCTGCAAAATTACATCTTTTACTAAATTTCAGCCATTTTCTTTAAAAATTTTTTTCTGTCCCACTTTCTTCCTTTTCCTTCTGGGACTCCATGACACATGAGTTAAACCTTTTGATAAAGTTTCTTAAGTCATGAGACTTTGTTAATTTTTTTTTATTGTTTTCTGTTTTTCAGATGGCATAATTTCTATTATCTATCTTTAAGTGCACCAACTTTCCAATCATCTGCAATTAGTGTTAAGTATACATAGTGAACTTAAAAATTTTTAAGTCTAGAATTTTTAATTTTTAGTGTTAGAATTTCCATTTGGTTCTTTTTTATAGTTTCAATTCCTCTGCTAAGATTTCCTATTTGTTCATTCAATTCTAGTATATATTTCCTTCATATCCCTGAGTATAGATATAAAAGCTACTTTAAAATCTTTGCCTCTATTTCCAACATCTGTGTCATTTCAGGGTCAGTTTCTGTTAATTACCTTTTCCTCTTTTTAAAATGGGTCAGATTTTCCTGTGTCTGCTCACATCTAGGAATTTTGGATTGTATTCTGGATATTGTGAATGATATGTTGCAGAGGCTTGGGATTCTTTTATATTCCACCAAAGTATATTGATTTTGTTGTTGTTGCTATTTTAGCAGGTAATTAACCTGGCTAGTCTCACACTCCAAACTCTGTCTCCTCTGTGATGCGCAGCGACTGAAATCTCTGTTCAATTTTTTTTTAGCCTTAGTTGTACATATATAGTTCAGCCCAAGATTTAGGCAGAGTTTATATGAAGAATGTTGGGCTCTTTCTCTGTGTTTCTCTCCTTTCCATAATTTCTCCTCTTATTCTCTAGCTGCTACGGTCACTCTCCTCTGATTCCTCAAGTCAGGAATACTGCAGGTTTCCAACTATTTTTAAATATCCCATAAGAAGCCAACTGTGATCTGCTCTCAGGCAAAAAACGACAAAAATAAGAATTCATCGGTATCAATCTCTTCTTCCATGTGTGGATAGTGTTCTACTTTCTCCCTGCTTTTGGTTGCTCAATAATGCCTTCCAGATAATTGTTTTTTACATTTGTCCAGAGTTACAATTGTGATCTATAGGTGGGTTGGTCAAATAGGAGCTACTCTGTCATTAATGGAAGTAGGATCCTCCAGAGTCTTCAAGTCTCTAAACATACTCTGTAATTTCCTACCTCTGTGTTTCTCATAGAAACATAAAACCTCAGAGGAGGAAGAGGTCACAAAAGTTGCCCTCATGATCCTTTACCCTTAGGAACAACCAAACAACCACCCCTTCTTCCTCCTCCCCTGCACCAGCCGAGTCTCCAACCATCCAGCCTTCAAGGCTCACTTCCTCTTTACTACCCACAGCATTCTGGTCATACAGATCCTGTGGTAAAAATTATAATCTGTCTCACATTCTGGTGATCTATATACTAGTCACGTTTTCTCCTCTAAATTAAGACTAACTATGGTGACTGACTCTTAATTCATCTTGTTACCCCCTATAGCACCTAGAACTATGCCAGCTTTCCATTAAGTACAGTAGGTCTCACTTTCCATGGTTTCACTTACCTGTGGTGAACCCTGGTCAGAAAATTTTAAATGGAAAATTCCAGAAATAAACAATTTGTAAAATTCTAAATTGCACACATGAGCAGTGTGATGAAATCTTGTACGGTCCCATTCAGAATGTGAATCTCCCCTTTGTCCAGGGTATCCCGCCATTAGTCACTTAGTAGCCATCTCAGGTATCGGATCGACTCTCTTGGTATCCCAGTGCTTATGTTGAAGTAACCTCTATTTTACTTAATAATGGCCCCAAAGTGCAAAAGGAGTAATGCTGGCAATTCGGATATGCCAAAGAGAAACTGTAAAGTGCTTCCTTTAAGTGAAAAGGTAAAACTTCTCGACTTAATAAGGAAAGAAAAAAACCATATGCTGAGGTTGCTAAGATCTACAGTAAGAATGAATCTTCTATCCGGAATATTGTGAAGGAAAAAGATATTCATGCTAACTTTGCTGTTGCACCTCAAACTGAAAAAGTTACAGCCACAGTGCATGATAAGTGCCTAGTTAAGATGGAAAAGGAATTAAATTTGTACAATAAGGTACTTTGAGAGAGAGAGACCACATTCACGTAACTTTTATTATAGTATATTGTTATAATTAAGCAATTTTATTATTTATTGTCAATTTCTTACTATGCTTAATTTATAAGTTAAACTTTATCATAGTTATGTATGTATAGGAAAAACAATAGTATATATAGACTTAATAGTATCCATGGTTTCAGGTATCCACCACAGATAAAGAGGGACTACTGTACTCGGTAAACATCTACTGAATGACTGGGGAAAACGGACATAAAATATAAAATGGGTAGGGCTCTCTCTGTTACCCTGCTTCCCTCCCTCCCTCCCTCCTTCCCTCCCTTCCTTCCTTCCTTTCTCCCTCCCTTCCTCCCTCTCTCTCTTTCTTTCCCTCCCTCCCTCCCTTCCTTCCTTGACCACAGGGCATGTGGCATCTTACTTCCCGGACCAGGGATCAAACCCATACCCCCTGCAGTGGAAGCATGGAGTCTTAACCACTGCACTGCCACAGAAGTCCCTGTTATCCTGCTTTAAAGGTTACTTAAACAAATATCTAGCATGTTGGTTTATTTATTTAGCAAGTTTCCTTCCTAAAAGGATGACATTCCCAAGAGGAGATACTATTGGCTGACCCACTAGAACATGCTGGTCAAAGTTACAACCTTTCCTAGAGTTTACTGCCCTATTAATTTTCCTAAAACATTACTTTATGTACCATGTTCCTGCTCAAAACCTCTGTAGATGTACCCTGTGGATCAGGGTAAGAAGTCTATACTTTGCTGCCTGATTTTATGGCGAATCTGTCTAGGATTTTCATTCTTCCCTTTTCTCTCCAACATGCACTCTGCTCTTATTAGGCAAGTTTCTTCTCTTCCTCCTGAAACATTTGGTGCTTAGCTTCAGATCATGGCTGAAATACCTTCACTCCGCTTGTCTAAATTCTACTCACCTTTCAAGCAAGATCATTTTCCTCCTTAAATCTCATGTCTCCTCAGAGCCTTCCCAATCCTTATTATCCTTACCTTTAACTCCTGATGCACTCCTAATAATGTATTTAACTAGTGAGCACGGCTCTTTAAAATACCGTTACAGCTGAAAGGAGTGACAGAAACTAGCTGATCACATCATGCATTTTACAGATGAGGTACTTGGACCCAGAGAGGTTAAGTGACCTGCCTAAGGCCATTCAGCTACATAGTATCTGAGTAACGATTCGGATTCATATTTCTTGATTCAATTGGGCCTCTTTCCACTCTACTGCATTGTTTGGTATTTGGTTCACGTTATTTCATTTACTAAATTGTAAACTCTTTGAAAAAACTTCTTTCACTCCTTTTATATTCTTCATAACATAGTGGCATACAGATATGGAAGCACTTAAATAGTTGCTGACCACTGAATCATTGTAGCAGTCTTGGGAGGGAAATCTTACATAACATATATTTCTTGATTAACAATAAAAGATAAAAGAGTTAAGTAATACTTGACCCTTGACAGCAAATAATGTTGCTTACCATCTGGTTCTACAAGAAAGAAGTCACTAGCCAAGGTAGTCACTGATCATTAACACACCCTGAAAGGAGTTCAGGGTGGAGATCAGGAAGGAGACACTCTATGCTCTGGGAAAACTGGCAGAACAGGCCTGCACATAGATATTTTCAGATAGATTTTACTCAATTTCTTGCATCTTCTCATACTTAGAAAAGCACTAAAATCGTTAATGGAGACATCTGCTCCTCATGACTAGCAGCAACCTTGATGTATGCTTGATTGCATGCATCCTCTTTGCCAAAATCGTATATATTGGCAAAGAGGATGCATGATCTACCCCTTACCTCTTTGGAGCAGTTCCTCAGAGCTATCTGAGAGGTTGTCTCCTGGGCTATAGTCCTCAGTAAGTCCCCAAATAAAACTGAACTCACAGTTCTCACGTTGTGCTTTTTTTTCTAGTCCACACACTAAAATACGTGGAAATCTTATGATTTCTTAACACTATACCTCACTTCTAGTTTTTTTTCTCAAAATCTTTTGCCTGACTCCACAGTATCTTCACAAGTTATTTTAAGAAACAAAACAGTATATTCTAATAATTCTCAAACTTTTTTCTATAAAATACATCTCAAAGTAATAATATATCTAGTGAGATGTACCTTATTGAATATTCTAACTAGCAATGTAGTAAGTAATTATTAACTACTTTAATTAATTACTTTAATTAATTATTAATTATAATTCTGAGTAACTGATCTAATCTAGGGGAAGGTACTATGGAGTATATCAAATCATGTACTTTACGATGAGAAACAGAAAAACTTAAAAATTACAGATCAAACAATTACTTGATTAAAACATTTTTCTATTTAAAAAAAATCAAGCCAGTTGGAGGTTAGCATTAGAAAAGCCATCAGTGTTAAAGCTTTTTTAAAAATCAAGCAAGTACTTTTAAAGTGTTTTATAGTCATGTTAATTGATTGGCCTAGATTTTCTCAACCCTTTACCCATCATCTCATTGTATAGGTCTTCTGTTTAGAGAACTATTCCCAATAATTATTTAGGGCTGTGATACATGTGTTATTAAAAGCCAAGTGAGATCACGTACTTTAAATTCTTTTTTAAAACTCTCATTTTACAAAGTTAATGACCACTTTAATTTTTTTTTTTTTTTTTTTTTTGGCTGTGTTGGGTCTTCGTTGCCGCCCTTGGGCTTTCTCTAGTTGTGGCGAGCAGGGGCTACTCTTCATTGCAGTGCGCCATCTTCTCATTGCAGTGGCTTCTCTTGTTGCAGAGCATGGGCTCTATGTGCGTGGGCTTCAGTAGTTGTGGCTCGCAGGCTCTAGAGTGCAGCCTCAGTAGTTGTGGCACACGGGCTTAGTTGCTCCACAGCATGTGGGATCTTCCCAGACCAGGGCTCGAACCTGTGTCCCTTGCATTGGCAGGTGGATTCTTAACCACTGCACCACCAGGTAAGTCCAATGACCACTTCAATTTTTAAAGTTTTAATTCATACTTCTTAATCATTGTCTGAGCAGACAGACACATTCCTCCCAAAGACCAAAGCAACTATTAAATATTAGTTTGTCATGCCCTCCTAGAGTAGAAGAGGTCTTGAGAGGAATATGAGGAGTTGCGCCTACTACTAGCTCTGATTCCCAAAATAGTTTTATTCCTAAGAAAGAGGACATGTTGAAGGTATACAGTTCTTAGCACACTGACTCTTCCCTTGAGGTCCCCTGGGAATTCTGAGCAACTTCTCCCCATTATAGGGACTGGATACATTTTTTTTTTTAATTATTGGAGTATAGTTGCTTTACAATGTTGTGTTAGTTTCTGCTGTACAGCAAAGTGAATCAGCTATATGTATACATATATCCCATCTTTTTTAGATTTCCTTCCCATTTAGGTCACTACAGAGCATTGAGTAGAGTTCCCTGTGCTATACCGAAGGTTCTCATTAGTTATCTGTTTTATACATAGTAGTGTATATATGTCAATCCCAGTCTCCCAGTTCATCGCACCCACCCCCCTTCCCCGCCTTGGTATCCACAAGTTTGTTCTCTCCTTCTGCTTCTGTGTCTCTATTTCTGCTGTGCAAATAAGTTCATCTGTACCATTTTTCTAGATTCTACATATAAGCAATATTACATGATAGTTGTTTTTCTCTGACTTACTTCACTCTGTATGACAAATACATTTTTAAATCGTTTCAGTTAGCAGCACAACATAAATATATTCAAGAAAATGAAAGCAAATTTTCTCCCTTAGAGAAGCTTCAGGCAGCTGAGTCTGAGAAGTCCATGGCCTGCAGAGCTTAAAATTTTTGTTGCCATATTCGCTGCATCAGCTAAGGAGCTGTTCTCACCCCAGTTTGGGAACAGAAGCTGAGCAAGACTACTCAGACTCACAATGAGTCCTGCGACAGAAAACTTCCCATGTGAAGAAACTTGGAAGGCACTCTCTCCACCCAGCTTTTCTCCATTCCTTCAGATTCTTCTCATCTCCCTTTTTATCATGGAAATGACCACAATTATTTTAAGTGGCCACAGTTTTCTAACTTCTAATCTAGCCCCCCTTTTTTTTAAATATAAAATTTATTTATTTATTTATTTATTTATTTACTTATTGGCTGCGTTGGGTCTTCGTTGCTGAGCGTGGGCTTTCTCTAGTTGCGGCGAGCAGGGGCTACTCTTCGTTGCAGTGTGCGGGCTTCTCGTTGCAATGGCTTCTCTTGTTGCAGAGTACGGGCTTCTAGGCACGCAGGCTTCAGTAGTTGCAGCACGCTGGCTCAGTAGTTGTGGCTCACGGGCTCTAAAGCACAGACTCAGTAGTTGTGGCACACGGGCTTAGTTGCTCCGTGGCATGTGGGATCTTCCCAGACCAGGGCTCGAACCCGTGTCCCCTGCATTGGCAGGCGGATCCTTAACCACTGAGCCACCAGGGAAGTCCTAATCTAGCCCCTTTTTAATGGGCATTTCTCTTAAAGTCCTTTTTCCTTTAAAATAATAAAATACAAAAAACATAACAATTTTAACCCAATATATAGTTATTTCCCTGGAAGAGACAAATCATCATCAACAATTAGTAAAAACTGATCCTTCAGTCTAACTTCTAACCTTATAGAGAATTCTTTTTCTTTCATTTACAGAATTTCAGGATAATTATGTAAATTCAGGTTAAAAGTTACTTGTATAGGGCTTCCCTGGTGGCGCAGTGGTTGAGAGTCCACCTGCCGATGCAGGGGACACGGGTTCGTGCCCTGGTCCGGGAAGATCCCACATGCCGCGGAGCGGCTGGGCCCGTGAGCCATGGCCGCTGAGCCTGTGCATCCAGAGCCTGTGCTCCGCAACGGGAGAGGCCACAACAGTGAGAGGCCCGCGTACCGCAAAAAAAAAAAAAAAAGTTACTTGTATACACCTTAACTTTTTAAATCAAATTATGGTATAGGTCTATTATGAGGTTTTATCCCAAAAACCTTCTTTATAATTCGGAGGGCCAATATGAAACAGCTGGCTCCAAGATGTACGTTGAAATTTGACATCTTACTGCATATGTCCTATATTCCTTCTCACACATTTAAGTGTACCCCTCAAACTGGCACAGCAAGGCAAGCATGGGTTTGTAGGGAGGATTCAGGATTAGTTGAATGGTTAGATAAGATGGCTTTCAAGGTGCCTTTCTACACCAAGACTATGACTCTTTAGCTTAAGGGCTGACTAGGAATGAGGACAGGGAAAGACAAAGGACAGAAAGACTTAGGACTCATTTTTGACATTGGATTCACATTCTACCCTTCAAGAATCTGACCCATTCTCTACTAAGCTCTTTGCTACCTCACTTCTGCCCTACCTGTTCCCTATGCTTTAGCCAGGCTAGCAGACTGCCTTATTTGCACATGGTATTACCAGAGGTCAGAATATTTAGGAAAAGGACACACACAGATCAGCAATGCTACCAGAACGGTTTTGCTGCTGGGAAGGTAAAGGGCTAAGGAGATTCCTGGGCTGCCTCAGCTCTGGTGATTAATGCCCTTACTCCCTGATGCTAATCACCACCATTGGCATCCAAACACCATCAGCCTTGACTCTTGGCCAAATAGTAGAGATAAAAGCTATTCATCCTTTAGTATTTACTGAGAGTATACCAAGTACACAAACCAGAAGTAGTTCCCAATCAGTGGTTTCATTTGGAATATATGAAATGAAATAGAGACAGAACAGAGAAAGAGAAGGGAAACGTCTTTTAGCAACTCTCCCAAGGATTCTATTCGATACAGTTCGATAAGTCTAACAATATACAAACTAATATGATATAATAAAGACTAATAGACAGTTGAAAGCCAAAACACATATCTGATGGATCTCCATTCCTTGAATACTAAGAACCAAAGAAGAAAGCTAATGAACAAAAAGTTGATAATGAACAATGTATACACCCATGCATCTGCATCAACTGGTATATTTTTCTGCTCAGACTTCTTACAAACACACCTGGCTACCTGTCATTATTTTTAAGACACAAATAACAAACTACTCTTGCAAACAGTTACTTGTGAGCACAGTTATCAGTTGAGGAAACAATTTTCTGCAGGTGTAAAAATTACATTTCTCAATAAGAAAAATTTAGGTATAGTCAGTTTACTCGTTAAGCCTTTAGAATTTAGTTTTGGCCTGCTTTCTTTGAATAGGGTACTTTCGTTTTAGGTCCACAGAAATTTAACTCTAAAGAAAGTAGTTCTCAAACTTTTTGGTTTCAGGACCCCCTAGCACTCTTAAAAATTACTAAGGAACCCATGAGCTTTTGCTTATGTGGGTTATATCTCCCAATAGTTACTGTATTAGAAATAAAAACTGAGAAAATTTAAAAATATTTATTAATTTATTTAAAAAACAATGATAAAACCATTATATTCAACCCATAAAATTAACAGAAATAACATTTTTATGAAAATAATTATATTTCTAAAATGAAAATAGTAAGAAGAGTAGCATTGTTTTATACTTTTGGCAAATCTCTTTAATGTCTGGCATAATAGAAGATGGTAGAATTCTCATACCTGCTTCTACAGTCAAACTATTGTGATATGTTGCTTTGGTTGAATCATATAAGAAAATCTAGCCTCACACAAATATGTAGTTGGAAAAGGGAAAAGTTTTTTTTTTTTTTTTTTTTGCGGTACACGGGCCTCTCACTGCCGCGGCCCCTCCCGTTGCGGAGCACAGGCTCCGGACGCACAGGGCCAGCAGCCATGGCCCACGGGCCCAGCTGCTCTGCGGCATGTGGGATCCTCCCGGACCGGGGCACGAACCCGTGTCCCCTGCATCGGCAGGCAGACTCTCAACTACTGCACCACCAGGGAAGCCCAGGGAAAAGTATTTTAACAGCCTTGTTAGATAATTGTGGATTTTCTTCTTTGCTGCTACATGAAAACTCAACAAGAACTTCCTTCCAAAGAGCTCACTATGGAAAGAGAGGGAAAAGAATAACTTTATAGTGGAGACAAACACTACCTCAGACAAGTGTGATCAAGGTTAACATCAACAGTGATAAGTCATGTTGATAATAAGTACCCTTGATATGATCTGATGAAAATAGCACTTAACCTCTGTGATCTTCCTCCCAAAGCCCACAATTCCAGTCAAATCATGAGAAAAACATCAGACAAATCCCATTTGAGGGACAATCTACAAAATAAATGACCAGTATTCCTCAAAACTGTCAGGGTCATCAAAAACAAGGCAAGTCTGAGAAACTGTCATGACCAAGAGGAATCTAAGGAGGCAAGATAACTAAAGGTAATGTGGTATCCTGGATGGGATCCTGGAACAGAAAAAGGATACTGGGTAAAAACTAAGAAAGTGTGAATAATATATGGACTTTAGTTAATCATATCAATATTGGTTCATTAATTGTAATGAATATATCATACTAATGTAAGATGTTAATAATAGGGGAAGTTGGATTTGGGAGTATATGGAAACTCTCAGGACTACCTTCTCAATTTTTCTGTAAGCTTAAAACTTCTAAAACATAGTCTATTTAAAATTTTTTAAAAACTTGACAAGAAGTAATTTTTTAAATAATAGTTGCAATGTAGGGTCTGAAACAATATTAGTGTATTTTTTAAATTCTGTTATATTAAAATCCATTATTAGTCTTTCTTGCATTTTAAATAGACCTTCGTCATGCATGATTTTGTAAGAGTATGCATTGGTTATTGGAAAATATTCATTCAAAGAGTAATGCATATCTTCTAAATGTTGATACATCTAATTATACAATACCAAAACTTAGCATTTGTTAATATCACCATCAATCTCATCAGAAAAAAATACTTAAGAATTGGGAAGAGGTGCCAAGTTCATGGTGGCAGCAACAAGTTTTCCAAAATTCTATTTTTTACTTGTTTGCTCAAATTTTTATCATTGGCAACAAATACTTGTAGTTGTTTTCTTAAAGTGACAGTTTTATCGATACTTTGTTCATTTTCAAGAAAATGTCTGTCAAACACTATGAGAAAATGTCTGCCAAACCTGAATAACTGTAGTCTATCTGTCACTTATTCTTCCAAGTAAAAATGGTGGTCCAAGAAAAAAGTGACTAGTTTAGCTAGCAACTCAAACAATTGCACAAGTGCTTTTCCTAAAGACAGCCACTGTATTTGGTACATAGCAGAAGAGCTTTATGTGTACTTCCTTCATGACAGTGAGTATTAAAAAGACATGTTCTAAAAAAAAAAAAAAAAAGACATGTTCTCAGGGCTTCCCTGGTGGCGCAGTGATTAAGAATCCGATTGCCAATGTAGGCGACAAAGGTTTGAGCCCTGGTCTGGGAAGATCCCAAATGCTGCGGAGCAACTAAGCCCATGCGCCACAACTACTGAGCCTACACTCTAGAGCCCACGAGCCACAACTACTGAAGCCTGCACGCCTAGAGCCCGTGCTCCGCAACAAGAGATGCCACTGCAATGAGAAGCCTGCACACCACAACGAAGCATAGCCCCCCGCTTGCCGCAACTAGAGAAAGCCCGCGCGCAGCAACGAAGACCCAATGCAGCCAAAAAAAAAAGTAAATATTTTTTTAAAAGAAAAAATAAAAAGACATGTCTCAAGGGTTGAGATTTAACAATATTAATCATTTTTAATTACTGCTTCTTCAAGGACATTTTAAAGTGGAACTGTAAGTATTCTTCATGGGCAATGAAGAATATAACATGGTTTGGTGCCATTGCCTTGATTCATGCTAAAGCACCAGCAGTTTTATCCACCATTGCTTTTGCACCATTACTGCAAATGTTACCACAGTGGAAAAGGCAAACAGTATCCTAGTATTATTATACAGAGTTTTGACCTCCAGGACCTCTGAAAGGGTTTCAGGACCCCTAGATGCCAAAGAACTGCACTTCAAAAACCACTGACTTAAGTGATGACATTTCTGACTTCTCCATTACCCTCTGATTGAGCCAAGTAACTATGTCAAGGAAAGGAAAGGAATCCCTAAAGCTCATGTCAAGCCTGGAGAAATGAATCTGCCTCACTTTCCTTTACCATGCCTCTGATGTGGAGGTAATGACAGGGAACAAAGACCACCCAAACATATTCTCTTTTACCCTCCCATAGTTCTCTAAAGCAGGGCTTCCCAACCTTTTTAATATCATGGCCAGGAGAAAAAAATGATAATATTTTCACTAAGGAGTAAAGGAATGAGGCTGCCTAAGGCTTGAGGTCCCTGTCCTGGAGGCACAGGCCCTATATTGCCTTCAGGAGGATGGAGGGGTCAGTAGCTGGGCCCATTCCCAGTGGGCATGCCAAGGCATATGAATTGGACAGTTCTGCACTAAGGTTCTAGCAGAGAGGTGGGTCTCTCAGACTGGAGGATATCTTGTTCCCCAGCCAGCTTCACGCTTTATAAAGGGCTCAAAGCTTAGCTCAGATGTGGGAATTCACAAAGTATCTGATTGTACTTCATGGTAGAACCAGAATTATATTAAAGGTTTGATGTAGAACTCTTCCAGAACATTTTCAGATATACTGTAGTGATTAAGAGCACAGAATCTGACTCCTAGACTACCAAGGAGTTCAAATCCTGGCTCTGCCACTTACTCGCTATGTGATCTTGGGAAAGTAACTTAACATCTTGGTGCCTCAATTTCTCCACCTATAAATGGGGACAGTAATAGTACCTACCTATTGTAAGTATAAAATGAATTAATACATATAAAGTACTTGGAACGATGCCTGATACATGGTAATATTTGCTATTATTACTATGCAGGTGCTATAGGGTCTCCTAATTGAGACTGCTTCTCTGAGCGTGACAGTGTTGAATTGTTGATTTGCAGAGAATAAGAATCCCATAGATAACAAAAGATTAGATGTTAACCTGCTGGATTCCAGATCTGAGGAACTGTGCTTGGTGCTGGGAGGGGTACAGGTGTGAGAAGAGGGTAATAGCCCAGGCCTTTTTAGCTTTACTTATGGCATACGTCAAGGGTTTAGAGTTTAAACCTCCTTTAACCTATTAAGATACTAATAGATAAGTTTCTACCTAATATATATGTCTATAAATATATTATTTTTTCTTGGAAAGGGCCATGGTTCAAAAATAATGGTTATAGGCTATCAACCCATCCACTCCTTGCCGAAGGTGTTTTTCATGATAATGTCAGGATGGGTGGTTGGGTGAGTCTCAGGCTTCAAGAGCCTCCCAGAAATCTAGAAGGGCAGTCCAATGCTGGGACTGTCCCAGACACACTAGATGCCTGCTTCTTTACCTTCAGCTGGATGTACCTTCTTCTTTACTGAATGGTTTGTGGCAGCTATTTAGCCTGGCTCATAATATCATTATAACTAATGAAGAGTTTTAGGCTACATCTGAAAGTACAATGATATTAAGAGTCCTCTTCATGCAAAGTGTTCTATATCTGAATTGCCATAGTTATAAGGTTGCAAAGAAATGCAAAATCATCATAACAAGAAAATAGTTACAAATAAACTGACCACTTAGAAATGTAGCCCTTCCAGAAATAACAAAGATCAGAGTGGAAATAATAAAATAGAGACTACAAAGACAATAGAAAAGATCAATAAAACTAAGAGTCAGTTCTTTGAAAACATAAAATTGACAGACCTTTAGCTAGATTCACCAAGAGAAAAAGAGAGAGGACTCAAATAACTAACATCAGAAATTAAAGAGGAGATGTTACAATTGATACCACAGGAATACAAAGGATAAAAGAGACTATTATGTGTTCATAGTAGCACTATTCACAATAGCCAAAACATAGAAACAACCTAAATGTCCATCGACAGATGAATGGATAAAGATGATGTGGTACATATATACAATGGAATATTACTCAGCCAGAAAAAGGAACGAAATAATGCCACTTGCAGAAACATGGATGCAACTAGAGATTATCATACTAAGTGAAGTCAGAAACACAAATACCATATGCTATCACTTATATGTGGAATCTAAAATATGGCACAAATGAACGTATCTACAAAATAGAAACAGACTCACAGACATAAAGAACAGACTTGTGGTTGCCAAGGGGGAGGGGGTGGGGGCTGGGAGGACTGGGAGTGTGGGAATAGCAGATGTAAACTATTATATATAGGATGGATAAACAACAAGGTCCTACTTTATAGCACAGGGAACTATATTCAATATCCTGTGATAAACCACAGTGGAAAAGAATATTAAAAAAAAAAATGTCTGTATGTGCATAACTGAGTCACTCTGCTGTACAGCAGAGATTGGCACAACATCGTTAATCAACTATATTTCAATTAAATTTAAAAAAAAGAGACTCATGAACAATTATATGCCCACAAATTTGACAACCTGGAGGAAATGGATAAATTCCTAGAAGCATACAAGATACCAAGACTGAATTGTGAAAAAATAGAAAATTTAGCAGTGAAATTGAATAAATAATCAAAAACCTCCCAACAAACAAAATCCAGGACCAGACAGCTTCACTGGTGAATTCTACCAAACATTCAAAGAAGAATTAACACCAATACTTCCCAAACTCTTCTAAAAAACAGAAGCAGTAACACTTCCAAATACATTTTATGAGTCCAGCATTACCCTGATACCAAAACCAGACAAGGATACCACAAGAAAAGAAAATTACAGGCCAATATCCCTGCTGAACATAGATGCAAAAATCCCCAACAAAATACTAGCAAACCAAGTTCAACAATACATTAAAAGGATCACACGCAATATTAAAATGGGATTTATTCCAGTGATACAAGGATGGTTCAACATATGCAAATCAATCTGACACACCACATTAACAAAATGAAGGATAAAAATCATTTAATCATCTCAATAGATGCAGAAAAAGCATTTGACAAAATTCAACATCATTTATAATAAAAACTTTAAACAAAGTAGATACAGAGGTAATGTACCTCAACATAATAAAGGCCATATGTAACAAGCCCACAGCTAACATCAGACTCTACAGTAAAAAGCTAAAAGCTTTTCCTTTCAGATCAAGAACAACACAAAGATGCCCACTCTCAGCACTTTCATTCAACATAGTATTGGAAGCCCTAGCCAGAGCAATTAGGCAAGAAGAAGAAATAAAATGCATCCAAATTGAAGGGAAGAAGTAAGACTGTCACTGTTTGCAGATGACATATTATATGTAGAATACCCTAAAGACTCCACCAAAAAAACTATTAGAACTAATAAAAAGAATTCAGTAAAGTCACAGAATACAAAATCATATACAAAATTTGTTGTGTTTCTATACACTAACAACCAACTATCAGAAAGAGAAATTAAGAAAACAATCCCATTTACAATTGCATCAAAAAGAATAAAATGCCTGAGAATAAATTTAACTAAGGAAGTGAAACACCTATATACTGAAAACTACAAGAGATTAATGAAAGAAATTAAAGATACAAATAAATGAAAGGATAGTCCATGCTCATGGATTAGAAGAATATTGTTAAAATGTCCATACTACCCAAAGCAATTATAGATTCAATGCAATCCCTATCAAAATTCCAGTGTTATTTTTCACAAAAATAAAACAAACAATCCTAAAATTTATATGGAACCACAGAATATCCTGAATCGCCAAAGGAATACTGAGAAAGAACAGGCCTGGAAGCATCATGCTCCCTGATTTCAAACTATATTAGAAAGCTATAGTAACCAAAACAGCATGGTATTGGCATAAAAACAGATGCAAAGATCAATACAACAGAATAGAGAACCCAGAAATGAATCCGTATATATGGTCAATTAATTTATGACAAAGGAGCCAAGAATATACAATAGGGAAAGGACAGTCTCTTCAATAAATGGTGGTGTGAAAACTGGACAGTCATATGCAAAAGAATGAAACTCGATCACTATCTTACACCATACACAAAAATTAACTCAAAATGGATTAAAAAATTGAACATAAGACCTGAAACCATAAAACTCTTAGAAGAAAACACAGGCAGTAAGCTCCTTGACCTAGGCCTTGGAGATGACTCTTTGAATCTGACACCAAAAACAAAAGCAACAAAAGCAAAAATAAAGCAGGAATATATCAGACTAAAAAGCTTCTGCCCAGCAAAGGAAACCATCAACAAAATGAAAAGGCAACCTATTGAATGGAAGAAAATATCTGCAAATCATATATCTGATAAGGGGTTAATAACCAAAACATATGAAGAACTCATCCAATTTAATAGCAAAAAAAAAAAAAAAATCCAATTAGAAATGAGCAGATGGGGCTTCCCTGGTGGCACAGTGGTTAAGAATCCGCCTGCCAATGCAGGGGACAAGGGTTCGAGCCCTGGTGTGGGAAGATCCCACACGCCGCAGAGCAACTAAGTCCGTGTGCCACAACTACTGAGCCTGTGCTCTAGAGCCTGTGAGCCACAACTACTGAAGCCCACACGCCTAGAGCCCGTGCTCCACAGAAAAGAGAAGCCACTGCAATGAGAAGCCCGTGCACCGCAACGAAGAGTAGCCCCCTCGCTGCAACTAGAGAAAGCCTGTGTGTAGCAACGATGCAGCCAAAAATTAATTATTAAAAATAAAAATGGGCGGATGATCTGAATAGATATTGTTCCAAAGAAAACACAGACGCCCAACAGATACATGAAGAGATGTTTAACATCACTAATCCTCAGGGAAATGCAATCCAAATCCACAGTGAGATATCACCTCACACCATTTAGAATAGCTATTATCAAAAAGACAAGAAATAACAAGCATTGGTAAGGATGTGGAGAAAAGGGAACACTTGTGCACTGTTGGTATGAATGTAAATTGGTACAGACACTATGGAGAATAGTATGCAGGTTCCTCAAAATATTAAATATAGATATGATCTAGCAATTCCACTTCTGAGTATTTATCTAAAGAAAACAAAAACACTAACTTGAAGAGATATATGCACCACATGTTCACTGCAGCATTATTTACAATAGCCAAGACATGGAAACAACTTAAGTATCCATCAATGGATGAAAGCAAGTGTGGTATATCTATATACTGTAATATTATTCAGCCATAAAAAAAAAAAAAGAAATCTTGGCACTTGCAACAACATGAATGGACCTTGAGGGCATTATGCTAAATGAAATAAGTTAGAGAGAGAAAGAAAAATACTGTATGGTCTCACTTATATGTGGAATCTAAAAAAATGAAAACAAAAAAACAAGCTCATACATACAGAGAGCAGATTGGTAGTTGCCAGAGGTGGGGGTTGGGGGGTGGGAGAAATGGGTGAAAGGGGTCAAAAGGTACAAACTTTTAGTTATAAAATAAGTCATGGGGGTATAATGTATAGCATGGTAGCTATAATTAATAATATTGTATTACAGATTTGAAAATTGCTTAGAAGATAGATCTTAAAAGTTCTCATCGCAAGAAAAAATTTTTTTGCAATTATATAAGGTGACTGATGTTAACTAGATTTATTGTGGTGATCATTTTGCAATGTATACAAATACCGAATCATTATGTTGTACACCTGAAACTAATATAATGTTATAGGTCAATTATACCTCAATTTTTAAAATGTAACCCTTCCTCAAACTTCCATCACAGCTTAATACTAGTACTTAATCCAACCTATCATATCAATGTTTAATGTCAGTCATCCAGTCTGACATAGTAAACATCCTACAATTACAATATGGATATAAAGCAAACCTATCCATGCAAAGCCACTGAGAAATGAAGATCTGGCTAACTGAAGAAGAAAAAACTCAACAAGGATAGTGACAACATAAAAACTTTAAAAGAAAAAAAAAACTTTAAAAGAAAGTAACTGAAATATTCATGAATTAAAACAGGACTTTGAAAAAACCGATGATATCCTTAAATGTTTTTATAAACATGATTTTCCATGTACTCGAACAACCAATCATGAAGTGTAGGATATACTAGTTTATCATCCTAAAATTTTGTCAAGAAAGTTATGCCAAAAATAAATAGTAGTTTGTTCACTATTTATTTTAGGAATTTAGTTCTTAGTTGTTATTATAGTCCATATTTTTGTCAAATAAGATAAAAATATCTATTTTTATAAGTATTATCTTAATTTTTCAAGATAAAGTCCCAATCAATCTTCTTCCTCACTACCCCGATACAGTAGACTATGAAGATGTTGGTCTCTGATTAGTGGCTTTTTCCTGGTACTAAGTCTCCTGAAATAATGAGCACATAAAAAATAGAGATAAATACTCAGTAGCTGCTCCAAGAGACCACCTTTGCCTTGCCACCTCAAGACACAACAGGTCTGTCCTTCCCCTTTCCTCACTAGGTCCCCTTCTATGGAAGTGGGGGGAGCTTCTCAGATATATAAGATTTTTCTCAAGTGGCAAAGTAAGTAAAACTTAAATGGAAGCCTTAATAAAATTACGTCTGAAGATATTAGGTTATTAGGACCCTGATGAGATAGATGCAATAGAAGTGTGAAGCGTCCGTATCACACAGAATAACCTTTACAACCAGAGACTGACATTATCACCTTGTCAGAGGATTCTAATTCATCCTAGTCCTTATTGGTCTTGAAGTGCTTTATTTCTGTGATAGCATTTGTAGATTGGATTCTCTCTCTGGTTTGAAAATTACAAATTTAGAAGTAATGAAGTCACTAGTTTTTAAGAAAAGTGGTCATAAAATGGCTAGCAGGTATAAAAAATACTTTCTCTTCCCCCTGAAAAACAATTCTTTTTTAGCTACATACAATTCAAGATAAATCAGAGACACTAGTTGAAATGATAATTTATACATAATTGAGGTATTATGCTTAAAGATATATGTAACTGGCTTTGTTTTTCTCAAGATTTACAGTCAATTGAATACCCATTGAGTACTGAGAATTCCCAGAGCTTTTAAAAGACAGAATTCAGGGCTTCCCTGGTGGTGCAGCGGTTGAGAGTCTGCCTGCCAATGCAGGGGATGCGGGTTCGTGCCCTGGTCCCGGAAGATCCCACATGCCGCGGAACGGCTGGGCCCGTGAGCCATGGCCGCTGAGCCTGCGTGTCTGGAGCCTGTGCTCCACGACGGGAGAGGCCACAATAGTAAAAGGCCCGCGTACCGCAAAAAAAAAAAAGACAGAATTCATATCTATAATTAATCTGTAATCAACATCTTTCTCATTTATATGAATATATATGTACATATTTTTTTCTCTGTTGGATATATTGTTATATAATATAGATGTCACAGTTATAAAAATTCACTTTCTTTGACCTTGGCCCAAATAGGTCAGATATGACAATAACAGATGAGCCATAAGAACAAGGAATGGAAATTCTTTTATGTCATACCTCCTTGGATCATGGTATTATTACTTCATCTTCTTTTCCCCTGGTACTAACCTCACCTCATTTTTAAAAAAAATCTTCTTATGTTTGACTTTTACAAAATATCCCTAAAGCTGATTTTAGTTTTGCTTCCAGCAATAGCTGACAGTTCTCTCTGTTTCTAATTTTGTTTTCGAGCCCTTCTAAGAGTAAATTTCATGCCAGTATCTATAAAAAGTACATGGGTATATACACGAGTATTTCTCTTAATGAGACTTTTAAATCGGTTCTGACTCTGTGAATTGTATTTTAAAATCTGAAACAGGAAGAGAGGAAAATATGAAGTATTTTAACATGTGAAAAGGCCAATGAGTCTGAACATGTCTGGATACTCACTCTCTCACATAGCTCTTCAAATGTGCAGTCGGCAATGGTTCCACAGGCTTTATTCAGCCGCAGCTCTCTGCCTTGCACTTTTAGAATCCTTGGTCTAGTTACTATGGGAACATGAACAAAGACTCAATCTTGTCTGGATAATTACTATAAAATTCATCTCTTACAGATAGGAAATGCATAGCTTGATGAATAATAGCACATGATTCAACACATAAATTAGACAAAATGCTGATACAATGACTGCCACTTGAGTGTGGCATCAACCCATATACAGCAATGGAACTTATTAATTGGTCAGTGGAGATTGGGCATTGTGTTCTAAATGTATTCTCTTTCAAGAGAAATTAACTTACGTACAATCATTTTGTTTCTGAGCCAGCTCATCAAACAACTTATCCATGACAGCCTCCACATCAGCTTCACTTGTGCTACAGTGAAAAGAATAATAGAATATGAAATTAATAACACTTGAAGCCAACATCAAACAGCTGCCTGAGCCTGCTTAGCTTTTTGCCCATAAAAAAAAAGAACAGGATGTTATGCTCTAAATACAAACATCAGATTTAGAATACACTTAAAAGCAGAGAATATTAACTCTCAGGTAGATGATTCTGCCTTATTTGCATACACTGAAAGACTTCTGTGCTTCTGGCTGTTTTCAGTAATGAGACGATACAGGCAGAGTAAATCCATTAATACTATGTGTACACAATGAGAAGAAAGGCTTCTGGCTCTCTCTTGCATGCAAAACAAGAGCAAATAGACAAGGCAGTCAAGCATCCAGCAAAGTATCCTTTGAAATCTCTACTGCGAGGGTACATGTGAAATTAAATACTGAATCTGCCTTTTAAAAAAATCAAGCCAAGCCACTGACTGAGAGGATCAAACATGCAGAATTAAATTACCAGCTTCAAAATACCAACTTGATCTGCACATCAATAACTTTATCAGACTTTGAGTATAAGGACGATTATAGACCATACAGTTTCTCTCAAAAGTGTCCTTGTCGGAAACTCAAGAAAACTCTCTCCTTCTGTGATGCCCACCATTGCAGCTACTGTGAAGTTAGTCTCGACAAAGAATCCTTTGTATTCTAATTAGAAATCACCATATGGTTTAGGGAACCCACATACACAAATGTGATAATACTATGGTTTTTTTTCCCTCTCACTTTTTTTTTTAAAAAAAAGGACTGATAAATTAACAGTCAATAAAATAAAAATAACTGACAGAAGAAATAAACGTTGTTAAAAAAACAACTTCAAGTTAAAATATAAGTTTACTTCAACTCTATATATAAACTTATACAGGATGACCTGCCAATATGCCTAATTTTGACACACAAATCACTCTTATCTAGGAGTGGAAGAAATTAACCTCCATTCTGGACATCCGTCTTAATAAAGTCTTACTGAAAACTAATATGATAAATTATTTTTTCTTTAGATTAAGCTTAAACTAAACCAAAATAATTTCTCCCTTGAGATAATTATCAGGTGGCAAGCATTTAACACATAAGCACCTGATTCTTCAAATGTTCTACAGTAAAAGCTCACAGTCATTATGAAGGGTTTGGAACTATCACATTTCAAGTAATAACCACTCCACCTCAAGGATCTTAAAAATATCATTTGCAATGGTTGGCTTTGCAGGGGAATGCTATTTGACTTATATAAAGGCTTGTATGATATTTGAATAGAGCTGTATTAAAGTAATAAAATTACACTACAGAAAGAGTGATTATAGAGACTAAACAATTTTAAAGTACAAAGAAATCATACAAGCCAATGTAAATGTCAATGCCCACACCAAGCACATGTATGTTTAGATGGCTTTGCCAACATCATTCATAGGAATTCATTTGGAATCATCTCCACCTTGCAATGGAGATGTACACACATACAACTGATGGAGAAGGGAGCTACTTTTTAAGGGATATAAAAAGAAGAAAGCAATGTCAGCCACCCAGGACATCTGCTGGCTTTCAGAAAGTTAACCTGTCCTTAGGTTAGGCATGTTACCTAATAGAGGGGGAGAACTGAATTCTGAAAAATAACTAAAATAGAAGACAGTCACGTTTCTCAAAGCATATTTGGTTAACAAACAATTGCTTATAAACTTCCTCAGTGGTGATTTCTTTGTTACTCTGTGCTCAAATATACTATAATATTAAAATATGGCTCACTAGACTTTAGTTAGGCCACATCTATGAAATTGCTATATGTGATTTCATTTATAGTGAAATTATATGTGAAATGATAAAATTATTTTTATTATAATAGTACCTTATAAGAATTCTATTATATTATCATAAAAAGTTACTCAGGGACTTCCCTGGTGGAGCAGTGGTTAAGAATCCGTCTTCCAATGCAGGGGACACGTGTTCGAGCCCTGGTCCGGGAAGATCCCACATGCCGCAGAGCAACTAACCCTGTGTGCCACAACTACTGAGCCTGCGAGCCACAACTACTGAGCCTGCACGCCTAGAGCCTGTGCTCCGCAACAAGAGGAGCCACCGCAATGAGAAGTCTGCACACTGCAAAGAAGAGTAGCCCCGGCTCGCCACAACTAGGGAAAACCCACAAGCAGCAACGAAGACCCAACAAGACCCAATGCAACCAAAAATAAATTAATTAATTAATTAATTTTAAAAAAAGTTACTCAGAAGTTACAACATGTAAAATAAAAAAAAAAATGATTGGTGTAAAGTGGCCTAAAAATAAACATTCATAAAAGCATTTTATGTAGCTCGCAACTGAACAGACTGTTATCTATCTAAGCCAAATTGCACTTGACCTCAGGGAGTAAGAAGCTCTACTGACCTGCTGGGGGACAGAAACCTTATTTGCATATTGTCTTAAAAGCAGGAGGGGCTAGTGTGTTATTTTGGTTTTATCAGATGTATCTATATTGATATAAAATAAATAATGACGCTATGAAAGAAATCATTACCAGAAATGAATATATTCATAATCCCTTAACAATAACTTAGAAGAAAACACTAGTCTTCTCACACTCCACTCAGACTTCAGACTTCCCTACTTAAGAGGATCCATCAATCAGAGCTCATTAATTTTTTTAAGAACAAAAATTAGACTAGTAAAAAAGAGAAATTAAAAGTTACCTGTCTATACTGGCCTAAAAGATACAGAGTTTCACTTAATATTCAGGTTCATATCTGGTTTAAACTTCTTTGACTATGTTTTTTAATTCTAGTAAAAAATTTGGATGATTCTGAACTTTTTCAATGTGTCACACGGAATAAAAAAAGCTATCATTTGTTGAGCAACTATTATGTAGCAGTTAATTTACCTAAACCATATCCACCTTACCATGTAGTATGTATTATCATGTTTTTACTGAAGAGAAAACTGAAACTCAGAATTAAGTCATTTTATCTAAGATCTGAATACATAAAAATTTAAATTTTCTGTATAACAGAAAATATTACAAATAAAATGTACACATCAAATTGGGAAGCATAGTGGCAACATTTATGGCATACGACTAATATTTTCAATGTATTAAAAACGCCAACATATAAAAAATTGAATACCCCAATAGAAAAACTGTGAAAGGACCTGAACAGGCAAATTGCGTTAAAAAAAACAGCTCAGTAGGCAAAAAGCATGTGTAAAGTGTTTCATACTTACTAGTGATAAAAATGCAATGTAAAATCATGAGAGGCCATACTTTTATCTAAACTGGCAGAGATAAGGCAAAAGATAAAATAGCTGGAGCAAGCATAGGTAAGGGGAAAAAGAACCCTCTTATGTACCACGGGGAGGAATGTAAAACTGGTTACAAGAGTTCAAGGTAACCAGATAGTATGTAATAAAAGTATTAAAAACATGCATATCATATCACCCAGCTATTCCACCCATAGGAATCTCACTTATGGAAATAATAATGTTTAACGACTCCAAGGATGTTCACTGTGACACTGCTAACATCAAAAAAGTGAAAAAGAACCTAAATGTCCAATAATGGGGAAGTTGAAGTACATTTGGATACACCCATACAATGGATCATTATGCACTTTTTGCATTGTGCAATGTTTCCCTCTTGTCCTGGAATTGTAATTAAGGCTCAAAGTTGATGGACAGAAGTGCTGAGTACACTCAGATTTCTAAAGAGAACCACCAATAAGCCACCAATAACTGGATCCAGACTCCTGCCCCTGTGGTTAAATAATGAGAAGAACCAGCCCTATTCTAAATGCCACCCTCCTCCACAATCCCCCCTATTCCCCACACCACAGTGTCTTTCTAAGGAGGGGAAAGAGGATCAGGAATCACTGGCTTTTGTGTCTAGTATTTGTGATAAGAACCTTTTCCCTCCCTTCCCCTTAGGAAAGAAGAGGGTGATTTACCCTCCCCAAAAAACAAGTGATGAGGGAAAGTGATTCTTAGAGAAGCACTTGGAAAGATTAGGGAAGCCTGGAAGAAGAAAAGACTGGCATTGCTTTCCTTAGTTGGATGAACAGGACCTTAGTAGATTGAGAAATCAGAAGGCGGGAGGTGGGGTACTGAGCCAAGATAAAGCAATCCAGTCCTCACCACAAACTCCCCAAAGGTTTGGCACTACTAGATATACTCAAAAATGCAGGTGAGGGGTCAGGCTGGAAACACAGGCATTGTTTGAAAATAAGACAAAGGCAGTTCCTTAGATTCTCTCCTTTCACCTGGACAGCCAGACTCCTATAATTCCTCCACTCCAGCTGAAACTGCTAAGTTTACTGTCTGGGACACTTTTAACATTGAGAAAAGGTGAGAGACACTGTACTACAATTCTGCAAAGTAAACAGTGAAACCAACAGTCCTTACCTCTTCAGCATCCAGAACCCTACCAGTCCAGGAAGCTTCCATCCCAAGAAGTAGACAGAAAAATTGGAGGAAACTCAATAGCCAAAAAAAAAAAAAAGACCTGCAGATACTGACATTTGGGGGTTCTTCATTGGAAAACCTGACCTGCCACCTTATCTAGTGAAGCCCACCAATCAATAAAACCCTATCTATGCACACAGAACTTCTAATCGGCTTTTCAGTGCTTCATTCTTGTGAAGGGACAACAAATATTTCTGGGCATTTAAGGAAATCCTCTAGGATAAAAGATAAAAATCACAATAAAGAAGTAGAGAAAAGGAGCTTGGAGGAAGGAAAGAAAAAAATACAGAGACCAAAAGGGGAAAAATACACTCTAATATGCCTATTATTATATAAGCATATTGCACTGCATAAATGCTATAAACAAAAAGGACAATTTGGGCATAAGAAAGAACTCTGAATATGACTGCTAAATAAAAAATTTAGGGAAAAAGGTTGAAGTAATCTTTCAGAAAATAGAGCAGAAAGACAAAAAGATGGAAAATAAAAGAGAAAATAAAAGAATTAGAAGATAAATCCAGAAGGTTCAATATCTAACCAGGAGGTGTTCTAAAGACTATTGGTGGGGGGGAGGAATTATCAAAGAAAGAAAGAAAATTAAATTTCTTAGAACTGAAGGACATGATTTTCTAAATTGAAAGAGTCCCAGCACAAAGAATGGGGGAAAAGCTCCATTCTAAGGCACATTATTATGAAGTTTCAGGAAACTAGAAATAAAGAAAGAATATCCTAACAACTTCAGAAGGGAAAAACAGGTCAAATACAAAAGATCAAGAAACTTTCACATCGAACTTTGCAACAGCAATAATGGAAACGTGAAGATAATGGCATAGTGCCTAAAAGTTTTGAAGGGAACATTATTGTCAAACTATCCATGCCCAGTCAAACTATTAATCAAGTAAAATAAGGACATTTTTGGACAGATGAGCCCTCAAAAAATATATTTCCCATGCAGTCTTCTCAAGAAGATAGTAGAAATTGTGCTCTATCAGAACAGGGAGAAGAGTTATGCTCCTAGTAGGGCAAACTAAGCTCTGCCCTAGCTGACTCTCCTGCTGATGGGCAGCTGTAAACTCTGCTCAAAGTACAGAAACGGGTAACCTGAAGGCACTGGAAAGTGAACAGAAGCAGGCAGATTCTAGAAGAAGCTGACACTTGGGAGAAGTGTTACTCATTTTTACAGCTTTTTCAGACTAAAGACAATAAAATCAGTACTGCTCAGGGCAACTAAAATTCCAACAGAAAACCTACAGTCCTTATGGCATGAAGAACCAGAGGAGAGTTGCAGGTAATCACACAGCTGGAAAATCGGGGAATTCCAGAAAAAGTGTTTCCAAACAAAAGATATTAATCTGGAAAATTCCTGAAATCCTAAGTAGTTCTGTATTTATCACAATACTTTATGTGTTCTCAAATAATGTGCCCATAATAATAAACAGTGAACCATTTTTCTATTATAGGATTATACTAAAAGTTTCAGCAGTTTTCTGTCCAAAAAACTCCATAATAATAATAAATTCATGGCTTATCACTAGTATAAGTCAATATACTATGACAAGATTATGTATTTCAGTAACATGTTAGAATGATCTCTACCTGATAAAGACTTATGATAGTAGAAAACACTAGAAGGAAACATTAACACAAAATAAATGCTAAATAAAATTATTTTAAAATTTAAATACATCAGAAGTTTAATATGTGAAAGTCACCATTTTTAACGTTTTTATTTTTATTATTTCTTAAAGGTTTTTAAAACACGAAGTATTAATTACCGAATCTGATAGTCCTGACCTTTGCTGGTTAACAAATATTCCAGACATAGGAAAGTGTCTTTCATTTTGCACTGACATTGATCAAATCAATGACAGTGTGTCCTAAATCATTTTCAAATTGGATATTAGGGTACATATTGCTTCATATAAACTCATTTCCTTTATTAGCAAGTGTCTGGCTTTGTTTACTCAATATTATGTGAGATTCATCCATGTATGTAGAAGTAGTTTGTTTATTTTTGTTTCTGTACAGTAATATCCTATTGCATGAAAATACCACAGTTTATTATCATTCTACTGTTGATGAGTGTATTAGTCTGCTAGGGCTGCCACAAATGAATATCACAAACTGGTGGCTTAAACAACAAAAATTTATTTTATCACAGTTCTGGAGGCTGGAAGTCTTAAGATCAAGGTGTCGGCAGGTTTGATTTCTTTTGAGATTTATCTCCTTGTCTTGCAGGTAGCCATCTTATTGCTGTGCCCTCACATGGTCTTTCCTCTGGTGTCTCTTCCTCTTCTTATAAGGACACCAGTCCTATGAGATTAGGGTTCCACCCATATGACCCCATTTAATTAATTACCTCCTTAAAGGCCCTATCCCCAAATACAGTCCCACTGGGGGTTGGGGCTTCACCTATGAATTTTGGGAGAACACAATTCAGTCCCTAACGATGAACATTTGTGTAGTTTATAGTTTGGGGCCACTGTGAATAGTTCTACTGTGAACATTCTAGTACATGCCTTTTGGTAAACTCATGTATACATGTTTGCTGGGTATATAACTAGGAGTAGAATTGCTATTCATAGGGTATATCTACATTCAGCTTAGCAGATACTGCCAAGCAGTTTTCCAAAGAAGTTGTAGCAATTTAGTCTCTCACTTGCGGTGTACAAGAAATTCTACTTGTTCCACATCCTTGCCAATACTCTGTATTTTCCATCGCTTCCATTTTAGTGATTATGGTGAAGGCATGATAAATAATTTTAATCTAAGTTGCTACAAATCATTTTTGGAAATGGAATAAAAATACAATCAATGCAAGTTAATCCAGAAGCATTTTCTTGGTAAAATGTCACTATGATATACATGAAAATTTGTAAATCTATTCTTAAAAACACCTAAGATCTCTGGACTTCTTTAAGTAGGAAATTTCAAGAATGCAACTTTATTGTAAAAATTTCAGCCAGAGAAAATGCCTTTAACTTCAAAATGGGGCTGGTGGTGGTGGTGGTGATTCACTTATAATGGAGAAAAACTAGAGTGACAGCAGTGAGTCTGCAACTCCAGGGCTCTCTTGTCAGTTTTCCAGTGAAACTATTTAAAAAGACAGCAGCATTACCTTACACTAAAAATCTATACCCAGAAATACAACCATGTCTGTGAAACTCTAAAAAGGGATGAGGGTCAGCTAGTTTCAAAAAAAAAAAAAATCAAGTTTGGAACATACAACCCAAGGTTGGCAACAGGTATATTCAGAAAACGAATGTACAAAAACCACACAAGGATATAGATTATACAAAAATACAGTGATTAAAATTATCACATTATAATTATAAACATAACTGAAAATTATAAACATACTTGAAAAATATTTCAGCCTAACCAATAAAACTGAGGGGGGATAAAGCCTGGTAGTCAAAGGCAGTTGCATGGAAAAGCTACAGCCTAAAGAGGGCACTAAATTAAACATGATTTTTTAATGTAAAAGGGGAGATAAATTCAGAGTTTTCTTCTGGGGCTACAAGAATATCATGTCACATGGATGGAAGAACATGTTCTGCTTAGCTTTGTGTAGTTCAATTTTAACCACAGAGCCATATCTTAAGGAAGAGTGCCTTGAGTAGCATCAAAATGATCAGGAAAAAATACAGGAATTAAGCTTAGATGCTTTGAATTGTATCCCCTTTTCTCTCATGAGGGGAGACAGAAACATAAGCTCCTACAAGTGAGTAGGGATAAAGAATTTAAGGGACTTTAATTCTGGGTAACTGCCCCACCAGTTGGATGCTATGTAGAGCAGATAAGATGCAAAATAAAAAACAAATATCATATATTAACGCATATATGTGGAATCTGAAAAAACTGGTATAGACGATCTTATTTACAAAGCAGAAAAAGAGACAGAGACGTAGAGAACAAACGTATGGATACCAAGGGGACCGGTATCCATGAATACCGGATGATGAATTGGGAGACTGGGATTGACATATAAACACTATTGATACTATGTATAAAATAGATAACTAAAGAGAACATACTGCATAGCACAGGGAACTCTACTCAATGCTCTGTGGTGACCTAAGTGAGAAGGAAATCCAAAAAAGAGGGGATATATGTATACGTATAGCTGATTCACCTTGCGGTACAGTAGAAACTAACACAACATTGTAAAGCAACTATACTCCAATAAAAATTAAAAAAAAAAAGAAAAGAATCTGCTCACAGATAATCAAAAGGTGACCATGGTAAGAGAATTAAAAGTCATTCTGAAGAAGAAGCAGAATCACTCTTTTCAAATGCTTTTTGTTGGGGGGCAGAGTGTGAGGGGCCCAAGCAGAGCACAGACTCTTTTTCCTTTGTTCTAAATGCTCTGGGTAAAATCCACCCATTTCATTGCTTCTGTCACCTTTTGTTAAGCTCAGAAACTGCACTGGAGGGGCAAGTTTCCATTTTCTGTTGAGTAGAACTACTCTGTCTTTAAGTCAGAAAAGCCCTGGAATCGACCACTGTTTCGTTGCCAGGAAATTTGGCATAGGAATCCTGGAGTACAGTACCCTGGATTAAAAGCCTGACTGCTTCGGAAGTATAAGAATCATGATTTATTATTCCATAATAAATTAGTAAACGGAGAGGAAAGTAATCAGTCATTTCAATTTTGAGAAAATTTCTATAGCTGAAATAAGGCATTCAACATAAGACTTACACTCAAGAAATAGAATATGTCAAAAAAGACCTTATTGTTGCTGAATCATTTGAAATTCTCTACAAAAATTCCAAAACAAGTGGAGGTTTCTAGAAGAGGGTCACACATGAATTTAAATGGAAATTAATTTCTTCAAGAACCTCCTACTTCATTAGGATTGACTCAGAGGAACAGAATGCTACCCACACTTTACCCCTTTATCCCCTTTTATAAATCAACAGCTTGTTAAGGTATCAACAAGTAGAATAGGGTTGGCTTTCCTTGGTCCCTCTCTCTCCATGTTCTCTATTCCAGAGAGCCAAAGTTGATTCAACGAGGGAGAAATTTCCCCTTCCTCTTAGAGTTCTTGTGCCAAACTTCCCTGGCAGTGAGCCTTCTCACTCTACTGATTCCTTGTGCATTCATGCTGTACAGCTCTTTGTGCTCATACCAAACATAATCTGGGGCTGGAGGCAGGTCTAAGATTAAGTTGGTTTATACTTGCCTTAATATAAAACGGACTTGGTTGCATTTCAAATACTGTAGGTTTGTTTTACATAACAGAACCAGTTGTTAGGATGGATTTTGTCCTAGTATTTATCTTCTTCTCAATCACTCAAAGGCTTAATTGACTGTTCAGAGATCCATTTCAGTCTCTAAATTTCCCACCCTTCTCAATCACCTGGAGAGTAACTTAACTGGTTCCATTAATCTTGACCTATGCATAATGCAGCAAGCGGGATCTAGCACCTTTAGCTCTCAAATTCCAGACCTTAATCACCTCCCCCTTTCTCAGCCCCAAACTCTACATAAAATTTCTACTAAATCTATATATTGCATTCCCTCCAAATAAATCAGTGGTGTAACATGTAAAATTGCAACTTGGTAGATCTAAAAATAATTATTTTTCATAAAATTTCAGAACGGCTACAATGATTAAATATTTTAAACAACAACAATAAAAATGAAGAAGAAGCTGGAGAGTAAGAATCTCTAACTCCCATTTAGGTGAAGGAGATAGTCACATCCACCTCAGAAAGAGAGGCCAGGGAGTTTTAATAGGTATAAAAAAGGTACACAGCAAAACTAACTAAAGATATAGGGCTTCTGCCGGATCAGCTTTACTTATGTTGAAGATTTTTAGTTATAAATGTGATATATTTGAAGATGAAATAACAAGACAAGAATTCTAAGGAAATTTAGCAACTTTCTATGTATAAGTATATATATTATCTACTCATGTACATGTTGTATATATAGCTTATTTATACTTTACTAGATGAGTACAGTCATATAACTGAATACTTTGTCAATGTGTTTAGCTGGAAATGGTGAGCCAGCTCTGTTCTGGTTCTGTCTGGCCTGCTGGAAAACAAACACTGTAACATGCTATTGTCAAATTACAGTTCAATAAAGGAATAGAAGATAAAAGGTGTGCTGAGCTGACTGATGGAAACTGATACCAAAATATATACAAGATGGACTTCTTTCTCTGCTTTCCCACTTTTTAGGTGGTGTTTCAAATAGTTTCAAATCCTTGAAATTAATTTTTAATTCAGCAGTCCTTGTGTTAATATAAGATTAATTAATATTTAAATGTACATCTAAATTATGTCAAATAGGATAATTTTGTGATTTTTTAAGAGACATAATAAATGGCCTACCTGACTATGCCCTATAGTACATAAAGCAGAAAACTCTTACTGTTGTATTTTACTAATATACAGTTGTAAGACTGCAATGTCACAGAGCCTTACTCATTGATAAAATATCAACAGGAGTTCTTATGACAAAGATACTACTGTGTATCTACTTTTGAGAATCAACTATATTTTCCCACCATAGAGACCTTTTCCCTACTGGTGGTCTTAGGGTAAAGTTTCATTACCATTACTGATATTTTAATTATCAAAACATATAGCAACATGCATTGCTTCATTTTGAATTTGAGACAACATTTCAGTTCGAATGAAACTTTATACTTCTCATAGAGATAAAAGTTCTTCACTAAAAAATGACAAAAAATATAAGGGAAAACAATCATTAAAAGGATGAAAATATTACACTAAAAATATTCACTTAATGTAAAAGAAATCAGTAAAGGAAGAACAGAGAAACAAGAAAGTCATGAAACATAAAGAAAATGAAAAATAAAAGAGCAGATGTAAATCCAATTATATCAATAATAACATAATTTGTGAATGAATTAAACAATTTAATCAAAAGGCAGAGATTGGTAGACTGGATAAAAAAGCTAGTTCCAACTATATGCTATCTACAGGAGATAGCTTTAGGTTCAAAGATACAAATAGGTTGAAAGTAAAAGGATGAAAAAAAGATACATCATGAGAAAAGCAACCACTACTAATATCAGACAAAACAGACTTTAAAACAACAACAAAAATGTGATTAGAGACTAAAAGGAATATTTTATAATGATAAAAGTATCAATCCATCAGGATGATATAACAATTACAAACATATATGTGCCTAGAAACAGAGCCCTCAAAATTCATGAAGCAAAAACTGACATAACTTAAGGGAGAAACAGACAATGCAACAGTAATAGTTGGAGACTCCAATATCCAACTTTCAATAATGGATAGAACAACTAGGGAGAAGATCAACAGGAAATAATAAGACTTGAACTACACTATACACAAATTAGACTAACAGACATCTATATAAACACTCCACTCAATAACCACAGAATATACATTTTCTCAAATGCACATGGAACATTCTCAAAGAAAGATCATATCCTAGGCCATAAAACAGGCCTAAATAAATTAAAAAGAATTGAAATTATACAAAGAATGTTCTCTAATCACAGTAGGGTGAAATTAGAAATTGGTGACAGACAGTTATTTGGGAAATTCACAAATATGTGGAAATTAAACAGCACACTCCTAAATAACCAACGGGTCAAAAAAAGAAATCTAAAGGAAAATTAGAAAATACTTTGAGACAATGAAAATGAAGACATAACATACCAAAACTCATGAGATGCAGCAAAAGTAGTGCTTATAGGGAAATTTATAGTTATAAATGCCTACATTAAAAGAGAAGAAAAGTCTCAAACCAACAACCTAACTTCTATCATAAGACCATGGACAAAGATAAAATTAACCTAAAACAAGTGGAAGGAAGGAAATAATAAGGATTAGAGTGGAAATTCATGAAATAAAGAATAGAAAAATAATACAGCAAATCAATAAAACCAAAAGTTAGTTCTTTGAAAAACTGAATAAAATGGACAAACATTTAGCTAAATGGACTAAGAAAAAGAGAGAAAACTAAAATTACTAAAATCAGGGATGAAAGAGAGGACATTACTACCAACCTTATAGAAATAAAAAGAATTATAAGGGAATACTATTAACAACTGTGTATCAACAAATCAGATAACTTGGATAAAATGGGCAAATTCCTAGAAGGATGCAAACCACTGAAGCCAACTCAAGAAAAAAGATAAAATCTGAACAGAAGAGGAGGGATCTCTTCAAAACTCATTCTATGAGGCCAGTATTACCTTGATAGCAAAATCAGACAAAGACACCACCAAAAAGAAAACTACTGACAAATATCTCTCATGAGTATAAACACAAAAATCCTCAACAAAATGCTAGCAAACTGAGTCCAGCAATATATAAAAAGTACTATACACCACAACCAAGAGAGATTTATCCCAGAAATGCAAGACTGATTTAAAATCCAAAAATCAATAAATAAAATACACCATATCAATCAATAGGATAATGGACAAAAACCACATGATCATCTCAATAGAACAGAAAATGCATTTGACAAAATCCAACACCCTTTCATGATAAAAACACTCAAAAACTAGGAATAGAAGGGAATGTCCTTAATCTAATAAAGGGCATCTAAGAAAAACCCAGAGCTAACATCATAATTAATGGTGAACGACTGAAGTCTTTCCCCCAAGCTCAGGAATAAGTCAAGGATGTCCACTCTCTATGATAGAATATACCACTTCTATTCAACATTTCACTGAAGGTTCTAGACAGGAAATTTAGGCAAGAAAAATAAATAAAAGGCTTTCAGATTGAAAAGGGAGAAGTAAACTATCTCTATTTCCAGATGATATGATCTTATATTTAGAAAATCCTAAGAAATCTACTAGAAACTAATAGAACTAATAAACAAGTTTAGCAAGGTTTCAGGTTACGAGATCAATACACAAAAATCGATTACAATCACCATTGTAAAGCAATTATACTCCAATAAAGATGTTTTAAAAAAAATCAATTACATTGCTATACAGTAGCAATGAACAAACCAAAAAGGAAATTAGGAAAACAATTCAATTTACACTAGTTTAAAACAGAATAAAATGTTTATGAATAAATTTAACAAAAGAATTGCAAATTTTATACACTGAAAACGATATAACATTGTTGAAAGGAATTAAAGAAGACCAAAATAAATGGAAAGACAGCTGTTATGAGTTGAATTGTGTCCTCCAAAAAGATGTTAAAGTACTAGCTCCCAATACCTGTGAATGGGACCTTATTTTGAAATAGGGTCTTTGCAAATGTAATTAAGCTTAGATGAGGTCATACTGGATTAGAGTTGTCCCTAACATGATAACTGGTGTCCTTATATGAAGAGGAAATTTGGAAACATACACACACACACACACACACACACACACACACACACACACACTCACAAGGAAAATAGCATATGAAACTAAAGGCAGAGACTAGAGCAATGCACCTACAAGCCAAAGAACTCCACCAGAAGCATGGAGCAGATTGTCCATACTGCCCAGAAAGAACCAAACTGCCAACACTTTGATTTCAGACTTCTAGTCTCCAGAATGAGAGAATAAATTTCTGCTTTCTAAGATATCAGTTAGCAGTACTTTGTATGGCAGCCCTAGAAAACGAATAAAACATTACATGTTCATGGATCTGAAGACTTCATATTGTAGTCCCCAATGTGATTTACAAATTCAACACAATCCCCATCAAAACTCCAGATGGCTTCTTTGTAGAACTTGACAAGCTGATCCTAAAATTCATACGGAAATTCAAAGGACCCAGAATAGCCAAAACAATCTTGAACACACAACAAAACAAAACAAAGTTGGAAGACTCACACTTCCTAATTTCAAAACTTAGAACAAAGTTATGGCAATCAAGACAGCGTGGTATTGACATAAAGTTAGACAAATAGATCAATGGAATATAATAATTGAGAGACCAGAAATAACCCTTTAATTTACAGTCAGTTGATTTTCAAAAAGGAGGTCAATACAATTCAGTAAGGCAAGAATAGTCTTTTCAACAAATAGTGCTGAGGCAGCTAGATATCCACATGCAAAAGAAAGAAGATAGACCACTACCTCACACCACATATAAAAATAACTTGAAATTAACCAAATATCTAAATATAAGAGCTAAAACTATAAAACTCTTAGAAGAAAACATAGGCATAAATCATTGTGACCTTGGATTAGGCAATAGTTTCTCAAATGTGACACCAAAAGCATAAGCAACAAAAGAAAAAATAAATTGGACCTCATTAAAATTTAAAAGTTTTGTGCTTCAAAGGACACCATCAACAAAATAAAAAAAAAAAAAAGAATGTGAGAATATTTTTGCAAATCATGTATCTGACATGGAACTTGTATCTAGAATACATAAAGAACACTTAAAATTCAACAATAAAAAGACAAATGACCCAATTTAAAAATAGGCAAAGTATGTAAAAGAATGAAATTAGAACACTTTCTTATGTCATACATAAAAATAAACTCAAAATGGATTAAAGACCTAAATGTAAGACCAGAAACCATAAAACTCCTAGAAGAAAACTGGCCAAACACACTTTGACATAAATCTTGTCAATATTTTTTTGGATCTGTCCTCTAAAGCAAAGGAAATAAAAGTAAACAAATGGGATCTATTTAGATTTAAAAGCTTTTCCACAGCAAAGGAAACTATCGACAAAATGAAAAGAAATCAATAAAATATAAAACATAAAGCAACAGAGAGAATAAAACAAAGCTGTTTCTTTGAGAAGATGAATAGAACTAATAAAACTCTCGCTAGCATAATCCAGAAAAAAAATAGAGAAGATTTGTACCTTTTTTAAAAAAAACTTTTTATTGTTGAAAATTTCACACATATATACATGTAAAGACAACAGTATAATAAACCTGATGTAACAATCACCCACTCAATAGATGGCCAATCTTGCTTCAACTATACCTCCCTCTAATTCTCCCACCCTGGATTATTTTAAAGCACATCCCGTACACTGTATTATTTTATCTGTAAATATTTTAGTTTTTGACTATGCTTATGACTAAGTAGATAAACCTATATGTTCCATGTCATGATGCTAAGAATAAAATTTAATCTGTAAATGTCAAAAATGTCCCCAACAGTCTTCTTCCCTTCCCCAGACTTAAGAATTAACCAGATCAACAGTCTGAACCTCACGAAACTAGTTTCTCTAATTACCAGAGGCAGAAATCCTGTTCCCCACCCTCTGAGGAACAGACTTCGGGAAGGCCTAGTCTGGTCTTGTTGAAGAATGGGAAACTGACCTTTCATTCACACTGATTGACAGTGAACATTCAGGCATGTCCTGGGGTTTGTACCTGGTAATTGTACCCAGTAAGCAGGCAGGCACATAGCCAGAGTCTCTCTAAACCACTCACCCAAGAATGATAAACATGACCTGTTGGGATCCTCGTCCTGATCAGGTGCTATATGTCAGCTTCACAGGCCAGCAAAACTTAAACTTCCAATGAGAATATGCTATGTTGTCTTCTGTTTTACTCAACTGTCTCCATATGGATACGTTTCTGTGTCTTTTGCTGCCAAATAAATTTCACATTGTTTACCTGTATGGTATCTTCTCTTCAATACCATCATGGCTCCACTGTGACACCATGCACTAGTGTCAGAAGTAGGACTGATATGAATGGAGAAGACTCTAAAAGACACATGAGAGAATTCAGGGAACTGAAGGGAAAGTATAGCAGGCCCATGTTTGGCATCAGTCCATAAAAACTTTGGTGTAGGTGACCAGAGATCGACTGTTTCAATGGGGTTATGCACACAGCCTAACCTATGCAGGGACCCTGGGCAGCCTAGTCCATGGAACTGAAACAAATCACAGTCTAAAAGGAAGGGGGGACTTCCTTAGTGGCAGAGTGGTTAAGAATCCGCCTGCCTATGCAGGGAACATGGGTTTGAGCCCTGGTCCAGGAAGATCCCACATGCCGTGGAGCAACTAAGCCCACGTGCCACAACTACTGAAGCCTGCACGCCTAGAGCCCGTGCTCCACAACGAGAGAAGCCACCGCAATGAGAAGCCCACACACCGCAACGAAGAGTAGCCCCTGCTCGCCACAACTAGAGAAAGCCCATGGGCAGCAATGAAGACCCAGCACAGCCATACATACACCCACACATACATACATAAATAAAAATTTTAAAAATAAAAGGAAGGGAGCCAGACTTAACAATTTTCAAGTTGCTTCTATTGGCAGGTGTTTCAGAGGTTCTTCAGTGGGAACTGAAATAGGAAATGACTGGGCTGGTACTCTGATGAGAAAAACTAAGACTGAAACTGCAGATTCCAATGTCTGGGGCAGAAACACCTGGAATGGTAATGATGGGGGATGAGGAGAAGGTCCCAAGATGCCCTAGAGACTCTGCTGAACCAGAAGGTGGCAACGTTCCAGGCAGAAGACAGATCTCTGTCAAAGTTTTAGGGATGAGAAGATACGACAAACAAGCTAAGAAATGTTTTAAATTTTCATCAATGGTTGTTCCGGTTGGGGGCAGGGTAGTATGTGTAGGGAATATCACAAGCAAAAAACAAGAAATTTTTAATTGTGGGGAAGTAAGTTGTAACATGCATGAGTTCCAGTCTTTGTTTTCACAGACCTTTCTTCTAAAACAGAGCTGTACCTTGAAGCTGTGTGTTTTTAGCCAGCAAACTTTTTTTTTAAAAATGGTGTTCAAAGATACATTCTTAGAAGTAATTTCCTATTTGGAATAGATGTTTCCCAAGTGGAAAATTAAGAGTACTTGAGACATGAAGTTTCCATTAGTAAAAGAAATTCCTTAAAACTGTTCAAAAGATGGATGAAGGGCTTCCCTGGTGGCGCAGTGGTTGAGAGTCCGCCTGCCGATGCAGGGGACACGGGTTCGTGCCCCGGTCCGGGAAGATCCCACATGCCGCGGAGCGGCTGGGCCCGTGAGCCATGGCTGCTGAGCCTGCGTGTCCGGAGCCTGTGCTCCGCAACAGGAGAGGCCACAACAGTGAGAGGCCCGCGTACCGCAAAAAAAAAAAAAAAAAAAAAAAAAAAAAAGATGGATGAACACATGTACTATGTTAGCCAGGTAAGAAAATGTGACTATTTGGTCTCTGTCTGAAAAGTTGTAACATATTTTTCATCATTTCAGTATGATCCATAGTCCCCATATACATGGAATTGAAATGGTCTTGAGACAATTTAATTGAGGGATTAAATAACTGAATAACCCATTCAGATATAATTTTGTTGAAGTGGTGGATGACTTTGGTGGATAGGAGCCAAATGAAATAAAGGGAGAAAGTCTGGCTTCTTTAAGGTTAAAAGTCTGATAAATGTCCCCTGTGAGGAGAGACAGTTATCCCTGGGTCTCTCACTCACCCACATTCTTGCCAAGTATGCAAGGCCCTAACCATTTCTTAAAGTGTATTTGCAACGAGAAACCTTGAGGGATGAGGCAACGTCTCCCTTGGGAAAAAAGCAGTCTTGCTTACTTCTGACTATAAATTGGTACATTCCCCAAACTCAGAGTTCCTCTCCTGTAACACAACTCACTGCCTATGCAGGCATCCATCTGCGCCCTCAGCAAAACTCCTCTTCCCTTCCCTAACGGGACTCTGGAGCAAGGAGGGAACTGACTCAACATGCTATCTGTGCCTAGAGTAATAAAATCCTTTGTCTCTGACGCAGGTTTCTTGTGTCTTCTGCCAGCATTCATGAAATAATACAGGCAAAGCTATTACTTCATAAGTAGGGTAAAATCAAATCCAAGGCCCAACACCTCCCTCTACCCCTTTTGGTTCAGTTTAAAATATTCCACTGAGGCCATGGCTTCTATGTTGGGGGTAGGGTGTTTGTATGTGAGTATGGTGGAGATATGGTGCTTGAATAGGAAACCTCTCCTCAACTTCCTTCCTTCCTTCTTTTTAGTAGAAAAAAAGAACCTGCACTACTCAGCTCCTGAATGAAAAAGGAAAAGAGACAGAGAGTGAGGGTGAGTCCAAGGTGACCTGACTTCCTCTTTCCAGGAAAACATAACCCTTCACAGAATTTACAGCAAAATGGTCTGGGGCAGCATCCCATGGACCCCTCGGCAGTGGTGTTTCCTGTCAGAAAAGAGATGCTCATTGTTGCATATATAAAATGATAACCTCTAGTGTCACCAGCCCCATAGTAGAGAGCTAATCTGAAGCAGTTAAATTCTCTGGAAGGCACGGGATGGGGCCTCCTTTGGCAAACACCAGGTAATTCAAAATAAATTACTGGTCCAAGTCTCCGCCCAAGTGCAAACAAGAAGCCCAGTGTTTGGTTGACCTGTATGGATTTTGGCAAACCATAGTCCACTCATGGGGAATCTTACTGAGCCCAATCCGCCAAGAAACCAGTAAGAAAATGACTTTGTGCTCACCTCTGGGGAGATCAGTTACCACAGAATGCAAAACTGGAGAACCATGGGATGTTTTAATCTATGCAGAAGTTTGGATTTTTGCACTCAAGCTCTGTGGCTTACAACATGCTAAATTTAAATTCTCTTTTGAGTTAGTTTTATGTGAGATTAAAAACTTCTTGGGATGAGCCAAAAGCAACTGGAACTTTTTTATAAAGGTACTCTAGGATTTCTAAATTTAATGTGATATAAAACTACAACTGAAATAGATTACATATAAACATACAATGGCTTGTATGAATTAGTTCTTGTGTAACTCAGACAATATTATGAACTATAGAAATTGTTCCATGTCAAATTTTGGAGCAGTTTTTTAAATCTCTGGTAATTCTTGATATTATATGAATTATGTTTTGGGACATTTTAGATTGGCTTTTGGAAAGTTAGACTAATAAAATACTGAATTAATGACTATTTCTATTTAATAAAGATCATATATGGGATTCTGCATATATGAAATTCTGAGATAATGCGTGATGTTCCCCTAGAGGGAAGCTAGAATTTTGCTTTTCTTTTTTTTAGTTGGGGTGCCAGTGAGATTGACAAAGGGAGTAGTCAAGACTTGTATATTCAGGAACCAATTCCAGATGTTTAGGCAGAGGGTAATAAAGAGAAATACATGCTTTAATTGGGCAATATATAGCATGGCACATTAAAATCTGTTATAGAGGGGAAAGTAATGTTTTCCTATAGGAACAAGATAAAACGAAACCTAATTAAATCAGAAATGTTAACATGACCCAAGGAACTTTTCTTTTACTCTTTCATGAAAGAAGTTCTACCCAAGGGTTCGTGTGAAACAATACAAGTGACATCCCTAGCATCCCATCTGGGTATCTAATACTATTTTCCCACTTCTGAGATGACTTTAATTCCTAATTCTCCTCAGGCACACGTATCTGCTTTCCCTCTGAGGTGTGCCCCCAGGCTCTATATTCTTGATTATCAGACTATGATAAAGCTCTTTTGATGTTAAATTCATAAATAAATCTACTTTCCTAGGACTTCCCTGGTGGCAAAGTGGTTAAGAATCTGCTTGCAATGCAGGGGACATGGGTTTCAGCCCTGGTCCAGGAAGATCCCACATGCCGCGGAGCAACTAAGCCTGTGCACCACAACTACTGAGCCTGAGCTCTAGAACCTGCGAGCCATAACTACTGAAGCCCGCGTGCCGCAACAACTGAAGCCCACGCTCCTAGAGCCCATGCTCCGCAACAAGAGAAGCCACCGCAAGAAGCCTGTGCACCGCAACGAAGAGTAGCCCCTGCTCGCCGCAGCTAGAGAAAGCCTGCACGCAGCAACGAAGACCCAACACAGCCAAAAATAAATAAATAAATAAAATAAAAATTAAAAATAAAAAAAATAAATCTACTTTCCTTGAAGGTTAAAGAATTTACATATTTTTAAGAAAGCCATTCTAGAGTTTCACAGTAGCCTTTGTAGATTCTAGTTTTCTGGACTCTGGGACGTTGTTAGATTCTGATTTCCTCCAGTACTTGTTTAAAGTACAAACCTGAATTTCGATGTGTTAGAACTGTATTACATTTTTCAGGAAGAGGAAGAGGCAACACAGAGTAGGTCAGAGAGAAAGTGGCTCTGCTGAAGCAAAAGCAGCCTTTCCAACTCCTGTAAATTCCACCGAGACCTCTTTAGCACCCGGAAACAAATTTCATGACTTAGAGTCAGGCAACCATTTTTACTGAAAGAACTTCCCTTTAGGAAAATGTTTTAATTCTTCCACATAAGGATATACTTTGTGGGAAAACAAGGAACAAGGATTTGTTGAAAAAGAATAAAAGGAATAATAATAAATTAATTTCTAAGTACCATACATCTGGCACATCAAGGAACAGGTAACAAAGCTTCAGGGAAATCTTGTGAATATCAGAAAAATAAAAAGACCAGAAAGCACAAACATAAAAGAAATGGAGAGGAAAAAGTCCAAGTTAAAGCAGAAAAAAAAGTGTTCTAAGAATTTTTCAAAATTATAAAGTATTTAAAGACAAAGTACTTAAGGGCAGATGAAGAGCCTCCTATAATAATCATCAGAATCTGAATAATAAACTGAAACAGTCCCCCTGGTACACTGTAAAGTATGCAATTTTAATTATGTGATTTTTCTAGCTAATTTCTGCTTCAAAAACAGTAAAGTACTTCTGCTTACAAGGTGGCAGAGACAAGAACTTTTCTGAACCTCTCATATGCACGTTGTCATCAAAATTTAAATTAGCAGAAACATGCCTTTGAGTTAAATCACAATTAGCCCTTAGACAGACCTATTTACTGAGAACCCACTAGGTGCCCAACACTAGCAGCATACACTAAACAACACTTTGCATTTGTAAAGCACTTTTTCCTTTTCAGGTTCTCACAACTGACATTTTTAAAACAAACTATATTTGTTTTTCAGCATTAACTACACATGCTGAACACATCTATTATTATAAATTGCTCCTACTCAGGAGTGTCTGAGGTTTTTTTAATTAATTAATTAATTAATTAGTTTTTTGTTTGGCTGCATTGGGTCTTCATTGCTGTGCGTGGGTTTTCTCTAGCTGTGGTGAGTGGGGTCTACTCTTCATTGTGGTGCGCAGGCTTCTCATTGCAGTGGCTTCTCTTGTTGCAGAGCACGGGCTCTAGGCACACGGGATTCAATAGTTGTGGCACGTGGGCTCAGTAGTTGTGGCTCACGGGCTCTAGAGCACAGGCTCAGTAGTTGTGGTGCACGAGCTTAGTTGCTCCGTAGCATGTGGGATTTTCCTGGGCCAGGGATCGAACCCACGTACCCTGCATTGGCAGGAGGATTCTTAATTCCTGTGCCACCAGGGAAGCCCGAGTCTGAGCTTTTAAAAGACAAAATATATCCAGTTGTACTTGTGTATATATATTTTACATAGTTATGTATGGAAGTCAATCAACAATGATAAATACAAACAGACTGACAAAATAAAACACAATTTTCAGAGAACAGAAATGATACATTTGTCAGAAGATGTCCACAAATAATTAATTACTTGAGCACAATAAAGATATTCTCTTAATACTAGAGTTTCTTAAAAAGGATACTCATTATTTTCTAACCATCTGTCATCACTCCTCCCCAAAAAACTAATTAGGGTTTCCACCAATCACACATTATAAATCATGCAAATGTGGATGGCAGAAAACACAGTTTAAAGAAGTTAACATTATAACATTTTGTATTTTAAAAATCACAGGCTTTAGAACTAGGCTTTCATTTTCTAATAATTACCCTGCTTATTTTTCTCATCTTTTCCTGATTAATTATTAGATATTAAACTTAGAAAATGAAAATTAAAAAACAACTTACAGGTAGTAGAGTTCTCCTGCAGCAGGAAGTTCCCTTTTCCGATAATCTATCCCAGAATCTAGCTGGACAGTATTACAGTATTCCTACAATCCAAACACATAAAATATCTTTTTAAACAAATGGTAGCTTAGAATTATAATCTTTCTGCTATCCTATATTTTTTTAATTTTTCAAATTTTCCTCAATAAAATAATGAGTTTAGGACAAAACAACAGAACTCATGTAAGAATCATAAATGTTGCAATATTAAACATTTATTAAGCCAAAAAAATCAGTTTAATAAAATTAAGATTTGTAGCATGCCTTCCTCAAACTTTGTTAAAACTGTTCTGTCAGCAAATTCCCCAAATAACCGCATTAGATTTTTTTTAATTCCAATTTCCATTATTCTGAAGTGAGAAGCTGGAGGCTATCAGAAAAAATAACTCATGGGTCTTAAGCATCACAATGGGAGACAGTCTAAGAAAGCTGCATCAGAACATTAGCATCCACATTTTAAACTGAATGATCGTTCTAAAGTGATGCTATAGGTATACCTGCCCTTCACTTCTAAATGATAGCCACTGCCCTTGTTCCTTAGCTCCCTCTCCAGCCATCAATGTCTTCAGAGCTCTTTCCTACTATGAATGCTTCCGTTCAACCCGAATGGTCCTGTGCCACTGCTGTCCTTGTCTCCTCCCAGTTACTCTTTCCTTTCCATCCTCTGGGGTGCATGTATGCATAGAAACTCCCATACACACACACACACACACACACACACACATACACACACACACACACACACCTTAAAATTCTTACTATGGAAGCAAATGAACTTTTACTACACCTATGTCGGTCAGTTGGCTTTTTGGGAAGATATACACACACACACACACACACACACACACACACACACACACACACACTCATTCCAGTAGAACAGTGGTAAGCGAGAGTTCTCAGAACAATTCAAGTAACATTTACAGGCTGATCTTTTTGTTTTCATTCGAAATAAAAATTGCATTAAGAAAACTCATGAGGAAAAACCATATTTTAACAACTTTACTACTTTTATTAATGAAAAACTGCATTTGGAAGCTAAGGTAATTGTGGTGGATTGTATTTTTCAAAGATGGCTGCAATAATGTCTCCATCTCAACAGGTTGTGACGTTGACCTTCTAACTATCATGAAGTAGGGTCTAGGGACTTCCGCAGTGGTCCAGTGGCTAAGACTCAGCACTTCCAATGCAGGGGGCCCAGGTTCGATCCCTGGTCAGGGAACTAGATGCCACATGCTGCAACTAAGATTTCGCATGCCATGACTAAAGATCCCGCGTGCTGCAACTAAGACCTGGCACAGACAAATAGATAAATATTAAAAAAAAAAAAAGAAGTGGGGTCTATGCTCCCCACTTGAATCCTGTGGCTCTGGTGAAAATGATGCTATTCAATAATATCTGATGTGACATTTGAGGCAGCTTCTTTCTTGTTGGCTAGAATACTTGCTCCAGAACTCTAAACTGCCAGGTAAGCATCACCTGTCTGAAAGCAACCAGGAGAGCTTAAAGTAGCCCATAGAGAGGCCTTGAGATGACATGAAGACAGAGGTGTTGAACTGGTCTCCAGCTGTTCCAGTTGTAGCCACTGTCATAATGAGGGAGCCAGAACTGTCAGCTGAGATTTTCTCAAATCCCAGAACCACAGAAACCAGAAGAGATAATAGTGTTATTTTAAGCCTCTAAATTTTGCAGTCATTTGTTATGCAGCAATAGATAATCAGAACAGCACTATCTGGGCACACTTGGGATGTAGCAACATTCTTCCTCCCTGAAATTACATCCTGGGTTGTACTGCTATGTAAGAGCTCTTCATCATCTGTACTACAGGGAAGAGATTGTACACAGTGGCAGCGAGAATGCATTTCTCCTCCTCCTATGCTACGGCTGCTAAGGGCTCAGGGAAGTAAAATAGGGTGATCAACCATCCCTCTGAGACTGAGAGGTTTCCCCAAGACTGAGGATTTTTTTCCTGAAAGCACCACTTTCAGTACTAATACCACGGGAGTCCTGGGCACACTGGGATAGTTGGTCACCCTCGGAGTGAAGACCAACTGGCCTGGAAGGCTGGAAAAGCTACAGCATTTTGATTTATATATTAGCAATTGTGAATTAGGTTAGAATAAAATAATCCCCAACCCTACAAAGCTAAGCTTTTTTTTTTTTTTTTTGCGGTACGCGGGCCTCTCACTGACGTGGCCTCTCCCGTTGCAGAGCACAGGCTCCAGACGCGCAAGCCTAGTGGCCATGGCTCACGGGCCTATCCGCTCCACGGCATGTGGGATCCTCCCGGACCGGGGCACGAACCCATGTCCCCTGCATCGGCAGGCGGACTCTCAACCACTGTGCCACCAGGGAAGCCCAAAGCTAAGCTTTTTGACTACACATTTGAAGAACCACCCCTGAAGCTAAGAGAGTCACGCCACTGTGCAATGCTTGGCCTAAGCAGCCACCCACACCTCCCTAGCTCATCATCCCAAGTGGCTCAAACCTACCCTCAGGGCTCAGGCCCTTAACTCATCTCACCAGAAAGAAATACAGCATTGCCCAAATACATGCATTCCACTCTCCCATTGCCTTAGAGACCTGTAAAAAAAAAAAAAAGGTATAGCTATACATCTCTCTTCTCAACTTTAAGTTAATGTAGGAAACCTGGGAAAGGAGACATTTCCTCCCCTGACCCCCGCTATAACTGTGGGGCTCAGCCACCCAGTGCAAAGAAAGAAGGAGATGCACTTGTTCAGCTAGCACTTCTTTCTCTCTCTCTCTCTCTGAGGGAAATCTGTCCTGGTTTGGTATGGGCCAACTATTCATAAGCTACCTGTAATACAGACAATATACTACATGGTGGAAAAGTATATTCACGTAAGTGTATTTCCCCAGGTTCTCTATTTCTTTTAAACAACAATTTATCTTATATTACTCAATATTCCTAATTTAGTCAAAAATTATTCTTCTTTATTTTTTTGCTATTAAAAAAATAAGGCTAATGAAAGTTATACAAGCTTCAATTTCTCCTTCTGGGTAACGAACTTCTCTCTCATATAAGTGATTAAACCCTACCGAATGATTGCATTTGTACATTCACTAATCACCACCAAGGAATACCTAATCAGCAGCATAAGAACTATAACCAAAGCCCTTAGATGTTAGCCCTTAATTGTCTGAAAAATACTAACACTCAGTTTATATTTTTAAAGAAAAATAAACCTCAAAATTTCTGATCTTATTCACTTAAGCTAGAGTCTTCAAACCACTGTGCAGAAGGGTGGAGGAAAGTGAAAACTAACTTTATTTCCAAGTTGAGGATGAATCTAGTCAAAAGGGCCTGATCTCTAAGCAATTTCCTAATTTCCAGGGATATTTACAAGACCTGTGACCTCTTACCACCAACCAATTCAAATGCATAAAACTAATCAGCCAGCAAACTGAATTTATTTTAAAATGGTTTGTATATTTATGTATACAAAGGACAAATACAATTACACAAGCTAAGAATGCAATTAGGAAACTTGAGGAGGAAAAGGAGGGAGGTTAATTCACCCTTGGGAGCATATTCATGAGTCAAAGGCTTTTGACTTTGGAAAGAAAAGTATGCCACTAAAAGAACTGTATTCCAACAGTTTGCATTTTCCTCAAGATCTATTGTGTGTATTTTTAGCAATTCTTAATAATACCATTAGAAAAACAGCATCTCACAAAATAACTTTTTATAGCTTCCAGTCTGGCTTTTCCCTTCCCAGTTGGAACAAAAGAACAATAAATATAGTGGAGAAAAATCCTTTTAAAGTACAACATATTAACCTCGTCAGCAAAGACTGAAATAATAAAGATTTGCCTCCCTTAAATACTTCTATTATAAAAGTAATATTGCTTACTCTAGAAAATTTGGAAAAACAGAAAAAACAAAAAACCAACCACATAAATCAAAGTTTTATGTTTTATCTAAGTGATGACATTAAATAGGAATTTAAAGATCTAAATTATTGGTGTTTTTCTTGACAGTATTCAACTGTTAGGTTTTATACATTTTTAATAAGTAAGCATAAAAGGAAAAAAGGTTGAGAGTTTTTCTAGTTCTAGGATATAAAATATTTTAATAGCTAAGATCTATCTTTTTGCTTAATTATTAAAAATTGTACCTTTTAAACTAAAAAAAGAGACACATGCTTATTGTAAAAAATTCAAATATCAAACATATAAAAATAGAAAGTTTACCCCCTTCTCATAAAAAAGTTTGCTTATTGCTTATATCCTTCCAAGTTTTTCCTTTACACCTAGAAATGATGACAGACAGAAAGAAAAATGGGGATCATATTACACACAGTTCTAAGCTTAATCCTTTTTGATACCTTAAAATTTCTGAGAGAAATAACTATTTAAATACTGAAAAGCTATACTGCATACTGTACTATTTTGTTTGTTAAAAATACAATTCCATAAGTAAACAACAACTAAGAGTACAAAAAGAAATACTGAACCAAAAAAAGGGTGGGAGACTGGGTGGGGATGTCTTTTTAAATTCTATTTATTTATTTATTTATTTATTTATTTATTTATTTTGTGGTACGCGGGCCTCTCACTGTTGTGGCCTCTCCCGTTGCGGAGCACAGGCTCTGGACGTGCAGGCGCAGCGGCCATGGCTCACGGGCCCAGCCGCTCCGCTGCATGTGGGATCCACCTGGACCGGGCACGAACCCGTGTCCCCTGCATCGGCAGGCGGACTTTCAACCACTGCGCCACCAGGGAAGCCCTCTATTTATTTTTTGAGGCAGCTATACATTCAAATATACATACTGAAGCAGCTATACATTCTGACACCTGCTTCAGTCTCATTTAAAATAATCATGTGATACTACTTCTAAGATATCAATGATATATAAAAATTCAATACATACTTTTAAGCCTTTTATAATTTAAGTATAACAAATACAGAAAAGTATACAAATAAGTGTCCAGTTCAATCAAGAAACAGAACATTACTAGCACCTCTGAAGCCCCCTTAGTATCCTCTTTTACCTTTCCAAAGGTAACCAGTATCCTGATTCTAGCATCATAGAATTTTGCCTGTTTCTGGAGCTTTATATAAGTAGAATTATATTGAGTATTCTTTTGTGAATGGGCTCCTTTATGGTTTACAAGATTCATCCATCCACATGTTTTGGTAGTTGTAGCTTATTGATTGTTGTATCATACCCACAATGTGAATATGCCACAATTTATTGATTCATTCTACTGTTGATGGACATTTGGGTTGCTTCTAGTTATTAGCTCTTTCAAATAATGCAGGCACAAACATTCTTGCACATGATTTTTGGTACATATGTGCACATGCTCTTGCTGGATATATACCGCCTAGAAGAGTAACTGCTTGATCATAGGATAAGAGTATACTATACTCAGCTTTATGAATAGTCAGTTTTCCAAGGTGATTGTGCAACTTTCACTCCCACCAGTAGTGTATGTGCATTCGTTAGTATGTATCAGCTACTGGTATAAAGAAATACAATTGATTTTTGAATAGTGCCCTTAGATCCAGCAGTCTTAGAAACTCACTTATTAATGTAATTTTTTGTATACTGATCTCCAGGATGATACTAAAGATGTTCCATATATTTCATAAGTATGCTGCATTGATTTATTCACAAAAATGTACACCTATGGTTTAACAAGTCCCCTGCAAATTCAATATTTATTTTGAATCATCCTAACAATCATCATTGAATACTATACACTGGGCACATCCCTGGTAACTGGAGATACAATAATGAATAAGATACAGCTTTAGCTCTGACAGTCTGGTAGAATTCAGATATTTTCCTCAAGTTATCATATTCTGCTCCTCCCAATCATAGACTTAACTTTTCAGAGTTGATTAGTCTTCCACCAATTGCTTAGCTATGTGATTTTAGCCTGTTACTTAACCTCTCTGGATGTCAGTTTTCTCCTCCATAAAATAAAGGAATTGAATCATGATGCCTTTCAGTCTAAAATTCTTAACATTATTGCTGAAGTTATCTCACTTCAGGGCTAAATGCTTCTTTGGGCTTTTCGAGTTTTGGAGTCTACCTCAAGCCACCTCAGCTCCTTTGCTTTCTTGATCATCTCATGCTCCAAAGTAAATAAAAACATTTTTTTTTCTCCACTGCCCCACTCCTCCTTCCCTGGCTACCCCAGTTGTCTCTGACACTTAAAACACCCATACCCTATCACTGTAGCAGGTAAGGTCTGTGTTTCTTTTTTTTAATCAAGCAATTTCAGAATTTCTCTCCCCTGCCAAAGGCAGGAAAGGAAGATATTTAACAATTGCGAAGTACCTATTATGTGACTCAACTGTGCCAGTCAACTGAGGTGAATTTCTCATTATAATCCTCACAATAATCATACACAGAACAACGTAATCATTTTTATATCCCTATTTTACAGTTAAAGAAATGTATGAGGGAGGTTATTACTATTTTTTTTTAATCACTGCCATGGGTTGAATTGTGTCCCCTGCAAATTCATATGCTGAAGGCCTAATCCTAGTACCTCAGAATGTGACAGTATTTGTAGATAAGAGCCTTTGAAAGGTGACTGCATTAAAATGAGGTGTTTATGTGGGCCCTAATCCAATATAACTGGTGTCACAGAAGTGTGCACAAAGGAAGGACCATGTGAAGACGGAGGGAGAAGAGAGCCATCTACAAGTCAAGGAGAGAGGCCTCAGAGAAAATCAACCCCATCAACACCTCGATCTTGGACTTCTAGCCTCCAGAGCTGTGAGAAAATACATTTCTGTTGCTTGAGCCACCCAGGCTGTGGTATTTTGTTATGGTAGCCCTAGTGAACCAATACAATCACTAATACTCTTGGTCCATCAATAAGCATACAGGAAGGCATTTTTTAAAAAAGAGTAAAAAAGGAAATAATAGTTGTGAGATTAAAAAAAAAAAAAGCCAGGACTGAAGCTAAAAACCACACCTATATATACTTGCTTCTAAGCTGAGCCACAAATCTTACCCTTTCTGCAGCTACAGTTGGAAGGGAAAACAGTTTTCGTTTGAATTCATAGAGCTCCAGAGAGGCCACATAGTTTGTAGGTAGCTGAGCCATTATTTGCCCAGATCATTCTTGCCCCCAAATCCATGGTCTTCCCACCACGTCACACTGCTTTATTAAGCAGTAGCCACAGGTTCATTTTTCTTTCACCTTATACAATTTACAGGATTAATTTTTGCTCCCCAACTCCTCCATCCCTGTCCCAAAGTAATTACCTCTGCCCAGTATAAATATGCTAATTACTCTTCTAGAGATCCATGCTGTATGATTCAATTTTTAAAAAATTATTTATTTATTTATTTGGCTGTGCCGGGTCTTAGTTGTGGCACACAGGATCTTCGTTGCTGCATGCGCGATCTTCATTGCGGCATGCGGGATCTTTAGTTGCAGCAATGTGAACTCTTAGTTGAGATATGTGGGTTCTAGTTCCCCGACCAGGGATCGAACCCGGGCCCCCTGCATTGCGAGGATGGAGTCTTAGCCACTGGACCACCAGGAAGTCCCCATACTGTATGATTCTATTATGATTTCCTTCAGGTATGTAGTCCAAAACTGTGTATGAGATATATGCAACTATACTAAATCTACACTTTAATGGGTTGTATTACAGTAAACTTCCATTATATAGGACATTTTCTATGTTTAAAGTGTCTGGCCAACTCACAGTTCACTGTTTTTATGACCTTTACTTGATTATCTAAACTGATGTAGTCAGTCTTGGAAGGTAAACTCCAAGAGAGCAGGGGCTGCCTGCTTAACTCGGGGCACAGCACCATATACTCACGGGCCCACAAAGTAGGACTGGAGTCCAATGATGATGATGATCTCCCCTCTCTCATGAGTTGAAAAAGGAAAGTACAAACTAGTCTCTGATGATTACCCTCTTCTGCAAATTACACATGAAGATTCTGCTCATATTTTAAAAGATCTCATAATAAGACTACCATAAAACCAGTAAGAATTTGAGATGTAAATAAGTGGGTCTATCTTTATCATCAACATCATCAAAGAGCAAACAGAGATATACGGGTGTACCTTGTGCCAGAAACCATTCTAAACTCTATATTCCTCTTAACCACTCTAAAAGGTAGGCATTATTATCAACATTCTCATTTTACAGATGGATAAGGAAATAAAGCACAGAGAAGTTATGAAACTTGCCCATTGTAAAGAGCACAAAAGTTGTAGAGTCAGGATTCAAACCCAAGCATTTTGCTTACAGTGTTCATATTCTTAACTACTTTGCCATGTTGCTACCCCAGGATATGTTCAAGCAACCAGGGCTCTTGCTTGGATATACAAAGCAATGCAAAATTCATGTGGGCTTATGGTCACCTTATCTTTGATAAAGGAGGCAAGAATATACAGTGGAGAAAAGACAGCCTCTCCAATAAGTGGTGCTGGGAAAACTGGACAGCTACATGTAAAAGAATGAAATTAGAACACTCCCTAACACCATACACAAAAATAAACTCAAAATGGATTAAAGACCTAAACGTAAAGCCAGACACCATCAAACTCTTAGAGGAAAACATAGGCAGAACACTCTATGACATAAATCACAGCAAGATCCTTTTTGACCCACCTCCTAGAGAAATGGAAATAAAAATAAACAAATGGGACCTAATGAAACTTCAAAGCTTTTGCAAAGCAAAGGAAACCATAAACAAGACCAAAAGACAACCCTCAGAATGGGAGAAAATATTTGCAAATGAAGCAACTGACAAAGGATTAATCTTCAAAATTTACAAGCAGCTCATGCAGCTCAATACCAAAATAAGAAACAACACAATCCAAAAATGGGCAGAAGACCTAAATAGACATTTCTCCAAAGAAGATATACAGATTGCCAACAAACACATGAAAGGATGCTCAACATCAGTAATCATTAGAGAATTGCAAATCAAAACTACAATGAGGTGTCACCTCACACCAGTCAGAATGGCCATCATCAAAAAAATCTACAAACAGGGGCTTTCCTGGTGGCGCAGTGGTTGAGAGTCCGCCTGCCGACGCAAGGGACACGGATTCGTGCCCCAGTCCGGGAAGATCCCACATGCCGTGGAGCGGCTGGGCCCGAGAGTCATGGCTGCTGAGCCTGCGTGTCCGGAGCCTGTGCTCCGCAACAGGAGAGGCCACAACAGTGAGAGGCCCGCATACCACAAAAGAAAAAAAAAAAATCTACAAACAATAAATGCTGGAGAGGGTGTGGAGAAAAGGGAACCCTCTTGCACTGTTGGTGGGGATGTAAATTGATACAGCCACTATGGAGAACAGTATGGAGGTTCCTCAAAAAACTAAAAATAGAACTACCATATGACCCGGCAATCCCACTACTGGGCATATACCCTGAGAAAACCAAATTCAAAAAGAGTCATGTACCAAAATGTTCATTGCAGCTCTATTTACAATAGCCAGGACATGGAAGCAACCTAAGCGTTCGTCAACAGATGAATGAATAAAGAAGATGTGGCACATATATACAATGGAATATTACTCTGCCATAAAAAGAAATGAAATTGAGTTATTTGTAGTGAGGTGGATGGACCTAGAGTCTGTCATACAGAGTGAAGTAAGTCAGAAAGAGAAAAACAAATACCGTAAGCTAACACATATATATGGAATCTAAGAAAAAAAAAAACTGGTCATGAAGAACCCAGGGGCAAGATGGGAATAAAGACACAGACCTACTAGAGAATGGACTTGCGGATACGGGGAGGGGGAAGGGTAAGCTGGGACAAAGTGAGAGAGTGGCATGGACATACATACACTACCAAACGTAAAACAGATAGCTAGTGGGAAGCAGCCGCATAGCACAGGGAAATCAGCTCGGTGCTTTGTGACCAACTAGAGGGGTGGTATAGGGAGGGTGGGAGGGAGGGAGACGCAAGAGGGAAGAGATATGGGGACATATGTATAGGTATAACTGATTCACTTTGTTATATAGCAGAAACTAACACACCATTGTAAAGCAATTATACTCCAATAAAGATGTTTAAAAAATAAAATAAAATGATTGAAAAAACCCAAAATTCATGTGAGCTTATTAGGAAGTTCTTGCAGTACTCTGTTAGCCTGCGGGGAAAGTCCTACTTCTGTTGCTCATATTGTAACCAAGTAAGGCATCTAGTCTTGACAATTATCTGGAGAAGCAGCTATATTGCAATAACAGATTTGTTTATTTATATACAACCTAGCTCCATACAAAAATGATGCAGGGCAGCATTTTAGAGACTCCGTCCAGCTATATTATACCACACATAACAAACTGGAAGTTTTCCTACAATAATTAAGATAACAGAAACAGATTTGGGTTTCAAGCCTGTTAAGTTCTATGAGACAAGGATCATATCTATGTTGTTTATTATTGTGTCCCCAGTACCTAGTACAGCATCCAGTACACAGTAAATGCTTGGTAAATACTGATTAACTGAACGGTTCATTAGCAAACTCATCTATGTGCAATGCTTAGGTATAAGTTGGTATGTTAGGAACTACAGAAAGAAGCCAACCAGTACAGTCCTCTGAACTTTTATGGGAATTGACTTAGCAAGATTCTTGCTAAAACTGGACTCAGCACCGATGGACACAGACATTGTAGGCCAAAGTTGAAGCCGAGTAGAGAATAGGGGTCAGAAGAGGCTAACTGAAGTATGGTCCAGGGAAGTCTTTGTTAAAACTCAGCTGAGACAGGAACTCAGCCAAGAAGTTCTGTCTCCTCCAAGTAAGAGTTCCATCCCTAAGCAGGATTTCCTCACACCAAAGAGATAAAACAGAAAATATTTCCACAACCATAAAACAAAAGTCCTGGGCTATGTTGATTAGGCTGATTATACCCACCACAACCAATTCATGTAGCTTGGGGAATGGCACAAGCTAACTGGTTTAGGTTTGAGTTTCTTAAATCAAGTGGCAGGGAAGATGGAAATACCCTGGTGAGTAGACCAGTGGTTCTCAACACTGGCTGCATGTTAGCTTTAGCTGGGAATTATTTAGAAAGTGCCGCTCCACTCCCAGGCATTTTTGCGGGGGAGGATTTGGTTGGCTGAATTTGTCTCTTGTTTGAAGCTCCTTCAGCGATTCTAATGGGCAGCCAAGGCTGAGAATCATTGGCTCAGCCTAATCGGGCCCCACCTCTGATCAGTTCCATCCAAATCAAATGGCTACTACACAAAAGCAGAAAGATGAAATGGATTTGGGGGAAATAACCACAATGTCCACCACAGGTGGTAAGTAAAGCCACAGGATGACGGAGGGTTGCTCTTTATGATCCTAGACTCACAGAGCCAGAGATTGGTAGCATTGATACCCTTCTTGTTTATGTTTGGATAAAGTGAGGTGAAAAGGAAATCAGCATTACTCTGCAATGGGGGTAATGGACATAAAAGTCTATGTGTTGTCAAGCACTATTTGAATGAACAAAGGAAAAAAATAAAATAACAAGGAAACAAAGGATTGATAAAACTTAATGTGGGCTAGAGAAATGTTCTAAAGCTGGAATAGTTTGAGTAGATGAAAAGGGTTTGGAACAAATTTGCCTAGAAAAAAAACTATGGGAATGTACAGAAAGGATAGGAGGAGACCTGGTGGTAAGATACTACAAATGAGTCCAGCAAAGGATTGCAACATCTCAAACACAATGACCATAAGTTTATAGATGACCATAAGTTTTCAACTCACATCTCCCATTGTAAATGAGGTGACATCTTTATCTTTTTGAACACCACCATGATTTGGAACATCCCAATATTCCTTTGAAATAATAAGTTTCTGAATATGTCACTAAAAATATTTTCAAAGTTAACTAATTACAAAAAATTTAAAAAGAAGGAGGCAAAGCACCAGCATCTGGTGGCACACCTCATCAAACTCAGCAAGTGTAGCACTAAGGCCAGCACAACAGTTGTAGGGTCTTCCTGTCAGTGTTTGGAACTTTGAGATGGAACCATGGTCCTTCAATCACACCACCACTCTTACCACCTCTAAAAGGAAAGGTGAAACAGCTGACTGTGGCAACTGCTGCTGTGAACCAGAGGTCTTGTTCAAAATGTCAATAACTTACTTTCTCCTCCATATGCTTTACCTTAGACATACTGATTTCTAGAAAATATGTGGACTCTAGTAAAGTATGGTATTCATCATCTTTAAGCTATCAGGAAACAGGAAATTGTGGAAAGCAAAAATCTGTACTGACTGTCAACCTGGTCAAGACTTTGAGTGCCGTTAGCTTATCAGTTTCCTGATAAGACTTAATTAATTTGGATGATCTAAGATATCAGTGTGCATCCCAAACAGCTATGTGGCAGGACGGTGAGCAACAGAATTGATGAAGTCGTGTCCTATCAAATTGTTTTGGCACAGAAATGGAAACCAAAACAAAGAATCCTAATTGTAAGAAGAGACTGTTTCTGTTCATCAGAAAAGTGGTAATCTTTGAGCCAAGGGATGGATGCTACAGAGAGGTTACATGTTTTCTATTTGTTATACAGAGGATGCCCCAAGGCCATTTAATCAAGAAAATAAATATTTAATCATGGTTATCTTTGTAAAACTGCCACAGAAGAATAAAAATTACAACAGCTACAATTTATTGGTAGTTAATTTTACAACAACCTATAAAGATAGAATTATTGGCCTCAATTCACCAATGCAGTACAGGAAATTTAAAAAGATCAAATATTCTGATCTCTACTTGTCTGGAGTTATTTAGCTCATAGGGCGCAGAAGACCTGAACTCAGGTCTGCAGACCATGTGCTCTTCACCATTACACATACCTCCTATGTTCAGAATAAGACACAGAACAAAAGTTCCAAAATTCCACCACCCTTAAATATTTTGGTAATTACGATTTTGCAATAACCTATTGCTGACTCAGTATGTAGAAGCAACTTCTAATAAAATTCCCAGAGCATATTACCTCAACTCCACATGATTTGTCATTTATTTATATCCTACTGTGTCATACAAGGGTTAATGTGGCTTCTTAAAAATATGGCATCTTACCATTTGTAAATTCAATTTCGCCATTTAATTATCAGTGACAAATAAAGAGTAATTTGACAGAACCAACCAAAGCTTTAATTGCATAGAAACTTTGACTTTGAAATTCCATTTATAGGAATCCAACCTACAGAAAACATTGACTCATGCAACTAAAAATACATTTGTAAACAGGCTTTTTAAGCATTATTTAAAAAGCAAAAAACTAGAATAAACCTAAGTATAAAAAAACAGATTAGTTATAAAAATGATAGTGCAGCTATAATGTGAAATAGAATGCAGCCATTTAAAAGAATGAGATAGAGTCATATTTGAGATCAAAAGATCTCTAGGATACCTCCAAGGGATAAAAGCACAAGTCAGATTAAGATGTAACTATTACCCCACTGATTTACAACAAAACAAAACTGTATGTTTAGGCATATACAGAGACAGGTATGCATATAAATGCTTGAAAATATACACGAACTTTTTTCCAGCTTTACTGAGATATAATTGACATATCACACTGTGTAAGTTTAAGTTGTTTAACTGATACACTTGGTATATTGCAAAATGATTACCACAGTAGCATTGGTTAACACCTCCATCATCTTACATAATTACCATTTCTTTTTCTGTGGTAAGAATATTTAAGATCTACTCTCTTGGCAACTTTCAAGTATATAATACAGTATCCTTAACTATAATCACCATACTGTACATTAGTCATCTCGTAACTGAAAAGTTTGTAACCTTTAACCAACATTTCCTCATTTCCCCCACTCCCAAGCCTCTGGTGACCACCAATCTACTCTCTGTTTCTATCAGTTCAGCTTTTTTAGATTCCACATATGAGTGATATCATCCAGTATTTGTCCTTCTCGTGTCTCACTTAGCAGAATGCCCTCAAGGTTCATCTATTTTGTCACAAGTGGCAGGATTTCCTTCTTTCTCTTGGCTGAAAAATATTCCTCTGTGTGTGTGTGTGTGTGTGTGTGCGCGTGTGTGTGTGTGCCACGTCTTTTTTATCCATTCACCCATTGATTGACACTTAGGTTGTTTCCACAGGTTGGCTACTGTGAATAATTCTGCAAGGAACATGGGAATGCAGATATCTCTTCAAGATAGTGATTTCATCTCCTTTGAATAAATACCCAGAAGTGGGACTGCTGTGTGATATACTAGCTCTCTTTTTATTTAAGGAACTTCCATACTGTTTTCCATAGCGGCTGCACCAATTTACAGCCCCATCAACATTACACAAGGGTTTCCTTTTCTCCATATTCTCCCCAACACATATCTCTTATCCTTCTGAGAGCAGCCATTTTAATAAATGTGAGGTGATATCTCATTGTGGTTTTGATTTGCATTTCCCTGATGTGATTATTGATGATAAGCTTCTTTCCATGTATCTATTGGCCATTTGTATGTCTTCTTTGGAAAAATGTCTATTCAGTTCCTCTGCGCATTTTTTGAAGTACCCTATTACCAGTGTAATGTTGACTAGTTCTCCCTGCAGATCTGTTAGTATTTGCTTAATATACCTAGGTGCTTCAATGTTGCATGCATATGTATTTATGACTGTTATATCTTCTTGATGAATTGATCATTTTATCATTATAATGATCTTCTTTGCCTCTTATTGCAGTTTTTAATTTAAAGTCTATTTTGTCTGATGTAAGTATAGCTATCCCTGCTCTCTTTTGGTTTCCACTTGCATTTAGTATCTTTTTTCATCCCTTCACTTTGAGCCTAGGTGACCTTAAAACTCAAGTGAGTCTCTTGTAGGCAGCATATAGTTTGGTCTTTTTTTTTTTTAAACCATTCAGCTACTCTATATCTTTTGACTGGAGAGTTAACCCATTTACATTTAGAGTAATTATTGATAGGTAAGGACTTACTAATGCCATCTTATTAATTGTTCTATGGCTGTTTTATAGTTCCCTTGTTCCTCTCTTGCTGCCTTCCTTTGTGAAAAGATAATTTTCCTAGTGGTATGCTATGACTCCCTTCTCTTTATCTTCTGTGAATTTTTGTTTTGTGGTTACTGTGAGGCTTACACAAAATATATTACAGATACAACAGTCTATCTTACACTGATAACAACTTAACTTCAATCACATGCAAAAACTCTACCATTTTACTACCCGATCTTTTTTGTTTTTGATGTCACAGGTTTACCGATTTTATATTATGTACTCATTAACAAATTACTGTTGCTATATAGTTATTTTTAATACTCTTGTCCTTTAAGCTTTATACTAGAGTTAAGTGGCTAACACACAACCATATTACAGGATTAGGGTATTCTGAATTTGACTATGTACTTACCTTTACCAGTGTGCTGTATATTTTCATATGTTTTCATGTTATTAATTACTGTCCTTTCATTTCAGTTTGAAAAACTCCTTTCAGCATTTCTTGTCTGGCAGTTCTAGTGGTAATAAACTTCCTTAGCTTCCATTTGTCTGAGAAAGTTGTTACCTATACTTTACTTCAAAAGAGCAACTCTTGGTTGGCAAATTTTTTTAATTTCAGCACTTTGAAATAAAATACATCCCACTCTCTCCTGGCCTGTAAGGTTTCTACTGAAAAATCTGCTGCTAGCCTTACAGAGGTTCCCCTATAAGTTACAAGTTTCTTATCTCTTGCAGCTTTTAAGATTTTGTCTTTGATTTCTGACAGTTTTTTTAAAATAAATTTATTTATTTTATTTATTTATTTTTGGCTGCATTGGGTCTTGTTGCTGCGTGTGGGCTTTCTCTAGTTGTGGCGAGCGGGGGCTACTCTTCATTGTGGTGTGTGGGCTTCTCATTGTGGTGGCTTCTCTTGTTGCGGAGCCTGGGCTCTAGGCACTTGGGCTTCAGTATTTGTAGCATGCGGGCTCAGTAGTTGTGGCTCTCGGGCTCTAGAGCACAGGCTCAGTAGTTGTGGCGCATGGGCTTAGTTGCTCCACGGCATGTGGGATATTCCCGGACCAGGGATCGAACCCATGTCCCCTGCACCAGCAGGCGGATTCTCAACCACTGCGCCACCAGGGAAGCCCCAGACAGTTTTATTATAGTGTGTCTTGGAGAGGATTCTTTGAGTTTGTTTGATGACCTATAAGCTTCATGAACCTGGATATCCAAATCTCTCTCCAGAATTGGGAAGTTTTCTGCCATTATTTCTTTAAATAAACTTTCTATCCCCTTTCCCTCTCTTCTCCTTCTGGAACCCCAGTAATTCACAGACTGTTTCTCTTGATGGTATCCCATAGATTATGTAGTCTTTCTTTATTCTTTTTTCTTTGTTCTCCTCCAATTGGATAATTTTAAAGTCCCTGTCTTCAGTCTCACTGATTCTTTCTTCTCCTTGATGAGGTGTGATACTGGATGCTCTCTGTTGCATTTTTTTTTTTCATTTCATTCATTGTGTTCTTCAGCCTCACAATTTCTGTTTGGTTCTTTTTTATGATTTCTATCTATTAAACTTCTCGCTTTGGGTATTGTTTTCCTGATTTTGTTGAATTGTCTTCATGTGTTTTCTTAAAGCCACTGAGTTTCCTTAAAACAGCTATTTTGAATTCCTTATGGTGTAAATCCCATATCTCCGTGTCTTTGGGACCAGTTATTGGAAGATTATTGTGATACTTTGGTGGTGTCACTTTTCCTTGATTTTTTGTGTTCCTTGATGTTTTGTGTTGCTGTCTTCACATTTGAAGTAACAGTCACTCCTCTAGTCTATACTAAGTGCTTTCAGGACAGAAATACCTTCCATAAGCCCTACTAGGGATTTTGAGGCTTTCTCAGACCTTCTAAGCAGGGGTCCCCAACCCCCAGGCCACAGACCAGTACCGGTCCACGGCCTCTTAGAAACCAGGCCACACAGCAGGAGGTGAGCAGTGGGTGAGTGAGTGAGGCTTCATCTGCCGCTCTCCATCGCTTGCATTACTGCCTGAACCATCTCCCCTCCCCATCCATGGAAACCAGTCCCTGGCACCAAAAAGGTTGGGGACCGCTTCTTCTAAGGATACACCTGCTTGATAATTCTTGCTCCCTCTTGTGGAAGAATTTTTAAGCTTGTATGCCTTCTCTGGATCCTGCAACACACCAAGCTGAGTGCTGACAGCCTCCCTTTTGTTTTCCCAAAGGTGGCACTAAAGCTCAAGTTTGTGGTCTCTCCCTGGTCCGCATATTCAGGTTGACTTTCTGAACATGCTCACAAATCATCTGCTAAAGCTTGCTCCTAGGAGCACACACAGGGCACCAGCCCCAGAGTGGGGGATTGCGGGGGAGAGTACATAAAGCACTGGGAATGACTGGGACCAGTTGGGGGGATCTGTGGGCAAGGTGTCCCAGGGGCTGGTAGGAAGGCTTCTTGATGGTGTCCATGAAGCAGTCAGTAGGATCCACCTCCCTTTAATGTCCTCCAAGAGTCCTATCTGCTGCTCTCCCAGCCTCTTCCCATCCTCCAGTCAGGTACCTCCAGATTCAGTACTCTTGATGGGGCAAAAGATAAATGAGCCTCTTTGGAAGCATCTGCATAGCTGGGGAAGCTGAAAGATCATTCATGTGCTCTTTCCCCTGCAGGAGAACTCACAGGCCAAGATCCCTCTTGGTCCCAAGCTGTGCTGCCTTGGGGGGACAGTGATGTGGATAAAGTCAAAATATTACTCTTATCCTCTCCAATGCATCCAAATTCGTATTTGTTTTTTGCTCCAGCAGTGTGGTAGAACCTCTCCACTAGAAATCTGGACATCCACAAAGGCTCTCCCTAGTCCTTGAGTGATTGTTTAAGATAGTGTTTCCAGGGGCTCCCAGACCATGGTCAGGATGGCTGGAGCTGGTTCATGGGCCACTGCAGGGTCCACAGAAAGGACCGAGGTCTGTATGTGTTGCCTGACACATGGGTGGGCAAGCCTCCTCCCAGGTCCCGTGGTGTATGGTGCTGAATCTGACAGCTCTCACAAAGGTCTGTGGATGGATGCCAAATTGGTGGTGGTGGAGGGGGAAACATGAACAAGAGGCATCTTATTCAGCCAAGATGCTGATGTTACTCCTCCACATTCAATTTTTAACGGTGGTTACTCCTGAAGAGGAAAGTAGTAATGAGGTTGGGGTGGAAGGTAACGGGGAGAGGATGTGGGGAGCAGTGAAGAGGGAACTTTCAATATGCAATATATATACATTAATATGATGTTTGGATTTTTTAACCTAGCACACATTCATATATCTCTCATGAAATTTTATAAAAGGAAAGATCTTAGAGAGCTCCATGTATTGTGCCCAAATAGTGGTGCTCAGAAAAAGCTGATAGCTATCTTACTGAAATCACAGCTATTATACATTTCCAGCTCTGTCATAACAAACAGAATTTTAATTAATATTCCATTTTTCTTCTGCTGTTTACTTTATCCAAGAAAACCAGAGTTCTCATTCTGGAGGTAAAAAAAGAAAAACATAAGAATGACATAGACTGGAAAGAAGTTGATGCATGTACCTTTTGAGAATCTTTTTTTTAAATAATTAATTAATTAATTAATTTCTTTTTGGCTGCGTTGGGTCTTCATTGCTGTACATGGGCTTTCTCTAGTTGTGGCGAGCAGGGGCTACTCTTCATTGCGGTGTGCGGGCTTCTCATTGCAGTGGCTTCTCCTGTTGTGAAGCGTGGGCTCTAGGTGCACGGGCTTCAGTAGTTGCAGCACACAGGCTCAGTAGCTGTGGCTCACGGGCTTAGTTGCTCCGCGGCACGTGGTATCTTCCCGGACCAGGGCTCGAACCCATGTCATCTGCATTGGCAGGTGGATTCTTAACACTGCGCCATCAGGGAAGTCCCGAGAATCTTTTTTATAAGCATGCTACCAAATGCATAACTGCAGCTCCTATAAGTTTCATTTTCTCCCACAAAAACTGTGTAATACATTTCCAGGCGAATAGGAACTTCCCACTATACATGCAGCTTTGCAAACTCTATTTTTTCAAATCTAGTCAATTTACCCACAAGATTTTTCCTTCTTCTGTACAAATAATCAGAGGTAAATAATAACTTTTCAATCTCAAAATATGTAACCATGTTATAAATACATAAAGTCCATAATGCATATGACTCATTTACACTATAATCACAACTTTTAGAATAATAAGAAAAACTAAGTCTCAATAATATGTTTCTATTTTCAGAGGGTTCATTATTAAGACTTCCAGTATCCAGGGTAGCATTATAAATACTCTAAACTCTAGATCTGCTCTTTCTTCATTGTATTTGCTCAACTTTTTGTCATTTCACTATTCATTAGCACTTTTATCTGAAGATGAAAAGAGAAAGAGAAAGAAGACAAATTCAATCTTTCAGCTTATTCTTATCTCTGATAAAAGATCTGAAGAGTAAATATTAAGCTACAGGCTAAAACAAGATTTGGATATCACTATATTTAACTTATCACTGCACACGACTAAAGGTAGATTAATAAGGTAAATTATACTTTTATAAAAGAAAGATAAAGATTGATAAATATTTTATCAATATTCTTATTGACAAAAGCAATTGAGAATTAATTCTACCCAAAGACAATAAGATTATAATATATAAATACAGTGAATATATAATGTTAATACACACACACACACTGTGCAACATGGTTTGGAAGAAAGAACTCTCAGTAAAAAGCAGGAAATCTGGTTTCCAGACCTGGCTCTGCCAGTAGCTGGGCAATCTTAGGTAAGATGATCTTAGGCATGAGTCAGTTACCTCCACTGCACAACGAGGTGGTAGGATAAATATTCCTAAGGCTCCTTCAAACTCTGACATCCTGTGAGTATGTGTGTACACACACACACACACACACACACACACACACACTTACTTTTATTTACAGGCAAGGCTGTACTCACTAGCCTATACAAGTATGGCATGACTGATGTTCACAGCCCAGCACCCATTCTGATTGGTCTGTCAATGCTGTACCAGTTGTTAAACAGTTTGAATTATCATCCTATTTACAGCCACCCCCAAATTACAAAATGTCTAACATGTGTATAGCCCTGTGCTTGCAGTCTGCCTTTTCCAACCATAATGAGGATATTCCAAAGTCAAACAGGCTCTCTTAACCTCCAGTTGTAACTTAAGAGTACAACCCCTTTCCTACTACCATTTCCCCCCTCAAAAAGAGTTTCTACACATTTTGTGTTCTGTATTTCTCAGCTCTCACTATTCATATCTTATTTAGTTCCATGTCAGGTAACTTCCCACATACACTGAAACTATTTTTAGCTTTCTTCCTCTGCCTTCACCTTCTCCCTTCTAAGCCTTGTCCAGTTTTCTCAAGAAAGCCTCTACTTCATTCCAATTAGAGCAAAACAAAATCGTAAGCATGACTATTAAACTAAGAATGATGGCAGTGATACATCTAAATAAAGAAATTAAAAGGCAAAACACACACACACACAGAAGAAAAAAAAGGCAAAACAAACTAAAAAAAAAAATTTTTAGGGACTTCCCTGTGGTCCAATGGGTAAGACTCTGCACTCCCAATGCAGGGGGCCCGGGTTCGATCCCTGGTCAGGGAACTAGATCCCACATGCATGCCACAACTAAGAGTCTGCATACCCCAACTAAGAAGTCCGCATGCCGCAACAAAGATCACACATGCCGCAACTAAGGCCTGGCACAGACAAAATAAATAAATAAATAAATTTAAATTTTAAAGGCAAAACAAAGGTCCAGTTTCATCAACCTCTAAAATTTGTAGACACATACAGGAGCCCATTCAAAATTCACAAAAATTTCCATTTCATCCATTCATCCTCTACAATTATCAGCATTACAGAAGGTAGAAAACTTATTTAAAATTTGTGATTTTACTTTAATATATTGCTGTTTTATATAACTGTTAGCATTATAATCTCCCAACACACAGTTAATCACTCCTCACTCATTCTGTATCGTAGCACAGTATTTTTCCTATACTGTATTATAATTATTTGTTGGTGTGTCTAATTCCTTGATTAGAACATCCTGATTTCCTTGATGGCAGAATTCACCTCAGGACAATATTCATCACTGTAACCCCAGTGACTAAGCACTTAATAAATGCATGTCAAAATCTGAATACTGTTTTCTTCTATTTTATCTTAGAAAGGTATAATATTTGAGCTACTTGGGCAATTAGGCTTTTGTAGACTAGCTAGCCCAGGACTTAAATACCACATTTAGGACAATGTTTGGGGGAGAAATCTATCATAGTTCAAAAGAAATAACTTAACAAGTAAACTTCTGAAACAATCTTTTTGAAAATTTGTAGCATGATAAGGGCCTTGGCAGTCTTGTAGTCCAATCCCATCATTTACAGAGGAAAAAAAAGTAAAATCAAGCAGATTCAAGAGACTTGCCCAAAGTCAGTGACAGAGCCAGTTTCACAGCAGACTGCCTTCTTAACCCATTGCTTTTTCTGCTGTATCATGGAAACCACATAAATATGTGACATGACTGGGTGGTTTCTTCTGTTTTCAGTTGTTAAGAATTTTAAAGATTTAAGTTATTTTAGACATTATGCCAGAGTTTATTCAGTTAATGAACTATATTTTTCTAATCTATGAATCCTAGCAATTATTATTCATTAATTATTGTCTGAGGAATACACTAAAAGAGCTTCTACATGTCTTCAGAGACAAATTACAAAGTTCACATTTAATAACAACAAAAACAAGTTGAATACTGACTACAGATGGTAAGAGTACATTCTGATTATACATCAATAAGTCTTTTTATTAAGTCTAATTTAAGTGCCAATCTACACTTTGTTCTCATTAATTTTATATATTTGTGTGACTATTCAGAGTGGTCATTGTCTCAATAACCTACATATACTATTTAACACCAGCTTAAAAATGGGAAGTATAGATACAGTCAGTAGTAAATAAATATATAAAGTGTTTTGGACCAAGCACCCCTAATATACTATAATTTTGAGAGAGAAAAGCTAAATTTACTATAGCAGGAAAAGATTTCTTGGATATCTTGAAGCTTCAAAAACTTGGCCAAACTATTGTTCAGTGTGCACACAGTTTGTGTCTTCATGCTCAGATGTTGTTGAAACAGCAGACTTAAAAGAAATAATGTCAATGAATCCTACCAAGCACTATACATGACCTCTGGGGTAATTAGCAATCATTCAAAAGCAACAAGACTAAAATGTTCTATTCTTTATTACTGTCAGCTCTTATCTTGATCAGCATTTTAATAAAGATGGTTCGTTTCTAAGACAGTTTCATGAATCAGTCATAATTACATTCTGACATGCAGTGAATAGTAAAGCAAAACTAAATATCACTTCATCAACCTTTCTAACCTTTATGCAAGTATTAACTGTAAATAATTTTTACACAATCCTACAACAGAAAATCTGCATATTTCTTAGCTTTGTACATACTTTACCCCAAATGAATTTCCTGTGACCTATACCTGAAAAAAACAATCAGCCATAATTATCCAGTTTTGTGAGATGTTCAGGTGTTGCCTTTCAGAGTTCAAATCAACTTCAAGTATAAAAGCCTACTTTATTTTACAAATGGCACAATATGCAAAATGGGTTAAGTAGCCAAAAGCATCTCAGAGCATTGTGGCTTGAAAGAAGTCTATCCAGAATCAAAATGTCAGAACAAAAATACACTAAAGCAAAGCAGTACTTACAAAAATAGATTCACAGATTACACACTAAGAAATGGATCACATGGGGCTTCCCCGGTGGCGCAGTGGTTAAGAATCCGCCTCCCAGTGCATGGGACATGGGTTGGAGCCCTGGTCCAGGAAGATCCCACAAGCCACGGAGCAACTAAGCCCGTGCGCCGCAACTACTGAAGCCCGAGCACCTAGAGCCCATGCTCTGCAACAAGAGAAGCCACCGCAATGAGAAGCCCACGCACCGCAATGAAGAGTAGTCCCTGCTCGCCACAACTAGAGAAAGCCCGCGCGCAGCAACAAAGACCCAACACAGCCAAAAATAAATAAACAAATATTAAAAAAAAAAAGAAATGGATCGCTGATGACTACTGCAGAAAATCTTATAAATAAAATATATTAAAAGAATATTAATTAGAAGGAAATCTGAACATTTAAGTAATTGAAGGGTAGATTTTGTTTTAAATGTAATTCCAAAATAGCTGATGGAAGAGGGTAAAAATTTATCAGAAATATAAACTTAGAGATAAACTATTCTGATATTAAAGTGTAAACTATTTTAGCCACCCCCACCAAATACATGATTTACATTAGAGTTTTGAAATAGCTAATTTCTCTTTTTGCTGAGGGCTAATTTTTAAAAATATTTTAGATAGTCAAAGTGAACATAATTCAGCTACCAGAATAAATTGTTACTACATTTTAGATGATTTATCGTTTCAGGTCTCAGAAAATTTGAAAATAAATGCAATTCTTTCTCAAGAATATTTCCTGTGTTCCCAGTAGTAGACACAAAATATCCACACAGAGCCAGGCTCCCAAACCTGTATTTCCACTAAGTCCCTCAAGTAAGTACAGTAAATCTACTGAGTAACATTTTGAAACCAAACTGATTTCCATTTAAGAACTTAACTACAGTGAAATAGAAACATAGTTACCACTTTGTGTAATTTCAATTTGAAAAATAGGTTCTTTTAAAAACCAATCTAAAATCATCCTCTATATGTTTTCTTATACATTTTATTATAAAACAACCTCACTAGAATATTACCAATCTGAGGCAAAAAGGAATATAGTAATCTTTTTCATATGGAATTAAAAACAGAAAAGTATTAAGTCTTCTTTGTGATAATTTTTAACTCCTTTATTTAGTTTTCTTGATCATTATTCCTTTCTCTTATTGGAGGTGCAAGCAAAGAAGGGAAAAGAAGTGCTAATTTAAGAAAACAGATTTCCCAGAAAGAAAAAAAAACTGTGATTAAGATTTAAACAAAAGCTAAAGATGGCTTCCTCTGAGCACTGATGAGGTCTGCTACCTCGTTACTAACAACTGAAAACTTGTGATGCATTTTGTTTCAAGAGAATCCAAAAGTCCTTGCTATAAAGCAAAAGCGGGGTGGGGGGGGTGGGGGGGGAAGCGGATCCATTCACTCTTTCTGTATCACCACCATTATGTAAGAAGTATAAAACACTGCCTTTATGCTGCCAAACCACAATGACTCTTCCTACATCAAAGGATTTTCACCACTAGGGTTTTTTCTTCAAAATTTATTCAAGCTAAGGGCAGAGAGACAACAATTCATACACGCTAATTACGTCTAATTATCTATTCCCTTTTCTGACCAGCTCCGACCAGTGTTATTTGCTATCTGGATTTCTCACAACCTCCCTTTGCCCTGTCCATCCAGCCTAACAGTGAAGGCTTTGAAGAAAACAGTTGTGGCTTTTTAGAGTTTTCTCAATATAGAGTTCAAGCAATTAAATAATTATTCTGTTAGTTTTGACACATTTATGCGTTAAATATGAGGACCTCTTGGTTAATTTGACAAATTCCTCACATCTCTTCATGGTTGGAATCATAGTAACACCCTCTCTTACAGGAGCTTCTCCTCATGCTTTCTTTTCATGATCTAAATGAAATGTTGATTGGATTAAAGTTCTTCTCTGCAGACCTCCATGGTGGCCTATGACAAAGAGCTTAAAAGTTCTATTAATTGGCTTGAGTTTTCAGGGAGGGGAAAGGGAGAATTTTATTTCACATTACATCACTAGTCAAGAAAATTGCCACATGTAATTAAACTAATTTGTCTCATGAGTCAAAGAAACAGCTAATTCATATTTAAGACACACTTCCCTTAAACCATTTTCGTCATCAAAGAATTGATTTCTTGTAATTTAACCAAAAATAACTATTTATTATTCTAAGAGAAGAGAATTCAAGACTTAAACAGTACGTGTTTTACATATAAGCAATAGCTTGCTGTATTCCAGTTTGATATAAATACGTAGCTATATATTTTATATATAATTATACAAATACAAATATATATTTATATATTTCATGGGAAATAGTTATTCTCATTTTATATAAGACATTGATGGAAAATAGTATTTTAAAAGGCATACAGCCAAAATTACTATTTCACAGGTAGGCTCTGACTAATAGAAGGTATATATTCTGGTATGAAGATGGACAAAATTACATTTTAAATCCATATCACAACAATTTTTATTCTAGATACTTATTAATTTCATGGACACAGCACAAAAACACTATTACAAATAAAGTTTAATGCCTGTACTATAGCCAATTTTTTAAAATATATTTTCTCAAACATATATAAAATAGGTTTATGAAAACATCTTAGGTAATCTACTTAATTTATCTGCCTAAAACTTGCTAATTATAGAAATGTTTTACAAGTCAAACAGTAATTTTTGTATCTTAAAATATTAAATACTAAAATTCAAATGAACACTTTAGTGGTTTGGGGGGGAAAGCCAAAACTCTTTTCAATTCAGGATTTCAATTTACTACTTTTGTTCTGTCTTTTGTTTCTTTCAATCTTAAGTATTAAAAAGCCAACTCATAAGTAAAGACATTATCACACTAACAAAGGATTAATCCCTGCTAGGCTGACTCAGGTGACAACACAGTGGAGGTCAGTGGGGCTGACACTGACCTCAAAGGCTGATTCTGATTATTTAGCCCTGTGAAAGCTCTAGTATTGAAAGTTATAATGAACAAACTGACAAATCAATTTCACCAATGAAATGAAAATTGTGGCCAGAAAAAACAGCAAAAATACACTTAGCAAGTCTATAAATCCTTATACAGGTGGCTGGGCAAAGGGTGAACACTGAAGAATTTTATATAAGGGTTATACACAATTTTGCTAAAGTTTATAACTAGAGAGCACACCATGGTAATAGTCTCAGAGTTCAGTAGAGAAAAAAAAAAGTTCACTATAGGTATAACATCCCTCAGAAAAAAACCCACAGGAAACAAAAACATAAAGGCTAATACATAGCTTAATTTATTTTTTTTCAAGCTTTAGATAAAGGATGCATAACAGCTAAGAAACATTAACAACCAAGTAGAAGAAATGAAGTCATTGCTTGACACTAAACTAATATTATAAAAACAGTAATAATAACAAAACTATTACTACCTTAGATTACAAAGTATTTTTATGTGTTGCATATTTACACTCAACAAATGTTAAAACAAATCAGATTATGATGCTTACCAAGTGGGCAACTCTTTTATCAGGAAAAGGAAAATTCGTATTTATAAATGTTAATGCTAGTATCTTATTTTTCTCCAATTTCGTCATCTGACACTCATCAAAGAGAAAATTATACTGTAGAATTCCTCGCTGGTTATTTTTGACCAGCTTACAGTTATCATTTCAGTAATCTATTAATCACCTAACTCACTTAATTTTAAATAGAAATAAAAAATTTAAGGATTAGTTTGCTAAAATGTTAGTGTCAACGAGAGTTAAAGTGCTGTATTATTGATAACAGATTCTATTGTTTTGTGGCAAAAATACTACATACGATATTGCACTGGAACATTTCCCACAAGAGGATTATTTGAGATTTGTCTATACTGTTAAACCAAATAAGAAAATCATAAAAAGAAAGTTAATGAAATTCACATGGAGAATTTTTTTTAACTCTAAAAATTATGTATAGCATTTATCTCTTTCAGGGCTCATTACAGAATGAATCAAACAAAATGGTTGATGTAGGTGTAAGTGATGGAGTGAACAGAGAGATTTTTTTACCTAAATATAAAACACCCTCCAAAATATGGAGTGGAAGATTTGACCACATGGGAAGAGCAATGCTTGCCAGGCAATCCATTTATCAAGAATGCTAATAATAGCAGTCCAGTTGAAATTAACCTAAGAAACTATTCTGATCAAAATATCAGTTGGTCCCCTTTTTCTTTTAACCACAATAGTTTTAAATAATGTTTACAATGCAGTGAGATTATGTTCAAGTATTATTCAATGCCTGTACATTTAAGATATTATTCTTTTAAAATGTATACAATTGAAGGCATTCTAAGAAAGCTGATCCTAGCAAAGCTGATATTTCTCAAGTTACCAAATTATTTGAAACTGATACTAGACCACCCTCTTGCCTTTAGTTCACCAAGCATCCTCCTTTCAATCAACCATTTATCCAGCAAGCTCTTGAAATGCTGCCTTCTCCAAGACCTACTAATGAATCTATGCTGACACATAATTTCCATCAAATAAAACAACTCATAGTTTATGGAAAACAAGTGTTATTTACATTTTATTTTTAACAGTTTTTTGTCACTCTGTCCTTTGTATGTTGCATAGATCAGGGGAAAGAAAACCTTTTCTTTAAAGAGCCAGACAGTAAATATTTCAGGCTTTAAAGACCATAGTTCTCTGCCATAACTACGCAACTCTGCAACTATAGTAGTGTGAAAACAGACATAGAAAATACATAAAGAAATGAGCATTAAGTTTTTCAATAAAACTTTATTTACAAAAACAGGTGGCAGGCCAGATTTGGCCACTGGCTATAGTTTATTAACCCCTGGTATAGATTATCAGTCTGCTTTAAAATACTGCAGTGCAGAGACTGAGACAGATGTATTTAATTTTATAAATTGGTGCTACGTAGATACCGACAAATGCTTCCAAAACTATATCTGTTTGCATACTTCAGAAGAATTACCTAAGTTTTACTAAAATCACAACAAAGATTCTTCAAGAGTAAATCAGCAAAATCAGGACATCAAGTCATAATGAAGTTTCAAGTTTGAAGCAAGCACAATAATCATAATACTAACCATCTTCTTTATATAAATAAGGGAATGTTAACTACCAAAATGTTTTTTTTTCCACTTACATACAATACAAAACATATTCTGCTTTTATGTTGGGTGGGGGAAAATCTGAGTTTTAAATAAATTCCCAAGCCTCAAGTAAACAGAAGAATAGTAATAGTTATTTTATGAAAACTCAATGAGCTAAGTACTAATCACAACATTTTTAATCTGTAATTCTCATGCTTCTGTCTTTCCCATGTGCTTTTTCTTCCATGATGAATGCCCTTTCTCACTTTGCCTGGTAACTTTAATTTGTCCTTTAGGTCTTAATTTAAACCTAATCGGCTCTTAGGAAATACTCCTTACATGTGCCATCTTCTCTACTCAAACTGCTAGTGTGGGTTGAGGTCCCTTTTTTATACTGTTTGCATTCTGTGGTTAACTCAACTACAGAAGTTCACACGACATGAAAAAAATTTTATTGTCTGATTTACAGACCAAAGTAAGACACTATTTAATCAAATTCAATGTCCTACCACCAACGTTTTCTTACCATAATATCTCCATTAATAAGTTATTAGCTTTGACTGGTAGTACAAAATCTTAAAGTAAGTTCTTCAGGAAGCTTCATGAGGGCTGTAATTCTTGAGTTACCATATATCCAAAAATATACATCTGTGGGCTTGGATTTTCATAACAGCCTAGCTGACAAGAGGACACATCTTTTCTTTTTTAATATAGTAAAAACTATTCTATTCTATTCCAGTATCAACTTGTGGTGGAAAAGTCTCAGTCCAGCTTGATTTTTTTCCCATTGGTTCTTCTTCTATGTAATTGTAGGATTCTCTCTTTATCCTTGAAGTGCAGTTTTGCACCAGAAAAATACATTATTCTTTTATTTTATCTTTATGTTCTCTTTTTTAGAAATACTAATTATGTGAATATTTGATCTCTGTTGTCTATTTTCCATACTAGCACCTTCTCTGTAATAGTTTTTATCTCTGACTATTCTGACTTCATTTAGTGTGACTCTTTTCTTAACTCTGATCTCTGTATAGGTGATTTTATTTTCAGTAGTGTTGATTCTTTAACTTACTTTTGCTAAAACACTTTTCACTTTTTTAATGGGTCCACCTTCAGTTCTGTTTTATTTTAGCTCTGCCAGCTCATTTTTCATCTGATTTTACATTTTTTCATATCTGATTTCTTATTTCATCAGTACCATAACTTTAATTTCTTTTTCTTTTAACTAGTCCTATTGTATTTTCACTCTCCTTTTTAAAAAAAAAAAAAAAAACAACAGGGCTTCCCTGGTGGCACAGTGGTCGAGAGTCCGCCTGCTGATGCAGGGGACACGGGTTCGTGCCCCGGTCCGGGAGGATCCCACATGCCGCGGAGCAGCTGGGCCCGTGAGCCATGGCCGCTGAGCCTGCGCATCCAGAGCCTGTGCTCCGCAACGGGAGAGGCCACAACAGTGAGAGGCCTGCATACCACAAAAAAAAAAAAAGATTTTTTAAAAAAAATTTATTTTATTTTTTGGCTGCATCGGATCTTTCGTTGCAGCGCGCAGGCTCTTCGTTGTGGTGCGCAGGCTTCTCTCTAGTTGTGGTGTGCAGGCTCTAAGGCACGTAGACTCTGTACTTGTGGTGTGCGGGTTCCAGAGTGTGTGGGCTCTGTAGTTTGCGGCACACAGGCTCTCTAGTTGAGGCACATGAGCTCAGTAATTGTGGTGCGTGGGCTTAGTTGCCCTATGGCATGTGGGATCTTAGTTCCCCGACCAGGGATGGAACCTGCGTCCCCTGTACTGTAAGGTGGATTCTTTACCACTGGACTACCAGGAAAGTCCCTAATTTCTTTTAAAATATAACAAAGTGTTATCTGAAAAACAAAAATCTCCCATTTCCTGAGATAATTCTTCTTCTAAAGCATATTCTTCAAGTGCTTTTACTTGTTGGTTCATGCCTACCTCTCCCATCTGCTCCTGATGCTTCCTTCTTATGCCTGCCATTTCATCTTTTTAACAGTCTCTATACATGGGACCCATGTTCAGTCCATTTTGCTTTTTGCTGATTTCTCAGTTTTGAATATGGGTAGTCTTATCCAGGTCTGCTGATTTGCTAGGAAGGTGGGTAAAAATTTACCTACTTAAAAATGTTTTTTATTATAAAAATAAGACAGTATCATTCCAGAAGTCTTTGAAAGGTCTAAAAGAGATAATTTAAATCATCTATAATCTTATTATTCAGAAATAAGTTCTCTTTACATTTTGGGATATTTATTTCCACTATTTTCCATGTATGTATATTACTTTCATAGTTGAGAGAGTAATATACTCCTACATCGTATTTTTTTCACTCATATTATCCATGAGCATTATTCTACATTATCACGTGTTTTGAAAATGTCATTCTAAATAACTCTAGTATATCCCCTCATGTGACTATACCATCTTTTACTTAACAAATCCTCTAAACATGGGAGAGAAAGACGTGCCCATCACTGCTTTTTTTTTTTATAGTTATCCTATTTATATTTTTGTATCTATGGAAAAATATGGCTCTGAGCTCCCAAATTACAAAAAAATAAAAATAAAATCTTGCATTATTCTTTTTTAAAACTAAAAACTAAGAAAAAGACTAATGGTTTTGACCAAGGCAGAGTAGCTGAAACTCAATTTTGCCCTCCTGCCATAAATCACTAAAACACTGGATAAAACATGTGAAACATCTGATGTCAGACATAACACAATGGGTAGCAAAGGACAGCAATCCCTGAGACGTGGGAAGTAAATTAGGCAAGCAAGTATTATATTTCCCCTGGCTTTCCATCTAGAGGCAATTTCTAGACTTCAGCACAGCAGTCTAAATGAGTTGAGGAGACAACATCAGGGTTTTGGAAAGCTGAGGCAGTTGCAATTTGTATGGTACAGTTCAGTAAGGAGGAAGTTATACAGAGAAAGAGCTTCAGATAATCTACATAGAAAAGGTCTGTAATCTTTAGCTGAATGTAAAATTGCACATGTATATGATGAAACTTGACAAGACTGGGCGGAGAACAATCCACACAAAGCTGGGAGATGTAAGCATTCTGAACAGCCAGAGTAGAGAGACTTCAGTGAACACTGAGAGGGGGGATTCAGTAGAGAACCTATAGGGGTGACATCCAGAAGAAAGTTAAAATATAGTCCTAGAGTAAAGGTTACACTAGACACGATAACAAATTTTAAAAACAAGCCTCAGAGGATCAGGATGACCTGCAAGAAAAAACCACTTGCCAATAAAAGTCAACAGTCTTAAAGGAAATAACAGAGACTCAGTGCAATAATCACAATGTCCATCATCCCATCACAAATTACTAAACTTGCAAAGAAGCAGGAAAATAGGACCCACAACCAGGAAAAAAAAATCAGACCATAGAAACAAAATCAGAAATGACAAGAGATGATAGAATTAGCAGACAAGAACTTCTAATAAACTGACTTTTGCTTTTGGGAAGACAGTAGCTGTACATTCCCCTTTTGCTTTTGGGAAGACAGTAGCTGTACATTCCCCTGTTCCTCCTGCTATGTACAATTTAAAATCCTGGAAATTATATATAAAACAAACATAAGAAAACACCAAATAGTAGAAAGAAAGAAAAACAGCAAAGGACCTCAAGACCTGAATAACAATAGAATGGTGAGTTCTCTAGTCTTCTTTTGACTCATATATCTCAGACTTAGAAGTGAAGAAGCCGGCGACCCAGAAATGCCAACTGACACAGACAAATGAGGCTCCAACAAAAGCCTGCTCTCTTTAGCCAAAGGACCAGGAAAATGGCAGTGTAACAAGAAAGAAAACTTTTAGACGATAACAGTTCTACTGCAGCAAACACCACAGAAAACTGTGGTGCCACCTCCACCCATTTTAGCAAAGGCTGAAGGGAGCCTTGAATTAAAATCTCACAAGGATGTAATGAGGCCCACGAACACTCCTGCCAGGCTAATGTCAAAGAAGGAAGGCCAGGTACTTCCCTGGTGGTTCAGTGGTTTAGACTTTGCACTTCCAGTGCAGGGGATGTGGGTTCGATCCCTTGTTGGGAACTTAGATCCCACATATGCCACGTGGTGAGGGAAAAAAAAAAAAGAGATGGAAGGCCACGTAGGGAGCTGGAACTTTCATCCCTGCCAGTCAATAATGAGCATCCTCCCCTTCCCCACAATGTCAGTGGAAATTAAACCCCTCCACCAGTAGTAACATGGAGTACCCTTGCCTCAGGTGTCAATAGGCTGAATAGGGAACCCAGACGTCTACCTATGTCTGGTTGTGACAAGGCAGTGTCTCTCCTCCTTCCAGAAGAGTGTCCAAATAATCAGTTAAAACAGAAAGTTTAAATAAGATCCACAAAGAAGATATGCAAATGCCCAAGAAGCAAAGGAAAAGATGCTCAATATCACTAATCATTTAAGAAATGCAAATCAAAACACAATGAAGGGGACTTACCTGCTGGCGCAGTGGTTAAGAATCTGCCTGCCAATGCAGGGGACACGGGTTCAAACCCTGGTCCAGGAAGATCCCACATGCTGTGGAGCAACTAAGCACATGCACCACAACTAGTGAGCCTGTGCTCTAGAGCCCGTGAGCCGCAACTACTGAACCTGCACGCCACAACTACTGAAGCTCGCGCACCCTAGAGCCCATGCACCGCAACTACTCAGCCCACGCACCACAACTACTGAAGTCCACGTGCTCTAGAGCACGTGGCCAACAGATGAATGGATAAACAAAATTGGTATAAACATATAATGGAATATTAGCCTTAAAAGGGAATGGAATTTTACAATTTTTTTTTTCCTTGATACGCGGGCCTCTCACTGCTGTGGCCTCTCCCATTGCGGAGCACAGGCTCCAGATGCGCAGGCTCAGCGGCCATGGCTCACAGGCCCAGCCGCTCCACGGCATGTGGGATCCTCCCGGACCAGGACACGAACCCGTGTCCCCTGCATCGGCAGGCGGACTCCCAACCACTGCACCACCAGGGAAGCCCCAAGGGAATGGAATTTTAACTCTTGCTACAGCATGGATGAATGAATCTTGAAGTCATTATGCTAAATGAATAGGCCAGACAAAAAAGGACAAATATTATATGATTCTACTTATATAAGGTACCTAGAAATGACAAATTCACAGGGACAGAAAGTAGAAAGGTGGTTACCAGGATCTGGGGGAGGGAAAGAATAGGGAGTGATTATTTAAAGAGTACAGGGTTTCAGTTTGGGAAGATGTAAAAGTTCCGGAGATGCATGGTGGTGATGGTTGCTCAACAATGTGAATGTACTTAATGCCACTGAACTGTACATTTAAAATGGTTAAAGTGGTAAATCTTATGTTATGCATATTTTACCACAATAAAATATCAATTAACAAATATAAGATTCAAAGTCTCATGACAAATTATTAAATCGTCCAAGTTTCAGTTGAAAATCACTCATACCAAAAACCACAAAGACCTCAAACAGAATATAAAAAGACAATCAAACGCCAACATCAAGATGACAGAGATGTTAGAATTATCTGATAAACATCTGAAAGCAGGGTTTCCCTGGTGGCGCAGTGGTTAAGAATCCGCCTGCCAATGCAGGGGACACGGGTTCAAGCCCTGGTCTGGGAAGATCCCACGTGCCACGGAGCAACTAAGCCCATGCGCCACAACTACTGAGCCTGAGCTCTAGGGCCCGCGAGCCACAACTACTGAGCCCACGTGCCACAGCTACTGAAGCCTGTGTACCTAGAGACCATGCTCCGCAACAAGAGAAGCCACTGCAATGAGAAGCCCACGCACCGCAACAAAAGAGTAGCCCCTGCTCACCGCAACTAGAGGAAGCCCGTACGCAGCAACGAAGACCCAATGCAGCCTAAATAAATAAATAAATAAATTTATTTTTTAAAAAAAGATTTGAAAGCAGGCGTGATAAAAATGCTTCATCAGGAAATAATAACTATGCTTGAAACAAGGAGAATTACTCCTTCATGATAAAAAATAACTTTTAAAATTTCCATTCAGAGGCAATATTGAATCATTTTAAATCTGTATGCAACTTACAACAGTCTCCAAATATGTAAGGTCAATGACAGAATTATAAGAGAAATGGATAAATTCACAGACATAGTGGGAGATGTTTTCCATAAGCCTCTCAATAACTGATGTGAAAAATATATAAGAATAAAGATTTGAACAGCATAATTAACAAACCTATTGATAACTTAATGGGTATTACATGTATCACACAATAACTGGAGAGTACTCATTATTTTCAAGAATGCTGAGAATATTTACAAAAATTATCCACATATTTGGCCATAAAGCAAGTTTCAACAAATTTGAAAGAACTGAAGTCACAAAGGGCACATTCTCTGACCACAATGCAATTAAGCATTTATTAAGAAAACAGTAACAAAAGGATAACTAGAAAATTCGCATATGTTTGGAAATTAATAACAGATATAATAGATAGATAGATATAGATATAATAGAATAATAGATAATTCATGGGTTAAAGAAGAAATCACAATGAAAATTAGAAAACACTTTGAACTTGAGAGTGGAAATACTAAATATCAAAACTTCATGGATGCAGCTATTCAGAGGGAAATAAATAGCCTTAAATGCATTTAAGAAAGAAGGTTAAAGTGAGATAAAAATCTCAGTAAATTTTAAAAAAGAACAGCAAAATAAACTCAAAAGAAAGTACAAGAAAAAAACAGGAAACTCCCTACTTAAAAGGCAGTAAAAAATACATGTAAGAGTTTTCTGTTTTGTTTTGTTTTCCTTTGCTTTTTACAAGCAGTTTCTAGAGGATGTATCTGATCGTTTCCTATAACCGTTCTAGTCCTATGGCTTCTTTTCTTTTTTTATAAATTGTGGTAAAATACACATAACATAAAATTTATTATTTTAACCATTTTTAAGTGTATAATTCAATGGCATTAAGTACATTCACAATGTTATGCAACCATCACCATTATCCATTTCCAGAACTTTTCATCATCCTAAACAGAGACTCTGCACCCACAGAACAATAACTCCCTATTCCCCTTTCCTCCCAGCCCCTGGTAACCTCTATTTTACTTTCTGTCTCTATCAATTTGCCTTTCCTAGGTATCTCATGTAAGTGGAATCATATAATATTTGTCCTTTTGTATCTGGTTTATCTCACCTAACATGTTTTCAAGGTTTATCCATAATGTATCACATCAGAATTTCACTCCTTTTTATGGCAGAACAATATTTCATTACATGAATATATTTTGTTTATTCATCTGTTGATGGACCTATGGCTTGTATTATTTTTAATATTTATTTATTTATTTGGCTGCATCGGGTCTTAGTTGCAGCATGCGGGATCTTCATTGTGGCACGCAGGCTTCTCTCTAGTTGTGGTGCCTGGGCTCTAAAGCGTGCGGGCTTAGTTGCCCCGCAGCATGTGGGATCTTAGTTCCCCGACCAGGGATTGAACCTGTGTACCCTGCATTGGAAGGCAGACTCTTAACCATTGGACCGCCAGGGAAGTCCCAGATCTATGGCTTTTAATAACATATTAGTCCTCCTCATCATTCTTACTATCTTATGAAAATACTGTTCACTAATAGCTTACATAAGTTTTTGGTCATTTTGCAATACTCCAAGCAACAAATCACAAATTCTTGTGGTGAATTACAAACTTGTTATCACTCAGTTTACAGAGAAAAACGTAAGGGAGAAAAAGGATTTTACACTGTACATTTCCCCAAAATAAATTTCTATCTTGTTTATAATCTCTTTTTATTAAACTAAGATCCTCTATTTGTTTTAAGTCTATCTTAAAACAAAGTTTTGATATTTAGTATTTCCACTTCTACTATACATGTCTCTCAGCTGGGCCAAAATGAAAGAGTAACGCTAGCATGTGTGAAGAGGTAAAATGAATATGAAACAACTTTGCTTTACAAGGGAAACTTCATACGCCCACCAAAAAAGCTCTAAGGAAACCAGCTCTAGTGTACATTTCATCAGACTGATATTTTGTTACATGTGAAAAGTCTTTTAAATAAATGAGACATTTTAGATATTTTCTCATCCAATCTGGTATTTAGTTTCCTGGAAATTTTAGTTCATATTTAATTTCAAATTGTGTATTATAAGGCTTCCCTGGTGGTGCAGTGGTTGAGAGTCCGCCTGCCGATGCAGGGGACACAGGTTCGTGTCCCCGGTCCGGGAAGATCCCACATGCCACGGAGTGGCTGGGCCCATGAGCCATGGCCGCTGAGCCTGCGCGTCCAGAGCCTGTGCTCCGCAACGGGAGAGGCCACAACAGTGAGAAGCCCGCGTACCGCAAAAAAAAAAAAAAAAAAAAAAAAAAAATTGTGTATTATCTCAGATCTTGTTGGATCTCTAATCAGATTATTCACCTCTTTGGTTTTTCTTCCTCTTTTAAAAAAAATTAAGGGTGGGAAAGGGAAAGCAAATTAAATTCAATCTGGTCAAATTAGTTGTCTATTAGTAATGCTATTATATGTTAAAGTATGACAAATAACTGACCAAAAAATAAGGTTTGGGGTTAAAAAAGTACAGCTACAAAGTTCCCTGAGAATCTTTTAGCTTGTTTCATTTGTGAGCCATCTCTTTATATTTTGTGTATTTTATGCTACATGAAGAAACTATTTTTAGCATCTATTTTTCTTAGTTTCCCTGTTTATATTTTGGTATCTACATACACCACATTACTTTGGATTCCTGGCGTGGAGAAAACATTGCAAATCTACCTTCTCCTCAAATGTAAAACATGAATACAAAGGGGAAAAAATTACTAACAGATTAAATCTTCAAAAAGTACTTTTTCCTACATATGAAACCATCTCAGAGAAACTAAAATCTTCTGGGAACCTAAAATTGGTCAAGGAAACAGATGTTTGGATAGCACAGGGAACACAGGGAATAAAGTTTGGCACTAACAATAGCTCCAACTAAAGTATATTTCAAAAAGATTGTCCGACTACATCTTCAGAATATGTGAATATAAAATGTTTTTACTCCTCCTTCTTGGTAAGAATTTTTGAGGTTTTAGTTCTTTTTTAAAAAAAAATACAATTCTATCCTTTCTTTAGATATGTTGTTATGGACAGGAAAAAATGTGCCTGAGAATTACAGGAATTATATGTTGGCATATACGCTTCTTTTTGGTAATTATTTTACCAAAAACATTTTGCTTTGTGTTATAGGTATCTATGTACATAGTATATGCCCAACTAGATTATAAATGACTTGCAAGCAAGAAACACAACCTACTTAATGATTATATTATCCATTATGCCTAATGTAGCACTTTGCCCATAGTAGGTTCCCAATAAATATTGGTAGAATGTAGAATTATTGAATAATCGTGTAAAAAAATTACTAAAATTAACAGTGAAAAAGAAGGCTACTTTATTCTTCATCATATTGTAATGAAGCCTATTTTAAACTCTATGCAGTGATGATACACACAAATATTTAAACTATTTATGTACCTCAACTTGACATAATTTCATGATAACTTGATGGCAATCACATTTAAATATATTACAATATTTTTGTAATAATGCTACTCCAAAATAGCAACTTTAATAGCTGGGAAAACATATTAATGGCCATTAACCTGAAGGAAACAAGGAACATTAAACATTTTTTCAGAAATCAATGTATAAGTTGAAACGGTCCACTATAATTTACAAGCAAACCTCAAATTAAAATTTATAAAATGCAAACTATCAAATGCTGCAGCTGGACAATAATTTAGACTATATTTTGTAATTTTTCCTGTGTACATATTGATGAATACTATATAAAAAAGATTCTTTTCTCCTTTAGAGTCTTTAACTATTACCATCAAATAACAAAATAAATTCTGCTTGAATGCAAGACCATAGCAATCCTATAAATGCCCTTGATTATCAATCAATATGATATTAGTCAGTGAACATAAGTAACTAATTTTCCTTACCTTCAGGACAGCTATGAATGGTACAAAGTTAGCTCTTTGGAGTCCATTTTTATAGAGATCTGAAAGAAAAAATTAGTATTAGCTTTTCACTTCACCTAAATCATAATGTTAGCTTATATTTTAGCCTGGCAAATAAAGCTTTCTACTGATGAAAAAGATAAAGAAGCAAAAGAGAAGAAAAATAACCAAAATTGATCTCTATTCTGGTACTATACAAAACTTATTACATTCTTAATAACAGAAAAAAATTAACAATCACAGAAAGAATATCAAAAGGCATTCAATCAAATTAGCTTTAAAGTATAATAAAGGGCTTCGCTGGTGGCGCAGTGGTTGAGAGTCCGCCTGCCGATACAGGGGACACGGGTTCATGCCCCAGTCCGGGAAGATCCCACATGCCACGGAGCAGCTGGGCCCGTGAGCCATGGCCACTGAGCCTGTGCGTCCGGAGCCTGTGCTCTGCAACGGGAGAGGCCACAACAGTGAGAGGACCGCGTACCACAAAAAAATAAAAAAATAAAAAAATAAACTATAATAAAAAGCAAGAAAAGAATTTGGAAGATATCACGAATGATCCTAAATCAAAAATTCAACATAAAAAGAAGATCTATTTAAAAGTACTTAATATTTGAACATACAGATTCTACTGGGAAACAAATTATAGTTTCCTTTTCTCATCTATAATAAAAGTTCTCAGTACAGAAAACTGTGTAACACAGTTTGCCATTCAAGAAAACACATCAACAGACAGAACTGTGCATGCATTTATATCAAGTTGATCTATTTCCATTAAAGTAAATAACATTAAGGCCACTTTCCAAGAAACTACCTAAAAATTAAAACTCCATTCTTAATAGACTGTAAAGTTAATGGAATTATATATCATAAACAGGTAGTTTTTGTTGCCTTATAATAGTGTTTTTTATATATATGTATATGTGCCACGGTGTATGTATATTCATACGCATATACACACACGTAAACACACATATTGTTAAGAATAAATAAATGGAAAGGGGAAACAAATTTTAAGCTTTACATACTTTTTGTTAATAATGGAGACTTGGAATATTCTTTTCAGGAGGTTGAATTTTTATTGCATTTAAAACATTCCTTTTAAGGAATTCCCTGGCAGTTCAGCAGTTTAGGACTCTACGCTCTCACTGCCAAAGGCCCAGGTTCAATCCCTGGTCAGGGAACTAAGATCTCACAAGCCGTGCGGCACAGCCTAAATAAATAAAATATTCCTTTAAAAAGTCAACTCTATAAAGTAATGAGATTTAAAAAATAAAAAAGTATAAAAATGAGAACAGTAAAAAGTTTTCCAAATTATGAAAATCACAAGTTAGTTTGTGTCTCAATTTTTCTTTTTAAGTATTGCATTAAGGGATCCTTTCTATATTTCCCTGTTTAAAGAAAATTTGATAACTAAGATTTCAACTGCCATATTTACTTATGGAAATAAAATATGGTCATTAGGAAACATTTATTCTCTTTAGAAAAATATTCATCATAACATTATAGTGAAGAAAGTATTTGCATAAGCTCTTTGGTTAATTAAGGACTACAGGCTTTAAATTCAGTTACACTTAAAATTTTTATTTAGTGATATTATAAAAGGTAAGATAATGCAGGCTTTAAACTCAGTTACATTTGAAATTTTTATTTAGTGATATTATAAAAGATGGGATAATGCTAGCCAGATATTATAAAAGGTAAGATAATGCTAACCAGGATCTCTTCAAAATGAGATCTTTTTTTCCTATAATCAATACCTCGAATGAATAAAATGGGTAAAATGCAGGAAATGGGTTTAAAGTTAGGTATTTTCACAGTCTTCCCAAATTACAAAGTTGCTGGGGAAGGTGCATAAAAACATTGCTATACGATAAGAGTTGACAGCCATGATTGCCAGTAAGTGGTAAAAATCAAAAATGAAATAATTTTTTAAATACACTTGATGTTTATAGCAGCTTTATCATAATAGCTAAAATTGTAGCTTTATCTGTAACAGCCAAAAACTAGAAGTAATCCAAATGTCCATCGTTAGATGAATGGATAAACTGTGGCATATCTGTATAATGAAATACTACTCAGCAATAAAAAAGGTAAACTATTCATACACACAAAAAAATAGATGAATCCCAAAATAATTATATGGGGTAAAAGAGGCAAAACCCTCCTACCCCTCAAAAAAAAAGAGTACCATACTGTGTGATTCCATATATATAAAACTGTAGGAAAAGCCAACTAATCTATAATAATCTGAAGAAATCAGTTGCCTGGGAAAGGGAGGGATTGGGACAGGGATGGCAGGGAGAGATGAAAAAGGGGAGGGGGAAATTTGGGGTGTGATGGAAATGTTAATTATATTGTCGGGGTGGAGATTTCACAGATGTATACGTATGTCAGTATTTTAAAAATTGTATCCTTTAAATATGTGCTATTTATTATATGTCAATTATGCCTCAATAAGCTCTTTGAAAATTTATTAGAGAAACATACACAACACTAGTGAATGTCAAAAAACGAAATGTTACAGAATTAAAACTAAAATATTACAGTAATGAAAGTTTATGTTAAGGTAACATTTTGGTCTTACTCGCGGAATATCTTTTTTTATGGACATATAAGGCAGGCCCTGACATGTAGTTTAACAGGCATGAACCGTTCAGTAGGTTAATGACAATGAGAAATGTAAAGGCCCACTTGTAATATTCTTGATTAAAAGATTTCCACTCAGCAAAATTAAAGTAGAATAACAATGCCTTTAAGTCTTTGAGATTTAATTTTTAAAGGGTTAACTTTAAAAAAAAATCAGCCTTTACAAGGATATATAATTCAAACTTTATGCTCTGGGAAGTATTTTCTGAACAAAATTCTAAACAGAATTCATTTGGTTGGAAAACTTTTAGGTTTTTACAGGACACTTAAGTGAAAAAGGACTGTACTCATTAAATTGAAGAGTTTTTTGCAATTCAAATATTATGCAAATTGTCAATACAATAGATCCATCTCCTGAAACGTTATTTAGCTACCCAAATTTTTAATATTAGTTGTTTAATATTATTTTTCTTAGACATGAAGATTTTATACTACATTAATATCAACATCTGTCATTATTTACTAAATATTATTTTATAATTCAACAGAAGTTCTTGCCTATTATTTTTTAATGATCTCTAAACAGAGCTAAAAGAGCACTTGGCCATATAAGACAGAGTACTGGAATTATGGGACATTCTTTTTTTTATAAATTTATTTTATATTTTATTCATTTATTTTTGGCTGTGTTGGGTCTTCGTTGCCGTGGTGGGCTTTCTCTAGTTGCGGCGAGCGGGGGCTACTCTTTGTTGCAGTGCACAGGCTTCTCATTGCAGTGGCTTCTCTTGTTGCGTGCAGAGCACAGGCTCTAGGCGCGCAGGCTTCAGTAGTTGTGGAGCGCGGGCTTCAGCAGTTGTGGCTCGCAGGCTCTAGAGCGCAGGCTCAGTAGTTGTGGTGCACGGGCTTAGTTGCTCCGTGGCATGTGGAATCTTCCCGGACCAGGGATCGGACCCATGTCCCCTGCATTGGCAGGCAGATTCTTAACCACTGCGCCACCAGGGAAGTCCCAGGACGTTCATTTTTTGAGAATGGTATAAGGACCTCTACATTCTCCACAATGAATAACTGTAATAAGACTTACAGATGAAGTGCATGCAAAGAGGATTTATAAAGTAATTACAAGGATCTACATAAATACTTTGGAGATGCACATGGATATGCAGATCTTTTCCTTAAAAACCCAGTGTCAAAATGACCAGGATGTCCACTTAGTTATGTAAGTACATATGGATTCAGAGTAAGAAACTTTTAAGATAGGTAATTAAAAGGAGTTTTCCTATAAATTAACACAAAATAATTATATGGCTCTATGGAACCAATCTGATTTACCTTTCCAGGAGATTCTTATTTTAGTACAGATTAAAAGAAAATGGTGCCTTTAGGCCACGTAAGCAGGAAGAGCTACTTAGCTTCTTTTTAAAAATCTAACTGGAGTTCAAACAGTATTTTACTAGATGTATAGATAATACAGCTAATTAAATGTTCCCATTTGATGGTATATTACAATTTTATATTCAATTCAACATACATTCATGAATTCCTATTATTTGTCTGCACTGAAATGAGTGCTGAAGACAAAAGATAAATAAAAGGAGGAACTAGCATTTAGAGAACACCTACTAGGAGCCAGGCAATTTGCTAGACACTGTACACAAATTACAATAACGCTGCATAGTAAATATTTCTACCTCTATTTTACAGATAAAGAAACTGATACTCAAAGTTTTAAAAATAATTTGCTGAATTCCCAGCCAGTAATTGGTATATCTAGAATTTTTGAGGAAGGTCTTTTTTTTTTTTTTTTTTTTTTGCGGTACGCGGGCCTCTCACTGTTGTGGTCTCTCCCGTTGCGGAGCACAGGCTCTGGACGCACAGGCTCAGCGGCCATGGCTCACGCGCCTAGCCGCTCCGCGGCATGTGGGATATTCCCGGACCGGGGCATGAACCCGTGTCCCCTGCATCGGCAGGCGAACTCTCAACCACTGCGCCACCAGGGAAGCCCGAGGAAGGTCTTTAATGAAGCTAAAACTCATAGGCTTTTTCAGAACCATGTTGTGACCAGCTAGACTTGTCACAGCTGACAGACACAACCAGATCATAACCATGATACAAGGTAAAAAAGGATACAAGGTATAAACATAATATACAGAACATGAACTACTCATTTTACCTGGGTTCAAAGGCAGCTTTGCAGGTAACAATGGGACTAGAGCACCTTGGAAAAGTAAGTGGGGTGCCACCAAGCAGAGAAGAAGAGTCAGCACAAGCTCATGACTTTACCTCTACCTTCTTTTCTAATACTATACAAACTATTGCTCAAATCCCACATTTTCTAACAAGCCTTCCTTGACTCCACTATCGTGGACAGACTTTTAGAGTGGCCTTCCATAATCCCAGACCTGGTCATCATAGCTTTATATGAACACTGGACGCCAGAAAAAAGGGACAGTTATCCCTAAGAATAGAAAACAAATGCACTTAGTGTCTGGGGAAGTTTATAGCACTCTGCACAAGGAGGGGGAACCCAAACAGAGCCTGGAAGTCTCCCCAGCTGAGGAGATAGGTGAGAGTCCAGGGAGGAGAAAGCAGCTAGAGTTCACAGAGCAGCGTACCACAGAAAAGACAGCTGCCCAGTGAAAAAGCTCTAAAGATCTGCTGAGGGTCCCAGTTAAATCCCCAGCTGAGTACTGATCAGCATATGTGTGTGAGGAAATGACCTGAAGCCAGGAGAAGAATCATCTGAAAGTACTCAAGGAAAGCATCACTGGGGCTCACACATGGCTGGGAAGAGTGCCTATCTCCACCAGACAGACTGGAAAACCTCTAAATTTATAGGGTATTGAGCAGAATACTGAAAAGGGATTTATCTCAGTAGTGAGAAAAATTAGTCCTAGACTAAATGTGCTCTAGTCCTGCCATACAAAACTTAAAAGCAATACCCAAAAGAATCAAACTGTTTGTAAGAAAGAAAATAAAGCTCAAGAATATTCATAGGGATATAAAAATATCCAATACCCAACACAGTAAAATTCATATTGCCTAACATCTAATAAAAAATTACCAAGCATGCAGCGAAACAGGAAAATATGACCCAGAACAAGGAGAAAAATCCATCGACAGAAACAGACCTAGGAATGACATAGGTGATAAATTTAGAAGACAAGAACATTAAAACAGTTATTGCTGTATTCCATGTGTTCAAGCAGCTGGAAGAGCAAGCATATCAAATAAAGACATGGGAAATATAAAAAGACCCAAGAAGAACTTTTTGAGATGCAAACTTACAATATGTGAGACAAAAAAAATATGCTGGATGGGAATGATAGCAGATTAGACACTGCAGAAGAAAATATTAGTGAACTTTAAATCATAGCAATAGAAACTAGCCAAAATGAAGCACAGAGAGAAAAAAAACTAAGAAAAAATGCACAGAGAACAACTCTGGAGCTCTGGAACAACTTTATGCAACCCAATATATGTGGAATTGCAGTACCCAAAGGGGAGAAGAGGAGGGGATAGAAAAAATATTTGAAGAAATAATGGCCAAATTATTTCCAAACTTGATGAAAACTATAAACCCATAGATCTAAGTTGCTCATTAAAGCCCAAGCACAAGAAACATGAATAAAATTACATCAAGGCATATTATAATCAAACTGCTTATAACTGGTGATCAAAGGAGGAAAAAAAAAAAAAACTCTTAAAAGCAGCCAGAGGCAAAAATATATATTACATACAGGGGAATAAGGATAAGAACGATAGCAACTTCTCATTGGAAACAACGCAAGCCAGAACATGGTAGAGCAACATCTTTAAAGGTCAAAAACAGAAAAAACAAAACTGTCCACATAGAATTCTATCCTGAGCAAAAATATCCTTTCAAGTACAGACTTTTTGTGACATACAAAAGCTGAAAGAATTCATCACCAGAACACCAGAACTATAAGAAATCTTTAAAGGAAGTCCTTAGGCAGAAAAATAATATTGGATGGAACCCTGGAATATATAAATGAGTAAAGAGCACCAGAAATGGTAACTGTGGGTTAATATGAGCCTTTTTTATTATTATTATTATCTAAATTCTTTTAAAAGATAATTATTTAAAGGAAAAATAATAATATATTGTGGGATTTATAACATACGTGGAAATAAAATGTATGAAAACAACAGCATAAAGACTAGGAGGAGTGAAATGGGTGTATACTGTGGAAAGTTCTTAGACTATACCTGAAGCAGTCTAGTATCACTTGAAGTAGACTGTGATAAGTTAAAGATATATACTAAAATCTCCAAAGCAAACCATAAAACCTTAGATAAAACTTCATAAAAATGAAACTATAGAGTATATATTCTTTTGTATAAGTCTTCTTTAACTCAGCCTAATGTTTCTGAAATTCACCCATGTTATTATGTGCTCATTCCTATTCATTGCCAAGTACCAATACTGTGTTTAGTGACACACAAATTTAAAAATCTGAAGGAAAAATTAGGGTGATCTACACATTTATTGTTGTTGATGTTAATTTTCCACGTGTATCCTTGGCTAATGTTTTCAAAGAAAACTGCTTTAGAGGTAGCAGGAAGATGAAATCCTCTCCATCAATCCCATGAATAGTCCTATAAATTGAATCCATTTTTGACTCAAATAATAATTGTCAGCCTCCATTTTAGATATCCTATGCCATTTTAAATGGTACAATCCTTTATAGCAGTGATAATGGGGATCCAGGGAAATTACAGGCTCCACAGACTCTTTTTTTTTTAAGAACCATGAAAGGGAAACTTAATAAAATGTTACATAAAACCTTCACTGCAAAAATACTACCTTATGTATTTATTTTCAGTAAAGTCAAACAGCAGTGAAGTAGTTTTTCACACCAGAGTTTCTTTTTGTAACAGAATTCAATGAACAGAAATATCATGACTGGAGTCTTCAATGAGAAAACAGACCTTGGATATTTTGGGGAATCCCCTGTGCACAAAGAAGACTCAAAACCAGCCAGGCAGAGTGGCAGAGATTCGAAGTCCCCTGTTAACTTTTAGAACCAACTATTTCATTATCAAGTGTGAGAGGCTGAGGTTCAGCCAACAACAGCTTTTTTTCACTTTGACTCAAAAGGTTGTCTTTGGAGTCAGAAGCCCTTACTACCAAATGGGGGGTGGGGGGGGCGGTGGGTTGGTGTGAGTGAATGGAATTCTTTGAGAAACTTCTTTAGAGTCCTTTAAGTTCACTGTGGTTTTTGCACTGATCTCTACAAAAATTGTATGGCTGAGTCAGTGCAATCCTTAGCATCTCTCTCCATGACTCACCTTTTGCAATAATACCGCACTTATTTCCTGCCACATCAACTACAAAATTAGATGGGACTTGCTGTCAAAGATCTTTTAATTCATTCCTTAATGTTGAAAATACCTCTCCTTTTTGGCATCATAAATCATTATAAATGAACATCGGTGGTAAAGCAGAAAATCATTCTTGTGTAGCTGTATCCCAGGTTAGGAATTTATGCCACTCGTTTTGGTGCTAGACAAAAGATGCCCTGTTGTTGAACTGATCTTAGGCTCAAAACTGTTTTCCACAAACCACCACACAATACTTGATTTACCCACAACTGTAATCCCTAGTGGACAAACTCCAGCACCAAGGCCCGGGAGTCAGGGGCGCAGGACCCCTGCTGCCATGAACTGAGGACAGAGAGGCAGAGCCCAGCACAAGCATCCTCTGGTGGGGCCAAAGGTACTGGCAGGGCCTGCCTCAGTCAATTTAATCTGACGTTAATAAGCCCACACACATCAGGCTTCGTATTATTACTGTTTGTAGAATATACTTCTTTGCATCCATTTACTTTCAATCTGTATTTATATTTAAAGTATATCTCTTGATATTTTTTAATCCATCCTGATAACCTCTACCTTTTACTGGAATGTTTAGTTCATTTAACATTTAGGTCTATGATTTTTTAAAAATATTTATTTATTTATTTATTTAGGCTGCACCAGGACTTACTTAGCTGTGGCATGCAGGATCTTCGTTGCCGCATGCGGGATCTTTAGTTGCAGCATGCAGACTCTTAGTTGTGGCATGCATGCAGGATCTAGTTCCCCGACCAGGGGATTGAACCCAGGCCCCCTGCACTGGGAGCATGGAGCCTTACCCACGGGACCACCAGGGAAGTCCCTAGGTCTATGATTTTATTATTTGTTTTCTTTTTGTTTCCTCTACATTTTCTTCCTCTGTTCACCTTTTCTTGCCTTTTTTCAATTATTTGAATATATTTTAAAATTCCTTTTTGTCAACTGGTTTTTATTTTATTTCTGTTGTTCTAGGGGTTACAATATATACAGGCATACCTCATTTTACTGTGCTTTACTTTATTGATCTTTGCTGATACTGCATTTTTCCAAATTGAAGGTTTGTGGTAACCATGTGTCATGCAAGTCTATCAGCATCATTTTTTCAACATAATTTGCTCACTTCATGTCTCTGTGTCATATTTTGGTAATTCTCGCAATATTTCAAACTTTTCCATTATTATTATATTTATTTTGGTGATCTACAACCAGTGATCTCTGATGTTATTGAAAGCAGCTCTTTTGCCCCTTTCCTCTTTGTCCACTTCTGTTCCCCTCTAACCTTAAAAGAACCTAATTATAGGAATGAGATCATTAAGCAATTGAAACTAACTCCTGACTTATGCTCTCTTGAATATACACCGTACCTTGTCTAACCTGATTATTTTCCTAGATAGAAAGTAAGAATGAAGAATTAAGCAATTAAAAAATTACTAGCTCTCTACACCCAACAGCCTCCTTAGCAATCCTGCAGGCAGATCACACAGGCAAAATAACATCTGAAGAGTCAGCCAGTCTGCACTCAACGGAGAATGATGCAGAACCAAACCTCCTGCCTTGATGATTCACTGAGATTCTTCGCCTCCATTTTTCCCTTTGAAAACTGTCATGGTTGAGGAGAATCTTTGGAGTTGGTCTCTGGACACAAGACCACCTTCTTCGCAGATTGCCAGCTTTTCTGATTAAAGCACCTTTCTTTTCTACTGACGCTTGCCTCTCAAATTAGTGGCTTATGAATGGCAAGCAGCCAAACCTGGGTTCGGTTACATTACTATTGCAAAAAGATTACAACTCATTGAAGACTCAGATGATGGTTTGCATTTTTAGCAATAAAGTATTTTTTACTTAAGGTGTGTAAGTTGATTTTTTAGACATGAATGCTATTGCACACTTTATAGACTACAGTATAGTGTAAACATAATGTTTAAATGCACTAGGAAACCAAAAAATTTGTGTCACTCACTTTATTGCAATATTCACTGTATTGCAGTGGTCTGGATGTCTCCACAGTATCTTAAAGGTATGCCTGTACCCTTAACTTTTCACACTCTACTTAGAATTAATATCATACCATTTCACACAAAAAAATGTAGAAATCTTCCATCCATATAAGTCCATCTAAACACCTCCCTTTATGCTATAGGTGTCATATGGATCACATCTACGTACATTATGAACCCCACAAGACAATGTTATAATTTCTCATAAAATGATCATTTCTATTTTTAAGAAATTAAGAAGAAAAACTAGTTACTGATATTTACTCTAATATTTACCATTTCTGATGTTCTTCATTTCTTCTTGAGGATCCAAGTGTCTTAATATTTCCTTTCTACCTGGAGAACTTCTTTTAGAATATCTTGTAGTGCATATCTTATGCTGATGAATTTGTTTAGTTTTCTTTCATATCAGAATGTCTTTATTTTGTCTTTATTCTTGAAGGAAATTTCTATTTGATATAAAATTCTAGGTTGACAATTTCTTCCCCAGCATTTTAAAGATGTTGTTCCACTGTCTCTGACCTCCATAGGTTCTAATGGAAGTCATCAAAAGCTAATCATTGTTCCCTTGTATTTAATGTCATTTTTCTCTGGCTGCCTTCTAGATTTCTTCTTTATCTTAGGTTTTTAGCAGTTTGACTACAATGTGCCTAAGCAGTGTTTTCTTGTATTTATTCTGCTTGCATTTAACTGAGCTTCTTGAATCTGTAAATTTATATCTTCACCCCAGATTGGGAAATTTTCAGTCATTATTTCTTCAGAAGATTTTCTGCCCATTATCTCTCCTTGCCTTCTGGGATTCCAATTAGAAATATGTTAGAAAGCTTGTTATAGCTCTACAAATTCTGAAGTCTCTGTTTCTTTACTTCTATCATTTTCTATTCTTCACCTTGGATAATTTCAAGTTCTCTGGCTCTTTGCTCTGTTATCTCCATTCTGCTATTAAGTTCTTTAGGTTAATTATTTTATTTAAGATACTGTCTTTTTTAGTTCTAGAATTTAAATTTGGTACATTTTTTATGGTTTCTGTTTCTCTGCTGATATTCCTTATCCTTTCATTCATTATGAACATATTTTCTTTACCTCATTTCCCCCAAAGTTATAGTTATAGTTCTTGTTTTAAAGCCCTTGTCTGCTAATTCCAACAGCTGGGTCATATTGGGGTTGCTATCTGTTGATGGTTTTTTTCTCTTGAGAATAGGTCAATATTTCCTCATTCATCACTTTGAGATGGTATCCTGGACCTTATGGATTTTGTTTCTGAAGAGTGTTGATATTTTTGTTTTAGCAGGAAATTACCTTGGTTGGACTCAAACTATAAACTTGAATCTCAGTTCAGTACCCTATCATTAGGAAGCTTGTGGTTTGCTCTGCAAATGTATGGTTCAGAGGCCAGTCAGAGATTTGGGCAGAATTTATACACAGAACTTGAGAACTTGGGGCTATACCAATCTAGTTCTCAGTGGGATTCGTTTTTCATTTTCGAGCAGTAATGCTTGCCCTAAACTCTGCCATCTGATTCTTCTGGCCAGAAAGACTGTGGGTTTTCTATCAGAATTTTAGTCATCCAATGCAGCAATAACTTTACCTGTCCTAAAGCTGATAGCTATTTTTTAAAAAGAAAAAAAAATTAAGAAAACAGGAAATTCTCTCCATTTTGGACCCTCTTCCAAGTTTTGTCTCCCCTCTATAATCTTAGTGACTTTTTTTCACTCTCTAGGACCTTCAGATAGTTGTGCTACATATTTTGTTCAGAATGTATTATTGTTGTCTGCAAGAAGGTCAACTGACTAGGAGCCTACTCAGCCACATCAGAAGAAGTTTTAGTTTTTAATAGAGGAATGTAACCCGTTTATATTTCCTGTCATTGACAAGGAATGCCTGATTTTGTTTCATGTTATTTATTTATTTATTCATTTTTTGCTGTTTCTTCTGCTTTCTAGCTTTTGCTCTAAGAAATATTTTTACTTTGATCCCTCGTCTTTTCTAGTAATTTGAAAAGTAGAAGGTGTATCTTAAATTCTAAAATACTTGACTGTATATTACCCTAGTTATCAGTGTCACAAATAATGACACTGTCACTCAGGATCTGTAAACCCTCTCTCCAAGGGGAACAAAATTTACAAATATATAAGCAAGCAGTAACTACAAATATTCACTTATACTCAATTCATTGTTATGATCAATTTTCTTATTTCAACCACTTCTTTTTTAATAAGTTCACATTTTAAGACCTCTTTCCTCCAGAGGACTTATTTAATTTTTTAAAAATCATTTCATTCTTGGGCTTCCCTGATGGTGCAGTGGCTAAGAATCCACCTGACAATGCAGGGTACACGGGTTTGAGCCCTGGTCCGGAAAGATCCCACATGGTATGGAGCAACTAAGCCCATGTGCCACAACTACTGAGCCTGAACTTTAGAGTTCAGGCTCTAAACCAAACCGCAAGCCACAACTACTGAGCCCACGTGCCACAACTACTGAAGCCCGCGCGCCTAGAGCCCGTGCTCCACAACAAGAGAAGCCACACAATGAGAAGCCTGTGCACCGCAACGAAGAGTAGCCCCTGCTCATCACAACTAGAGAAATCCCGCAAGGAGCAACGAATACCCAATGCAGCCAAAAATAAAATAACTTTTTAAAAAAATCATTTCATTCTTTATTCTCTTTCTACACATTGGCAGAGCTTCTTAAGTTGCTTCCCTTATCACTGATTTCATTTTCTATAGTTTTAATTCTACACTTCAGTGCTTCAAATGCTGATTTTAACTGATTTAATTAATTTAAACCCCTTTATTTCATGTAGCTTTTTTTAATTACATCTGATTTCTCTGTAAAAAGGTTTTCAACTAATTTGTTTGTCTTCTCTCAGCTTAGATCTTCTATATCACAGAGTCTATGTTTTCCTGATTTTTAAAGAACACAAAACAGAAATCTTCTAATGCTTACTTACTTCTCTTTCCTACTTATCGTTCCCATATTAGGGTATTTTCTATTCACATAACCTTGAAAAAGGAGTGGTATGACTAATCTTGGAGAACCCCTCTAATCAAGATATGTGGTGATTCCCTTCCCTATCCACCTAGTTCTTATACTGTCTGTAATGTAGTTCAATGTTAAAAAGTGATAATTGACATCCTTGCCTTGTTCATTCTTGCAGTAGATATACCACAGTGTCCCCAATAAGCATACTTCTGACTTCTGAACTGATATACATATATTTGGTTTCATATTAAGAAACTTTCCACCTATTTACATGTTATGGAGTGATTCTATCAAGATGTTGGATTTTGCCAAATGCTCTTTCAAGCTTTTATGGCGAACATCAATAGATTTTTTTTCTTCCTAAAAATATTAATATGATAAATTACATTAGTGTGTGTGTGTGTGTGTGTGTGTGCATGCACCAATTTTCTAGTGATATCCAGTCTTTTATTTACTATAGATACATTGGCTTGAGTTAGAATCACACAGTGTCGTTGCCTAATAATCTAAGGCAGACTTATTCTTGGACATTCTAATGCTATCTATAGCATTTTCATTATAATAAATAGCGAATTAAAAACTAGAAAGTCCACAATGCACTCTTCAGTCAATAGGGGACTTTTTTCCCTTAGCACTTTGTGTTTTACTGTCAAAGAAGCATAGTCATTTCAAGTTACATATTCTTTTTCCCCATAAAAATATATTCTTATTTTTGATTAAGTCCTTAAGTTTAATTATTAATTTCAATTTAATTAACTTAATCTACCAGTCTATTATTAATCTGTTCTTAGGGTCTCCATGCACTTAAATCGATAATATTGCTTTTCCCTACTAGAATATCATGAAATTAACAATTTTTTTCAGAACCTAAAAAGTGAGTGGCATATATATGATATTTTAATTGTGGATTTTTGCTTCTGGCTCTTCTAATGACCTGACAATATAATCTTTGAAAAGTAAAAATATGTCTATTTGTACATGAGCCATATAAAAGTATTTACCTAAATGACAAAAATGCTAAATAAATCATTTACTTGAGATTTTATAAAAATACAAAATTGAATATAAACTATCTCTAGATATAGTTTATCTAAAAATTTCCCAGCAATTTCCTACTCCTCTTTGCTTCAAGTTTAAGAACCTTAAGCAGATTACCCTAGAAAATATAAAATAGCACTACAAGTGTTGTGTTACAAATGTTTAAAATATACTAAACATATTTTGAGCTTGCCAGAAAGTAGGAAAGTCCCTGCAGATCAGTAAACAAACAGGAAGCTAAAAGCTAAAGTTGTCATCATGAACTGACACTGGTTTGAGATTTTAACAACTACATGGTGTACAGGATGAGGCCTTGGACCCAAGGAAGGACTAGAAAAAAACAGTGACATAAAGGCAGTCACTGGTACCTTATTCCCTTCACCCCCTCAAGTATTGCTTCCCTTTCTTTTCTTCTACCGGACTTTCCCAGACCACTTTCCTCCATAGCTATTTTCTCTGCTAAGTTCCTAAATTCTGGTGTTGCTTTTACTTCGTTATCAATTGTTTTCTATTAAAATTATTAATTATTTGTTAAATGTTTCTGATCATTTTCTATTAAAATTAATAACTTATTTGTCTATAAATTGACAATTAAGTTATTAACTGAGAAAAGATGAGTGTTTGATTGTAATCTCCACCAACAATAACCCCTATTCTTGTCCAGGAAATTGATGCATTATAACTAGAAATGGAAGGAATGAGATGAATAATGTGGAAGAAAATTAAACACAGCAGCTAAAGAGTTAACAGAGGGGAAGAAAATACAGTGTTCTTGTCCACTGGGCAACATGATCTGGACTTCTAACCTCCAGATTATTCTGTCTTTATTGAATGAAGGCACCACTACCCACCCACTTGTACAGGCCAGAAATTTAGAAATTGTCCTTTCCCTTTTCCTCAGTATCCAACCTATAACAAGGTGCTATCCATTTTACTTCTTAACTATCTTTCAAATCTATCCTCTCTATATACTATATCAGGTTTTCTCAACCTCAGAACTATTAATATTTCAGGCTAGATAGTTCTTTGTTGTGAGAAGTATCCCTATACACTGTAGGATGTTTTGGCAGAATTCTTGGCTTCTACCTACTAGATGCCAGTAGCAGCACCAAACCCCCCATCCTGTCTAGTGACAACCAAAGATGTCTCGAACATTGCCAAATATCCTTGGTTTGCAAAACAGCCCCCCAGTTGAGAATCACTGCCTTATACCAAGTTATTATCATTTCTTGCCCAGTATACTGCAATAGCTTCCTAGTGTGTCTCCCTGAATCCACCATATCACTGCATCCCATCCTGTAACTCATTCTCCATATGATAACCAGAGCGATATTCCAAATCCAATCTTACCAGTCCCTCCTTAAAGCACTACAGTGGCTCCCCATTTCTCTTAGAATAAAATCCAAAATCCTTACTACTGCTTTATAAGGTCCTAGCTCTCACTTCTCCAGATTCATCTTGTACCTCACTGTATCCTACTTCCCCTACTTCACTGCACTCTAGCCACACTGGCTACCTTTCAGTTCCTCAAATGGGTCATTCTCTCTCCAACCATTGGGCTTTGCCTCAACCCTCTGCCAGGAAGGTTCTTCTCCCACCTCTCATAACACTCTTAGAATAAGTAGATGCTATTTTTAAAATAATAATAACTATCTGGGGGGCTGTGGATTAAAAGCTGTAACCTAAAGAAAAAGTTGAATGCATTTTGATGGCTGGAAAAGAGGACACACTGTATCTGGGACAGAGTAGACAAAGATTAGTGATGACCAACAAGGAGAAAAGATAGAGGACAATGTGTCAAAAGAGTCACAAAACCTACTTTCTAGACCCTGTTCTATAACTAACCATGTGATTTGTTTTTAATCTATATACAGGAAAATTAACTTTTTTGTTGTCCAGTTCTATGCGTTTAAACAAGTAACCAACAGTACAATCAGGACACAAAACAGTTCCAAAACCCCCAAAATTCTCTGGTGCTGGCCCTTCATAGTCAAACACCTCCCCACACCAGCCCTTGGCAACAACTGACCCATTCTTTGTCCTACACTTTTTCCTTTTCCTGAGATTCATACTTAATCTGAGTCTTGTTTCTTCAGTCATGAAATTATATACACACACATACACATACACACACACACACACACACACACACACACACACACACACACCATGAGGAGATGGTATATATACATACCATCTTCTTTATATTAAAATATTAAGCTACTTATGATGATTGTCTGCCATGGCTAAAAAACCTGGTGTATGTTAAGCATCCTGTCCAGGTTCATATTTAGAAAAGGCTTTCTTTGAATTTGTGGCTAATGCCCAAGTTTTGGAATTCTGCATCTTAGACTTTCAGTCTTCTCCAGAAGGATGGCTCCATCTCGGATTTCTCTGTGCTACCTTGGTGGGCCTGTAACTTTGCTTAGTCCTACAAAGCTATGAGCTCCAGAATGTTCCTAACCTCTCCTGTGGTTGTCCTTCCTCAGTGGACCACACTGCAGTAGCTTGAGCAGCTGACTGCAATTTTCTTTTCAGCAGTATTTGCTGGGGGGGGGGAGGGGCGTTCCAAGCTTGTTCTAGCACTTTGCTCTTTATGAACATAGCTTATCACTGAATGTCTAAAGGTAATACTGAAGATACTGTTAAGTCAACAGTCAACTGAAGGAGAGTCAAGCCTCACATCCCCATAGATGATCTAATATGAAAAACTCACTGCCTTGTCTCATAGAGTTGTTACACTAATAAATCACAAGAATGCTATATATAACATTATAAGGATTTTAATAAATGCATCTGACAAAATCATTCATAATTCTCTTAACAGTGTAACAGATTAGGTATAAGTGTAATTGTTTGAATAACTAGGTCTTAAGGTATTGATTAACTAATTAATGTCTCCCTAAAATAAGGCCTCTAATGGTATACTACAGGAGTCTAAACTTGGCCCTACCCTATTTACATATTTTAGTTAATGAATGGCTAAAGACACAGAAGCACGATTACTAAGTTTATAAATGTCATAGCTAGTAGGGGTAGTTAAAAAAAATTTATTAGAATCATACTTCAAAAAATATCAACATAAATCAATAATATGAAACAATGTAGACAAACTAATATGCTGAAATGTAATAGGAAGGAAAAAGAGATCAACTACAAAAATATAGAAAGAGAGAGACCTAGTTTGACAACAGCTCACATAGTAATATCTGGGCATATTAGTAGATTACAAATTCATTATAAGTCATTAATGTGACATGACTTAATTTAAAAAGTAAAAACACACTATTACATTGCTCTTTTCAGGTTCAGTTATAAACTCCATGTTACCAATTCCAGCAGTCAGTTCTCAACCTCATTTTTCACCTCCTAGCAGCATTTAACAAAGGTGATCATCCATCGTTTTTGTACCACTTTCCTTTTCCTTGCTTGACATTCTCTTGGCTCTCCTCCTACTCACTGGTTGCTCTTACCAGCTTCCTTTAGTACTGATGACTCCCAAATTTATATCTCCAGTCCAAACATTTCCATTGAAATCCAAACTCTTAAATGCATCATCAGCCTCATAATCGTAGAAACCCTACTTCCCTACCCAAATTAGCTTTTCCTATAGTCTTCCCCATCTCAGTAAACAGCAATTTTATCCTTCCAATTGCTCAGGCCAAAATCTTTGAGTCATTCTTGATCTTTTTTATTTCCATACCCTATATTCATTCCATCAGTAAATCCTTTTGACTCTGTCTACAAAATCTGACCACTCCTACCACCTGCACTGCTCCATCATGTCCCCTTGGGATTGTTACAGTCATCTCCTAAATGGTCTCCCTACTTCCAACCTTGAAACCTCATCCCCACAATCTATTCTCAGTACTGCAGCCAGAGAGATCCTTTAAAAACACACATTTATTCAACATTCATTCTAAGACTATTTACTGAGATCCATCCATGTGCAAGGCACTGTTTTAGGTACTTAAAATATGTATATCTGTGAACAGAAGAGATAAAAGTTGCTGCCCTCCTGAAGCTTTTGTATCTTGGCAGAGGATAGATAATAAACTATATATATAGTAAATAAGTAAACTACATGGTGGCTCCATAAGTGCTATGTGAAAAAAATAGAGCAGGTAAAAAGAAGTGGCGCCAGGAAAAAAGAGCAGGGGTTGTAGATTTAAATGGGAGATGAGTCTAGACTTCATTGGCAAAGTAACCTTTGAGCAAAGACCCGAAAGAGGTAAGAACTTAGCCATGCAGGCATCTGGCGGAATAGCATTCCAGTCAGATGTTAGTATTAAGAATGCATAAAATATTATTTTTGGTTCTTTCAACCTTCAACTGACCACATGATGGGCTGAAAGACACAAAATTTAAACTTGTTTTTATCTATATATTATTGTATTTTAATTTTTAATAATATCCTAATAAGCCAGAAGTGCTTTTTCAGAAATGATAAATGAAGTATCAGAAACCACTTATGCAGGAAAGATTTAAGTCTTTTTCCAAGATTCAATTAGGAACTTTTTCTTTCATTTCATGGAGTTTCTTTTATGGCCCATAAAATGCAGTTAGAGAGGCCTGTATTTTTTTGATATGCACACATGGCATATCTAACGCTCAGGAAAAAACTGCAAGTGCATCAAACACGGGAGATCACGTGGATTTAGGAAAGATTTTTCAAATATTATACAAATACTGACTGATTTTTCAGATTAAGTTAGTTATAAAACTTAGGATAAAGCAAAGTAATCAGATTTATTAACACAATAAAATGAGTCCAAAATTGTGAATTTTTAAAAGCTTGTTTGTTTCTACCTAATTGGATAAGACACTACAGCACAGTGTTTGTTTTTACCTTCCGGTGGCCTGTTGGATGTTGCCACAACGACGACCCCGTTTTTGAACAGATTTTCAAAAAGCTGTTTCAGAATCATGGCATCAGCAATGTCAGTGACCTATGGACAGCAATACATTTGTTTTATTTTAATTTCACTTCTGCTCTAACAAATTTGCTAATGGCTCATCCTTTTTTAAAAAAAAAAAAATAGAAGTGAATTCCAAGAGAAAAATTCTAATTATCATGAAGAAAAGAGTAGATAATTAAAAGCATGAAAGCCTGCAGTCTTTAAACTTGACTCTTCTTTTTTGCAAGCCTATCATTTCTATCCAAATTATCAACTGATTCTATGTTAACTTATTTTATAGAACTACAGGTGGAAAGCACAGATAATTGTCCTAAACATCTAGGAAGTCTAACTAATTAGAACTAACATGACCAACTCCCCCCTCCTACTCCCATCACAGCCTCCCTCCCCAAATAAAGAAGAGAGAGAAAAAAAGAAAAAAAAAAATACACAGGCTATTTTGAGATTTCTAATACCTTTCTGGCAAAGGTCCCTGAAAAGGTGACTTTAAATGGTCATGGGACTTTAGAAATAAGGACAAGTAGCCAGTGAGACATAATCAGCTGCTGTTGAAAATAGAATGATATGACATAGATACTATTGTGCAATTGTTGCACAAAACAATTCAACAGATGGCCCATCACAAAAATAAGCAATTTCATTGTTCTTTTTAAGTGCCTTCTATTACTGTCCATGAATAATCAAAAGGCACTGCAGTCACTTCCAGCACAGCCAGCCTCTGCTAACCTTCCCAAACACAAATATTCCTTCTACCAAAAAAAAAAACAAAACCTTACAAGAATGGTTAACACAGTGCTTTAAAAAAAAAAGCTTCTGACAAAACCAGAAATGCATAATGCAGATAACACTATTTCATCTAAGTTACAGACATACATATAACCACTGATCTTTTCTAAAATTATTTTTAAAAATCCACAATTAGCAAGTAAGCTTAATGGTAACTTTGTTGTTTTTTTTTTTAATCCCAAAAAATAGAGAGAGGCTCAAGAGGGAGGGGATATGGGGATATATGTATGCATATAGCTGATTCACTTTGTTGTACAGCAGAAACTAACACAACATTGTAAAGCATTTATACTCCAATACAGATGTGAAAAAAAATAATAATAAAAATTTAAAAAAGAGCTCCTGAAAAAAAAAATCCCCAAAAATACAGAAACTAGGGAGGGTAGGAAGTTGACTTCAAAAAATAAATATATAGTGAAGATTGATGTTAATCATTGCACCTTCCCCTAAGAATATAATAACATGGGTTTTATATTCTCCCAATGTAAAAATGCTTTGATCTTCCTTTGACAGCACATTTTAGATAATCTCAATAAAACTTATTTTATATTCACAAAATATATCACACAATATATATCACATTGTTTTTTTTGTTTGTTTGTTTTGTTTTTTTGCAGTACGTGGGTCTCTCACTGTTGTGGCCTCTCCCGTTGCGGAGCACAGGCTCCGGACGCGCAGGCTCAGCGGCCATGGCTCACGGGCCTAGCCACTCCGCAGCATGTGGGATCTTCCTGGACTGGGGCACGAACCCGTGTCCCCTGCATCGGCAGGCGGACTCTCAACCACTGCGCCACCAGGGAAGCCCCACATTGTTATTTTTAAACCATGTTAAAGTACATAGAAACTAGTGGAATTCTTTCAAATTAGATCATAATACTAAAAGTTACCAACTAAATGGTTATAACACTATGAACAATAACAACCTGGGTGACAGAGGTCTAAATCACTTTTCTCTTTCAGCTGGTATCTTACTCAAAAGTTCAATTATTTCCTTTCCACCTGAACAAAACCAAACCAAACCAGGATATGGGAATGTGCAGATCTTTTTTTTTTTTTTTTGCTGTTTCAGGCTATAACTTTAAAATATTAACTAAAAACCTACTGAAGATTCCTTAAATTAAAAAGACTTCAGGAACTTACAAAGTGGTGATTAAAATCAAAAGGAAAGTGGTACTGATATTATTTAATTTGGAGCTTAGGATCACTGTCAAATTTTGCTTCCGCCAAAACACTCACAGAGAAGGCCCTTTTCAAATGCTTAAACACCAGTGGCATTTCTGATGAGAGGACAGAACAAGCTTGCAAATTCTAGAAGCAACTGCACTTTTAAATTGGATTCCCAATGCACTGACTTTTAAAAAGAATGATATCAATTAAAATCACCCAATTTTAGAGAATAAAAATGATCATTTGACTATCTCGCTGAGGTTCTTGAAAAAAATAAAAATAGCTTTTGTGCCCTAAGGTTCAGAAAAGTGAAGGGATGTTTAGCTTATAACACTGTACAAAGGTTTAAACTGAAAGTTGAAGAAAGCAAACAATAAGGACTTGTGGGTGCATTATCATTTGTTGTTTTTGTATTACAGAATGTTTTTGCTCTAGCAGAGTAAATTAACTTGGAGAAGCTATGGCTAATTAATAAAGCAGGAGTCACTTGGTGTAGCCGGGTGCCAATGTATACTCTTTTGATCTTGTCCCTGCACTTGTTCAGCTTTGCTGGGGAACAGAAATTTTACAGTATAAGTGAACAGAAGACAATTGGCCACACATTCTTGAAGAGCGAGCTTTTTCAGCACCCAGCATTTCATTACCACCAGGAACAAAAGAGAAGCCTACAGATTACCACTAAGGGTAGTCTGCTAATACAGAGAGTGGAGACATTTCATTAGCATTAAAGAGAGAAGATTTTTTATGACCTAGAGTTGCTTTCCATTATGACTCACTTAAGTAAAAAAAGGGAAAAAAAAAATCTAACTGTTAATTTACATGTGTAAGTGCTTGAGTCTCAGTCATCCACTGATTGGTACAGTGCCATGTAATGAGTGACAAACATAAGCATGCATTATTAGTAATTAGTATTAGCACAGAAATAAGCATCTATTTTTATTAGCAGTTTTTAATAGCTTTCCTGTTTTATAAAAACGGTCAAAATTATTTTTTAAATGATATTGATAGCTTACAGAGGAGAATTTTGAATGATATTCTGCTCATCAGAATTCTTTTTTTTTGGGGGGGGGTGCATATTAGTAAAACATCTAACCAGTGTCCCTAAAAAGAGACATGAAAAAATAACATTTTTAAAAAATTTGTTCTCCTTCAGTATTCTGATATCTTCAGAATCACAAATGGTTTAATAAGAAATGTTAATATTCAAAGAGAATATAATGAAGACCCTAAAGAAAACTTTATTCTTTTATTTCAGTAATTAAAACACATAAAAACATCCTATCTACAAATTTCTCAAACAAGATAAGAATACTGCATCTATCACACGTAAAACTGAAATACTACACTTAGTAAAGATGACCAAGCTAATGAGGAATACCTTCTGCAAATGTAATCCGAATGCTACGAAAACATAATCTTAAAAATGCCCTAAATTCAAGAGAAAAGACTATATTCTTATTTTTAAGCAGCAACAATTCCTATTCATCCCCCTAGTAAAATAAATATTATACTAATTAACATCACCTAATGGCCAATAATAACTAGTTAAAAATCAAGACCACTAATAGGATTCAATTTGAAAAGTGAAGTGGTGATTGCAGACATACTGTTGTTAAGATTAAAGTGCCTAAAAAATTCTTTGCTAGTAAATCAGCAATGTATCGTACTAGGCTTAATAGGCTTAAGGATAATTTTTAAGTTCCATCATTAAAACATCTACTAAAAGCCCACCCAGTTCTAGGTCTGTATATTTAAACACATAATAGAAGACATATAGCAAAGAGAACACATAACATAGCTTTTACTACTAGTGAATAGGAGCACTGATGATGGATTCAAATGTAGTTACCAGCTGTATGATCTTGGAAAAGTCACTTAACCTCTCTGACCCTTAATTCCCTCATCAATCCAATAAAGGCAGTAATAACAACTACTCTGCAAAATCGTTACAATACATATGGTAAATCCTCAAGAGATGTTGATTATGACTGTTACCTATATATGTTACATATGCTAGGTTAAGTCCTTATTATTTACGTATAGCTATACAGAATTTTAGCTGTAGATGGAATGATACATAGCATAGTACAGTAGTTAGGAACACAGAAAGCACTCAGTAAAGAGTAGGTAATATTATTACAGAATATACTAATAGATAAAATAAAAGCTTTCTAATAAATAAATGGGCATTGAATCAAACAGTTCATAAAAGATGGATATTAACAGTAAGCAAATAGATATTAAAAAAATCAACCATAATATTACTTAAAGAAATATACATTAAAACAATGAGATCCCATTTTTCACCTATTAAATTAGACAAAAATGTGAAGATAATTTAGAATGTTGACAGGAAAAAATGCAGGTTGTTATATATAAGGGAAGTGGGACTTAGTTGGGGGACTACTTCAACAGTAGTTGAACTACTGTTGAACTAGTAGTTGAAACTACTTTTATTCATTCATCTGTTCACTCATTATTATTGTTCATTAATTCATTCTCAAGCACTGTTCTAGACATTTCAGATACGTCAATTAGCAAAACAAAGATTCCTGCCTTCAAGTTTACATTCCTGTAGAGAAATAATGATAATAAGCAATAAACACAATAAATAAGTAAATATATGTCAGAAGGCAATATATGTTATAAAAAAAGGAGGGTAAGGGGAATTAGAAGAGTGGGGGGTCAATGGCAAATTGCAATTTTAAACAGGGTTTAGGCCTTGTTAAGGAAGTAATTGAGCAAAGATCTGAAGAAGTAAGAGTTATCCTGATGGACGTATGGGGGAGGTTATTCCATGCAGAAACTGCAAAGGCTTGGCTTGTTTGTTCTAAATTGTACAGATGTTGGGGATCAGAGCGCTGGTACAGCAACATTCTGGGTTATCATTTTACCCTTTTGATTTTTAGAAAAGGGGGACAAGTAGAGATCTGGACTTGCAATTAATCCAGTTTTGATGTGCTAGAGGAGCTTCTCTAAGACCAGTGAAAGATAGTCCAGGATACTGAAACTAGGAAATCTAGGCTCTGCTCAGTGATCTCTCTGCCCTTAGGCGACACATTCTTGCCCTTAGATTCTCGCTTTCCCTGGCTCTTCTCCACAAGGGGTATATGCAAATATTGGTCTTTTCTTGCATGCAGTGGTAAGCTCCAAGGTTCAAGTTTCGTACTTCAGGGGAAACAAAACAGCAAGATTATTAACATTTTTCATTCTAGGACATTTAGGCCAACTTTGCTCAAGGGAAGAGGGTCAACACTAACATACTAGAACGCTACACTGAAATTTGCGAGCAAATAAAAGCAATCAATTTGTTTTTCGGTCTTGTTCTGTTGTCTCTGTGCATATTTTCTTCAGCACCCTGCTGAGAAAGAAGCATTTGGTATAACACCCACTATTAACTACAGTTCCCTAATCTATGAAGAAAATAGGATTGGAAAAAGTAGGGAGCATTGAGTGAATCTGAAAGTATAGGAGATAATGTTAGAGAGGAAGCAGCGGGGGGGGGGGGGGGGGGGGGGTTTGAGCAAGGGTAATGACACCATTTTATACAGCATAATATATCCCACCTTCAAGTTTAAGCCCTTTTAAGTTGGGTTTTCTGTTACCTGCAGGCAAAAGCATCCTAGTAGATACCTCATCTCTTTGCTTTTCTTGGGCTTTGGTTCATCAGGTAAACCTCCTTCCATTAGAGGTAACAGATTTTATATTAAGGAAGGTGAGATTTCCTCACAGTACTCCTATTTATTCTTTTCTAGACCATAGGGAAATCCTTCTTGACATAGAAGATAAGAGCAAAACATGAATTGAATAGTTCCTTTCTCATCAAGACTCTTTGCAAGAAACAGGCACAGGAGATTCAGCTAAACATAAGGGGTTTATACTTGAGACCTCAGGATGGAACAGCACTGAAAGCACCTCCTGGGAACAGGAACTGGAGATTGGCATGAAATTACAGGTAGCTCTGCAGCTGCCTAGGGAGCACCCTGGTATTCCTCCCCCTAATGTGATTCAGCTCCTTCCTATGTCTCTTTGTTCCTGTCTCATTACTAAGTGGGCACTTCCCTCTGCATCTTTTAGTTCAAATACATGAGAAAAAGTATATGATTGGCTCAACCCCCAGGCCACACCACACAAGTCCAAGGTTGTTGACAAGCTTGTGGACTGGCTACTCATAGATCAGATGTCCAGACATGATCCATTTGACTGTGGGACAGATAGGGTTCTGTAGTATGGAATAAGGTCTTTAAGACAACTGGGATGAATGACTAAGTGAATGAATGAATATCAAACCAACTCTGGATAAGGCAGGAGATGACAAACAGAGCCATCACATCCACTTTCTTCTCTTCGTTAGCAAGAAACATTTTATGAGCAAGGGGTCTGTCTCCCTCTTGATCTCCCTTACACATCCTTAATATATAATTTGAAAAATCCTTTTTGTTGCCTTATATTTCTTTTACAAGATTTGGTTCATCCTGATAGATAGTTGCTTTTGTTTCCTTCTTCCCAACCATGTATCAATCTTCTAAAATCTGAACTCAATGGAGAATGCCCAGAGCAACCACACAGGTTTCCGTTAGGACCTCACTATCAGGGTGGCATTATGTCTTTCATGGGCCCTTTAACCTTCAGAAGCCCCTTCCTCAATTAAAAAATAAATTTACTTAAAAATATATATATATAAATATACATATATACATAAATTATATTTTATAACTGTGTTGGTATAAGACAAATATAGTACAGATGCAGACAGATACAGGCTGGATTCATTATTGACATATTCATTTCTTCTTCAAATTTTAAAAGAATTTAAATTAAAATATTTTCATGGGCCCCTAAAACTATCATGGACCCTCAGCACCATACCTATTGTGCCTAATGGGTAATTTGGACCTGCTTGCCATAAATCTTCTCAGGATCTGCTTTGCACAACCATACTTTTATCTTTTCCTAATCTTCTTAAACAGTCTTGCCAATGGTCCTCATGTCACAGAAACATGCCAATCATTTCTCAGAATGTTTTTTTTTTTTTTTTTATTTGAAGTGGGCCTCTCACTGTTGTGGCCTCTCCCGTTGTGGAGCACAGGCTCCGGACGCGCAGGCTCAGCGGCCATGGCTCACGGGCCCAGCCGCTCCGCGGCATGTGGGATCTTCCCGGACCGGGGCACGAACCCGTGTCCGCTGCATCGGCAGGCAGACTTTCAACCACTGCGCCACCAGGGAAGCCCTCAGAATGTTTTAAAATTCACATTTTTTAAGTTAAGGGTAATGAGTTTTACCTGATACCTAAGAAATTCTGATGCCTTTATATTCCTCATATACATGATGGAAATAATAATAACTATTTAATAGAATTAAATGAAGTAAGGATGTAAAAACACTTTGTAAACCCTGAATTACTTTACAAAGGTTGGGTATTAATATACTTTTAAATTTTTAATTTCAATACCTTAATCAAAAATTTAACTGTGATGGATGAAGGAACAAGATAAAACCCCAGAAAAACAACTAAATAAAGTGGAGATAGGCAACCTTCCAGAAAAATGATAGTGAAGATGATCCAGGACCTTGGAAAAAGAATGGAGGCAAAGATCGAGAAGATGCAAGAAATGTTTAACAAAGACCTAGAAGAATTAAAGAACAAACACCTAGAAGAAATAAAGAACAAACAAACAGAGATGAACAATACAATAACTGAAATGAAAACTACACCAGAAGGAATCAATAGCAGAATAACTGAGGCAGAAGAACAGATAAGTGACCTGGAAGACAGAATGGTGGAATTCACTGCTGCGGAACAGAATAAAGAAAAAAGAATGAAAAGAAATGAAGACAGCCTAACAGACCTCTGGGACAACATTAAACACAACAACATTCGCATTACAGGAGTCCCAGAAGGACAAGAGAGAGAGAAAGAACCCAAGAAAATATGTGAAGAGATTATAGTTGAAAACTTCCCTAACATGGGAAAGGAAATAGCCACCCAAGTTCAGGAAGCGCAGAGAGTCTCAGCCAGGATAAACCCAAGGAGAAACACGCCGAGACATATACTAATCAAATTGGCAAAAATTAAAGGCAAGGAAAAATTATTGAAAGCAACAAGGGAAAAATGACAAATAACATACAAGGGAACTCCCATAAGGTTAACAACTGATTTCTCAGTAGAAACTCTACAAGCCAGAAGGGAGTGGCATGACATATTTAAAGTGATGAAAGGGAAGAACCTACAACCAAGATTACTCTATCCGGCAAGGATCTCATTCAGATTTGACGGAGAAATCAAAAGTTTTACAGACAAGCAAAAGCTAAGAGAATTCAGCACCATCAAACCAGCTCTACAACAAATGCTAAAGGAACATCTCTAAGTAGGAAACATAACAGAAGAAAAGGACCTACAAAAACAAACCCATAATAATTAAGAAAATGGTAATAGGAACATACATATTGATAATTACCTTAAATGTGAATGGATTAAATGCTCCAACCAAAAGACAGGCTTGCTGAATGGATACAAAAACAAGAGCCCTATATATGCTGTCTACAAGAGACCAACTTCAGACCTAGGGGCACATACAGACTGAAAGTGAGGGGATAGAAAAAGATATTCCATGCAAATGGAAATCAAAAAAAAAGCTGAAGTAACAGTACTCATATCAGATAAAATAGACTTTAAAATAAACAATGTTACAAGAGACAAGAAAGGACACTACATAATGATCAAGGGAGCAATCCAAGAAGAAGATATAACAATTATAATTATATATGTACCCAACATAGGAGCACCTCAATACATAAGGCAACTGCTAACAGCTATAAAAGAGGAAATCGACAGTAACACAATAATAGTGGGGGACTTTAACACCTCACTTACACCAATGGACAGATCATCCAAACAGAAAATTAATAAGGAAACACAAGCTTTAAATGACACAATAGACCAGATAGATTTAATCGATATTTATAGGACATTCCATCCAAAAACAGCAGATTACACTTTCTTCTCAAGTGTGCATGGAACATTCTCCAGGATAGATCGCATCTTGGGTCACAAATCAAGCCTCAGTAAATTTAAGAAAACTGAAATCATATCAAGCATCTTTTCTGACCACAATGCTATGAGACTAGATATCAATTACAGGGGAAAAAAATGTAAAAAACACAAACACATAGAGGCTAAACAATACGTTACTAAATAACCAAGAGATCACTGAAGAAATCAAAAAATACCTAGAGACAAATGACAACAAAAACACAATGATCCAAAACCTATGGGATGCAGCAAAAGCAGTTCTGAGAGGGAAGTTTATAGCAATACAAGCTTACCTCAAGAAACAAGAAAAATCTCAAATAAACAATTTACCCTTACACCTAAAGGAACTAAAGAAAGAAGAAAAACAAAACCCAAAGTTAGTAGAAGGAAAGAAATCATAAAGATCAGAGCAGAAATAAATGAAATAGAAACAAAGAAAACAATAGCAAAGATCAATAAAACTAAAAGCTGGTTCCTTGAGAAGATAAACAAAATTGATAAACCATTAGCCAGACTCATCAAGAAAAAGAGGGAGAGGACTCAAATCAACAAAATTAGAAATGAAAAAGGAGAAGTTACAACGGACACAACAGAAATACAAAGCATCATAAGAGACCACTACAAGCAACTCTATGCCAATAAAATGGACAACCTGGGGCTTCCCTGGTGGCACAGTGGTTGAGAGTCCGCCTGCCGATGCAGGGGACATGGGTTCGTGCCCCGGTCCAGGAAGATCCCACATGCCGCGAAGCAGCTGGGCCCGTGAGCCATGGCCACTGAGCCTGCACGTCCGGAGCCTGTGCCCCACAACAAGAGAGGCCACAACAGTGAGAGGCCCACGTACTGCAAAAAAAAAAAAAAAAAAAAAGGACAACCTGGAAGAAATGGACAAATGCTTAGAAAGGTATAACCTTCCAAGACTGAACCAGGAAGAAACAGGAAATATGAACAGACCAATCACAAGTAATGAAATTGAAACTGTGATTAAAAATCTTCCAACAAACAAAGTCCAGGACCAGATGGCTTCACAGGTGAATCCTATCAAACATTTAGAGAAGAGCTAACATCTATCCTTCTCAAATTCTTCCAAAAAACTGCAGAGGAAAGGAACACTCCCAAACTCATTCTGTGAGGTCACCATCACCCTGATACCAAAACCAGACAACGGTACTACAAAAAAAGAAAATTACAGACAATATCACTGATGAATACAGATGCAAAAATCCTCAACAAAACACTAGCAAACAGAATCCAACAACACATTAAAAGGATCATACACCATGTTCAAGTGGGATTTATCCCAGGGATGCAACGATTCTTCAATATACGCAAATCAATCAATGTGATACACCATATTAACAAATTGAAGAATAAAAACCATATGAAAAAAAATTTAACTGTGACAAATACCTGATAACTGTGGCAAAAGGAGAAGGTACTGAGTCGTGTATAAGTTTATTTTGCTTTAAAAAGTTGACACAATACAAGTAACATATAGAAATAGTGCTTTGTTCACATCACTTGTTTCCCTGTTTCAATAAAACTTCTGTTTCTAAATGGAAAAAAAATTTACCTGTGTCGATTCAATTTTGTTTAGAGATATTTTGGTTAAAAGACTCATAATGAGAAACCAAGAGAAATGGCCTTCACTGATTCAACACTGACTTTTGTTGTTGAAGTCCACATAACTGCTAACTTGGTGCTATTTTTAGAACTAAATGAGGCCCTTCTCTTTCTGCAGTACACCAGTGTACTTAGTGTACCTTCAGAGTAGCAGAGGAACATCTCTTTTCCATAAGCCTTTCTTTTGAAGACCTTTGTAGTTCTACAATACAAAGTGTGAATGCCAGGCTGTCTGAATATGATTGAAGGGAGAAAGAAATTAAAATTCCTCCTCCCCAGATGGTTCAGTATAACACCATTCCTGGTAAAAATTCTCCTTTCTCCTCTATCATAAATCGAGACCACTGTTAGCTATGAGTATCGAGTTGCTAGAGGAGACCTACATGCCTCATTTGGGTTAAAGGCATCCTGGCCACATCATCTTCCCACTAACCCAGGTTTCTAGGCACAGAAGAACAGGAGATAACTCACTACCAATTTAAATGCATTATTTCAGAGAATCTTAAAACTGGAAGAAACTTTAAAATTCAACTAGGGCAATTTCCTCACTTCATTACAAATACACTGTGAGGCTTAGATGAGATGTATGAATCACTCAGGGCCTGCCTCAGGGTAGGCATATAACAAATGTTAGTCTGCTACTCCTGAAAGTTCTCTGGGCCTTTATTCTAGGCAATGAGACAGGAGTTTCTGCACTCAGCCCCAGAAATATTTTTTCAAAAGCTTTGGGTGTGATGCCCTGTTTTTAAGCTTATATTCAGTCCTTGTGGATTTTTCTATTTTCATTCCAATAATCAATTGCTCTTATGGTAAGCAACTTAGAAAAACCAACTATTACATTTTATAACTACTAAAAAGAGCAGTCAAATAAAGAGAAAGTAATTCTTAACCTAGAGTATCTTCTATTATTATTATTGTTACTGTTATATTATTAATTACTACTATTATAACACTGGACATGACGTAGGATACAGAATAAGCATAAGACATGGTGTTTGCTTTGATGCGTTGTTCTCATAAGAAATAAAGATCAGGAAATAATGTACTACCAATTTAAATGCACAATTTTGAATCCTAAAACTAGAACAAATTTTAAAATTTCAACTAGGGGGGAAAAAGAAATTTCAACTAGGGCAATTCTCTTCCTTCATCACAGATAAGTGGTGAAGCTTAAATGAGATGTGTGAATCACCTGTTTCTTTTTAATAACACTTTTAAAAAACAGTCAAACACCTTTAAAGACATTATTTTGTAATAATTATATTATCTCCATCGTGGTGTAGGGGAAATGTGAATCCATTGACTAGAATATAGGGGTAGGCAAACTTCCTATAAAAGGCAGAATAGTAAATATTTTAGGCTTTGCAAGCCATATACAGTGTCTGTTACATTTTCTTTTTCTTTTTTTAATGACCTTTTACAAATATAAAAATCTTCCTCTTCTCACTGGCCATACAAAAGCAGATGGGCCAGATTTGCCCTGTGCAAGCTGTGGTTTGCCGACCCCTGGACTAGATAATAAAATTAAAGTCATAAGAGATAATGTATTAAATCAATTTATAAAACTGATAAAATCAGGAACAGGATTTAAATACTCATACTTCCTTCAGTATACCATTCTACATCTATGAAACATCTCTACCTTACCTGAAATTCATCGAAACATAAAAGACTTGCTTCTTCACTGATTTCTTCAGCTATAGGAGCTATTGGATCGTATGATTTAGCCATGAATCCTGGTTTCCTTTTTGGCAAACTCTGTTTAAGGCGGTGTATTCCTTAAATGGATGAAGTTAAACACAAATCAAATATTGTATTAACAGTACATTATAGATAACGAAAACATATTTTTAAAATCTCTAAATGAAACAGAGTGTGAACATAAAAATGAAGTTTAAATTTCACATACAAACAAATATGATTATTGAGGTTGGTTGCAGTTTCTCCACCTCAAATAAGTTGTTCACATATTACTATATTCCCATGGTTGTAAGAACACTTTGTGGTCATTCCATCTCCACTCTTCAATCACTTCAGAGATGACAAAGTGATAGAATAGATGATCAGATTGTGACTGATGGATCAACACACAGATCTTAGCCCTGAGGATTTCAGAGATGCAGGCAAAGGAGGTGATCCTGTCCTCTATGTCTAGCATATCTAATCAGGATGTTCCCTTGTTTCCGGCCAGTCCCACTTCGTTCACTCTATGTTACTAAATGCTGAAAGTATTCTAAGAAAAGTAAAATATTCCTGCCCTGAGAAGGTTACAGTATAGCTAGTAAACAAATAATGCAAAGATGAAATAACATACACTTGACAAAGAAATAAAGCATACATACAAGAACAAACTGAATGCCTACATGCTAAGGTGACACAGAGGAAAAGGCCTAATCAAGAATAACTTTGTGAAACAGGTGAGGCTTAAAGATTTCTTATTGATCCTTAGTAGAAAGAGAAAATGCCTGACCTTCATAGAGTAACCTCTGTTCTCTGATTTGGAAGTAATGAATTTGTCTCTAGGACCAACTCTGGACACATTACTAATTGCTTCAATATAGCACAAAACAAATGAAACCAAATAAAATCTTACTTTTAGCAAAAATCTAATTTTTTAAAAGATTAAGAACTTTAAGATGAGGAAAATTATCTTGTAATGTCTGTCCATTTAAATCACTTCTTTCAGATCATTAACTTACTTTTGTGAACATCTAGCATGAAACCATGAAAATGAACCCGTTTTTTCCTCTTCATTTCCACATAAGCATAAAACATGTCCATCACCATTGTTTTCCCTGTACCTTAAAAAAAAAAAAACTATTAAACAGTATGTACTGATTGCTCTAATGATTGTTCATTAGCTTTGGGATAATGAAACCACACTCTGCTACTGGAAAGCTTAAGACTATGTTAACTTTTTTAAAAGCAGTGTTTATGTCTTATGCTAAACTACCTAAAAATAAAATGTTGATATTATTCTTTTCTGTTAAAATCCTGTTTTTAAGAAATACAACATTTAGTTAGCACTCCAGGGAGTATTTCCTCCAGAGAACTATGCTTTTAAACTGGCAAGATTTACAGATTATTCATTCTTCAGTTTCTCTTCCAAAAGGCACAGTATAAATAAAATAACTTTAATTAATTAATTATTTATTGGGCCATTACAAAGGATGAGGAACTGTCTTAGGCACTATAGGAAAATCTACCAGTGAAAAATAAGAAAATACAGATTAGCACCTAACATAAACACTGAAAATAAATAATAGATGTTAGAGCCGGAGAATTGCCAATTATAACACTTTTTTTAAAAAAAATTTATTTATTTGTTTATTTATTTTTGGCTGCATTGGGTCTTCGTTGCTGAGCGCAGGCTTTTTCCAGTTGTGGTGAGTGAGGGCTACTCTTCCTTGCAGTGCACGGGCTTCTCATTGCGGTGGCTTCTCTTGTCGTGGAGCACGGGCTCTAGGTGTGTGGGCTTCAGTAGTTGTGGCACGCAGGCTCAGTAGTTGTGGCTCGCAGGCTCTAAAGTGCAGGCTCAGTAGTTGTGGCGCATGGGCTTAGTTGCTCCATGGCTTGTGGGATCTTCCCCCACCAGGGCTCAAACCTGTGTCACCTGCACTGGCAGGGGGATTCTTAACCACTATGCCACCAGGGAAGTCCTATAACACTTTTTTAAAAAGCTGAGAATATTGACTTTCAAAATGAGGCTTACTTGAAGAAATTCAGATACAGTTAACCCTTATAATTAAATTATCTAATTTTCAGCACTCAAACTGTTAATCACTACGATCACATTAGTAATTGAAGAGTCAACAGCCTGAGCATTTCACAAGGCATGCACAGGAAGCCTATTCCCTCACAGAAAGCCCAGAGCTTTGGGGACACTGACAGTAGTCAAGTTTGGTTCACACCCAGCATTCCCCAGCAGGCAGGCCAGGGGATGCTGGTCTTGTCTCTCATCCTCACTGCTTCCTACACCACCACCTTACCAAAGCGTCCAGGCTCTCCTTGCAGGAGCTGCAATTATTATACTAACTTCAAAGGCAGCTCAGGAAGCAAGATTTGAGTCTTAAATCTGTTGAGCTTTCCTCCATTCCATAAGATGACTTTGGGCCATGCCATTTGAATTGTCAGAAAGTTTTTTGTATATGAAAATACAATTCACAGGACTTCCCTGGTGGCTAAGACTCTGCGCTCCCAATGCTAGGGGCCTGGGTTTGATCCCTGGTCAGGGAACTAGATCCTGCATGCAGGCTGCAATGCAGACCCAGCGAGCCAAATAAATAAATAAATAAAATTTTTTAAAAAAGAAAATACAATTCACCAGACAGATTTTTAATGAGAAGACCGCTTAGACTGAAAAGTAATTTTTTGCAAAAATATTCGGTACAAGTCTCTTGATATAGTGAGTGGCAGCAAATTTTATATCATTACATTTACACAAAGAAGTGAATTAATAAAGTTTCAAATTCTGCTGCATGAAGCATAGTATACTTATAGATCCAGAAAAGAAGTCATGAATTATCTAACAAAAAATGTGAACAATATATATTTGAACATAATCATTGTGCTCTTCTTCAAAAATGTGCTTAAAATGTAACAAAACCATCATATAAAAAGTTTCTGAAAATAAAAGCAAAAAGAAGAAATCATAAAGGAAAAAACTGATAAACTAGAATATGTAAAATTCAAACTTCTGAATATCAAAATCACCATAAATAAAATATTTTTATTTATTTAATCAACATATTTTCATTGAATGCCTACCATGTGTGAGGCCCTATTCTAGGTGCTTATTAGGAAACGGCAGTGAACAAAACTAACAAAAATCCCTATCCTCATGGAACTTGGCAGTTTAACATTATATATCTTTATATCTTTTCCTCATACACTGTTGGTGGGAATGTAAATTGGTGCAGCCGCTATTGAAAACAGTATGGCAGTTCAAAAAATTAAACACAGAATGACCATATGACCCAGCAATTCCACTCTTGGGTATATATCTGGAAACAATGAAAACACCAACTTGAAAAGATACATGCATCCCAATGTTCACAGCAGCACTATTTACAATAGCCAAGACGTGGAAGTAACCCAAGTGCCCATCAACAGACAACTGGATTAAGAAGATGAGCCCTATGTCACTCCAACTTTTAGCTTGGAGGCACCTTCCAGATTGCTGCACAGAGAAGGTGAATCCAAGTTAAACACCCAGGTCTGAGTGAGTTGAGTTAAGAGAGATCAGGATTATGGGAGTCCAAAATGCAGGTGAAATTTGCAAGGCAAAGTGCCAGAGAGGAGGAAGCTATATAATGAAAGAGCTCCAGAAACCAACAGGTGGACACTCTTGAGTCTTTGGCTGAATAATAGCTGCTCATGCGTAGGGTGATACTTCGTGATGTGAGGCAAGGGAAGCTGTATTATGAACCCCTAGGAAACTGAGTGATAAACAATTTCCAGAGATGTTGATACATACAACAACTTGAATGACTCTCCAATGAATTACACTGAGTGGGAAAAAAAAAAGCCAATCTTAAAAAGTTACATACTTTTTCATTTATATAACATTTTTGAAATGACAGAATTTTAGAAATGGAGAACAGATTAGTGACTGCCAGGATGTAGAAATGGAGGGTGGATATGTATGGTTATAAAATTATGGGCAATACAAGGGATTCTTGTGGTGATACAGTTGTTCAGTATCTTGACTGTGGTGATGGATATATGAACCTACAGAGGTGATAAAGTGTATAGAACTAAATACACACATAAATGAGTATGGCACAGCTGATGTGAAACTCGTGGATGCAGAGTGCTGACTGTATTCCTTGTACTAGGCCATTTTATATAAGGGACCTGAATATCACCAAATTTTGATATCCTTGGGGACCCCCAGAATCAATCCCTGTGGATACCAAGGGATGACTATACAAGTAAAACTGGAGAAATCTGAACAGGATTGGTGAATTGTATCAATGTCAATACCTGGTTGTGATATTTTTACTATAGTTTTGCAAAATGTTGCCTTAGAGGGGAAATGAGTGTATACAGATCTCTCTGAATTACTTCTTATAACTGTATGTGAATCTGTAATTATCTCAATGAAATTTTCAATTAAAAAAATACTTCAAAGGAATCAAAGTGGCATGCAAGTAACTTATTTAACTCCCTGTCAAAATAAAATTCAACATATAAAAATTATATAATCTCACAACGTTTGAAAAAAATTTTGACAAAATTCAACACACATACATGATAAAAACTCTCAGCAAACTAGGAAACGAAGCAGACTTCCTCAACCTCATAAAGGACAAATACCAAAAAACCTACACTGAAAAGATGCTCAATATCACCAATTATTTGAAAAATGCAAAACAAAACTACAATGAGATACCACTTCACATCCATTAGGATAACTATTATGAAAACAACAAACAGAAAAATAATGTATTGATAAGGGTGTGGAAAGTGGGGACCCTTGTATATTAATGGTGGGAATGTAAAATTGTGCAGCTGCTATGGAAAACAGTATGGCAGTTCCTCAAAAAATTAAACACAGAATGACCATATGACCCAGCAATTCCACTTCTGGATATACACAAAAGAATTGAAAGCTGGGATTCAAACAAATATTTGTTCATCAATGTTTATAGCAGCATTATTCACGGAAGTCAGAAGATGGAAACAACCCAAACATCCATTGACAGATGAAGGGATAAACAAAATTGGTATATACAATATAATGGAATATTATTCAGCCTTAAAAAAGAATGAAAAAAAAAAGAAAAAAAAGAATGAAATTCTGACATAGTATCTTGAAGATACCATGCTAGGTGAAATAAGCCAGAAACAAAAGGATAAATATTATATGATCCCACTTACATGAGGTCCCTAGAGTTGTCAAATTCATAGAGACAAAAGTAGAACAGTGGTTGCCAGAGACTGGGAAGGAGGGGGTTATAGAATGGGTGTTATTGTTTAATAGGTACAGAGTTTCAGTTTGGGAAGATAAAAATGTTCTGGAGATGAATAGTGGTGACGTTTGCATAACAATATCAATGTACTTAATGCCACTGGACTGTACAGTTAAAATGATAAATTTTATATTATATATATGTTGCCACAATAAAAAAACTAATACATTAAACACACACACACACACACACACACACACAAACACACACACACACACACCCTACAGTTAACATCATATTTAACTAGGGAAGACTGAACACTTCTCCCCTAAAATCTGACACAAGGCAAGGACATCCACTCTCATGACTTCTGTTCAACATTGTACTGCATCCTAGCTATGCAATGAGGCAAGAAAAAGAACTAGAAGGCATAGAAATTGTAAAGGAAAAAGTTAAATTGTCTTTATTCACAGATATGATTACGTTCACAAAAAATCCTGAAGAAGCTACCAAATAACCAGGAGTTATAAGAGTTAATAATTGAATTTAGAAAGGTCATCCAAAAAATCAATTGATTCTATACACTAGCAGTGATCAACTGGAAATTTAAATGTTAACATACAATACCATTTGCAGTAAAATACACAGGAATAAATTTATCAAAAAATATGGCAAACCTCTGCACTACAAACTACAAAACACTACTGAGAGAAATTAAAGAAGATACTTTAGGGACTTCCCTGGTGGCGCAGTGGTTAAGAATCTGCCTGCTAACGCAGGGGACACGGGTTCGAGCCCTGGTCCGGGAAGATCCCACATGCCGCGGAGCAACTAAGCCCGTGTGACACAACTGTTGAGCCTGTGCTCTAGAGCCCGTGAGCCACAACTACTGAAGCCCACATGCCTAGAGCCCGTGCTCTGCAACAAGAGAAGCCACCGCAATGAGAAGCCCACGTAGTGCAGCGAAGAGTTGCCCCCACTCGCCGCAACTAGAGAAAGCCCGTGTGCAGCAACGGAGACCCAACGCAGCCAAAAATAAATAAATAAATAAATAAATAAGATATTTTAAAATGAAGAAATATACCATGCTCATAGATTGGAATACTCAATATCTTAAGTTACCAATTCTCTGTAGACATTGCTCTATAGCTTCAACATAATCCCAATCAAAATCCCCAGATTTTTTTTAAAGAAATGAACAAGCTTATTCTAAAATGAACATGGAAATGCAAAGGCCACAGAATTGCCAAAATAATCTTGAAATAGACAAAGTTGGAGGACTCACATCACACCACAGAAATGCATCAGCAAAATCCAAGTTGTAGGAAATCTAACAGGACAAAGATGTTTATAAGTATGTATGTATATATATGTGTGTGGTGTGCACACACCCAAGCATATACTACCTCAGGATGTAAAATATATTACTTACTGTGAGTCATGTTTAAAAATGTTTCAAAGCCATTGCCACAGTTAGTAAGCTTTGGGTGAGCAAAGGCTGTGTCTGCTCTTATTCACCATTACGTTTCCAGAAACAACAGACTGCCTGGCACAAGGCAAGTGCTCAACAAGCATTTGTCAAGTGACTGGAAGAATGAGGACAGATGTTGGAAAAAAGGAGGGAAGAAACCAGCACTAAATTTCACCTGCTTCATAATTTTTCTTTGGTCTCTACAGAATCCTAAATAAAACCTTGTAATTTTCTCAGGATAAGATTCTTACTAGGGGAGTCATTTATAAAACGTAAAAATCTTTTAAATTCTAACTTTTAAGCCTATAGTTGGGAAGCCAAAAAATGACTACTCGAGAGCCCCCTCTAGTGGTGCCCTTTTCACAGCTGACCTCCTGCAGAAGGAGCTGGAAGTGGTATCCTCCACCACTGCCTCCCACCCAAGAAGAATTTTGCTTTCCAACCCCTAACCTTAAAAACAGTCTAGCTTTCCACTGGTGAAATTATCAATGTGGAACAGGTAAGGTTAAACCAGGAGACAGCAAAAAAGGGACTGACAAACAAAAATGTACTTATTCTCTTCTAATGTACGGAAGAAATCACTAACCCTGCCATAACCACTCATTCTGCTAGTTTAGAGCTGAAACCTTGTTGTAAGAAAGCCAGCTGTAGGGTAAGAATGAAGCCACAAAATATTACTACTGAAGCTTTTGACTTCTGCATGAGATATGATAAGCATTTTATTAATGAAAACATTTCAAGATTGAACCATGATGATATCAATGCTCCTGGGGTTCCCGTATTGAGGGTCCATCTGAGTCAATCATCTCAACATACCTATGAAGACAGAGTAGAGTGAAGTGGGCATGACAGAGTCCAAGCCAAGGGCAGGAATAAGGAGAGGGAAAGGGATGCTATGAAACAGACATCTCTTTTCCACCAAGTCTCTTTAAAATTTAATATCTGTTTCCCAAGTCTAAAAAAGAAAAATAATAAAGAATAAGAGCTTGTAAAGGCATTCCGAGGCTATTCTCCCAGCCAGCGAGCCCCCCCAAAATGAGAATTTGACCTATCTTTTATTACCTATTTTGTAAGTATTCTAAACTAAACTGAGTATGGCCACCAAAATGTTCATCTCACTTCCTATTTCAGAATTCCTTTCTCTTCCCCTCTCTACATTATGAAGATGTTCCTAGCCAAAGATTGCCACACACCCAGCCTATGTGAATATCCCATGTTACACATCTTTTCTAATCCCTTCAAACATTCAGATAAATTACATTTATTGTACCTCCTTCAATTCGTTAGAATATGGCTGTATTTTCCAAACTAAAAATCCAACAACTTTCATAGTTGTTGTTTTTATTTTTTTTAAGTCCTTTTGTAGAAGTGGAAACAGTTGTGCCTTACTAACCATCTCCATTTATGGTTAAGTGGTTAAGGTAACAAGAGAAACAAAGATGCAGATTTTAGCAATGACAGAACATGAAAGTGAAGGTATAGGAAGTAAACGTTCTCCGAAGAGGCAAAAAATAAGAGATGACAACAGAATGAGATCTGCTAGCGGTGCCCATAGGTGCAGACACACAAAACTGCTCAAGTACCTGGTATAAATTAGATTCTAAATAAGAAGCATACATTGGTCTCAAAAATACCAATTAGCCAATGAACTAAGAAAAAGAATAGTTTGAGCTTCTTTCACATTTTTAAAATCTGCAAGTTTGAAGAATCTCTATCATGCACTTTTTAAATACTAATTCCCTTTTTATTAGATTTGCTAAATCTATAAATGTAAAACAGGCATTTAGAGGCATTAGTAAACAAATCAGAAGAAGAGGGAGGACCCAGAAAAGAACATTTTGATCTTTAAGGCAGTATAACTACTTATTCAACTTCTATTATTTTTCTTACCCTAAAATTCTTATTAAGATAACGAACCTCTGCCACCACTTCCTCACAATGCAAATTTGTTGATCTCGTTACATTAAATGTGCATTTTGAGTATGTAAAGAACTGAAGGACAAGCCATAAGGTCACAGGAAGGAGGAGCCACCTTCATGACATCAGTGAAGGTGGGTAACCAGGGAGAGGTTTAAAACTGGAGAAAAAGATTTGATTGAAGGAAATAGAAACCAGAAACAGACAACTTCAGCAAGAATGAAGTCAGGGAAGAAGAAAGACATTAACTGATTAGGAAAATCCAGAAAGTAAGTGACAGCTCATAAGGTTTCCAAGAAAATGTGAGTCTTTGTGCCAGTGCATGACCAAGGAAATGTTACCACTCATATGTTAAGAACGTCTACTCAGGGACTTCCCTGGTGGTGCAGTGGTTAATAAACCGCCTGCCAATGCAGGGGACACGGGTTCGAGTCCTGGTCCAGGAAGATCCCACGTGCCTCGGAGCAACTAAGCCCGTGCGCCACAACTACTGGGCCTGCACTCTAGAGCCCGCGAGCCACATCTACTGAGCCCGAGCACCACAACTACTGAAGCCCATGCGCCTAGAGCCCGTGCTCCTCAACAAGAGAAGCCACCGCAATGAGAAGCCTGTGCACCGCAACGAAGAGTAGCCCCTGCTCGCCGCAACTAGAGATAGTCTGTGCACAGCAACGAAGACCCAACACAGCCAAAATAAGTAAGTAAATAAATTTATTTTTTAAAAAAAGTAAAAACAAACAGCTTATTTTTTTTAAGTTATTAACCTGAGTCAAATAGCACTGAGCAATGAGATTCTGGTTTATCTAATAACCTATCTGGAAATGACTTCCTTCCCTGAGATCAACTGACTTTATACATTAAATAATGTTTGCACCCTAACATGCTAACTAATCCTGTCTTCAACTGCAGTCACCCTATGAGAAATAAAAGTAAAAACTAAGATAACTGCACTCCTCTCCTCTCTCCTATTTTACCTCACCTCATCCTGTTCCTGCTGGTAGTGTACTGAGGGATAGAAATGGAAGTTATCCCTGAGTGAAAGCTGGGAAACTTTTTGTTTGGACCACTTAAAACTTATTTTAACACACTTACCAACATCTCCATAAACATACAGGCCCCTTGGAGGTTTGCTCCTTGAAAAAAGCTGCAAATTAAGAACAAATTATAAATCTCCAACGTGGAAATAATCGAATATCATCATATACATAGTGTTCCTAACCGTGCTACATATACAGGACTGAAATGGGCTACTGTACACAATAAGTACAAAAAACTTGATATAAAAGGCTATGAAGCCCCACTTAGGTTTTAATATAGGAGGCAAGAATCATAAGAGCTCAGAGCAAGGCTCTGAAGTCACACAACTTAAGTTTACATCCACTTCACAATTTACTAACCATGTAATCTTCCCCCTCTTTCCCAAATGGGCTCCCCAAACAATGACAGCCTAGCTCATTCCCAGCAAACAAGAGATCAGAAGACTTTTTCTGAAGAAAGTGAATGGTTTCCAGAAATAAAGGCCCAAAGGCACCTAGTGTGGGTTTCTCCCAAAGAAAGAACTGGGTCCCTATCAGATCACCTTACAGTAAAGCATACTAGTGAACAAACCTCTTAAGGTGGAGCCTTCAATCAGTTCATTAGTATCTGAAAAGACTCTCAAACGAATTGACAGCCAAGAATCAACAGAAATTTGAAAAAAAAAAACAGAAAAACTCCCGTTATGAAAGTTGGAGACCACAGCAAATATACAGGGGGCAAAAAACTCCAAGGAAACAGAGACTACACAGACATCAAAAGGAAACTTCAAAATAAAACTGTAACCAATATAATTAATATGCTGAGGAAAATAAAAGAAGTTATTAAAACTATAAAGCAGGAACAAAATGCAATTTTTAAAAGGAATATTAAGAACAAAAGAGAGTACTTTGAAATTTAACATATGGTAGCAGAAACAAAATTCCAGAAAAGGGATTAGAAGATAAGCTTGAGGAAATGTTAAAGAAATACAACAAATAAACAATGAAAGATGGAAAATATAAGAAAATTACAGGATTAATTCAGGAGGTCCAATATTTGACCAAAAGGAATTCCAGAAAGAGAAAATAGAGAAAAAAGAGAGGAAGAAATTACCTAAGATTTTTCTCAAATCTGAAGGACGAAATTTCAAGATTGGGAGGACAGATTATATAAGTGTCCAACACAATGAGGGAAATAAGACGCATACCAAGTCATAATCCTGAAATTTCAGACACCAGGGATATAAAGGAAATCCTACAAACGTCTAAGGTGGCAGTGGGGTGGGCGTTCAGGGGGAAAGGTGGTGGGGAGCGGGTGGCTGGAGACAGGTCACAAACAACCGATAAAAACTTGAATAAAGTTTGAGGGGCAGTGATTTCCAACCTAATCCATCCAATCTATCCATCAAGTGTGAAAATGGGAAACTGACATTCCATACATACAGGGTCTCAAAAAACCCTCCGCAACAGAAATAGGAACACCTAGGCTCCATGAAACACAGAGGATCCTGGGGAGAATGCCCTGGTAAGATGGAGGGCTGCTCTCTAGAACCACAGTGGCACAAGCAGGACAAGAAAGCAATCAAGTCCAGACCAAAACAGGAGGATGGAGGCCTCAAAGGAAGAAACAAAATGGAACTTCTCTTTGCCTGATATTATTATCAACCCAAATTACCTTCCTGAATTTTGCTCCACTTAGAAGAGTAACCTTCAAACTGTATGACAGTTCCTAGACACCTGTGCAAAAACCAAGGTGAGCCAGAGCTGAGAGAGTTCAGAAAGGGTAAAGGCAGAAAGAAGCGAAGGTTATGCCCCTTAGCACCAACCAGAGCAGTCAATATTTTGACAGAGAACATTTTCAAAAGCTAGACTTCAGGATCCACTACCTAATACTTTTGTTTTTTAATCTGTGGATTCCCTCCAGCATGCCTCAGAAACCTCTCTCACTTTCCTGTCCCTCAGCTTTCTCTATAAATCCAGCCTCTGACTCTAGCACGCCCCTTCCAAAAGAACCTTCACCATGGTTTAGGCAAAAGGATCTTCTTTGCTTTGATTCTGCCAGGTGGATATGCCTTCCCTGTGTTCCTCTGCACATTAACTCTCGATCTATTCTTAAATCTCAACTGAAAACAGATGCCACTCCTGCCAAAACCTCTTAATTTGTCTTGGTGTAATATCTTATGTGAACCATTCTTGTACATTGGTTATTCTATTTTCAATTTGCCAGAAAAAAGCATCATGCTCCTCAATAATTTTAGAACAGCTTCAAATTAGAAAACTTATATACAACCTAATAATCTCTAAGTATATTCTATGTATTAGAAATCTTTTGAAAGCAACTTTTTGCATAAGGTAACTGGAAATGTTATAGCAATTCTTCACATCACATTTTGTAGAAACAGTCCGGGATCTAGTCATGATATAATCAACATATGCTGAACCAATGAAGTTCAAGCCAAAAATTTAACAAAGGTGGGGGAAAAAGATTACATGGGAAGAGCTCAATGCTGCTAAAAAAAAAAAAAAAAAATCACTTGGGCCTATCTTCTGTTTTACCCAAACTCAACGTATTTTTGAAAGAGCACTTTGGCAAATATTACAGTACATTATCTATTACATATATAATTTATATTATATTACATTTTATGGCAATATTTAGAAGATGATAAAGAGATATGGTTATAGAGTATCAAAGGAAAAGATTCTCAAACATCTGAGATCACAAATATCTCGTATGGCATAAATACTGTTTAAGAAGCAGATTTTACTCCAAATAAATTGATAAACACAATGGATAATCCTCTAACAATAAATGTTAGACATCATTTATCTAAACTATGTTATATACACACCAAGTATTTTCACTTGGAGAGGCAGGTTAGTTTTCTCCTCATAAAATTTCAGTCTTCCAAAAATTATTGAAATTATTTCAAAGGATTTAAAACTCTATATTTTAAGGGGAAAATCAGAGGATTGAATGGAGAACAGTAAGACTATTTAGAAGGCTGTAAAATGGATTCTAAAGAAGTTTTTTAATTCTTTATTCATAGTGGTCAATTCAGGGAGAGTTAGGTTCACACAGTTTTCTTCAAAATAACGACACAGGCACCCACATAATTTACATGCTCCTAATTTACATTTTCTCACAATTTACCCTATTTTTCAGGTCCATTAAATTTCCTTTCCCAATGTTTTAATTTCCTGTAATGTGTTCCTATGTCTCAGAGCACTCCACCCTGGCATAGTTCCTGGGTGCTGGGGTTCTACATGTGCTCCCATCCTCCACAAGCCTCCTTCATCCTGCTCTCTACCCTGGGGGCAACCTTGCTGGCTGGCTGCTAGCTGGGTTCAGTCCCTGGAAGGCACTACTTGCAGGAGATAGGAGGGAGGGGGTGGAGAGAAATCCGGGTCATTCTCTCCCGTTGCTTCAGTGCTGTGTCTCTAGCAGAGCTGCATCCCTCCATAATCATTAGGTCCTCATGCCACAGCTACAGCTCTCTGCAGGCTCCTCCTTCACTCCTCCATCCTTTGTTTGCTGCCTTAGGCCTGCCCTGCCCATGACTCTCTAAGTCATCTCTTGATTCAGTCTTTAAAGTGCTGTGAACAGTTTCCTGACAGCGCTCTGATACACGCCCAACCTCTAAAATACACCTACTTAACACTGACTAGACAAAGACTTGAAGATCTGAACATGAATAAGTTTCTCTAGTGACCAGTTGTAAGATTTGTCATGTTACTTATATCTTAGGGAATTTGTGAAGTAGGATGATGACACCTTCTCTAATGTGTTTTTGATAAGGATCCAGTGATACTGTATTACAGATTGTGCAGATGGTAAGCTTAAGGATGATGTTGGAAGACAGTGGAAAGCTATCATCTACCTCCACTAAGCATAAAAGATATAAGGAAAGAGTATTAGAGTTGAACTCAAAAGATCTGGGTACAAATTCTGGTTCGGCTACTTATTAGCTATGTGACTCTGGGTAAGCCACATCAACTCTACAACCAGCCATTTCCTTATCTGTTAGGTGCAGGACACGGCACTGGGGAGTTCCCACTCACTGCCCACCTCTGCACACCTAATCACAAGGCCCACTCACTCATGCTGAAGACTGTAAACTTCATGTACTGATACCTGCTTCTATCCAAACCTATGGACCACTAAGAAGAAACATCGCACCCTTTGACACACCCTTCTCAAAGATCTGAACAACATTAATGTACACTTAAGCTATTTTATATCTATACAAACTCTACCAAACAAATCAAGAATACATTCAAGAACATGGAGCACATTTTCAAATACCATGCATATTCCAAGCCATAAAGGAAACCTCAATAAACTCCAAAGAATCACTGTAGTCCAACCAAAATGGAATAAAATTAGAAATAAATGATGGAAGGATAGCTAAAAATAGAAAAATCTCATACTAAGATACTGACTTTCCCTCACATTCCCTCACGTCCACCCAGACTTCTGGGATTGCAATTTCACATAGGAAGTGGAAGTAGGTCCAACCCAATGCCTTCTGTTTTCTCTTTATAAAGATGTAGACATTTGCTGAAAGTGATAGGGGAAGTGTAGTTCAGCTTGAAGGGAGCTAAGAAGGCTCTAGAGAATCGTTACAGAGAAGAGTGAACTAACCAGCGAAACAGATTTGTTGACAAAATGGAGGGACACGCCTCAGGGCTTTCAGATTGTTCTCAACAATCTTCTATACCTGTGCAGTAGCCATGTCCTTTAGGTGAGAATGATCCCACTCCCAGCTCTATCCTCCACAACCGGATGAGGGGTTCAAGGGTGAGCTTATGACTAAGTCCAGTCAAGCAGAGTTCTGTTGTTCAACTCTAGGTGAAAGAGAAGCTCTAGTCTTCTGGGCAGTATGCTGTGTAGATGTGATGCTAGTTTGCTACTTTGAGATAAGCCAAGCTGAACACAAAGCCAAAATAATCAAGAGGGCAAGATCAAGAAGATCTCCAAGTAAGTAACAGAGTCAGGGGCCTAATACACTGCACCTGAAGCATACTTATCCCTGGACTTCTACATGAGCCAATGATTACTTGTATTATTTAACCTAATTTAGTTGGGTTTTCTGTTATTCGCAACTGAAAGCATTCTAACTGATGTCATAATATATTTTACTAGGCCATTTTAATGGTTTGATATAAGTATTTATAAAAGTATCTGAAAGTATCTATTCTCAAGAGAGAGCTATAGTAATCAAAACAGTATGGTACTGGTATTAAAACAGACACACAGATCAATGGAACAGAACAGAGAGCCCAGAAATAAATCCACACATATATGATTAATTAATTTATATCAAAGGAGCCAAGGGTATACAAAGGAGCCAAGGGTATATAAAGGAGCCAAGATTCAAGGATAGTTTCTTCAATAAACGGTGTTGGGAAAACTGGACAGCCACATGAAAAAAAAAATGAAACTGGACCACTACTTATATCATACACAAAAACCAACTCAAAATGGATTATAGACTTGAACATAAGACCTGAAACCATAAAACTCCTAAAAGAAAACACAGGTGGTGAGCTGCTTGACACTGGTCTTAGCAATGACTTTTTGGATTTGATATCAAAAGTAAAGGCAACAAAAGCAAAAATAAACAAATGGGACTTTATCAAACTAAAAAGCAAAAGAAACAATCAACAAAATGAAAAGGCAACCTACCAAATGAGAAAAAATATTTTCAAATCATATGTGATATTTTAGTATCTAAAATATACAAAGAACTCATACAACTCAACAGCAAGAAAACGATCCAATTAAAAGATGGTCAGAAAATCTGAACAGACATTCTTTCCAAAGAAGTCATACACATGGCTAAAAGGCATGTGAAAAGATGCTCAACATCACTAATCATCAGGAAATGAAATCAAAACCACAATGAGATATCATCTCACATCTGTTAGAATGGCTATTACCAAAAAAACAAGAAATAAGTGTTGGTGAGGATGTGGAGAAAGGGAACCCTCATGCACTGTTGGTAGGAATGTAAATTGGTGCAGCCACTATGGAAAACAGTATGGAGGTTCCTCAAAAAGTTAAAAATAGAGCTACCATATGATCTAGCAATTCCGCTTCTGGAAATTTATCCAAATGAAAACACTAGCTCAAAAAGATATCTGCAACTCCTTTTTCATTGCAGCATCATTTACAATAGCCAAAACATGGAAACAACTTAAGTGTTATACACACACACAATGTAAATTATTCAACCATTAAAAAAGAAAGAAATCCACATTTGTGACAAATTGATGGACACTGAGGACATTATGCTATGAGAAATAAATCAGACAGAGAAAGACAGTGTATGAACTCACTTATATGTGGAATCTAAAAAAAAACAAACTAAACTCATAGGTATCTAGTCAAGAGAGTATGTCAAGTTTAGGAGACTTACTATAATAAGTATTACAATACTATATACTAAATCAAAAGGGAGGATAATAAGAAAAGCAGCTATCAGAAAAATGTCTTTAAAATTTTTTTAAATGATATGAATAAATTGCCAATTGTCCAATAAGGAAATGTGCTGATGTCACAAGTGTTTGGGGTCCTAGTTGTTATGCATTTAGTGATGCACCCCAAACCACTAAATTTAGTAAAAATTTTATGATTTGAATTTTATATACATAAAAGCCCACTTCCACATAGAGAATCTTTTGAACGTGAGGACTATAATTTTTAAAGTAAATATCTGATAATTATTCTATCAAAATTTTATTAGACAAAGTCAAATGTAAAGCATGATTACTGGATTCAAACACACACAGTTAAAAGAACATTTGGGGGACAACTGAAGAAATCTGAATATGGGCTTCATATTTAGGATTGCCAGATAAAATACAGGATGCCAGGTAAATTTCAATTTCACACTGATATCAAATAATTTTTTAGTGCATGTATGTCCTAAATATTGCATGGTACATATATACACTAAAAAACTATTCATTATTTATCTGAAATTCAGGTTTATCTGGACATCCTGTATTTTTGTTTGCTAAATCGGGTGGCCCTATTTTAGATATCATTACATCAATGTTAAGTTTCTTGGGTATGATAATGGTAATATAGTTATTCAGGAAAAGGTCCTTGTTAGGAGATACATAATGATGTTTTTAGAGGTCAAGTGTTATGATATTACAACTTACTTTCAGATGATTAAAGAAAAAATATTGAGAGAGAGAGAGAAAAAAGAAAACAAATGTGGCAAAATGTTAACCATTAGTGGTTTTAAGTGTACTGTTGAAATTTTTCAAAATAAAAAGTTGTGAAAAACAGAACAAAATCTGGTAAGGTGATTAATTACTGTACTACTTTTACTTTTGAACTAAGTCTAAAATTATTCTAAAATATCTACATATTTGCATTTTAGACAATTGCTTTCAAAACTATTCCTTTAACTTCTGCAAAGTAAACATTTGCCATCCATCATTCCAAATATTTTGATTTAATCATTCTAACTTTATGCTTTCCTTATGATATTAAAATTCTAGCATTAAAAATAATCCCAGGTGGGCTTCCCTGGTGGCGCAATGGTTGAGAGTCTGCCTGCCGATGCAGGGGACACGGGTTCGTGCCCCGGTCTGGGAAGATCCCACATGCCGTGGAGCGGCTGGGCCCGTGAGCCATGGCCGCTGAGCCTGCGCGTCCGGAGCCTGTGCTCCACAACGGGAGAGGCCACAACAGTGAGAGGCCCGTGTACCGCAAAAAAAAAAAAAAAAAAAAAAATCCAAGGTGATTCTCATCAAAGTTATAAATTAAAACAGCATGTCCTCCACCTTTCTGGGTTACTGTCTACCTGCTAGTCAAGTATAATTTCCATTAGGACAATTAGATAATAAGGGTGATGCTTTAAAATAAAGAGTTGGTTTCATTTGTTTAAAATGTAGGAATATTCCTTTTCCTGTTTCTCCCTACTCCCCTCACCATCCATTACTAACTCCTAAAATGATAGACAGTGATTCCAGCTGGAATACTGAGCATAATTACATCTTTTAAAAACAAGCATTATATCATTCTCAACATAGACCACTGTTTAATAAAAGTAGATCACTTCAGGTTTCTAAGACGATCATTAAAGCTAAAGAACTGAACTATATGTTAGCACCCACAAATTCTCTTTAAATGAAAATCTTTTTTTTAAATACCATCAGCTGATTTGCAAAAGAACCCTTGTAACCTAAAGTACACCAATTTGTTCAGTTTACTAGTATAATTAAGCCTTTTAAGTACCTAAATAATAAACAAGTGTGGGGGCAGAGTTTAAACCTCTACAACTAGCATAAGAAACGGCTCAATTTCTCATTATAACAGAATTTGAAGATGCAAATGACTTTTTAATGTTGCATGCATTCAAGCAACAAGCATTTCTAAGTGCCTATGTGTGTCAGTGGGAGACAAATGACAGGAAGCAATTTCTCCAGCAAATCCTTCCAGTTCACTCACTCCTGATATTCGAATTCTGGACTAGCTTAGGTGAAGATAAGCTAGGTGTGACCTACTCCAGTCCACCACTTGTTCAGAGGGATATCCAGGACTTAAGCATAATTCTCAAACCTACCTGGAGTTTATCAAAAGAAGGATGTGGAAAATATTCCTCAGTCTGAACCTAGTTAAGGTTCTGAATTTGAGGGATTAAAGTGGCCTTCCAGGCTTCTCCTGGATTTTCAAAGAACTGACACTATGGAGGAAATGAGAACACAAACATGTCCACAGAGAAGCAAGTGAATATAAAAACTCACAGAGGGCTTCCCTGGTGGCGCAATGGTTAAGAATCCGCCTGCCAATGCAGGAGACACGGGTTTGAGCCCTGGTCTGGGAAGATCCCACATGCCGTGGAACAACTAAGCCCGTGCACCACAACTACTGAGTCTGCGCTCTAGAGCCCGCAAGCCACAACTACTGAGCCCATGTGCCAGAACTACTGAAGCCTATGTGCCTAGAGCCCATGCTCCGGAACAAGAGAAGCCACGACAATGAGAAGCCCACGCACCACAACGAAGAGTAGTCCCTGCTCACCGCAACTAGAGAAAGCCCGTGCACAGCAACAAGGACCCAATGCAACCAATAAATAAATAAATTAATTTAAAAAAAAAACAAAAAAACTGACAGAGACACCTATGCTTTCACACAGACATATGGATAGGCTCACAGCCACCAGGACAACTGCCTTCAGAGTCAGCAGAGAATTATTTTGTGAATCTTCAGTGATTGCTTTGTTATTCATTCAAATCTTCAGGTTTTTTTCATTTATTCCAGAAACATGGATTGAGCACTGATCACCTACTTTGTATCAGGCAGTGAGCTAAGTTCTGCAGACCTAAAAGATCCAGAAAACAATGACATGGTATTTACTAAAGGAGCATGTGGTCACCAGGTGGGCCATGTGAGACGGGCTACAGTAAAAGGATGGGGGGACAGGCAGCCTTAACAAAGACCCAAAGGCAAGAGAAGGCCCCAGTCTTGTCTAACAATCTTCAAGTAGCTTGTCACAGCTGCCGCTTTTATTGTCAGCAGAGAACAAAGACAGATGAGGCCAGCAAGAGACAGGGACCAGGCAGGCTCTCAAGGACCCTGTAGAACTTGCTAATGAGTTTGTACTTTCTCTAGAGGGCACTGAGAAGTCTTAAGCAGGAGAATGGTCCAATCAGATTATCCATTAGAAATATCATTATTGATACAGTGTGGAGAATGCATTGAATGGGAGGAAACTGGAGGAAAAGACAACACTACCTGTTACCTGCTCTGCTGACAAGCCACCCTTGCCAGGTGGAAGTGTGGTTCACGGAGAAATACTTGTGGGGGCTTTTTGTGGTTCATCAGGGCAAAGGTAACTGAAGGCAGCTCTGTGGTGGTCTTCACTGCCAAGAAGGGACTATGGATTACCTTGGAGCTATGCTTCACGCTTCTCCTGGAGAAGCTGTACATGGCTGTGGTAGTGTGGCCTGAAATGTGTGTTCAGTGTTCAGGTCCTAATATCTGCACATCTCCATTGAAAATGATGGCATGGATTGGAATTGCTCAGTTTTTCTTTATAGTTCTCTTGTTTCTAAATAGAGGTTTTCACTCAGTTAAAAACCAATTATAAGGACTTCCCTCGTAGTCCAGTGGGTAAGACTCCGTGCTCTGAATGCAGGGGGCCTGGGTTTGATCCCTGGTCCGGGAACTAGATCCCACATGTGTGCTGCAACTAAGAGTTCACATGCCACAACCAAAAAGTCCGCATGCCGCAACTGAAGATCCCACATGCTGCTACTAAGACCCGGTGCCGCCAAAATAAATAAATAAATATTTTTTTAAAAAAAGAAACTGTATAAAGCAAAATCAGAATTACTATTCAATTAAAAAAACTAATTGAAGGCAAATATGTAACTCCTGAGAAGTTTAATATTGTTAAAAGACAATATAGCTTCTTAGAGTTATCCTTAAGAAGTGCCAACTTCATAGAGAATCTTTAGGAACAGCAAATGTGGAGGCAACTGGTGAAGAATTCCGAGCTTCAGGCTTTAATAGATTTATGGAAAAACAACTGAAAAAAGAAATCTAAATAATTTAGAACTAGATTAATTGACTGGTAACTTTATAAGGAGAATGAAATCACTAGAACAGAAATCAAAATCTACCACATCCTATGGCTTTTCCAAATAAAGCAATGCCCTTCACCGAAGGGTAGGCCTATATCTGAAAAGAGGTCTTTCCACTGCCCTTTACTCAGATTCTCACCTTTAGCAGCATGCTTTCCTCCCTACTTCTTCCTCCATGTCCTTGTTGCCAGTGGATCCAAGTGAACAAGCCTTAAAATAGAGACCTGTTTTCCTTCTTCATAAATATTTTCTGCCAAGGGATTTTTCTTGTCTCCTGTCTATCCATCCTGATTTTCCTCTCTTATGTGCTGGATTTCCCCCCACCATTCCCACATCCTGAAATGAATAAAGAATTATCTTTAGGGTTGATTCAGTCTTCACACAAGCCTACTATTGAACATTCTGAATCTGAGAAGAAACTTGAGACCTTTTTTTTTTTTTGTCTCTCTTCAAACGTAATTTTGATTTCTCAATTTTAGTTTCAAAAACTGCTGTTATTTAAGTGGTATACTTTTGCACAAATGGAAGCTTTATAGAATAATAATTCTCAGAAATGTTTTATAAAGTTTATTTAAATATTAATCTTGAGTGCATTATTTACATTTTATTATTCTCTTTTATTTATTTATTTATTTTGCGGTACGCAGGCCTCTCACTGCTGTGGCCTCTCCCATTGCGGAGCACAGGCTCCGGACACACAGGCTCAGCGGCCATGGCTCACGGGCCCAGCCGCTCCACGGCATGTGGGATCTTCCCAGACCGGGACACAAACCCGTGTCCCCTGCATCGGCAGGCGGACTCTCAACCACTGCGCCACCAGGGAAGCCCCGGGGCTACTCTTCATTGCAGTGCGCGCGCTTCTCATTGCAGTGGCTTCTCTTGTTGCGGAGCACAGGCTCTAGGCGCGCGGGCTTCAGTAGTTTTGGCATGCGTGCTCAGTAGTTGTGGCTCGCAGGCTCTAGAGCACAGGCTCAGTAGCTGTGGCGCACAGGCATAGCTGCTCCACAGTGTGTGGGATCTTCCCAGCCCAGGGCTTGAACCCGTGTCCCCTGCATCGGCAGGCGGATTCTTAACCACTGCGCCACCAGGGAAGCCCAGCATATATTTTTTATGGGATTTATGTTGTTAATTTTGATGTATATCCTTAGAACCTTGTCCTTCAAGAGTAAATGAATAGTAATTTGATTCATAAAATTTCTTTATGAGAAACAGAATTAGAAGTCTCAAGTGAAGCAATAATATGGAATAAAATACATTTAAATCCTTTTATTTAGAGTGGGTTTTCAAAGACTGTCCCCATATGCATTTTATACCCATATGAATTTTTGAACTTAATTCACTGAGTTATAAACAGCTGTTTATGACCATTTCTTCCACTGAATAAGGTATCACTGAAATCACAAAACATTAACCTTAATTACACCTGTATCCTTGGCTCCATGGAGCCTAGTACATAGTGAGGACCAACTCTTCTTGTTGTTGTTGAACTGAATTTATATATGATAATTCCAGGCGTTCTGATAAACAAAGAGATACATTTTCTAGCTAAGTATGATAAATTTTTCTGTAAAACGAAAAATCATTTGCTTTTCCCAGCTACACAATAGAACTTCTTTCCCCAGTGCTCACCCTGGAGATGTATTAATCTCCTAAAGGACAAGAAGACACTTGGCTAAGTATTTCCCCAGTATGTAAAATGGACACATTACCTGGAAAAGACAAACTCTGCTGAACATGGGGTAAGATTAAGTCCAATGTACATAGAACTCAGAAACATCTGGCATTCATGAAAAAGATTTAAGGCCAAGAAAACTCAGCTGATGAGATTCCAGAAAGAGGAAAGAAGTTTCATCGCTAAAAACCTCTTACTAAGATATTCCCTATGTCTTGCTGAGTACTTTTTGAGCTAATAATACCCCTTCCTCACTCAGTCTATTTGTAAAAAGCAAATGCTGAACTAGTAGAGTCTAGAATTATATTATCAGGAAAAGTTATAATTTCCTCAAAATTATTTTCTTAAATCAACTAACCTGTTGAAATATCTCACAGTTACACTTAAAAATACTTTTATTATGGAATATTATAAACACGCTAAATTGGAAAAAATATTGAATACCTGGTTACCTGCCACACAGCTTTATCAAATCTTTATATTTTGAAATATTTATTCCAAAATTTAATAACACATTAGATAGAGTTGAAGCCCCCCCTTTGTGCCCTTCTTGCTCAGAGTTAACAATTCTGATTTTGAAGTTTATCATCTCAACATTCCATTTTAAAAAATACATTCTGATTTACTTATCTATTTTTGTGGCATCTGCTAGTTATCACCCCAAAACAGACTCTTCTTTGTCCATTTTTCTACTAAGTTGTTTGATTTTTTTTTCTATTTTTGGTAGGAGTTCTTTATATATTCTAGATATATATAGTCAATTATAGTCAATCTATTAGTCAATTACTTTTGATGCAAATATTTTCTCCCAGTCTGTGGTCTGCCTTTTCACCTTTCTATGGTGCTTACTGTTGACTAGAAGTTTTAAATTTTAGTATAGTCAAGTGTATCCAACTTTACCTTTATAATTTAAACTTTCATATCTTGTATAAGAGAGTCTTCCTTTCCCCAGGTTCACAAAGATAACCCTCTATATTTTCTTCAAGAAGTTTTAAAATTTCACTTTAAACTTAGAACACTGACTCTATGGAATTTATGTTTATGTTCAGAGAGGTAGGTACCTAATTTTATTTTCCTTTTCACAAAGATCATCAATTGTCTCATCCCTGCTTACTGACTAGACCATCTTTTTCCCACTGATTTTCAGTGTCAACTCAATGGTATATCAAGTCTCCATGTATCTCCTAGACTTCCTATTTTGTTCCATTTGTCTGTTTGTCTATATAATAAATCAGTGAATAGTTCTGTTGACTAGAGGCAGGTATACATAAAGGGAAGTAATGAAAAAATCAGATTGGAAAGCTAGACTAAGTACAGTTCCAAGAGAACCTTGAATACTATTAATGGTCTCCCACCAGCCCTCAAATCTAGTCAGGAAGCAGTCATCCATCTATAGCAGGGGTTGGCAAATTATGGCCTATAGGCTAAATCCAGTCTGAAATCTGTTTTTCTAAATAAATATTTATCAGAATACATTTATTTTTGAATTATCCATGGCTACTCTGATTACAATGGCAGAACTGAATAGCTATGACAGAGATCATATGGCCCCCTAACCCTAAAAGATTTCCTACATGGTCCTTTACAGAAAATATTTGCCAACCCCTGATCTAGAGACCTGACCAAAATCTCAGCATAGATTCCATGGCTCTAATGCCTCCTTATGGCCTACATAATTCTGCTGCCATAACCAAAGTAGCCAGTTTTGGCGGACAATGACAGATAAAATTCCTATCTCAGACATTATAAAATAGGGCTATACCCCTTTTCCTTAAATTTATTTTAAGGAATTTATAAAAGACATTCTCATCTGGCAAGGGGGGGAGAACTGGATGAAGGTGGTTAAAAAGTACAAACTTCTAGTTATAAGATAAATAACAGGGATGTAATGTACAACATGATTAATATAATTAACACTCATGTATGTTATATGTGGAAGTCGTTAGGAGAGTGAATCCTAAGAGTTCTCATCATAAGAAAAAAGTATTTTTTTCTTTCTCTTTTATTTTGTATCTACAGGAGATGATGGATATTCACTGGACTTATGTGGTAATCATTTCATTATGCATGTAAGTCAGATCAGTATGCTCTATACCTTAATTATACAGTGCTATATATCAAATATATCCCAATAAAACTGGGAAAAAAACTCAAAAAAAAAAAGACACTCTCATCTACGTTGACGGCATAATTTTACCTTCAGAACCATGACAAAACTTAAAATGTAATTGGATACATTTGTTAATTATTCTGGAGACTGAAGCAGGCCCATTACACTCTCTCAAATTTCAGACTTTAAATGAGTCTTTGGCATGTGTTAGTTCTCAAAAAACAATGCAGTTTGACTCACTTCCTTACAAATAATGCCGTCATTGGGTTAGGACATAATCTTTTGTTTCGGCTTTCATAAAAATTTGATACAAGAAAATATTCATTTAAAAATATTTCTGGTCTTTAATAAAGCTGTAGCTATAGATGTCTATTTCATACTCAGTGTTGCTTATGATGTTCTGAAGGATAAATTACCAGGAAACAGGGAGGCTTTACCTAAATCACACTGCTCAACCTACTTCACCTATAGGAAATGCCAATTCTAAGAAGAGGAACGGAGAGTACAAGTGCTCACTTCCTTAGCTGGGGGAGAGAAGGGAGGAACTGAGGAAAAACCAGCAAACTGCCTAGTCTTGGATAAATAACTGAAGGGACCCAGACAATAGGCCTCCTGCATCTCCTGAGAGAAAATTCCACAGCCCGGCATTCCAGGTATCCTATTCACGGCCTCCAGATGCTAGAAGCCAGATCACAGAAAGCACCAACACCTTAGATGAGCCAGATTCAAGGCAGCGCAGGTCGTCTCTACCTGCTATATGCATTGTTCTTGGCAGAGTGAGGAGAGGTATCCAAATAAAAGACCATAGGTTGTAAAAGGAAGTTTGAAATAATAATTTCTCATGAGGGAAAAGCAAAATTATTTTGTGAAGAGCAGGAGAAAAGGAAAAGGAATTTTGTTCCCCACTCCTCTTCCCAATTCCCAGGTCTCTCTGGCTATGGTTTCTCCTCCCCAGAGATGAAAAAACCTGGCTGCCTGTATACACCTGATTAATGGAAACAGAGATTTTCAGAGTAGCTCCACACTCTTTAATTCTCTCCCTCCATGACTCTAGAAATGCTTGATTTGGCTGTGTAAAAGTAATTCTAGTTATAGTGATTTACATGAACTACTTACTTACCATTTATGCCTAATTACCTCACAGCACAATAACAATTATGCATACATTAAATGTGTCAGATTAACCTGGCTATAAGTTTTATTTGATAACAAAAGTAAAGTATTCATAAATGCTTATTCTTTATAGTTTGTTGCTCATATAGCATAGTCATCTGCTCATAACTTTTTCAAATTTTTACTAGAGAAAACATTTTTATGTAGGTAGGTGAAAGCAGCCTAATAGTCTGCCACCAATTTTTTCTCACTGACTAATAATTCTGGCATTTTGTGAAGAAGGTGCATTTTATTCTAACATTATGGCTTACCCTTACAGAAAGTTTCTTAGGAGTACAATTTTTTTTAACAAGTCCACCAAAATGAGTATTTAAACATCTGCATCAAAATCAAATGCCCATATATGCTAACTGAAATAAGTCAGACAAAGACAATACTGTATGTTCTCACTTACATGCAGAATTTTTAAAAAGCGTAATTCATAGGATGGTGGTTACCAAGGGCTGTGGGGTAGGGGAAATGGTGAAATACTGGTCAAAGGGTACAAACTCTCAGCTATAATATGAATAAGTTCTGGGAATCATGGTGACTATAATTAACAATACAGTATTATATTATATACTTGAAAGTCGTTAAAAGAGTAGATCTTAGGGGCTTCCCTGGTGGCGCAGTGGTTGAGAGTCCGCCTGCCGATGCAGGGGACACGGGTTCATGCCCCGGTCCAGGAGGATCCCACATGCCGCGGAGCAGCTAGGGCTGTGAGCCATGGCCACTGAGCCTGCGCGTCCGGAGCCTGTGCTCCGCAACGGGAGAGGCCACAGCAGTGAGAGGCCCGCGAAAGAGTAGATCTTAAATGTTTTTACTACAAAGAGAAACAGTAATTATGTGAAGGGATATAGGTGTTAACTAATTTTATTATGGTAATCGTTTTGCAATGTATACAGGTATCAAATCATCACATTGCACACCTTAAACTTACATATGTTATCTGTCAATAATATCTCAATAAAGCTGGGGGAAAAATCAAATGTCCATGAAATTATAAACCCTATTTACCAAAATCAAGAACTCTACATACTAACAAAGTTCTACTGCTGGAAAACCTAACAGTCCAAAGTTTCCTTCTCTGATAATCAGCATATCAGTCTATATTTTTAGAAGTAGGTCTGTGGCACCTTTAGAATCTTCAAAACTAAAGCTTTTATATATGTTTTATTCAAATTACATTTGGTATTTGGATCTTTTTCAATGTTTGAAAAACACTGAAAAACAATGATTTGGTGGGCTAAAGAAACTACAGGACAAATACTATCATAAAGAGATGTCGATCCATTTACTAAACATTCATTCACGTATGCATTGGGATTTAACAAATATAAGCTTTCATTAGACACATTTGAAACTACCTGACTTGTCAAATTTCCTCCTTACATAAGAATTACCCAATAAAACCAGGGCCTCTAGATAGAAAGTACTGCATTTACTTACTGCTAAATAGCTATCTATTTACTAGGCAAATCCAGCATAGCTAACTTATAAATCAAAGGTGGAAGTATGGGAAAATACCCTTAAGAAGAGCCAAATAATAATTTTAAAGAAAAAAAATAGGTTGTTGAATTGGCAACCAGATAAGTTAATTTAAGGAATATTTTATTAAGGAATGGAAGTTCACCAACCCCTGTAAGATGAGCCCTAGGGATGATACAGAGTGGGGAGGAGGAAAAGGACTGTATTTCCAAAAGGGAGAGGGCTAGAAAGGGAATAAGATACAACAGTCATGAGAGAAATTTAACTTTCAGATAACATAAAAAAAAAAATCTGGTAAGTAAAACATCTTGTTTCCTGGCTATGATACATAACAAAGTTGTTATTTTGTTTGGAAGACCTCCTGTATTGCAAACTATAATTAGGTATGCAGTACCTAAGCAATCTGTATTTTCCAAACTTTTTGCTTCTTGACTCACCCATCAACTTTTGGAAACACAGGAAAAAGAGAAAAGGTTGGCCATCAAAAGGGATAATTCATCATTATTTCCCATAACCATTGTTCTGGATTAGCTAACACACTCTGGCTTCCACACTCACAGTCCACTTCTGAGGGAAACCGCCCTGCTCACAGGAGCCCTGGATGGCACCTTATACAGAGATCCAATCTTTGTGCTAACTAGCAGCCTCTGGAAAACTGGTGTGAAAGCTCTGCCCAAACAGGGATGAAGTGTTTGGGTGGACGGTCAGATTTTTACTCAGGAATTTAAACCATGGATACAGGAAAAGAACCAAGAAGCTGGTAGAATAAATAGAAGTGGGTAAGGGCATGGGAAAAGGAACAAAGAGTAAGCAGACTATGTGAATGGCAGGGTTCTGGAGAATCAATGGGTACCTCCTACTACAAGTCATCAAAGTTTTCAGAGCCGCTGACACTGCTGAAAGCTGGCACAGGCTCTGTGAGGCCTGGCTGAGCGATGGAGATGCCCTTCATTGTTATTTTCTCATGTAATCTTATTCTACATCTCCATTTCTCTCTCAGACCTAAATAATTCTCTATTCCTTTTAACTAAAATATGTTAACACCATGGCAGCCTTTTCCTTATATAAAAATAAAACTATTTCATTACACTCTGAAGTGCTTTTTAAAACATAAAATTACTTTCAGTAGAGTTTTTAAATAAAGTACTACTAACACATTGTTATACAATACCTTTCTTATAAAGATCTTATAATAAAAGAATATTTGTGTAGCGGGGTGGGGGGAGGAGGTTTGGTCAGTCAGTTAAAGGAAAAGTAGTTTCTTAGGTTGAACAAATTCTAACTCTTATAACTATTAATACCCCTCATGATTTGAGGATGACACCACTGATGACAATGGCTTCTACAGAAGGATAAGGAATGGGAGTTTTCCTGGTGTCTCAGAATTTCAGCAAAAACTCAAAGCTGAGGACAAGGGGAGACAGGTCCCCCTACACACTAAAGAGAGGCACTAATTGTATCCATGCAGGAATTACTTAAAAAGAGAAAAAAAAAGTCAAAAACAGCCCTAAAATCAAAGTAATCAAGGCAGAAAGCTGTTAGCTGGGTAAAGAATTCTGTGGCATTTCCCCCAGATGAACCTCATGCCAAGTGCAGGGGGTCCCCAAGAGAAACATCCAAGGAGATTAGCATTAAGGAAAAAACGGGGTGGATACTCATTTAGGTGAGAAAATCTACAGACAGCTACCAAAGCAGGGTGTGAAAGAACTCATGGAAGAACTTGACACGTGTCCCCAGGAGTATAGGGGTGCACAGGACAAAGACAGACACTGGTGCTTGCTTCTTATATCTGCAGAAGTCCAAGGGCAGGAGACTGACTGAAGCTGCCCATGCAGAAGGGGTTGGAGAAATGAGATGTTATACTTCCCGTGGCCTAAGTAGACGCCATAAAGGTGACCTGGTTAGCGCTGTCCCGAAAGGACCCGTCTTAGAAGGCTAAGTGCAAGGGCAAGGCCGTCTCAGCCTCACGTAGTGGTGTGAGGTGTTCCGTTAGAGCCGTAAGAGGTCAGTCACAGAGTGGAGCAGCAGGGAGGTCCTCATGGGAGTCCTGAAGAATCCACCCAGTGCCCCTCACAGAAAGCTAGCATGTCAGCATCTACCACACAAAAGGCCCTTAACTGGTGACTTCAGACTCTGCTGTTTCACTCTAATCTTCTATCCCCCTCGTTTTGAGCCTAGAGAAGCCAAGCGATCAGAGAGAGGAGAAGAATAGAGAGAGAAGAACAAGTCACCCCCTCTTCTCTGCTGCTGATCCTGGGCCAGGCCTAACCTAGAGAGAGGGAGAAGCTTTGAAATGCACACATTTTTTTTTTTAAATACCTCAATATGAAGCTATCTGAATCCCACTGAAGGTGAAAGAAAGCTATGGAACATCAAGAGGTCAGAAATGGGGATCCAACAGAGCTTGTTTAAAGGAACTGGTAGGAAATTTTCAAGCTCTTTCATCATTGTACCCAACTGCATTTAATCCATTTTTTAAATGCTTACATTTTTAACTGTTCAATCTTTAATGTCACACAAACCTTACCTTAGAAAAAAGGCCTTCTGCCTCTATACTGTATCCTTTAAGTTCCTCATGTAATTCCTGCAAACACTGTATGACTCTTCTTTGATGTTCATCGTCCTTTAGCTCACGAGCTTTGATCAGAAAGTCATAGTGGTCCAGTGGTCCATGGCAAACAGCTAAAGCTTTTGAATAAACCTCTGTAGCAGCAGTTGAAGACATACTCTTGGCTGTCTGAACTGTATAGGCTATAAACAAAAATATATATAAAATTTTAGACTTTCTGAAATCAAGATATTTCATAGTGCTCTACATTATTTCTTAATGGCCACATTAAAACTTTTAACCAGTTATAATTATATTTGAGCAGTTGTAAATATCACTTTGATGAAAATAATAATATAAAACACATTTTGTAACATAAATATATTTATAAATGTCTCAGTTTAATAAACCCCAAACTCATAAGCTATCACTACAACCCCTCTTCCAGGAAGAATGGAATGTCTGCTTTGCCTCCACTCCAATGAATGAGCCACCTGGGTTCATCACATCTTTCTTCACAGCAGGGGTGGTACCTTTCTTTGCATTAGGCCTAAATCTGGTTCTTCAGTACGAAGACAGAGACTTAGACACTAGTCACAAAGGGTTTTCTACTGCCTCTTTATTCACTGTCTAAAACAACACAGCATTCAGATGTTACCACATTGAATTCAGCACACTTCTTGCGAGACTCCTTCCCTTTTCCATCACCTTTAGGTTGAACACAAAGAGTTGAGACACAACAGAGTGTCTGTTTCAAAGCAGGGAGGTGTGTTAATCCTTTTTTTAGCTTCTTGGGGAAGAAAATTGATTGTCTGTGGAAAGGTCCAGTTAGAACTCCATTCCTTATCTGGGGCAGGTTCAGTGAGCAGCAAACTGGCACATTTTTAGACAAAGATTTTACAAGGGTATTTTGCCGTTGTTCCTCTTGTTCCATTGAATACCATGTTTCCTTTATTTCAATAATATGAAAACTACTTAATTTAGGAAAAGAATTAACAGTCACAACATTATTTCCATCATTTTCTAAAAAAGGAAAAAAAAAATCCTTAAATATACCATGACTGTTAGGGATAGGGCAGAGCTATCCTCTAATAACTGCTCTCCCTTTTTCTGAATAAAGGTTTTAGCTGGGTGCAAGGCTGCCGAGTGAAATATTCCATATCCTGGCCTCTCTGGCAGCCAGGATGGTCATGTGAACAATGGGATGTAAGCTGAAATGTGTGCAGCTCCGCTCTGGAGCACTTAAAGGGAAAGGGCGAATCCCACTCCTCCCCTTCCCTTCCCTCCCTCTGACTGGAAAGAAAGTGCCATGACTGCAGCTGGAAGAGCCAACCTGGCAAGGAGAGGCGCACAGAATGCTGAGCAAAGCAGAGCAAAGTTCCCTAACAATGCTGAGCTGCCAAACCAGCTCTGGACCACCTGCCGGGATTTTTATGTAAAATAAATGTCTATCTTGCTTTTCAAGCAGTGTATTTTAGGGTCTCTTTGTTACGGAGGCCTAAATTGTACCCTAACTAATACAGGGGGCTTACAGCCTGCAAAAGAGAACCGGACTAAGGGTCTCTTGGAAGCCTAGGCCTCATAGGACCAAGAACAAGGCTTGGGTTCATGTTGAAGCTGGAGGCATAGGTTGAGAGTTCCATAAGGTTTCCAGCAATTTGAGATGTCTACCAGAGTGGTATAAGAAACATATTTGCCCTTGGTCCACAGTCCCTAGTACGGAGCTCATAAAACCCTTGGAATTTCCTAAGTGATAGAGTGTTTTCTGTTTATCATAATGAGCCTCTTTCCATCCCACATATGCTAATGAACGCAGGGTAGGGCCCCAAGATAACCTCAGGACACGGCGGGTTCCCAGAAAGACCAAGTGTTTAGAAAGTTGGAACTTGCAGCCCCACCCACCAACTTGGGAGGGCAGGGGAGGCTGGAGATTAAATTCTATAACCACTTTTTTTTTTTGTATTTGAATACTCAAAGCAGCAGCTTTATTTATAATATTTAACAGCTGAAATGAACCCACATGTCCATCAATTGATGAATGGGTTAACGATGGTATATCCACACAATGGAATATTACTCAGAAGTAAAAAGGATTAAAACTACTGATAAATATAACAATGTAGATGAATCTTAAAAGTATTATGCTAATTGAAAAAAGCCAGAAGCAAAATTTAATTTTATATGACTACAGTATACAAAGTTCTAGAAAAAGCAAAACTTTTCTAGTGGAAGAAAGCAAATCAGTGGTTTCTAGAACCCAGGAATAGGGTTATGGGATTGGTAGCAAACGGGTAGGAGCAAATTTTAGGGGTGATGGAGGTATTCTATATTATGATTATGATGGTGGTTACATGACTGTATACATTTGTCATAACTCATTGACTTGTTCACCTAAAATCATGAATGTTATTTGTATATAAATTGTACTTCAATAAAGGTTTCACAGGAAAAAGGGAAAGTTTGGGCTATAGATGCTGTTTTACAAGTTAGCTTTTAAAAATTATAGGGCTTCCCTGGCGGCGCAGTGGTTAAGAATCTGCCTGCCAATGAAGGGGACACGGGTTCGATCCCTGGTCCGGGAAGATCCCACATGCTGCAGAGCAACAAAGCCCATGCGCCACAACTACTGAGCCTGCGCTCTAGAACCCATGAGCCATGACTATTGAGCATGCGTGCCACAACTAGTGAAGCCCTCACGCCTAGAGCTCATGTTCTGCAACAAGAGAAGCCACCGCAGTGAGAAGCCCATGCACCGCAACAAAGAGTAGCCCCCACTCATCACAACTAGAGAAAGCCTGCGCGCAGCAACAAAGAGCCAACGCAGCCAAAAATTAATTATTTAAGTAATTTTTAAAAATTGTATGCTTACCTGCTTCTATAAACACTCTTGAACAATAAGATATGGAGGGCTTCCAGGATGGTGAAAACATCAAGGTGCCAGGAAGGTGACATACCCAGAGAGGGCACAGAAGCTCCACACCCCTGCTCCTATCCCTTGCCCTGTGCATCTCTTCCATTTGTCTGTTCCTGAGTTCTATGTACCCTTTATAATAAACTGATAAACATAAGTAAAGTGTTTTTTCTGATTTCTACGACCATTACTAGTAAATTATCAAATTTAGCTAAGTATCAACCCACTAAATTTGTAGTCAGACGTGTGGAAGTGTGGGTAGCTTGGGCAGCCCATTTGCAGCTGGCCTCTGAAGTGGGGCCACTTTTGTGGGATTGGCCCTTTAACTTGGGGGATCCGATGCTACCTCCAGGTAGATAGTGCCAGAACTGAACTGACGGATAACCATTAGTGTTGGAGGATTTGAGAAACTCACAACCAGGGAAAATGCTCTTTTCCACTCCCTGGAATCAACCAAGTAAGAAACCTAAGATAATGCTAATTTCCTTCTCCTCCATCCCACAAACCCTTTCCCCAGCCCTCAACCAGGTCCTCAGCCAATCAATCATCAGTGCTACTCAATTTTACATCCTAAATACTCTCTAATCCATTCCCTCCTCCCCTCTTCACACAACCACTCCAGCTGGGCCTCTTATTGTCTCTGGCTTGGCCTCCCTGCCTCTGATCGCCTCCTGCCTCACATTTACCATGACCACACCACAATCTCTAAAAATATCTTCCATCAACTACAAGGATGATCTTGCTAAAATCTCAATGTGATTTTATCAATATTTTGCTTAAAATTCATCTCATTGTTTAAAGGCGTGGTTTTCTTTTTTTTTTTTTTTAAGGGAAACAGTTTTTTTTTTTTTGTGGCTGTGCCACGTCTTAGTTGCAGCACACGGGATCTTTAGTTGCGGCACGTGGGATCCAGTTCCCTGACCAGGGATCGAACCCGGACCCCCTGCACTGGGAGCACAGAGTCTTAGCCACTGGGCCACCAGGGAATTCCCTAAAGGAGTGGTTTTCAAATGCAATGTTAACAGCAGCACCTTTTTCTATACAAAACTTTCCATCGGATCCCAAATTTATTTGAGAAAAGAAGAGGGGGTAACAAAGTCCTGACCTCTTCACATTTCCCTCATTCCCAAGCCCATATCACCCCATTTCCAAATCAGCCCCTAAGGCCACTTCCCCACCTTATAGGATCACATTAAGTAAGGATAGTGTGCAGAAAAGAGTTAACACAGCAGGCCTGAGACTACCGTCCTTAGCAATGCCTGCTTGCAAAAATGGGCCCTTGATTGGGAACTTGGGTTCCCATCATTCCCAGAAATGGTAAGAGTGACTCACTGTGCCTAAATGTTTGTATCGTATACAATGTGATTTATGCTGAACACCTAGTTTCCTTCTATAAATCTGTAATTTTGGCACATGCTAGGCAGAGGGTGCCTTTGTAACCACGGCTCAACTCTAGGCATTGAGCCTATAATGAGCTTCCCTAATAGACAACATTTCACACCTGTTGTCACAGTAAGTTGCTGGAAGAATTAAGCATGTTCTGTTTGACTCTCCTGGGAGAAGACGCTTGTAAGCTTGTGCCTAATTTTCTCTGAACATTGTCCCACATGTATTTTCCCTTTGCTAATTGTGCTCTGTATCCTTTTGCTATGATAAATCGTAGCTGTGAGTATAACCATATGCTGAGTCCTCTGAGTCTTCCTAGTAAATCACCAAACCTGGGGGTAGTCTTGGGGATTCCCAACACAGATAGTGTCCTCATTCTGAGGTTCAAGGAATCCATAATAGGGGTGCAGCCTGCATTTTCAGACTACTCCCCCTCTACTGTTCAAAATGCATCTATTTTTTCAATACAAGAAATGACTGAGTACCACCACATGTAATGGGTAATAGGGAATATCAAAGTTGACTTGTTTTTTGGGTTTTTTTTTTAATTTATTTATTTATTTATTTTTGGCTGCGTTGGATCTTTGCTGCGGTGTGCAGGCTTCTCTTGCGGAGCACGGGCTCTAGGCACGTGGGCTTCAGTAGTTGTGGCACATGGGCTTCAGTAGTTGTGGCTCGCAGGCTCTAGAACACAGGCTCAGTAGTTGTGGAGCACGGGCTTAGCTGCTCCGCAGCATGTGAGATCTTCCCGGACCAGGGATCGAACCTGTGTCCCCTACATCGGCAGGCGGATTCTTAACCACTGCGTCAACAAGGAAGTCCCAAAGTTGACTTGTTTTAAGTGCAGGTGGAAGAACAAAAAAATTGCAGCAGTAATGTATCAAGATCAACTGGAAATAGCAAGTAAAATGAATTTGGGTACAGAGAAAATGGTTATGAAACTATTCTAAGTGGGAATAATACAGGCCCATATTAGGATGGCAACAGCAAAAATGTTAGGAAGCGGGGTAGAATGGAAAATGCAAAGGTAGATTCAATAATGTGGGTTGCCTTCTAGTCAAACTGGATTGCTCACCATATCTCAAACATTTTCCATTCTTTCATTTCATAGCCATGCCTTTGTTCACAATGGTCCCAACTGGAGAGCCTCCTCCTCCAACCCTCTGCCAGCCTAATTTCTCCTCCACAAATCTCAACTCACCCTCAGCTCCCTACCACCAGATTTCCAAACTCACCTGTATCTACCCCATTCTCTTTTCTTTCTGCAGTTACAGCTTAAGAGCTATTTCTCTTTCCATCAAGGGCTATTAATGCCTTCACTCACCCTCTAATCAGTGGATTTCAATTTTTTGGAAAAAAAATCATGACCCAATATACACACAAATATACATAACTGAAAAACAAGTTTCATGAAGTAATAACTAACTTATTAAAAGTATGAAATAGTAAGAAAAAAAGGATCTTTCTATGCATGATATTCTCTGGTATTTTATACACATATATTTTTATTATTTATATCTAAAGAACCACTATATTTAGTTATACTAAATGCCTTATATGATACTTATTTACCTTTTTGTTTTCTTTCCCCATCAGAACATATGCTCTTTGAGGGCAACAGTGCATGACATGATTGGTGCTTATTAAATATTTCTTGAATCCCCTCCCTTCGTACATTTTCAGAGATATCATTCTCTTCATTAATCACCTCTGTACTATATCATCTCCTTTCCCCTCTCTTCTAGTTTTTTTCATATCAGCTCAACCCTCTCCTCTTAAAATAATAACAACAACAACAAACAACCTCCTTGACTTGACACCTGCTCTCCCTCTTTCCCTTCATAGCCAAACCACTTGAAAGAGTTGCCTTTACTTTCTCTGGCCGCCCCCTCACATCCTGCTCATTTCTCAACCCACTATAATCAAGCTTCTACTGAGATGGCTTCTGCCAAGTTCATTCAATGCCTTTTTTTTTAATATTTATTATTTATTTATTTATTTATTTTTGGCTGCGTTGGGTCTTAGCTGCAGCATTATCTTTCGTTGCGGCATGTGGGCTTCTCTCTAGTTGTGGCATGTGAGCTCCAGAGCCCACAGGCTCTCTAGTTGTAGCACATGGGCTCCAGAGTGCATGGGCTCAGCAGTTGCTGCACGTGGGCTCTGTAGCTGCGGTGCACCAGCTAACTGTGGCGCACAGGCTTAGTTGCCCTGTGGTATGGGGGATCCTAGTTCCTCGACCAGGGATAGAACCCGTGTCCCCTGCATTGGAAGGCAGATTCTTAACCTCTGGACTACCAGGGAAGTCCCTACCCAATGCCTAGTGTTGCCAAATCCAGTAGATATTCCTCAGTCTTCATATTCCTGTTTACAGTTATAAAGTATCTAATTTTTAAAGTTATTCATAGGAACCATCAGGACTGTGGGCAAAGTACATTGTTTCTATTGGGATCTGGCTTTGGAGAGGCTTAAAGTCCTTTGCTTCCACTTTTCTTTTTACTAACCCAACATCTTTATTGAGTAGTTTATACTTCATTCACATTTCTCAAAAAGGAAAACCAAGTTACACTGAAGATGAGGCATCACTTCAGGCAATCAGCAGACATAAAAAGAGAATCATAGGTTATCTAGTACTGCATATAAGAAGCTTATAAGTCGCCATTCTATCCCAACAACAAGTAAAAAGCTGAAAAATCAATGTATCTTTTCAGATCCATAAGAGAAGGAAGGACACAGGACAAACTGCTGCCCCCAAGATTGAAAAGAAATTGATTGGTGTAAATGAACCAATTAAAAGATTGTCAGAGTGGATCAAAACCCAAGACTCAATTACATGTTGACTAAAATAAACTCACTTTAAATTCAAAGACACATACATATGAATAGTAAATGGATGGATAGAGCAGAAACTAACACAACATTGTAAAGCAATTATAATCCAATAAAGATATTTTTAAAAAACGGATGGAAAAAATTACACCATGCTAACACTAATCAAAAGAAAGCAAGAGTAGCTATATTAATTTCAGACAGACCAGACTTCAAAGCAAGGAAAGTTATCAGATATACAGAAGGATGTTACATAAAGATAAAAGAGTTGATTCTCCAAGAAGACATAACAATCGTTAATATATATGCACCTAACAACAGACCATCAAGTTAAACTACATGAGGTAAAAATCGATAGAACTATAAGGAAAAATAGATGAATCTACTATCATAGTTGGAGACTTCAGTACCCCTCTAGCAGAAATGGACAGATCCAGTAGGCAGAAAATCAGTAAGGACTTAGTTGAACTCAACAACACCATTAATCAACTGGCTAAACTTGACATCTATAGAATAATTCATCCAACAACAGCACAATACACATTATTCTCAAGCTCACACAGAACATTAACCAAGATAGATCATATTTTGGGCCACAGAGCACACCTTACCAAAGTTAAAAGAACAGAAATCATACAATGTCTGCCATCAGACCACAATGGAATTAAACTAGAAATCAATAACAGAAAGATAAATGGAGGGCTTCCCTGGTGGCGCAGTGGTTAAGAATCCGCCTGCCAATGCAGGGGACACAGGTTCGATCCCTGGTCCAGGAAGATCCCACGTGCCGCACAGCAACTAAGTCTGTGTGCCACAACTACTGAGCCTGCGCTCTAGAGCCCACAAGCCACAACTACTGAAGCCAGCACGCCTTAGAGGCCGGGCTCCGCAACAAGAGAAGCCACCACAATGAGAAGCCTGCACACCTCAACGAAGAGTAGCCCCTGTTCGCCGCAACTAGAGAAAGCCCACGTGCGGCAATGAAGACCCAACGCAGCCAAAAAAAAGTTTTTTTAATTTAAAGATAAAATAAAATATGCAGAGACGAAACAACACACTTCTAAATAACATATGGGTCAATGAAGAAACCTCAAGATAAATGTAAAAATTCTTCGAGTTAAATGAAAATGGAAGCACAATTTATCAAAATTTGTGGGATGCAGCAAAAGCAGTGATTAAAGGGAAATTTATAGCAATGAATGTATATATTAGAAAGAAGAAAGATCTAAAATCAATCATCTAAGTTTCCACCTTAAGAAACTAGAAAAAGAAAATTAAATCCAAAGTAAGCAGAAAAAAAGAAATAAGAACAGAAATCAGTGGAATTGAAAATAGGAAATCAACAGAGAAAATCAATGAAACCAAACACTGCCTCTTTGAAAAGATCAATAAAATTGATAAGCCTCTAGCCAGGCTAACAAGGAAAAAGGAGAGAGGACACTAATTGCTAATATCAGAAATGAAAGAGGGATATCACTATAGATCCCATGGACATTAAAAGGATAATAAAGGAATACTATGAACAACTCAACCCATAAATTTGAGAACCTAGGTGAAATGGACAAATTCCTTGAAAGACACATCAGCCAAGATTCACACAAGAAGAAACAGACAATCTAAATAGGCCTGCATCTATTAAAGAAACTGAACCAGTAATTAATAGTCTTCCAAAACAGAAAGCATCAGGCACAGATGGGTTCACTGGTGAATTCTACCAAACATTTAAAGAATTATACTAATTCTCTACAACCTCTTTCAGAGGATTAGAAGCAGAAGGAATACTTCCTAACTCATTCTATGAGACCAGCATTTCCCTAAAACCAAAATAAGACAAAGACATTACAAGAAAAGAAAACTACACCAATATCTCTCGTGAACATAGATGCAAAAATCCCTAACAAAATACTACCAAATCAAATCCAACAATGTATAAAAAGAATTTCACAATATAAACAAGTGAGAATTATCCCAGGAATGCAAGGCTGGTTCAACCTTTTTTCTTTTCTTTTTTTTTTTTTTTTTTGGCTGTGCCATGTGGCATGCAGGATCTTAGTTCCCTGACCAGGGATCGAATCCATGCCCTCTACAGTGGAAGCATGGAGTCTTAACCACTGGACCACCAGGGAAGTCCCTGGTTCAACATTTTAAAATGAATTAATGTAATCCATCACATCAACAGACTAAAGAAGAAAAATCACATGATCAGATCAATAAATGCAGAAAAAGCATCTGAAAAAACTTATACACATTCATGATAAAAACTCTCAGTAAACTAGGAATAGAGGGAACTTCCTCATCTTGATAAAGAATACCTACAGCAAACATCATACTTAATGGTAAGAAACTAGATGTTTCCCACTAAGATCAAGAACAAGGCAAGGATGTCCCCTCTCCTCACTCCTTATCAACATAGTACTAGATAAATCCATAAGACAAGAAAAGGCAATAAAAGGTATACAGATTGAGAAGGAAGATATAAAATGGTCTGTTCCCAAATGACATGGTCATCTATACAGAAAATACAAAAGAATCAATAAAATAACTCCTGGGACTAACAAGTAATTATAGTAAGGATACAAGGTTAATATACAAAAGTCAACTGCTTTCATATATGCCTGCAATGAACAAGTGGAATGTGAAATTAAAAACACAATACCAGGACTTCTCTGATGGTCCAGTGGGTAAGACTCTGTGCTCCCAATACAGGAGGCCCAGGTTCGATCCCTTGTAGGGCAACTAGATCCTGCATGCATGCCGCAACTAAGAGTGCACATGCCACAACTAAGAAGTCCACATGCCACAACTAAGAAGTCCACATGCCGCAACTAAGAGTCTGCATGCCGCAACTAAGAAGTCCACATGCTACAACTAAGAAGCCCACATGCCACAACTATGAGCTCGCATGCCACAACTAAAGATCCCACATGCCATAACAAAGGATCCTGCATGCTGCAACTAAGACCTGGCACAACCAAAATAAATAAATAAATAAATAAATATTTTTTAAAAAAAACACAATACCATTTACATTAGCACCCTCCAAAAAGGAAATACTTCAGTGTAAATCTAACAAAATATATACAAGATCTATATGAACAAAACTACAAAATTCTGATGAACAAAATCAAAGAACTTAAAAATGGAGAGATATTCCATGTTCACGTATAGGAAGCCTCAATATTGTCAAAATGTCAGTTCTTCCTAACTTGATCTATAGATTCAAAGGCATCTCAATTAAAATCCTAGCAAGTTATTTTGTGGATACTGACAAAATAATTCTCAAGTTTAAATGAAGAAGCAAAAGACTCAGAATAACCAACACAATACTGAAGGAGAAAAACAAAATTGGAGGACTGACACTACTCAACTTTAAGATCTACTATAAAGCTACAATAATCAGAACAGTGTGGTATTGCCAAAAGAATAGACAAATAGATCAATGGAACATAATAGAGTCCAGAAATAGGCCCACGTAAATATAGCCAATTGATCTTTGACAAAGGAGCAACGGCAATACAATGGAGCAAAGATAAGACTTTTCAACAAATGATGCTGGGACAACTGGACATCCACATGCAAAAAAAATGAATCTAGACACAGACCTTAAACCCTACACAAAAATTAACTCAAAATGCATCATAGATCTAAATGTAAAAGAAAAAACTATAAAACTCCTAGAAGATAACATGGGAGAAATACAGGAGACATAGGAGAAACCTAGACGAGCTTGGGTATAGCTTTGACTTTTTAGATACAACACCAAAGGCACAATGCATGAAAGAAATCATTGATAAGCTAGACTTCATTAAATTAAAAACTTCAGTTCTGCAGAAGACAATGCCATGATCTCAAAAGACAAACCACAGACTGGGAGAAAATATTTGCAAAAGACTCATCTCATAAAGGACTATTATCCAAAATATACAAAGAACTCTAAAAACTCACAAGAAAATAAACAATCTGATTAAAAACTGGGCCAAACAGGACTTCCCTGGTGGTGCAGTGGTTAAGAATCCGCCTGCCAATGCAGGGGACACAGGTTCGAGCCCTGCTCTGGGAAGATCCCACATGCCACAGAGCAACTAAGCCCGTGCACCACAACTACTGAACCTGTGCTCTAGAGCCCGTGAGCCACAACTACTCAGCCCACGTGCCACAACTACTGAAGCCCATGTGCTTAGAGCCCGTGCTCCGCAACAACAGAAGCCACTGCAATGTGAAGCCCGTGCACCACAACGAAGAGTAGCCCCTGCTTGCTGCAACTAAAGAAAGCCCACACGCAGCAACGAAGACCCAACGCAGCCAAAAATAAAACTAAAATAAAATAAATTTAAAAAAAAACAACTGGGCCAAAGACTTTAACAGAAACCACACCAAAGAAGATATACAGATGACAAAAAAGCATATGAAAAGATCTCCATATCATATGTCATCAGGGAAATGCAAATTAAAAGAACAATGAGAAGGAATTCCCTGGTGGTCAGCGGTTAGGACTTGGCACTTTCACAATCCCTGGTCAGGGAATGCAAGCTATGTGACAAGGCCAAAAAAAAGAAAAAAAAAATGAGATACCACTACACACCTATTAGAATGGCCAAAATCCAGAACACTGACAAATGCTGCCCAGTATGTGGAACAATAGGACCTCTCTTTCCTGGGGAGAATGCAAAATGGTACAGCCACTTTAGAAGACAGTTTGGCCGTTTCTTACAAAACTAAACATACTCTTACCATACAATCCAACAATCATTATCCTTGGTATTTACCCAAAGAAGCTGGAAATTTATGTCCACAAAAAAACCTGCACACACATATTTATAGCAGCTTTATTCATAATTGTCAAAACTTGGAAGCAACAAAAATGTCCTTCAGTAGGAGAATGGATAAATAAACTGGTACATCCAGACAATGGAATATTATTCAGCACTAAAAAGAAATGAGTCTATCAAACCATGAAAACACATGGAAAAAACTTAAATGCACATAACTAAGTAAAAGACCAATTTGAAAAAGCTACATACTGTAAGGTCCTATATTCTAATGATATGACATTATGGAAAAGGCAAAACTATTGACAGTAAAAAGATCAGTAGTAAACAAAGGGAGGGGGTAGGTAGGAAGAAGGTGTGAATAGGCAGAGCACAGAGGGTTTTTAGGGTAGTGAAAATACCCTAAAATATACTATAATGTGCATATGTGTCATTGTACGTTTGTCCATATTCGTAGAATGTACTACACCAAGAACCCCATTGTAAACTATGGACTTTGGATGATGATGCTGTGTCAATGTAGGTTCATCGACTGTAACAAAGGTACCTCTCTGGTATGGGATGTTGATAACTGGGGAGTATTGATAACAGGGGACATGTGGGGGGCAGGAGGTATATGGGAAATCTCTGTAACATTCCTCTGAATTTTGCTGTGAACCTAAACTGCTCTAAAAAATATCAGTCTTTTTAAAAAGAAAAAGAAAGAATCAGTCAGGCAAGATACTCAAGGCTGAGAGATTGGCCAGCTTAGGCCTGGACAGCAGCTGTATAAATTGAATCACAAAGGACTTCTCAAAAGCTGCACTAAATTAAATCTGTTACTGCATCAGTGTACACAAATTATGTGATGCTGCTGCCATATTATTTTGATTTGTATTAATTTGTCTTATTGTACTCCAAATGGACAGTGGGAAAATGCCATTCTGAAGATCCACAAACTAATCTACAAACATAAATGTAAGATTTTAGAGGCACAAAAAGTCTGCGCTGTTCTAATACCTCAATTTTGTACCTTATTTCACTACTTTCTCCTAAACGAAGTTTAAGGAAGATCCCACTATACTCCATAGCCCACTTGTTATAAGATTTACTCAATATCATGATGTCTTAGCATCTGAATAATCTATTATAACTTTCTAGATAGTATTTTAACAATTACTTCAATTTTTCTCCCCAAGGAAAATAAATGAGTTTCCCCAGGCTCTGAGTGTATTTGTTATTACTTCAATTCCCCCTGCTTCAACTTTTTTTTGAAGTGAACATAACCTCCAGATTTTATTGTCTTCACAATAAAACAAAAGATGAAGTTTAGAACTGGAGTACTTAGCCCTTTCTCTTATCTCCTCCCAGTTCAAAATGCTTGCTGGTCTTAACAGTCAGCACTCTCTAACTCTGCAGCACTTTCTAGGCTCAATGCATTCAAGCCTCAGCACAATCTCCATTTGCAGTTTTAGCCTTTTTTCCAGAAAAGCAGCTTAGTCTGCTTCCTGTCATAAGACCGCTTTCCCTGGGCATTCAGAGAGTCCTTGCCCTTCTTGTCCTGTGTCACTCTGTGGGTTTAATGCTTGGCATGCTTCTTACAGTTAGTTTGGCAAGTTTCAGGGATATACACCATGTTTGTCTGTTTGTGGGGGTGCTATCGGCAGGGGAAGAAGCGATTTCCCCCAATATTTAAGTTTTCATCTGAAGACAGAGGTTTAGAACAAAAAAATTCTTCTGAAGTTCTGCAGTATTACAGTCTATGCTAATATGTTCCACTTAAACAATCTCATGGCATTAATAAGTAATATAACAGGGACTTCTCCGGTGGTCCAGTAGTTAAGACTCCTTGCTCCCAGTGCAGGGGGCCCAGGTTCGATCCCTATTCAGGGAACTAGATCCCGCATGCTGCAGCTAAGATCCTGCATGCCACAACTAAAAGATCCCACACGCCGCAACGAAGATCCTGGGTGCCACAGCTAAGACCCGGCACAGCCAAATAAATAAATAAATAAATATTTTTTAAAAAATAATAATTAATATAATAAACCACATTTATGCTCTTCTTAATGGCACATGGTAACCTATAACACAGAAAGAAGAAGCAATTCAACAGCAACAATTATAAAAGAAATTAGAAAAAGGCAAATTGTCACTAACAGCCCTAACAAGAATTGTTATATACACGTAGGTTGTTTTTTTTTAAACAAGGTCTTGACTTGGGGTCCATGACAAGTCAACTGGCAGGGAAGCGGGGGGATGGTCTGAGAGCCCTCTGAAATTAAAAGAAAATTGTGTGTGTGTATGTTTTTGCATTTCTTCTGAGGTAAGATCTCTAAATATACTACAGATTCCTTCAGATTTTCAAACAAGTGAACAAAAACTGATTAAGAACCACTGTTTTAAAAATAATTGTCAAAACAGTTTTAGAAGGAAATTCTAATAATAGCAGCTCACATTTATTGAGCACCTACTGTGTGCCAGGGACTAGGTTAAGTAACTTAACATAATTACTTGTTTTACTCCTCACAATAATCCTATTATACAAATAACTTAAAAATCCATGGATATGGACTTATATACACTACCAAATGTAAAACAGATAGCTAGTGGGAAGCAGCCGAATAGCACAGGGAGATCAGCTCCGTGTGGTGCTTTGTGACACCTAGAGGGATGGGATAAGGAGGGTGGGAGGGAGATGCAAGAGGGAGGAGATACGGGGATATATGTATGCATATGGCTGATTCACTTTGTTGTAAAGCAGAAACTAACACACCATTGTGAAGCAATTATACTCCAATAAAGATGTTAAAAAAATGATAATAAAAAAAAATCCATGGATAAATCTATTCATTGATTCATTCACTCAGGTTTCTTGAGAACCAACTATAGCTCAGGCACTATTCATGCCACTGGTGAAACAACAATTAAAAACAAATTTCTTTCCTTATGGAGCCTTCCTTCCAGTCAAGGGGAAGAGAGACAAAAAATTAAATAAAGAGCAACAACAGATCACATAATAATCAGTATGCTGGTGAAAATAAAAGAGTGATATCCTAGGACCTCTGACCAACAGCATGGCATCTCCAGGGAGCTCAACAGAAGTACAGAATCTCAGGCCCTACCCTAGGGGTCTGAATCAAAATTTGCATTTTTAACAAAACACATAGGTGTTTCATATGCACACTGAAGACTGAGAAGCACTATGCTAGGGAATGATTGAGGACTCCTATAGATTATGAGGAAAAGCTTCCCTGTGGAAGTGACATAAGTTGATACCTGAATGCCCAAAGGAGTCAGCCCTGAGGAAGATCTGGGAGAACTTCCCAGGCAGAGTGAAGAGCTCTGGCAAAAACCCTAAAGTGAAAATGGATATAAGCTTCACATTTTCAAAGAAAGAAAAGAAAGTCTACGTGGCTGATTTAAATGAACAAGGTGGAGTATGTTACAAGGTGAAGTTGGAAAGGAGAGGAAGGACCAGATCATGTACGGTCTTGTAAGCCACGGTAAATAGTGTGAATGTGATAGGATTAAGATCAAGTAGAAGGTTTTGATCAGGGGTGTGTCACAATTTGTTTTTTAAAAGATTAATCCGTTTGTAGAAAATAAGAGAATAGAAATTCAAAAGGAAAGCAGAAACGGAGGAATAGTATGATATTCAATAATGCTTTTATATATTATATATAATATACATATATTTTTATATATGTATGTATTTTTATATTGTATGGTATTCAATAAAACTATTATACACATATATGTAATTTTTTTTTTAAGTGGAAGCAGGGAGACTACTTAGGAAACTCTTAACAATAGTACAGTTCAGAGATGTCTATGATTTGGACCAGAGAGTTAGCACTGCAAGTTGCAGGTTAAGTAAACTGACCAAGATCATATAGTTAATAACAACAGCAGCAACAATTGCTAACCTTTAGTGGGTACTCACTAAGTGCCAGGTACTTTTCTAAGTACTTTACATACCTTCATTCATTTAATCTTCACAACCACCCTATGATGTAGGTACTAACATATTCCTACCTTAAAGGTGAAGACACTAAGGCACAGAGGGACTAAGTAAGTAATCTGTCCATGTTCCCATAGCTAGGTAGTGGCAGAGCCAGCATTTGTACCTACAGGTCCAGCAGGGAGGCAGCATGTTGTAGTGGAAGCAGCATGGGCTCTGGAGTCATACCCTCCAGATTTATCTCCTGACTCCACCATTTTGACTCTGGATCATGGCAGCTTGGGCACATGATCACCATCCTAGCCAATGATGCCTAAGAGGAAGTCAGCTTCTGCCAAAGTTTCTCCTGATACTCTTCAAAAGGAGACCAGGACAGAAACTCATTCCTTCCTGCCTTTGTACTTTTACCTGTGAAATTAAGGTAGCTGGACTGCTGCAAGCACCTTAAGAACATGAGGGGAAATGCTGCTCACACACTGAGGACAACAATAATCTTGACATATGTTGTGATAGTTAATTTTATTTGGCAACTTGACTGGGCCATCGAGCGCCTATACATTTAGTCAAACATTATTCTGGATGTGTCTGTGAGGGTGTTTCTGATGAGGTTAACACCTGAAACGGAAGACTGAGTAGACTGTTCTCCCTTATGTGGGTGGGCCTCATCCAATTACTTGAAGCCCTGAACAGAACAAAAGGCTGACTTTCCCCTTAGTAAGAGGGAACTCCTTCCGCCTGACTGCCTTTAAGCTTGGAACATCGGTTGTCTCCTGCCTTTGGACTCAAACTGAAACATCAGTTCTTCATGGGTCTTAAGCCTGCCAGTCTTTGGACTACAACTACACTATGGGCTCTCCTGGTTCTCAGGCCTTCGGACTCAGACTGGAATTACACTACCAACTCTCCTGGGTCTCTGGGTCTCCAGCTTGCTGACTGTAGATCTTGGGACTTGTCAACCTCCATAATTGCAATGAGCTGATTCCTTATAATAAATCTCTTACTAAATGTATATACATCTTATTGGTTCTGTCTCTCTGGAGAACCCTGACTAAAACATATGTCATAAAGCTTAACTGTGTTGACACTGTCTCCATAGAGCTGAGAAATAACAACAAAGGGGATGTGTGGTCTCTGTGTTCTTTGGTGCTTTAAATTGGAATGGAATTTCAAATTCTACACAAAGGTAGATAGTTAAGAAAGTCTTAGAGATATTCTTTAGAGACTTAAGCAAAATGGTGGACCAGACTATTTGAACAAAAAGTAAGCATTTTCCTTTCAGAAATGTTATTTTAAAGGTTTGCTTCACCCTTAAGGTTTTTTTGTTTTAATACCTGAGGTTAAATATTTTTTGAGAATCCATCTCCAACTTCATACTCAAAATCAGTAGAGATGTAGTTTAATGTGCAGAAGTTTTACATACAACTTGTCAGTAAAGTGGGGTTCAACTCAAAAACATTCTGTAAAGATTTCTCAGCTCAAAAGTATCCTATGATTAAAGGAAAGAATTGAAGATACACAAGATAACACATGACCATACAAATTTAAAGAGTTTTCAAGGTAAAGAAAACTATCTTTTTGCATTATTCCTTCCTAGACGGTTGTATGTTCAGAAATATTCAATACAATTTGTGATGAGTCTAGACTACTTCAAGGCATTACATGTGTTTACTTCAGTAGAATTAAAGATGTTATACAAAACTAACAGATTACAAGAGGTATCCATGTAACCCAGAAAAGTTATATGCTTTAGGTTCATTTAACAGCTTAAGGTTTTCTTTACAGACCTTGGATTCATTTGAAAATTTATGAGTGATAGAATTCTGAAAGGTATTCTATATATTATCTTCTCCAAAAAAATCTAAGGTAGATATTGTTATTTCTTACAAATGAGGAAACTAAAACACCACAAAATGTTAGAAAATTTAAGTGAATAGGCAAGATAGGATCTAAAGCTAAGTGACCCCAAACTACCACCAGGATATTGCCCTCATTAAAATCACCATAACACTACAGACAAGTGAAGATTGTGCTCCCATTTATCAGAGCCAGGCAACAGAAAAAACACAAACCTCCCTCTAATTTGAAGTACTCAAGCCTCCTGGAGCAACCAACAATCCACCCCTCCTGGGTCTCCATCCTACTCAGGCCCAGCTAGAGCTCTGCCCTGCCTGCACTCTGGGCTCAACCTGCCTCTGCTCATATACGGCACTCTTGTAAAACCCAGTAGCAGCAGCAGCAGCAAATTTTTTTTTTAATTGAAATATCGTTGATTTACAATGCTGTGTTAGTTTCAGCTGTACAGCAAAGTGATTCAGTTATACATATACATATTCTTTTTTCAGACTCTTTTCCATTATAGGCTATTACAAGATATTGAATACAGTTCCCTGTGCTATATAGTAGATCCTTGTTGTTTATTTTATATATAGTAGTGTGTATCTGTTAATCCCAAATTCCTGATTTATCCCTCCTCCCGCCTTTCCCCTTTGGTAACCATAAGTTTGTTTTCTATGTCTGTGAGTCAGCAGCTTTTTCACTAAAAGCCCAAAGTTGAAGTGTTAGAGGAAAGAAATTCCTTTCCATATAAATCTAAAAGCCCTTACATTTCACATAGCTGGCTTTTAAGAATTTTGACTAACTAGATTTATGTACACCTTTTTGAGCTTTGAGAACAAAATCTGGCACTAAATGAAGACCTAGCCCTCAAATACAAAGATGACACAAAGTTAGGAGACAAATCAGTGCTGTATCACAGTCAAGATGATGTTGCCGTGCTACACAATGGGATAAAAGTACCAACAGGTGCAATTGGGTTCAAAAACTTAATTATACTGAAAAGAATCATTTGAAAACCTATTAAATAGAAAAACTGAATAAGCAACAACTAATTCCACAAATTATAAAGCAGCTATAGAGTGTAAAGCTCTGTACTAAAAACTTCAAACACAGCTAGCTAGACAGACACTGTAACTGCACTCAAAATATCAACAGGGCACTGGGGGAGATATAAACAAGTGGATAAACAACTTTAATAAAGTGTGGTATGAAGTAAAGGGAAGAGGAGGATGCTATGAGATCACAGAGCCAAAGCTAGTAACCTAGCTTAAGGAGATAAGGGTACTCAGAGGAAATGATGTTTCAATTGAGAGCAAAAGGACAAACAGGAGTTAGCCAGGGAAAAATGGAAGGAAGGGAAGGAAATGCATTAAGCTGGGAGAAGGCTCTAAAATATGAGAGGATAGTACACTGAAGAAAATGAAACAAGTTCAGTATTGAGATATAAAGTGAAAGGCAGAGGGGGCAAGAGTTGGGCTACTAGAAAAATATAAAGGAACCAGGTGACACAGGGCTTTACAACGATAAGCAGTTTAAATTTAATCCTGAAGTTTCCAGGAAGCCACTTATGAATTTTAAAGAACTCAGTGGCTTAATTATACCCCCTCTTAAGCAAAGGAGAATACTGGAAAACATTTTAATGGCTTTATCTTTCTGACATATTAGCAATGACCTGTTGGAAATACAATAGAAGAAAAAAAACGGATCCCATTTACAATTAAGATAAAAAGTCTAGAATAAAGAAGAGTCATAGTAACAATCAACTTCTAAGATCTATGTGAAGAAAACTAAAATCTTTCTCAAAGGCATAAATGAAAATTTGGGAGACTGGACACAGTGTTATTGAAAAGAAATGCACAACACTGTAACATTGTCAGTTCTTCACAAATTAATTTGCAGATTAAATACAGTTCCACCAAAATCCAAATCCAAAATCCTTAGAAAATCATGAAGATGCAAAGTAATGAGGGGGATCTTGACTACCAGATGAGAAAATAAATATAAAACACTATGAGCAAAAGATCAATGAATAGAATAGATATTCTAAAAGGAAGTCTTCAGGGAATAATTTAATATATAATAAAAGAGGGAGGCATACCAAATATTATCACTGTTCTTTTCTTTTATCACCCAACTTGTAATTATCTATTTGTTATTTATTTTATGTCTGTCTCTCTCAACTAGGCTGCAAGCCACAAGAGGGAAGGTACCATGCCTATTTAATTCACTGTATACCTAGCACCTACAATGCCTGGCATATGATGGGCACACAATAAATATTTGTTGAATCAATGAATTAAGCAATGGGAGCCAAGAGATCATTCAACAAGTGACATCTGGACAACTGGAAAACAACAGAAAAATTAATTTAGATTATCCCCTCATACTACATACCAAAATACTTTCCAGATGGTTTTAAAATGTAAATATATAAAAAATTTCAAACCAAAAAAATAAAGTATACATGAATATTTACCTAGTCCAGTGGTCTGCAAACTATAGCAGCCTGCAGGCCAAATTGACCATGCACATTAGTCTATTATCTCTGGCTGTTTACACAGTACACCACCAGAGTTGAGTATAGTTGTCCCTCAGTATCTGCAGGGGAGTGGTTCCAGGGCCTCCTGCATATACCAAAATCCACAAATGCTCAAGTCCCTTATATAAAATGGTGCAGTACAATGAATAGTTGGCCCGCTATATCCGCGGATGCCAAACTCACAAATATGGAGGGTCAGCTAAAGTTGTAACAGAGACCATGGCAGGCAAGGACAAAAGTATTATCTGAATGTTTACAGAAAAATGTTGCCAATCCCTGATCTCTCTTAACAGGTGTGGACTTTCTAAATCTAATCCTGTCTGGACATCACAATCGCCTGTGAAACTCAGACTTAAGGACTCCCAATTAAACCCCAGTAGGAATGGATCAAAAACGTAACTGTAAGAGCTAAAACTTTTAAATGCTTAGAAGAAAGCATAATTGTAAATCTTCATGACCTTGGATTAGGCAATGATTTCTTAGCTATGACACCAAAAGCAGCCAAAGAAAAAATAAATTGGACTTCATCAAAATTAAAACTTTTGTATATCAAAGGACATTATTGGGACTTCCCTAGTGGTCCAATGGTTAAGACTCGGTGCTCCCAATGCAGGGGGCCTAGGTTCAATCCCCAGTTAGGGAACTAGATCCCACATGCTGCAACTAGGAGCCCTCATGCTGCAACTAAGACCTGGCACAGGCAAATAAATAAATTTTTTTTAAAAAAAGGGACATTATCAAGAAGGTGAAAATACAACACACAGAATGACAGAATATATTTTCAATCTATAAATCTGGCATAATTCATTAAGAAATAGAATCCAACAATTTCACCTATGAGTATTTATCTGAAGGAAACAAAATCACTATCTCAAAAAAGTATCTGCACCCCCATGTTCATTGCAGCATTATTTAAATAGCCACGACATGAAAACAACTTAAGTGTCCATCAAGAGATGAAAGGATAACGGAGCAACTAAGACCGTGCACCACAACTACTGAGCCTGTACTCTAGAGCCCACAAGCCACAACTACTGAGCCCGCATGCCACAACTACTGAAGCCCGTGCACCTAAAGCCTGTGCTTTGCAACAAGATAAGCCACCGCAATGAGAAGACCGCGCACCGCAACAAAGAGTAATCTCCACTCACCACAACTAGAGAAAGCCTGTGTGCAGCAACGAAGACCCAACGCAGCCAAAAATAAATTAACTAATTAATTTTTAAAAAAAAAGAAAAAAGAAGAGATGAAAGGATAAATCAATAGTAACATAAATCAGGATGTTGATTGCCATTGGGAGTAAAAAGCTAGTGATTTGGAGGGTACACAATGGGAGCCTCTGGGTACTACAAATGTTCTATTTCTTGATTTAGGTTGTATTTACACAAATCTATCCTCTTTATGAAAATTCAGTAGGCTTTACACTTACCACTTGCGTACTTTACTAAATGAATCTTATACTTTAATAAGTATGCTTAAAAAATAAAAATGAAGTTAACAGTAATTATCTTTCCTGTATTTTCTACTATGTACATATAGTATTTTTATAATAAAAATAATTTATTTTTAATAGAAAAAATAACTAATCAAATATAAACAAAAGAGACCTGTCTTATAATAGCCCTAGGAGTCTTAAGGTGAGACATGAATATGACCTGGCCACCAACTTAATGCAACAGGACACAGAAAAGGTAACCTAAAATAGTGCTCTGGCCAGACATGTCCAAAGGAATATATTGAGATATGTGGGCCACATTTTCAGAGTGACATTCAGAAAGCAGACTGTAATCTCAAGAAGGGAAGTAGTTCAAGGATCTAGAAACCGTGTCATAAGATTTGACTGATAAGACAAGAGACAGTTGACATTGAGGAGAGAGTAACAACATCCCAGCACTCTGTGTCTAGCATACAGATGGCACTAAGAAATATTTGGGGAATGAATGAACGGATGAATGGGAGAAATATGTCTTTAATGTTTTAAAGGTTGTCAAATGGAATTGGGACAAGGAGGCAACCAATAATATGATAAATGAATAAATGACTATATAAATGAATAAGATATACTTAAAAAACTGTCATAAGCACACGAGAACTAGAGTTATATAAGTTGTGCCTGGGGAAAGAGTCAAGATGAATGAGAAGTTACAGAAAAGCTCTACTTGAAGAATTCTACTTAAAGAATTTTCTAGCAATTAGGGCTATATAAAAATGAACAGCATGCCTCAAAAAGAAACAATAAAGGCAGAAACTACCTTCCCACCTGACATTTAACTACATAACCCAGAGGTCCTCTTCAGCTCTATTATTCTATGATCCCATGAAATGTTATCTTCATATCTTGCTGCACAGCAAATAATTAACAACTTGAGTTCCTTTGAAAACAGTATTCATAAGCAGTATCTTACTAAATTAAGATAATTTACCTTAGTGACTTACCTGCATACTATAAATCAAATTTCAATAGCCTTCTTTGAAATATCATGACGAAAGCAGTAGCTCATATTTTCTAAGACCCTCTAGATATTCAGAATATCCAGAGGAAAGGTAGTTAAGTCCAGGATAACAATAACCATCCCTGGTTATCTATAGAGGCCCTCTGCACAATCTTAGAAAAATCAAAACTTCGTCTTCTGGAATTCAAAGCACTGAAATCAGACTGAGCCCTTTGCCATTGTTAATATAAGTTAGACTCCCCGAAAATCAAAATGGTTTTAGTAATTATACATAGAGTTGAGTTCATCCCATTCCTATTCACTGACTGGAATCCACCACCTCTAGCATTTCAATATTAATATTTCAATTACTCCCAGCATAGCCCTACATTTATATAACATTTCTTATAATTTTCAAAGGACTTTCTCCTATTATATAATAACTTATCTGAGCCTCATAGATGACATGTGAGGAAGGCAGAGTTAGGATGACTAATCCCATTCTACAGATGAGAAAAAAGAAATACCAAATTAAATGATTGATCCCGTACCATAGGATGAAACCAGAATCACAATCTAGTCTTTCCGGGTCACATTTTATTATTCACCTGGTATCCCATATGTTCATTAGTCCTATGACAGAACTGATCAAAATTCTTCTAAGTAACAGTTATGGAATAAAATGAGCTTCACTTCTTCACAAAGAGAAAGAAGATTGTTGCCAAAAAAGAACACACGCTTAGTTAAATGAAATCAAAACTATATAAGGAATTTAGATTTCCAGTTTAAAATGTTTACCCAACTGCTGTGCGAAAAATGCACAATCAGGAAAAGCACGTTTAATATTTCTAAAGGGCTGGATTAAAATTTCAGCTGTAATTTCATTACTGTAATTATATTTTTAATGCATATTTATTAAACATCCATTCAAATACTGTGTTCACAATTATTCATGAGTGTTTTGTACATTTGTGTTGATTTTAACAAACTGTAAACAGTGGCCACTGACCAGAAATGTTCTCCTACAATGACAGAAGCCCATGCTAAGGTCACAGGCAGCCCTTTTATGCTCTATTATGTTCTATTCATACCCCAAAGAGAAATAGCTGCTTTTTTCGAAAACTGCAACGGTCATCAATGACCCAAAAAGTCAGATTTACCAGTGACATTAAACACCTATGTTTGATTCAGTGATGAATAAACAAAGTGCAGAATAGAAGAAAATCAAATCTTAATTAAACTCTTTCTTTAAAAAAACAACATAAGCCATCATCAAGGAATGCATTTACTTTATTTATAAAAGGATGATTTAGGGGCTTTAAAAGGGTGCTTTTGATTTAAATAGAAAAATTATGAAAATTAAAACTAAATGCTTGCCAGTTATCATTCTTTTCCTTTCGAAGCTAATCTTAAATGTGCCAATGTGTGTAACTTTACAAAAGAAAAAAAACAGTACTTAAATTTCATAACAAATCAGTAAAATACTGCCTAAAAATCTGAATAAAGCTATTCTGAAGTAATTATAGGCATGGCCTAGCATACTGAGTAACTCCTTAATATTCACCCTTTTCAAATACTATTTAATAATGAGACCTAAGGGGTCTATTTTCTTTCAAACAATAAAGAAAAATAACGTCTATCTGTTATGCTCATTTATTTTAAATTTTTTTACACAAATATATAAATAAGAATTTTTAAATGTAATCTACAGGAATTACATTTAAGATATAAATTGCATTATGAAGCTTTGAAGTAACTACACTAAGAACTGCATGTTCAGGCTTTAAAAATTGTTGAAAACTGGCACACCTGGTCAAGAATATGGATAGATAATGTGTTGAAAAGTATCTTCTAGGATGAGCTGAACGGAGAGAAGAAATAAGAAGGACAAGTAGGACAGCGAAAGAACGTTATGAAAAAAGATTCTGGAGATTAAAGTATGAGGTACCTCCAGCAGGGTACACATAAAAATGGGACCTCAACAGAGGACCTTAGGCAAGGAAGACAAAACACAGCAGGAAGAACAGACATATTCAAAAGGCTCTTAAAAGAGAAATTAGAACAAATCTTAGTCACAAGCAAGAAAAAAATATGAGTGGCCTAGGGAAACAGTATTAGATATAGTCAAGCTGAGGCTACATGACCTTCTGTCAGAATTTATAGAGCGTATTATTGCACTGGGCCCTTGACATCTATTATTTCTGTGGTATTTTTGTGAAAAGACAAATCCAAAATAGGTAAAACCAGGATTTAAGTGGTTAAGAATCCATCTTGCAATTCAGGGGACACCGGTTAGATGCCTGGTCGGGCAACTAAGATCCCACATGCTGCAGGGCAGCTAAGCCCGCACGCCGCAAATAGAAAGAAGCCCACTTGGCGCAACTAAGACCCAACGCAGCCAAAAAAAAAGTTAATTTTTTAAAAATAGTTAAACCCATTTAAATATTCACCATTTACTTAAACAAACAGAATGAAGCTCTTGAGGTATAACACAGTGCAAATCTACAGTAGATCAATAATCCATCTCTGGACTTCTAAAGTTCCTTTCCAATGGGTTCTACTCTTGAACCCACCCTATTTCACCTGCCCACCCTCTACCCCAGAACTACATCTGAGCACTAGCTATGCCATGTAATAAGTTGTGCTATGCTTAAAAAAAAAAACTGACTGAAAGAAACCATTATCATGAAGTTGATAGTCTCAGGAGCAGGCATGAACCTTCTTTTCTAATATAATAATAAACATTAACGGAAATCCAAGAAACATGAAGTTTCACACAGGGTGTTCATCTAACTGGGTAATAAAAGTCCAAATCCATTTTCTTAACCACTAATCTATACAGCCAATAAACAATACCAATTCATATGGCTGAGTTCTACTCACATTAATACCTAATCAAGCTCTCCAATGTACATGTACTAAAGAAGAGATTGTGACTAAAGGTAAATACGAATCTTCAGTTAATATAGAGATCTAAAAATATAACACTGAGATACAGAAGGACACTACAATGATAAAAAATCACAAGGTGTGACTGTCATATTACCTTGCCTCTATGAAATAAACTTAATTTCTGGGACTTCCCTGGTGGTCCAGCAGTTAAGACTCCACGCTTCCACTGCAGGGGGTGCAGGTTCCATCCCTGGTCTGGGAACTAAGACCCCACATGCCACGCGGTGTGGCCAAAAAGTAAGAAAAAAAAACAGAAAGAAAGAAACTTAATTTCTAAGGCTAGCTTAAGTAAAATAGATACGCTGATTTTAAGTTTTAGAAAACTTAGAAGCGTTCTCTTCCTTGGCTTCTCTCCAATTTCCCCTATGACCTCTCTAACTGCTCTCTGATGAGGTCACCTTCTGCTCATAAAACATCAGTTTTCCTCAAGAACTCATCCCTAGCCTTTTCTCCTTTTCATTCTAGAAATATTTCAAGGCTAGTTCTTCCATTCTCATGGCTCTCAACACCTCATATTTCCTTTCTTAGACTCAGATCCCATATTTCCTACAACTACTTAGACTTGTTTACCTGGAATTATCACTAACACCTCAACTTTAACATATCCAAAATGGAACCTCTCCCTAAAATGCCTCTGGCCTTACTTTTCATTCATTTAGTTTCCTTTGATAGATGGAATTTGATGCCATTAAATTACCCAAACTAGGAAACCCAAATTGACCTTAACTCCTCTCTTTCCTTGTCTCCCCCAGATCCTGTCAATTTTACCAAAGCAGGGTCTCTGAATTCCCTCCTTTGCTGCCCTGCTCTCCATCTTTACCACAGCAGTAATTCAGGGCCTAAATCACTCTCCCTAAACTACTACAACTTCCTCTTAAATAATCACCAAGCTTCCAATATTCCCCCATCCAGGCATTCCTGACCTGTTTTTCAGGTAGCCACAGGGATCATCATGCTAAAATGGACCTGATCACTTCTCTTCTTAAGAAATCTTCAGCAGTATCCCCCTGAGCCTACACATCTTTGCATACTATACAGGACTCTTCTAACCAGAATCCAGCCCACCTGCCAAGCTTCATCTCTAGCTGCTCCCCCTGAGGGACTATACATACACCAATAAGGGCCAGGTGCAGCTCACTTCCACACTTTTGCTAAAAAGCCCTCCCCTCTCCAAGCAGAGCTGCTTTCTCCTCTGTAGTCCTACAACACTTCAGATGGGCCTAGATTATGGTGGTGTTAATGTTCATTGTCACGGTAAAGAGCTAGTAGAACACAGTGGTTGGTTAAGTTTGTGCTTCTGGAGGGAAAATGCCTGGGCTCAAATACCACTTGAGTAGCCATGCCTGTTTAGTCATTTATAAAATAGAGATGACAATACCTTTATAGATAGCACAGGGAACTCTACTCAATACTCTGTAATAACCTATATAGGGAAAGAATCTTAAAAAGAATGGATATATGTACATGTATAACTGAATCACTTTACTGAATCACTAAAGTGATTCAGTTTCACCTGAAACTAACACAACAATGTAAATCAATTATACTCCAATATAAAATTTTTAAAAAGAAACATTAAAAAATAAAATTTTTTTAAAAATTTTAAAATAACTTTATAATAGAGTTTTTATGAAGATAAAATTATGAGAGAAAGAAACGGCTAGCAGACTGCCTGGAACACAGAAAGGGCTCAATAAACATTAGCTCTTGTAATTCCACCTCCCAGGACTGTAAGCTATTCAAGGCCTGGCAGCCAATTTCATTCACTTTCCCCCTCCATACACTTAATACAAGACTTCAACTGAATTAGCAATCTCGAGGCATTTTCTACCCACACCATGACCACTCTGATTTCTAATAAAATGTTTCCCCATAACTATCTGGAGACTGAATAACTGTTACATTAAATGAAGATACACTTAGACCTAAAAGAAAACAAGCAGTAATATCAAAATTGACATATATATTTAAATTATTTAAGATACCAAATTTTATTGATACTTTCAATTGTTTAATAATCTGACTAATGGAAATACATATATCGCAAAATGGAATTCATAAGTTGTACTTCCTAAGGAATTTAAAGTTAGGTGATATGAATGAACGCCATTTTAGGACCCCTAAAGTTTTCACATTTCCAGTTACCAAAATGTCTTAGAGCCAAGGCTGGCATTAAAGCTTAGATGGGGACTTCCCTGGTGGTCCAGTGGCTAAGACTCTGCATTTCCAATGCAGGGGGCCCAGGTTCAATCCCTGGTCAAGGAACTAGATCCCGCATGCTGCAACCAAGACCCCATGCAGCCAAATAAATAAATTAATTAAGGAAAAAAAAAATGAAAGAAAGAAATGAAGCACAAAAACAAAGAACATGCTCTTCCTTTCCCCTCATTCCTTTCCTTTATCTACTTCCTTATTTTGTTTAACATTAAGTGTAATGTGCTTCCCTCACATTACACTGCAGTAAACAGTAGGCTTGAAAAGATGAAAAAAAGGAGATAAAACAAATGTCAACAGTAAATACCGCCCCCAAAACATCAAGAAAACGATAGAAAACAAACTTAAATCAGACTCTAAATACTGAATAACGTTTCAACTTAAATTTTTCTTTTACTTTAAGAGGGGGAAGGAGCAACTTTAGTTACAATTAAATTGACCTCTAACTGCATTTTCATCAAATGTCCACATTCAAAACAAATTCTGGGGCTTCCCTGGTGGCGCAGTGGTTGAGAGTCCGCCTGCCGATGCAGGGGACACGGGTTCGTGCCCCAGTCTGGAAAATCCCACATGCTGCAGAGCGGCTGGGCCCGTGAGCCATGGCCGCTGAGCCTGCGCGTCCGGAGCCTGTGCTCCGCAACGGGAAAGGCCACAACAGTGAGAGGCCCGCGTACCGCAAAAAAAAAAAAAAAAAAAAAAAAAAAATTCTGCCACTTAACTAGCCAAATAACCTGCAACCTTGGGTTCCTCATCCCCAAAATGAGGATAACGGGAATTAAACAAGATAAGCACTTAGCATATTGCATGACCCAGAACAAACATTAAGGCTCATGTTGTTATGCTCATGTTCCTTAAATCCTAATTTTCATAAATTATGGTACATGCATTGAACGGAATTCTATTTTAACCATTTAAAACATGAGGTACAGGGACTTCCCTGGCAGTCCAGTGGTTAAGACTCTGAGCTTCCAATGCAGGGAGGGCCCATTCAATCCCTGGTTGGGGAACTAAGATCCCACATGCCTTGTGGCAGCCAAAAAAAAGAGGCAGTTCTACACGTATTTATATGGAATGATCTCCAAGATATACTACATGAAAAAAAAAGAAAGGACCAGAACAGTGTGTATAGTATATTACCACTTCTATTTTTCTTTAATTCAGGTATTTATAAATATATATGGTGGATATATACAGAATGTCTCTGGAAGAATACATAAGAAACAAGTATGAGAAGTTGCCTCTGGGAAGGAAAACTAAATGGCTATGGAACAGGAGTGGAAGAAAGTCAACATTTTACCGAATTCCTTCTTGTACCTTTTGAATTTTGTGTTATTTGCTTGTATAGCCTATTCCAAAATTTTTTTAAAATAGTTTATATTAAGATCGAAACCTCATGCTACCAAAATATTCCATTATACAGTAAGTGGTTATGCTAAACTTTACAGTAAAACCTGAGGTGACTTAATCACAGTTTTAGTATTAATTTCAACTCTATTTATGATAATAATCAAAGACTGATAGAGTTTTAGCTAAACTGCCCATGAGAATCAGTTTATTAAGATGTATAAGGGTGGGGTTCCTGGAGATTTTTTTTAAAAAGGAAAGCTTAAGTATGCGGATGAGGGAGCAATAAGAATAACGTCATTCATTCACTCAAAAAATATATCTGCCCATCAGGTGCCAAACACTGTGCTAAGTGCTGAGGAAACAATGACACCCAGTCCTTGCCTTTGAGTAGCCCGCAATTTAGTGAGAGTATATGAATATAGTAAAACTAGCACTCCTGTGGCCTTGGTTACTCAAAATACAGGTTCATTCACTCATGAATAACAATTTGAAAGAATGAATGAATGATGCAAGCCCGGTGACAAAATACGCCTCGCTGAAGCCTCTAGAACTTGAAAAGAACACAAAGAATCGACCCCTCAATCTGAGAATGTCAGTACACTTGCATTCCCGCAATCCAGAGAGCACGCAGGGCCTGCAGGTGTCAGAGATACAGTCCCGGGTCACCAGCCTGGAGAGCTTGGGATGGGGCAGGTTGGAAGAGTTCCCAGGTCTCAACCCCACACTTGAATCCCTTTCAAGCGAGGTACTCCCCACACCTGGGTTTACAGGTCTCTAACAGCCGGAAAGGAACAAACCCTGGGTCGACATCTAACCCTCAAAATGAAAGTTACTCTGGGCCACCTCCCTCAGTGCTCCTTCATGAGCAGGCAGTAACAACGGTGCAAGAGAGGGTGGAACTCCTCTCGAAGAAATCTCTCGAAAACCGTGAACCAAGGAGGCAGTTTGGGGAGCTCGAGGAGGGAGGGTGACTGCCCTGAGACTTCCCCGGTCATAAGCAGTCGTCTCGGCTTACTCCAGATACAGTCACTAACCTTTACAAAAGGGGTTTCCAGGGGCGGTGACCGAAGTGGGGAGAGCAGCGGCCCAAGCCCTGCACCGGACACATCTTCCTCTCAGCCGGCTCGGCGCTAAGCGCAGGGTAACCAAGGGCGACCAAGAGGCCGCCATCTTGAGCTCCGTACAGGGGAAGGAAGAGGAAAACTTTATTGAAAGCCAGAAGAGAGACGGTAGCACAGACAAATCCAGCCGTGCTCACGGAAGGCTCCGCCCGACAGAACGAAAGGGAGCAGCAGAAGAACGCGACCTCTAGTAGCTCGAGGGCAAGCTGGACTCCGATGCCCTTCGATCCCTCCGGGCAAAGCAAACCGGGACTACGACTCCCAGCACGCAGCGCGGCGGCGCGGGGGCCGGGCGAAGGGACGGGGCGGAGGGCAGCTTTAGGCTGGGGGGAGGGGCAGTTGTCCGCCCAGCGCTTGCTGCAGCTGATCTAAAAACATTTTCAAGGAGTTAGAACGTGTTTGCGGCGTGTATTCAAGTAACCACTCCTGAGCCTTTTCGGTTAGCGTCCCTGACCGAGATTCCAAAACCTAAATAAAGTGTAGGTGATCCAGTGGGCCTTCATATTTTAACGAAATATTGTTACCTCCGTAAACGGTATCCCCAATTTATTTGCCTCCAGCGTCCAACGCATCTTTGGCAGAGTACATGAAATGTGCTCCTACCACTTTTACTTTTTGTATTTCAAGAGCATAAATCATTTTCAATGTGGCATATACTCAAATGTTTTGAAAGAACATGGAAAATTTGTGTAACATGGGAAAGCCAATGGCCCAAGATGGACAAGTAGATAGAGTGGCTGTGCGACAGTGTATCTAAGGAGGAATTTCTAAGTGATCTGCCCTAATTTGATTAAACAAAAAATGTTTTGAGTCACTATGATAACTGTATTGGGAATACAAACTGCTGTCCAGAAGAGGCAGGCAATCCGGTAAGGAAGGATAAAGAAAGCGACCAAAGATTCTACTAGGTGTTCTGGAAACAGTGAAAGAGCACTTTGGCTGGGAAATCAGGAAGGCCTTCTAGAAGCTTTATTTTTAACAGGAAACGAAGACCTTCCAAGAACAGGAAATAGAGTGAGCTAAGGCAGGCAAGCAAGAAAATCTGGACTAGGGACTTTCTTGGCATTCCAGTGGTTAAGGCTGCGCTTCCGCTGCAGCAGGCATGGCTTCCATCCCTGGTCGGGGGAGCTATGATCCCGGGTGGCGCAGTGGGGCAAAAAAAATAAAAATTAAAAAACTGGATTACAGGAAGGAGAAAGCCATGCTTTAGACTACACTAGAAAGAGTTCCAGGAAGTTAGGTAATTGGTCTACAATAGAAGATTCCAAAGAAACAGGAAAAGGAGAGCATATAGCATGGTATAATATTTTGGAGATTTCTCTACTGACTCTGTCAAATCGTTTATAGAAAAATTATTTTGATTGTGTCTTTCAAAATGTCATTTCACATTTTTTTCTATCTTTAATTCCATTGTCTGACACGACAAACTATTCCTCCATGTTTGTTTCATTTAATGTTACTAATTTTTTTGTGTGACACTTTGTGAAAGGCCTTTTGAAAAAACTGGACTGTTTCTTCCTTGACTTACATATTCATTACTCTCAAGACTTTTAGAGAGTGTCTGGGTATCATTTTGTTTGCCCTGGGAAAACAACTGCTTGTCTTGGTCTTGGTCAATGAAATTACCTCTTAGTAGAGATTCCAAAGGCTTAATAATTATGGAAGTGAAATAGGAACTCATTGATAGTTTAATGCCAAATTGACAGGAAGATCTGCAGGAAATTTTCACATGACTGTGCAAGTGGACAGAAACATGGCAAATGAACTTTATTGTGTACAAGTATGAGGTAACTTGGAAATAATTTAAATTACATTTGTTGTATTCAAGAGAATTTATTATGACCAGAAAACTAATTAAGTAGCCACTGTAAACTATTTTATTAAAATACCAATCCCAAACTCCTGCTGTTCCTGCAATTGCTATAACAAAAACAAAAAAAAAGCCCTAAGGCTTCCCTGGTGGCGCAGCGGTTGGGAGTCCGCCTGCCGATGCAGGGGACACGGGTTCATGCCTAGGTCCGGGAGGATCCCACATGCCGCGGAGTGGCTGGGCCCGTAAGCCATAGCCGCTGAGCCTGCGTGTCCGGAGCCTGTGCTCCGCAACGGGAGAGGCCACAGCAGTGAGAGGCCCGCGTACCGAAAAAAAAAAAAAAAGCCCTAAAAGGCATTTTGAACATTATCAGAAAAAGTAAATCAGAAAATCACAAAGCATTATCTTTTCCTACTAAAAAATCTCCCTAGAGAAGTGCCAATTAGTTCTGGACTCTAATCTCAGGGACAAAACCAGGCCAGGGCTTCCCTGGTGGCACCGTGGTTAAGAATCTGCCTGCCAATGCAGGCGACACAGGTTCGAGCCCTGGTCTGGGAAGATCCCACATGCCGTGAAGAAACTAAGCCCGTGCACCACAACAACTGAGCCTGCACTCTACAGCCCGAGAGCCACAACGACTGAGCCCACGTGCCACAACTACTGAAGCCCGCACGCCTAGAGCTCGTGCTCCGCAACAAGAGAAGCCTCTGCTCGCCGCAACTGGAAAAAGCCTGCATGCAGCAATGAAGACCCAACACAGCCATCAATCAACCCATCAATGCAATCATTAAAAAAAGGATGACAAAAATGGGAAAGAAAGTGGTTGGTCGATAACATACTATGGTATGTGAGTTTCTGGAACTCACAAACCTGTTTCCCACCTCAAAGCTTTTACATTTCCTGTGCCTTCTGCATGGAATGCTCTCCTCCAAGATATCTACTTGGTTCACTTCCTTGTGTCCTTAGTTCCTTATGCTACCTTGCCAGTGAAGGCCTTTCCTAACCACCTAACTACCTAACTTCCTCCTTCCTAGCTTTATTTTCTCCAACATCACTATATATACTTTACTAATTTATTAGCTTATTATCTGCTCTTACTGCTCTTCCTAGAGTTTAAGCTCCATGTGGACTGGGATTAATGTCTCTTTTGTTCACCGCTGTATCCCCAGGGCCTAGAATAGTGCCTAAGTTAGTACACACTCCATAAATGTGTATTAAGTGACTGAATGAGTTGTCTTAGTACAAATACAAAATTTATCATCATTTTAGTCTTTCTGCAAAAACCAGACTACCTGCTTCATGAAATCAGTGATACTCCTAATATTTTGAGTCCACTTGAAGATTAATAAAAAACACCATCGGGCTTCCCTGGTGGCGCAGTGGTTGAGAGTCTGCCTGCCGATGCAGGGGACACGGGTTCATGCCCCGGTCCGAGAAGATCCCACATGCTGCGGAGCGGCTAGGCCCGTGAGCCATGGCCGCTGAGCCTGCGCGTCGGAGCCTGTGCTCCGCAACGGGAGAGGCCACAACAGTGAGAGGCCCGCATACCGCAAAAAAAAAAAAAAAAATCAAATTCAATATCAGAGAAGTAATTGGAATACAGCCAAAGAGCCCTAATTTTTCACTTATTTATTCATTCATTTATTTATCATCACACATGTTTCCTCATAATTATAGGTTCTTCTAATTTAACAAAGAAACACTTTAGCTACAAGAGACAATATGGTTCATTTGAAGACACATAAGGAATGATTTAAACCATAAATACTCATTTTCTGGAGTCAGAGTCAAAATATCTAGCTTCTAAATTCCAATATTTGTAATTAAAGATCCTTGGTCAAAAATATAATTTAGGATCCTTAATTTCAACAAACAATAAATATGCCTAAGTGCCTTATTACCTATGGAAATTTCTAAACAAGATATACCCACCTCAGTAATATAAATTTATATCAAGTATAGATGTTGTGGCAAGCAATCCATTCCTTCTAATAAGTAAGAATTACACATCTGCTGAACTTCCAACAAAAGCTACCATTTTTTTCCTTAATGAAACACTATTTCATCTGTAACCAGAGACTGGCCAAAGACAAAATATTTGAAGTCCTGTTCAGTGCTCAACTCTTTATTTAGTTTCTTTCTACTTATTTTCAACAACAGATTCAAAATAACTGGTTCGGTTTGTTTTTCAGGTTTTTTAATTGAAATATAGTAGATTTACAATATTATATTAGTTTCAGATGTACAGCATAGTGATTCAGTATTTTTAGAATATACTCCATTAAAAGCTATTAATATTATAAAATAACGGCTATAATTCCCTGTGCTATAGACTATATCCTTCTTTCTTATCTATTTTATACATAATAGCTTGTATCTCTTAATCCCATACCCCGACCTTGCCCCTCCCCACTTCCCTCTCCCCACTGGTAACCACTAGTTTGTTTTCTAAATCTGTCTGTTTCTGTTTTGCATCTATGTTCGTTTGTTTTATTTTTGAGATTCGACATATAAATGATATCATACAGTGTTTGTCTTTGATTTATTTCACTAAGGATAATATTCTCTAAGTCCATCCATATTGCTGCAAATAGCAGAATTTCATTCTTTTTATGACTGAGTAATATTCCATTGTATATATAATTTGTTTATATATGTATACATATATATACACCACACATATATATAAACACATATATACACCACATACACATATATGGTGTGTATATATATTCCCTCTGTTCATGGACACTTGGGTTGCTTCCATATCTTAGCTATTGTAAATAGTGCTGCTATGAACATTGGGGTGCATGTATCTTGTTGAATTAATGTTTTCTTATTTTCTAGATATATACCCAGTAATGAAATTTCTAGATCATATGGTAGTTCTATTTTTAGTTTTTTGAGGAACTTCCATACTGTTTTCCATAGTGGCTGCACCAATTTACATTCCCACCAACAGTGTATAAGTGTTACCTTTTCTTGACATTCTTGCCAAAGTTTGTTTTCTGTAGACTTTTTGATGATGGCCATTCTGACAGGTGTGAGATGATACCTCATTATGTTTTTGATTTGCATTTCTCTAATAATTTGCAATGTAAAGCATCTTTTCACATGCCCATTAGCTGTTTGTATGTCTTCCTTGGAGAAATGTCTATTCAGATCTTCTGCCCATTTTTGGATTGGGCTGGGTTTTTTTTTTTTTTTGATTTTTTGTTTTTTTGATATTGAGTTGTATGCGTGTTTTTCAGTTTTGAATATCCTTTATCAGGATATTCTTTTTTTTATTTGAACCACATGATAATATGTCTATTTGTCTATTTACCTATATATTTCCTCCTTAAATGTTTCTTACCCAAATTTTAAGGGGGAAGGAGAGGCTTTTCTTATGTAATTTCTCCACATGCCCTCTCTGCCATCTTTCTTTTTTTTTTTTTTTTTTTGCAGTACGCGGGACTCTCACTGCTGTGGCCTCTCCCACCCATCGCGGAGCACAGGCTCCAGACGCGCAGGCCCAGCGGTCATGGTTCACAGACCCAGCCGCTCCGCGGCCCGTGGGATCACCCCGGACCGGGGCACGAACCCGTGTCCCCCGCATTGGCAGGCGGACTCCCAACCACTGCGCCACCAGGGAAGCCCCCATCTTTCTTTTTAAAATAGCAGCAACCCACAGCCATTTCTAACCTCCCCCAAATCCACATGCAAATTTGTAACCTGGGAGCCACCTTCAATTAATTTCTCTTCCTCATGATTCAGATGCAATCTTTCATTAGATATAATTGAATCTATCATCTTAATATGGCATAAATCCACCAACTACTGTTAGGTCTTCCTCCAGTCTTTCTGAGGATAATACAGTCATCTCCTAACTGGCTCTCTCTCTCTCTCCTCTGATCCATCTTGCTATCAGGTTTGTTTCCAAAAATGTGACCTATCTGACCACATTGCATCACAGATTCTGAACTTGCAATGCCTCCCTACTGTCTACCGAATGAAATACAATTTATTATGGACCTTTAGAAAATCAAGATCTGGTTCCTAACCTACCTTACCATCTTCTCATAAGTGATTGAAACCCAGTGATTTACCAAGTATCTCATTTGTTTTCATGAACCTCCATATATACTATTCTCAAAAAACTGGAAAACTGATCTCATCTTCCCACACCCTACCCCCATCTTTATTTCCTAAATGCGTTCTGATACTTTTCTTATTGGGTTGGGCAAAAAGTGCCTTTGGTTTTTAAGTAAAAATAAAAGACACGTTTTTCATTTTCACCAAGAACTTTATTGAACAACGTAGTCACCCTTTTTTTCCACTACCTTCTGCCATTTTTCAGGCAACTTCATAATCCCATCTTCCCAAAACTTTTTATCTTTTTGAGCAAAGAACTGTTCCAGGTGCCTTTTACAGTCTTCCAGGGAATTGAATTTTTTTCCATTAAGAGAACTTTGTAAAGACCTAAATAAATAGAAATCCGAAGGTGTAATGTCTGGTGAATTCAGTGGATGAATCAGAACTTCCCAGCCAAGCTGTAACCGTTTTTGCCTGGTCATCAAAGAAACATGTGGTCTTGCGTTATCCTGATGGAAGATTATGCATATTCTGTTGACTAGTTCTGGACGCTTTTCATCGAGTGACGCTTTCAGTCGGTCTAATTGGGAGCAGTACTTGTTGGAATTAATCGTTTGGTTTTCCTGAAGGAGCTCATAATAGAGGACTCTTCCAATCCCACCATATACACAACATCACCTTCTTTGGATGAAGACCGGCCTTTGGTGTGGTTGGTGGTGGTTTATTTCGTTTGCCCCACAATCTCTTCCATTCCACATTATTGTATAGTATCCACTTTTCATCGCCAGCCACAATTTGTTTTAAAAACGGAACGTTTTCATTACGTTTAAGTAGAGAATCGCATGTGGAAATACAGTCAAGAAGGGTTTTTTCGCTTAACTTATGTGGAACCCAAACATCAAAGAGATAAACATAACCAAGCTGGTGCAAATGATTTTCAATGCTTGATTTGGATATTTTGAGTATGTCGGCTATCTCCCGCGTGGTATAACATTAATTGTTCTCAATGAATGTCTCGATTTGATCGCTATCAGTTTCAACTGGTCTACCCCACCAGGGAGCATCATCCAGCAAGAAATCTCCAGCATGAAACTTTGCAAACCACTTTTGATATGTTCGATCAGTCACAGCATCTTCTCCATACACTGCACAAATCTTTTTTTGCTTTTCAGTTGCATTTTTACCTTTCTTCAAATAATAAAGCATAATATGCCAAACATGTTGCTTTTTTCTTTCATCTTCAATATTAAAATGGCTACACAAAAATTCACCAATTTGGATGCCTTTTTTTTTTTTTTTTTGGCTGTGTTGGATCTTTGTTTCTACGCACGGACCTTCTCTAGTTGACGTGAGCGGGGGCTACTCTTGGTTGCGGTGCGCGGGCTTCTCATTGCGGTGGCTTCTCTTGTTGCGGAGCACGGGCTCTAGGTATGCGGGCTTCAGTAGTTGTGGCTCACGGGCTTAGTTGCTCCATGGCATGTGGAATCTTCCCAGACCGGGGCACAAACCCGTGTCCCCTGCATCGGCAGGCGGACTCTCAACCACTGCGCCACCAGGGAAGCCCTAATGTAATTACTTTTATATAATAATTATGATCTTGAAAGTCTGCAAAGTGATTAAAGGGCATTTTCTAAGAAATAGATTTCTGGATTTAAATTATACAGTTTTTCTGCTTATAGTTTTGGTGTTATCTAATTTATTATTATTACTATTATTAAATAGTTTTGAAGTGGCAAGTATAGAGTTAGACATTTACAAATATCTGAGATGTTAGGTCTAAAATGTTTTTAATCACAGATTTTGAAAGTTGACACAAGTATATCCCCGTTATCCTTTTTGTTTTTTAGCATTTATTAGTTTTGACTCACTCTAGCATGTTATACACATAGCACCTGTGCCCATTTAGTAAAGAATTTCAGTACAAATCACTCTGAATTGAATAGACATCTCTAAGAAGCATTACAATTGTTGAAATATTTTTAGAAACTGAAACAAGGAAATAAACAACTTCAGTAAAAGTGATTTAAATAACAAATAACGTATCTTTATAAACAGCTTATCTCCTTGAGAACAAAGAATAAACAAGGAGATGAGGGTTTTTTTTCCCTTCACTATTAAAGCAGATCACAATATGAATGGGTGAAATGTCATGAATAATTGGACAAAATCACAGAGTAATCTTCGACAAAAACATCTGATTTATTTAAAATTGTCGTTGTTTGTCTTATTAGAACCTTTATTTAACCTTGTTATCCACAATGCAGTATTCAAGCTGGGCTATCAAAAACATACTTTGGAACTAAGGATATTTTGAAATTTTTGACTTTCTCAAATGCAGGCTATGGTAATGTAAATCTCCCATGGCAGATGTTTTACTTGGGACCTAATTAATTGACATTGCCTTAGACAGAAATGCCTGTGAAAACTAATATTTTGAATCTAAAATGACAGTAAATAAATCAAGGTTTTGAAACACTCTGTCAATAGATTTAAGCTCAGGTTTCTGGTCAAGAGGATCATCAAGCTCCAGTACTAGATTCATTTAGTTACAACATTGATTGAATAGCCTCTGCTCACAAGCCTAGCCACACAGCACCAGTCACTTCTAATCATGGCTTCAAGGCCTCATCCTATGATTTTCAACTACATTCTTTCTTTCTAGGTAAGGCCATTTCCTTATTGACTTGTTCACAGATTCTAGGCATTTCAGGGCTTACCATGTGTCCGGCACTGTTCTAAATGCTTTATAAATATTAACTCTCAGTACTCATAATCACCTGGTAAGGTAGATACTATTTTTGTCCCCATTTTACACATGAAGAAACAGAGGCACAGTCAGGCAAAAAACTTTTCTAGGGTTACTTGGCTACTAAGGATTTTGCCCATTTCCTCTACCAAACCCTCACTAAATATAATTGATTTGCTCATAGCATTGTCTTCAAGTCAGACACATTTATGTAAAATATAAATTTCTAGGCAAGAGATATCTATACTATAAAAACATATCAGAATGGTAGTACGTAAATCACACTAGTATTGTGCCTAATGGATAGAAGAAATTAGAGAAAGCAAGGTAGCGTGGAGATCTCTGTGGTCTAACATTAACCAAGCTAGGGTATGGCAAGGGGGTGAGGGCAGATGAGAAAGAGGTAAAAAAGATGATGCACAGCTAAAGCCCAAGCGATTCAAAAAATAATACTTACAGCAAAAAGGATATAAATATTGGGGGTATTGCTTGAGAGTAAATGGAATGAGAGTGACTTTAGATATGCTGAGTTTGGTTAGTCAATAGGACAACAAACAGAAATAGCACATGGGTGCCTGTGTGAGTGTGTGCTGTGGGGTGGCAAACATTGTAGTAATATGCCCATACTCCAAGTTGAAGTAAGTATCGATTTGGGAGCATTAAACAGCTGAGTGGATCAAGCCTTGTCTCAGCAGGCCTGGTCAATCTCTCTACTGAAACCAGCCACAGGTTCTGGCCAAATACACCTCCTGCGAAGATATGTTCCCAAACAAGTAGTTAGGAGAGCTTACTTCCTTTGCAAACACAACTAGGAATCAAAGCTGGTGTGCCTGTGTATATCCTAGTGGCTAAGGCCTTTCACTAGAACACTGATACCAATCCACAGAGATTTGCCAGGCCTTTCACCTCCCAGTAGGAGTTACGGCGCTGTTTGCGTCCTGACACTCTCTTCCGACCTGGCATCTCATAGATTTCCAGTCTGGGCAGTCCTCAGTTGCTTAATGCAGTACCTTCTTTGGGTCAAACTAGAGGAACAGGGGCAACTATTTCTCAAGTCCATTCTTTTCTCTACATTCCCACTGCTGCTATCTTAGTTCTGCCAGAGTGATCTTTCTAAACTAAAAATCAAGTCACTCCCATTCAGTGGTTTCCTTTAGAATGTCTTTAGATAAGGGTCAGAACCACAAACACTGTAATGCCTCATGGCCTTGTCCCTCTGGCCTTAGTCCTTGTCATTTTGCACTTTCATTCCAGTAGTACTAAACTATGTGTAGTTCCCCAGCAGTGCTTTCCTCTGGGCCTCTGTATTTATCTCTTTCTCTGGAATGCACCTCCCACACACAGGCACACCCAAATCACAGGCACTTTGCACGTCAAACACCAACTTTATGTCTCAGTTTTGTTGCTTCCTTCTGGAATTCTTTCCCTACTACCCTTGAGACTGGGCTATGTGGCTCTCATCATGTTCTACTGACGTGTCCCTATGACCAGACTGAAAGATCCTGGAAACAAAAACCATATCTTTTTCGCCACCTTCCCTCCTCTCCATGCTCCCTCCTCCCTAGCACCTAGCACAGCACTTGGTTTACTGTAGCTGCTCAGTACATATTTGTCACATGAATGGCTAGAATGCTCTAAGCGTCCTAAGGGAGACATATCTGTTCAGCTAAGGAGATCACATGATGTTATTGGTTCTGGAAATGACCCTCTCCCTGCCCCACCAACTAATCAATACAATATATATGGCATTCTTCAGATTCTCTAGATCCTTGCTATTTGGTGTGGTCTGGAGACCAGCAGCGATGGCATTTTTTGGAACTTGTCAGAAATGCAAAATCTCAGGTCTCATCCTAGAACTCCTGGATCAGAATCTGCAGTTTTATACACTCTCCAGGTGACTTGTATGCATATTAATGTTTGAGAAACACTGCTCTAGATAACATTGTTGGTTCTTTACTTAGAAAGTTCATCATCCATTTTCTTGAGAGAAGGAATACAAATGCCTGGTTCCCACAGCTCAGGATTGTGTATTTTCACCCTGATTCAGGTTTACACTAACCTTGCCTGGCCTTACATGGTTGAAATCAGCCACTCTGCATGAGGTCAGGGGCTTTCAATTTCAAAAGGAATCCTGCGGCGTTTTTTTTTATCCCCCCAGAAGTCAACCACTTGAGCAAGGACAGAAATTGCTCATTGTCATGGCTGCTTTTGACTCTTTCAGACACTGGATCCAATGTCATCTCTAAGAGGAGAGTCCCTCCTCACCCAGGAGTGTCTGAGCAGTCCTGATGTCTAAGCAGTCCTCAGCCATTGGCTGGCGTGCTCGGCATTTGGCTGCGAGCAGCCATGGGATATGTGGACTCAGAGCAAATGCAGTAACGAATTTCAGCGCACAGCAGCTGAGGCCATAGGTTAATTATGTTTCCTGAGGCTAGAGATCTGAGAGGCACATTCTCACGGCTACCACAAAGGGTTATGAGAAGATATAGGGAAAAAGGCATAATTGGTGGAGAAGAACTTGGATAAAAGCAAGAGAGGGGGGTTCCGATGTTGATACAACCAGCTGGGCACTGCCTGATTTACCAATACAGAAGAGACACTAAATCACGCAAAAAAAAGTAACCAAATGTAGAATTGAGTGTGCATTGGAAGAGACACTCTGTGAAGGATCTCAGGGTATGGAGTAAGACCCCTCTAAGGGCATGCCTAAAACACAACAGATCAACAGATGCTCACTAACCTGCCTTCTGAGAGTGAGTCACATTACCAGGCTTATTTTGCTGAGTGGCTTGCTCCAGGTCTTGCCTCTTCTTCTTTTTTTTTCAGGATCTTAGTTCCCCAACCAGGGATCGAACCCATGCCCCCTACAGTGGAATCACGGAGTCTTAACCACTGGACCACCAGGGAAGTCCCCTGCCTCTTCTTTAAATGAAACTATGAACAAATATACAAGGAAAATCGGTGTGAGGACGTATTAACCTCCCCAAGATCCCAAACTCTTAGACAGTCCAAGAAGCAACCCTGCAGTGACCCCTCCATGACCGTGGAAGTAGAGAACTTAACCTTTAAGGGAAGGATAGAGACTACCTGATATGCTCCTAGAAGGGCTTAAAGTCATCGCCAAAGCCTGAGTCTCCAACCCCAGCTGGTCGTCCAACAATTCAACTCAATTCTGACACTAAATACCTGGACTTAGCACAGACCCTGCAGGTTAAAGACTCAGTCCCACAAGACTGCTCCCACTTCAGACACCAGCCTTAAATGGGGTGCCTAAGCTACCCACTCCTGCCTGGCTGGTTACAAATGTGAGGATTCTCATGACCCCCTTCCCCCCTCAGGTTTGATAATTCGACTCACAGAACTCAGAAAAAAACACTTATGTTTAACAGTTTATTATAAAGGATAACAACTCAGGAATAGCCAAATGGAAGAGGTGTCCAGGGCAAAATATGGGGGAGGTGCGCAAGGCTCTTCCTTGCCCTCTCCTGTCTGCCACATTCCCAGGAGTCAGGGGGTGGGGCTGAAAATTTCACTGTGCTTTGCAGATATTGCAATTTTACAAACTGAAGGTTTGCGGCAACTCTTAGTGGAGCAAGTCTATCAGCGCTATTTTCCCAACAGTATTATTTTTTAATTAAGGTATGCACATTGTTTTTTGAGACGTAATGCTGGAGCACACTTAACAGACTACAATGTAGTGCAATATAACTTTTGTATGCATTGGGAAATGAAAAAATTTGTGGACTTGCTTATTTGTGATATTTGCTTTACTGTGGAAGTTGGGAACTGAACCCATAGTATCTCTGAGGTATGCCCGTACAGGAGCTTATCCTGCAAATATAATCCCATGTGTGTGTAATGACGGCATATTCAAGGTTATTCACTGCAGCACTGTAATAGTGAAAGACTGAGGTCACCAAAGATATTCGTCTGTAGGGGATGTAGTGGAGAAAAATTTTTTCCTCTACCCTTCTAGGGTAGATAATAATCAAATTGACATAAAACAACGTAACGGGAGAGAAACAAATTTAATTTTGTATGTACAGGAGTCCAATAGAAGCATGAGACTAAAGAGCAAGTTGGGCAGTTGAAGCTTATGTACCACCCTGAGCTAAGGAATGGGATAGGGGCCTGGGGCTTCCAAGGAACAGATGTTTGGTAATTAGATGTTTGCCCTGCCACAGAAATAGGTCATTTAGGCAAAAGTCCTCTCTGGTAATAGCTCTCTCTAGGCCAGGCCCCCTATCTACGTTCTTTTAGGTAGTGGTGAGAGAGGTACAAGTTTTTCTTGAGTCTGCTGCATCTTGATTGCCCTCCGTTCAAGACAATCCACATGCCAAACTGGCATATTTTGGGGTCACACATTCTGCTCCCCTTCAGGGACAAGTTAAATAAATTATGGTACATCAGGTAATGAAATACTTTGCTGCTGTATAAGTGTGGATCTATCTCCAAGATACATTGTTAAGTAAAATAAGGTGCAAAAGTGTGTGTATCCTATGATGCCATTTTTGTTATATATACACATATATATGTAAACATGCTAGAATATTTCTGGAAGGATACAAAGATACGCAGCAAGAAACTGGTAACAGTGGCTGTCAATGGAAAGGGGAACTAGATGGCTGCAGACAGGGATTGGAGGCAGCTATATCAATGGATACTCAAGTGCATTTTGACTTTTGAATCATGTAAATGCTTTATTTAAAATTAACAAACAAGCCGCAGTGTTTATAAATAATTTCCTCAATACCAAATCTGAAAATGCCCGCATTCTCAAAAGCTGGAAGTAGCCTGGGCATGCCTTGAGCTCTTAGAGGTTCTGAGGATGACTCATGTTGTAAGTAGTCTTCAGTGGAGAGGAGGGAGATACTGAGCTTTGTGGGTTTTACTTTGCTTTGTACTGCATGAAGTGAGGCTACATGCTGAGAGTAAGGAAGAGGGGTGTGAAATACAAGAAGAGGATAAAATAAGGGAATGCTGAGGTGTGTTGAAGGGTCAGCTGAGGTTGGAAACCATAAATTTACAAAGGTGCCAGCTAGTTTGGGATTTTCTTCAGGAAATCACAGCAGCCTGGGAGCAGGGGTTTAGAGGTAGGTCAGGGTGTGAGCTCTGAATTAGAAAAATGATGTAAGAGTGGCCAGGCTGGCCCTTGAGAAGTTTACAGCACTTCACTAGGTTCGTCACATTTTCAGAGTCTGACACTCTGGAGGTCCAGCTACTTGGTTTTACCATTTTCCTCAGAGGTGATTAGGCCTGGGGGAGTGATGCATTAGTCAAGTTCACAAGACACTGATTGATAAGACAGAATCTCAATTTACAAATTTAAAATGAAAATATAAACTAGCTGGTCCCACAAGGCAGCATCTCCTTTTGCCTACAAGAAAGTCCTCATAACAAATAATCCTAAAATGTATATGGAACCACAAAAGACCCAGAATTGCCAAAGAAATCCTGAGGAAAAAGAAAGAACCTGGAGGCATAACCCTCTCAGACTTCAACAATACCTCAAAGCTACAGTAATCAAAACAGAGAAGTATTGGCAAAAGAATAGACATATGGATCAATGGAACAGAATAGAGAGGCCAGAAACAAGCCCACACACCTATGGTCAATTAATCTCTAACAAAGGAGGCAAGAATATACAGTGGAGAAAAGACAGTCTCTCCAGCAAGTGGTGTTGGGGAAGCTGGAAAGCCGCATGTAAATCAATGAAGTTAGAACACACCCTCACAGCATACACAAAAATAAACTCAAAATGGCTTAAAGACTTAAATATAAGACACGACACCATAAAACTCCTAGAAGAGAACAGAGGCAAAACATTTTCTGACATAAACTGTAGCAATACTTTCTTAGATCAGTCTCACAAGGCAAAAGAAATAAAAGCAAAAATAAACAAACAGGACCTAATCAAACTTACAAGCTTTTTGCACAGCAGAGGAAACCATAACAAAACAAAAAGACAACCTACAGAATGGGAGAAAATATCTGCAAACAATGCAAGAGACAAGGGTTTAATTTCCAAAATATACAAACAGCTCGTACAGCTCAATATCAAAAAGCAAACAACCCAATCAAAAAACTGGGCAGAAGACCTAAATAGACCTTTCTCCTAAGAAGACATCCAGATGGCCAACAGGTACATGGAAAGATGTTCAATATCACTAATCATCAGAGAAATGCAAGTCAAAACTACAATAAGGTATCACCTCACACAGTCAGAATGACTGACCATCATCAAAAAGTCTACAAATAAATGCTGCACAGAGTATGGAGAAAAGGGAACCCTTCTACACTGTTGGTGGGAATGTAAACTGGTGCAGCCACTATGGAGAACAGTATGGAGGTACCTTTAGAAATTAAAAATAGAGTTACCATATGATCCAGCAATCCCACTCCTGGGTATTTATCAGGAAAAGATGAAAACTCTAACTTGAAAAGATACACACACCCCAATGTTCATAGCAACATTATTTACAATAGCCAAGGCACGGAAGCAATCTAAGTGTCCAACAACAGATGAATGGATAAAGAAGATGTGGTATATATATATATAATGGAGTATTACTCAACCATAAAAAAGAATGAAATATTGTCATTTGCAGCAACATAGATAGACCTACAGATTATCATATTAAGTGAAGTCAGACAGAGAAAGACAAATGCCACATGATATCACTTATATGTGGAATCTAAAAAAAAAATTATACAAATGAACTTACTTATGAAACAGAAACAGACTCACATACACAGAAAACAAATTTATGGTTACCAAAGGGGAAAGGGCGGGTGAGAGGGATAAATAACAGTTTTAACAGATACACACTACTATATATAAAATAGATAAACAACAAGGATTTACTATATAGCACAGGGAACTACATTCAATATCTTATAATAACCTATAATGGAAAAGAATCTGAAAAAGAATATATATATACACATATGTAATATATAACTGAATCACTTTGCTGAACACCTGAAACTAACACAACATTGTAAATCAACTATATTTCAATTTAAAAAAATGTTTAAAAAGTCCTCATAGAAAATGAAATTACTATCAGCCGACTGTTCAGTGATCTCTGAATAAAGAGGAATGGATTATCTTAATGACTAGAACTACCTAGCTGTGATAATCTAATATACTACTCAAGGAACACAACTCTCAAGGTGTCCACAGTAATTCAGGCACATTGACAAATTATTTTTCTAGGATTGAACCACTAGGAAAACATAAAATTGGTTATAGTTTTCTATCATCTTAGCCCATGGTTACAATATGGTTGTATCTTCTCGTCCCCACCACCCACTTCAGTTGCCACCCTTGTGTTACCAGTGTTAAGTTTGGTGTATATCCTTTGCTACAAAAATATGCACATATAAAAGTACATACATACAATGACAGGGTTTTGTTTGTTTACCCAAATGGGATCATACTGCACAAATTATTCTTTGATCCTTACTTACCAAAACATCATGGATATTCCTCTTCTAATTCTAATAACTAAAACTAGATATATTCTAACATCTTAAGACATAAAAATAGGGACTTCCCTGGTGGCGCATTAGTTAAGAATCCGCCTGCTAATGCGGAGGACACGGGTTCAAGCCCTGGTCCGAGAAGATCCCACGTGCCACGGAGCAACTAAGCCCGTGCACCACAACTACTGAGCCTGCGCTCTAGAGCCCGCGAGCCACAGCTACTGAAGCCCACGCGCCTAGAGCCCGTGCTCCGCAACAAGAGAAGTCACAACAATGAAAAGCCCATGCACCAAGACGAAGAGTAGCCCTCCCAAAATAAAAAAAAGAGTAGCCCCCACTCACTACAACTAGAGAACGCTTATGCAGCAACGAAGACCTAATACAGCCAAAAATAAATAAACTTAAAAAAATAGAATTATTTCATTTGCTCTAGTATATAATTTATATATTACATATAAATTACATAAAATATTATATAATTTCCCTTAGTTTGAATATACTATAATTCAAGTATTTCTAATTCAGGCTGTTTTCAGTTTTTGCCACTACAAATAAAGCTGCAATAAACATCCTTGGACTTACATCCTTAAGTACTATGGTCTCTTGAAGCAAAAGCTGGATTTTGGGATCAAAGTGTCCTGAATATTTTTAATTTTGATAAATATGAGCAAATTGCCTGTTTCCTTACAGTCTCCCTAACACTGTATGTTTTTGTTCTTTTTGATTTTTGCCAATATGATAGAAAACAGTATTTCATATTTGCTTTAATGTATTGATACATTTATTTGATTAGTGAGGTTGAGCATATTTTTCCCACTTATTGTCCATTTGAATTTCTTTTCCTAAGAGGCAGCATGAAATATTGGTTATGTATATAAATTCTGGAGCTAGTTTTGCCATTTTGTACTTGTTATTTTGCCTTTCTGTCTCAGTTTCCCCATGTGTAAAATGGAGACAGCAATGGTACCCACCTATAGGGTTGTTAGGAGGATGTGACAAATTCATTATCTGAAAAACATGTAAAATTGTACCTATCCATATTCTTTGCTCATTTTTCTATGGGATTGTCTTTTTCTTATCAATTTATGGGAGTTCTTTTTACATTAGGAATATTAGCCGTTCACTATCTTACGTGTTACAGATATACTTCCCCCAATTTTTAAAAAAATAATGCCTTTTGATATGTAATTTTTATTAAAAATTTATGTACTTAAATGACATTTATGTACATTTATGTACTTAATGACATTTTCTTTATAGCTTGTTTCCCATATTGCTTAGGAAGTACTTTTTTTACTCAAGGTTATACAATTTTTCTCCTAAGTATTCTCTAAACATTAAAAACAAAAATATTTCAGGGCTTCCCTGGTGGTGCAGTGGTTGAGAATCTGCCTGCTAATGCAGGGGACACGGGTTCGAGCCCTGGTCTGGGAGGATCCCACATGCCACAGAGCAGCTGGGCCCATGAGCCACAGCTACTGAGCCTGCGCGTCTGGAGCCTGTGCTCCGCAACAAGAGAGGCCGTGATAGTGAGAGGCCTACGCACCGCAATGAAGAGTGGCCCCCACTTGCCACAACTAGAGAAAGCCCTCGCACAGAAACAAAGACCCAACACAGCAAAAATAAATTAATTAATTAATAAACTCCTACCCCCAACATCTTTAAAAAAAAATTTTTTTTTTTCAATTCTATCTTGGAATTCCCTGATGGTCCAGTGGTTGGGACTCTGTGCTCTCACTGCTGAGGGCCTGGATTCAATCCCTGGTTGGGAACTAAGATCCCACAAGCCATGTGGTGCGGCCAAAAAAAACCGCAACAAAAATAAATAAATTCTATCTGGAATTTTTCCATGGTATAATTCAGGGGACTAGCTATGTGGTCTCCCTATTCCCTAGACACTCAACTGTGTCAGCAACATTTCCCCAATTAATTTAAATGCTCCCCTTGTTGTATATCATGTTCGTTGTTAGGATCTGTTCTGCACTCTATTTTACAGAGAGCCCAAACCATACTCGTTTTGTTTGTTTTTTTCTGGCCATGCTGCGTGGCTTGTGGGATCTTGATTACCCGACCAGGGATCCAACGCAGGCCCTCGGCAGTGAAAGTGCAGAGTCCTGACCACTGGACCGCCAGGTAATTCCCCATACTCTTGTTTATAGTTAGCTTTGCGGTGAGTTTTAACATTTGGTAAAGCAAATCCCACTTTGATTTTTTTCACTTTCATAATCTTCTTGGCTAATCTCCAACATACGAAATTTAAAAAAATCTTTTCCAGTACTACCCAATGCACCCAAGGCAGAGAGGAGGTTAAAACCAATCACAGTGGGATTCTGATTATATTTGCATTATTAATTTTATTTATTTTTTATGTGTCAAACATTTTATCAAATCATTAATGAGAGAATAAGATGTTACAATTGGTTCAGAGAAGTCAGAGGGAACAGACGTATACATAAACAATCAGGAATGCTGATAAAATTTTTTTTAATTAATTTTTTTATACAGCAGGTTCTTATTAGTCATCCATTTTATACACATCAGTGTATACATGCCAATCCCAATCTCCCAATTCATCCACCACCACCACCACCACCCCCGTCACTTTCCCCGCTTGGTGTCCATACGTTTGTTCTCTACATCTGTGTCTCGATTTCTGCCCTGCAAACCGGTTCATCTGTACCATTTTTCTAGGTTCCACATATATGTGTTAATATATGATATTTTTCTCTTTCTGACTTACTTCACTCTGCATGAGAGTCTCTAGATCCATCCACGTCTCTACAAATGACACAATTTCGTTTCTTTTTATGGCTGAGTAATACTCCATTGTATATATGTACCACATCTTCTTTATCCATTTGTCTGTCGATGGGCATTTAGGTTGCTTCCATGTCCTGGCTATTGTAAATAGTGCTGCAATGAACACTGGGGTGCATGCGTCTTTTTGAATTATGGTTTTCTCTGGGTATATGCCCAGTAGTGGGATTACTGGGTCATATGGTAATTCTATTTAGTTTTTTAAGGAACCTCCTAAGTTATTTTATTTATTTATTTTTATTTTCAGCTGTGTTGGGTCTTCGTTGCTGCATGCGGGCTTTCTCTAGTTGCAGCAAGCAGGGGCTACTCTTTGTTGCAGTTCGCAGGCTTCCCATTGCAGTGGCTTCTCGTTGCGGAGCTTGGGATCTAGGTGTGCAGGCTCAGTAGCTGTGGCGCACGGGCCTAGTTCCTCCCTGGTATGTGGGATCCTCCCCGACCATGGATCAAACCCGTGTCCCCTGCATTGGCAGGTGGACTCTTAACCACTGCACCACCAGGGAAGCCCCTGTATTATTAATTTTAGATGAAGTGATATTTTTCTGATATTAAGTCCTCCTATTCAGGAACATGGAGTCTTTTTTATTTAGGTTTTGGTTTATATCCTTTAATAAAATTTCATAATTTTGTTCTTATAGATCCTGTGTCTTCCTTCCTATGTATTTTTTTTTTTTTTTTTTTACTTTTGGTCACTGATGTGAATAGGGTATTTTTTCCATCTCCAGTCTAACTAGACATTGCCTAGACAGAGGAAAATTATAAATTAAGTTCTTTACTTTCACTTGGTCACTAAATTCTCTTGTTAATTCTAGTAGCTTATTCTAGTGGCTTCTTCTTTATTGATTTTTCTAGGAACACAATCGTATCTCCTGAAAAATAAAGTTTTTTTCCTGATGTTTATCCTGGGAAGCTCTTCTTTAGCTATTTGACGGTGCTGCTATTTTCTATAGCTGCTTCCCCACTGCAGGCAATTGTTGCTGCTGCCCAAGGCTGCACTGAGTGGCCTCCAATGAGACAGCTTTCTAAGAGAATATCCCATGATTGCTTTGTACAGGTGTCAAACACAATACAGTGGTTGTGGATGACAACACAATACAGTGGTTCTTGGTCTCTTAGCTCTCATATATTCCAATTCCAAGAGTCATTTATACACATTTTTGAGCTCACTGCCCTAATCACAGCAGTCAGGTTTCCACTTGGTCTCTTGCAACAGGCCCAGCAGGGAGTCCTGCCTGGGTACTTATTCTGATATTACTCATACTCTTTGACAGGGAGATATACTCAGAGAGAACTTGTCTGACCACCCTAATGAGCTTGTCTGGGTCACTCTCACATTTTCCAGTTTTATTTTCTTTATAGCACCAATCATTTTGGCAGATATGTTATTTATTGCTTTATTATCTGTCTCCCCAAGATAAAGCATATACTAGACAATTAATCTGATGAAACCAAGGAATTTCAATGTCTTCCTCACCCTTTTACCTCTAGTATCTAGAGTTGAAAACACCTAGTAGGCCTTCAATAAATACTTGTTTAATGAATGAACGTTGAGTTTTCTTGAAAATAATCTACATCACGTTTAAGTAAATTTTTTTAATACCAACTTTTCTTATTTTTATTAAGAATGGTTGCTAATGATCCAGACAATTTTTCAGCTTAAGGGACAGATCAGATTATTTAAAGTGAATGGGTTTTCTGAAACTCAACATAGAAAGAAACAACAGAAAGAGCTGTGAGACTACGACACCAGGGAGAGAACTCCCCAGGCAGGAATAGACATCTATCCTTCCACCTCAATGCTCAAAGTCTGCATTTGTTGGAGATTAAATGCGATCTACTTAACTGTTGTCTTTTTTTCATTTCTGATAAAGGTTTTTTTGAGTTCCATTTCAAATGCTGTACCAATACGTTTACCGCTTTTTTTTTTTTTTAATTTACTGGAACTTTGTGGGAACTGAAGGGAAAAAGTTGCAGACCACTCAAACACCAGAAAGTCAAAGCAGGTTTCAGCCATATTATCTGTTATCTTGTTTTAGAGGGCCGACCAGTCTCCCCAAACGGTTCGACCGTACGGTTATGATCTCGCGACGTTGTTTTTATTCCACTCTACTTTCCCACGTTCAATTTACCAAGCCAGACACATGTACGGTGAAACTCTCAAGTTGATATCAAAATCATTTGAGGCGGGCTTCCCTGGTGGCGCAGTGGTTGGGAGTCCGCCTGCCGATGCAGGAGACACGGGTTCGTGCCCCGGCCTGGGAAAATCCCACATGCCGCGGAGTGGCTGGGCCCGTGAGCCATGGCCGCTGAGCCTGCACATCCGGAGGCTGTGCTCCGCAACGGAAGAGGCCACAACAGTGAGAGACCTGCATACTGCCAAAAAAAAAAAAAAAAATCATTTGAGGCATCAATTCAAGGTTACCTAGAAAGGCGTTTTCAGTGGTTTACTAGTGGATAGGTTGCCATTAAGCGTAGGCAGTTTTGTTCGGATTGCGGGCAAACCTCCCCTATCTCGCCTTTTAACTTTTGTCCCCGCGGCTCCCAAGACCGCGAAGACCGTTTCCGGCGTTCTCCCCACTGGTCCAGGCCAAAACGGACACAGAAACACAGGAAGCGCCCGCCCTCGCACCCCCGGTCCCGCAGCACCTGGGCCGCAGATCCGCGGCGGCGCGCTCGCCCGATGCACTGTGGGCGCTGTAGTCTGGCCGGAACGTGTTCGCACCTACAAGTAACCTGACTGCGCTTTTCTTCCTCTGCCTGGTGCGCTGTCACGCTCCGCGGTTTCCGCTGAGACTCCCGGGCCGGGACGCAGCGTTCCGGCGGGTCAGCTGTTCCCCTCTTGGGGACAGGAGGCGGAAGCCGGAGGGGCGCGGGGAGGAGCTACGCGTGCGGAGTGAACACCCACTCTACGTGCTCGTTCGCCCTGCGACCGCTGCGCGCGAGCCCGGCGTCCCCGCGGCGGGCAGCAGCGGCGGCAGCGGGGTCGGTGGAACGCCGAGGGGGTGGACGGAGCCCGCGGCGGCGACGGCGGCGGCTGCAGCAGCGAAATGGCGGAGACCGTGGCGGACACCCGGCGGCTGATCACCAAGCCGCAGAACCTGAATGACGCCTACGGGCCTCCCAGCAACTTCCTCGAGATCGATGTGAGCAACCCGCAGACAGTGGGAGTCGGCCGGGGCCGGTTCACCACCTACGAAATCAGGGTCAAGGTGAGGCCGTCTTACTCCCCTACGGAGAGACCCCTCCTGCGGTCCCTGGTGCCCCCAGCCGACCCTGGAGCGCAAACCCTCAAACGGCCAAGGCCGTCTAGGCCGGGGCTCCCGGCTGTCCACGGGCGGGGTCGTGGGCCAGGGCCCTTCTTCGTGTAGGGTTTGGATGGGGGCGGCAGAGTGAGCTGAGCCCAGCGCTGGCACTTGAAGAAGGTACTCGAAGAAGAGGGCGTGGGTTGAGCGCCGCTTGCCCCTCAAGCAGCTGATCTGGGAATGACATCTGAGTTGGAAAGGGGTAGATCTTTCGAGAACACAGCCCTTCATCGAGAAGGGAGCTAGCTGTGACTGAGAAAGGGGGTTTGCGCAAAGTTGAAGTATTTCCGGTTTTCTTTTCCTGGATACTTTTCTCCTAGGTGGCCAAGCCAAGCTGATTGCTTCAGGCCCTTCCCAAGCTACCAAACTCACCTAGGTTGTACGCTTTTCTGAACAGAACCTCATGGGAGTTCACAAAAGCCTGGCAAATTTGGTAGGGCTGAGCCAGGAGAGAACGGTGATTGGAAATGATTGACGTTAGTATTTTGGGCCACCGTCGTGCTAAAGGCTGAGGAGTGGGGAGTGTTGCCTACCTCACAATCAAAACTACCACTGCTTTAAGAAAAGCCTGTTCATTTAGGATTTTGCTCTCCTACTTTTGAGATTTGCACTTCACTGAATGAAGGAATCAGCTGAAGTAGAAACACATTTATAATTTCATAACTAGTATTTGTTGGCAGTAAAAAATTCAGATGATTTGAAAGATGCTAATTGAGAATAGTGCTTCACTTTCACTCTCTAGTTCAGAATTAAAGAATTTCCTCATGTATGGAAGTATCCTTAAAAATTAGTTATGTAAAACGAATCCAGCTGTTAATGACAACAACAAATTACTAAAAATTAAGCGTAAGAATTTGGTTTTAGAGTAATCAAAATTTACATAACAAGTTACTATTAACATTTAAGTGGAGTAATTTCTCATGAACTCACATTTTTTTGTGTGGTAAAATGCAGCAAAATTTAACATCTTAACCATTTTTAACTGTACAGTTTAGTAGTGTTCAGTTTATTCACTGTTGTGAAACTTACTTTAAAAAATGATTTACTTTTCATGTGTTGCTAGAAAAATGTAACAGTCGTCAAACTTTAAGATATGAAACGAACAGGTTCATGTTACAAGCCATGGTTGTCTCCCTAAGGATGTGTGGGCCACAAGCAGTCTTGTTACAGTGAAACTGCAAAATTTGAGCTCCAGTGTACCTAGGGAAGTACATTATCACGTAAGCCAAGTGAAAATAATGAGGCACTTTTTTTTAACTTGGAATGGTTTGGGATTGTCTTAAATATATGGCAGATCGTTCACTAAAAAGAACTTCCTCTTTTACCCTTATTCACTAGCATGTTTTCCTTTATTTCTTGTGCTAAAACAGAGCTTGGTGGTCCTATTTCTAAACTTCCAGAGCTAGTACTTCCTGTCACACAACTGAAGTGGAATCTCCTGCCTACATTTCCTCCATTTAATAACTTTGTGTTTATCATGCTGAGTGCATTATATTAAATGGACTCTAGTAGGATAATTATTTTTAAAAGTTCATCTGATATTTTATTACCAAATAGCTTATGAGACACTTAAAAATAGTGTTTATGGTATGATCATTTGTATTCTGGAGATTAAAATCCTTAAGAGTGATTAATGAGTTAAGGAATTAACAAAGTACACATCTACACTGGTTTGTTAGATTATATACACCAGTTTGTTTTGTGTTAATGACTGTTAAGTCATAAGTCATGTGCCCTCTAAGAAAATGTAATTGAGTTTCTAATGCTTATGAAATACCATTGGGGATTCTCTTAATAATGTAATGTATTAACTTAAAACTCAGGACACTATATAGTAAGATAGTAGAACTTATTTTAGCAGCATGTGATTTTTGAGAGAAATTAAGATAGAACTGCCAGGGAGATGGATAGGTAAGTCATTTTGTCATTTTTTTTATTACTACTTTTCTGAACTCTTCCTGCTATCCCTAGCTCCTGCTGCTTGCCTTCTACTGTTGAATTTGACATGTGGCAAACCATTTTATGTTACAAAGTTTGGGCCCTTAAACTCTCTTATAGTTACTGTCTCATTCTAATCTTGAGAAAAATGTTCCATTTTATAGGATCTGATTGAAATTACTCTAATTCACAGAGTAATTTTATCTGGATGGTGGCACTTTAGAATGCAAGTTTCCCAATCTCCATTTATCTTTTGGTTTGAGGATAGTGTTTAAGACTATTAGAATCATTTGATTAATATCTCTGGGCTTTTGAAAATAATTGGTACAGTGGTAATGTTTTTTAAAATTATTCTAATGGTAGATATAGCAGAGAGCACCATAATGATTAAAGGTTTTTGAAAGCTCAGGGTCTAGAATTATTTTGGCATATTAAAGAGAAGGCTAAAGGTGAGATTCAGTCACTGTTTATGAAGTTTGTGCTATAATGTAACTTTAATTTTCTGGAGATTTTAAGTTAATTAAGGTCTGTTGTACCTGGAGACAACTGTTTTGAATAGGAGTGAAGTTAAGGATCTTTCTTTAGCTCTGAGTTCAAAGAATAGATTTATCATTTATTAGCAGAGTAAGGTGCAGAATCTAAGCTCCACTTCCCCTCTGTAAAATAGGTATGCTAATAATAGTACAGTTGGCCCTCTGAATCTGCTGGTTCCTCATAGGAGGATTCAACCAACCACAGATCTAAAATAATAGAAAAAAATTCCAGAAAGTTCCAAAAAGCAAAACTTGAATTTGCTGCACACTAGCAACTATTTATATAACATTTACATTGTATATTAAGTATTATAAGTAATGTAGAGATGATTTAAAGTAAAAGGGAAGGACTTCCCTGGTGGCACAGTGGTTAAGAATCCGCCTGCCAATGCAAGGGACACAGGTTCGAGCCCTGGTCCAGGAAGATCCCACATGATGCAGAGCAACTAAGCCCGTGTGCCACAACTACTGAGCCTGTGCACCACAACTACTGAGTCTGTGCACCACAACTACTGAGCCTGTGCTCTAGAGCCCACGAGCCACAAGTACTGAGCCCGTGTGCCACAACTACTGAAGCCCACATGCCTAGAGCCCGTGCTCTGCAACAAGAGAAGCCACTGCAATGTGGAAGCCCACACACTGCAATGAAGAGTAACCCCTGCTCACTGCAACTAGAGGAAGCCCACGTGCAGCAACAAAGACCCAATGCAGCCAAAAATAAATAAATAAATTTATTAAAAAATAAAGTAAAAGGGAGGATGTGTGTAGGTTATATGCAAATACTAAGCCATTTTATATAAGGAACTTGAGCATCTGCAGATTTTAATATGGAGGTGTGTGTGTCTTGGAACCAAATCCCCCGTGGATACTGAGGGATGACTGTACCTACCTCATAGGGATAAATGCCACAATGCACATAAATCTCTTTAGCACAGTGACTGATATATAATAGGCACTCAAAAGTTACCTCTTTCTAAATACAGCTACTTCTAAATTAAAAGTCAGGGGCTTCCCTGGTGGCGCAGTGGTTGAGAGTCCGCCTGCCGATGCAGGGGTCACGGGTTCATGCCCCGGTCCAGGAGGATCCTACATGCCGCGGAGCGGCTGGGCCCGTGAGCCATGGCCGCTGGGCCTGTGCGTCTGGAGCCTGTGCTCTGCAATGGGAGAGGCCACAGCAGTGAGAGGCCCGCGTACCGAAAAAAAAAAACAAGTCTTTGATCAGCTAACTACATTTTCTATGTTAATGTGCAGTTGAGCTACTAAAATCATTGAATTTTCTTGTCAAGAAACATATATTTTGTGGCATTCCATGTGGGAAGTTGTGATGCCATTCAGAACATAGTAAATTTCATACTTAAGAACAAAAATAATGAATAGAATACTCCATATTTTAAGGTAGTATGTTTCCTATGATTGTACTAGTATTTTTTTTCCAGTTTGAGATATAATTGACCTACAAAATTGTATTTGTTTAGGGTGTACAACATAGTGATTTGCTATATACATATATATAAATGATTACCACAATAATTTTTTTAATAAATTTATTTATTAATTTACTAACTTTTTGGCTGCGGTGGGTCTTCATTGCTGTGTGCAGGCTTTCTCTAGTTGCGGTGAGTGGGCTTCTTATTGCGGTGGCTTCTCTTATTGCGGAGCATGGGCTCTAGGCGCACGGGCTTCAGTAGTTGCAGCACATGGGCTCAGTAGTTGTGGCACACGGGCTTAGTTGCTCCGTGGCATGTGGGATTTTCCCAGACCAGGGCTCGAACCCGTCTCCTGCATTAGCAGGCGGATTCTTAACCACTGTGCCACCAGGGAAGTCCAATTACCACAATAACTTTAGTTAATATTCATCACTACACATAGTTCTAAAAGAAGCTTTTTGAAATTGAGGCATATTAAAACATAATACTGAATAGTAAAGTTTGCAAATAAACAGTGTGATGAGAAAGATAGTGAAAGTCGCATGTTGACAGTATTTGCCATTCTAAACCTGTATTGGTGATTCTTCTCTGGATGAGTCCTCTCATTTTAAATTGAGAGTCATTAATATCCTGATCAGAAATAAGTTAATTTTTAGACTTGTTTTTAGGATTTATAAGAATCAGTTGTTAAAGGGCCAAAATAGTTTTTTAAAGAATCAAGGCATTTTGGAGCCAAAGGACATCTGCAGGATCTGTGTAGCTTTATCAGTTGGCCATGAGATGTTGTCTGATATACATATTTGCTGCCAGCTACAGCTCACCTCCAGGATCTCTATCAGGGAAAGGCATTTTGCTAGCTTTGAAGAGTCTCATCTTACCTAACCCATCCCTTAAGATGGGGGGAGGGAGGCAGTGGCAATTAAAAAGTAGCCCTGTTATATTGTGTTAAGGGAGTATGTTCTATGTTGTTCATTTTGACAAATAAGGGAACCAAGGCACAGAAAGTTGTCTCTAACCCAAAGTAAATTATCTAACTAGTGTCAGAGCCAGGGTTGGATTTGAAGTATTCTGGTCCTGGGTCAGAATTGCTTCACAGCTGCAGTTAACTGAATTTAAAACAATACATTAAAACCTTTGTTATCTACTGCCTAGTGTTGGGTAACCCTCAAGTGTCTGAACCTTTAGAAGGAAATCCCAGTGTTGGCACCCTTGAGACCTGAGAGTTGACTCTTCAGTAATCCACAGTAGATAAGATGCACCCAGGAAAAATAAATAGCTTAAAAGAGCTTACTGTTGAATTCTGTGCTATGATGAGATGACCTGAAGAAAAAGTGTGTTGCTTGGCTTTCTCATGTTATGTTAAAGCTGAAAAGTGAGGGGATTTATCACTTGAGTACCTGCTCTGTTCAATGGACTTTGCTATATATAGTATAATTTGATCTTTGTGGTAACCAAGCAGAGCAGATGATATCTTTGTTTTGCAAATGTGAAAGCTGAAGTCACTCTTGGTCCTCATCTATTGTCCTTCCTTCATCCCTATTTCAGTCCTGCTGAACTACTTGTATCTCCCAAGGAAGCTGACTGGTATCCAGGCCTTTGCACACACTTCCTCCTCTGTTAAAAAGTCTTCCTTTAGCAGCCTCATCTATCATTACTTATCCTGCAGGACTCAGCCTTGATTTTACCTTTTTAGAGATTTTGCTGATCCCTGGAATCTAGACTGGATTTCTTTCCTGGGTGCCCTTGTAGCCCTATTAGGATTAAGTCTGTTTGCTTGTCTGCAGCTTCCTTTAGTTCCTGTTTCTTCTACTCTAACCTCCTAGAGGACAGGGACTGTCATGATCACCCTTACTCAACACCTGACATTGTGCTTGGCATGCAGTGGATTCTTCGGAATAAATGAAGTTTAGGGAGGTTAAGTAACTTGTCCAAAATCACAGCTATTAAATAGCAGAACTAGGATTTAAATGTATATTTTCTGACCTTCAGAGTCCTTTTTCTTCCACCCTCACTGAACATTCAGATCACCTGGAGCACTTCCGAAACCCTTTAGATTCTCTTTTAATTGGGTTGGGGTGGGATTTGGGAAGTGGCAATTTAAAAAGCACCCCAGCAAGGCCACCTCACTGATATGCAGCAAGGATTATCCCTGGTGGCACCAAGCTTTCTGTCTCTGAGAAATGACAGGTAGCAGAGAAGTATGAAAAAAAAAATATGGAGCCACAATGGTTGGTAGCCTTGATGAGTTTTTTAAAAAGGCAAATTCTGGGGGGGAAAAAGAAAGAAGAAGCAGATCCTTACAGCAAAGAGGAAAACCAGTGATATTTGCCAAAGATGAAAACTATTTTTAGAGGGGAGACAGTTTAGATACTAAGCTGAAAGCATGCCAGCAGCTTAGCTTTGGGGGAAGAAGGGAAGGCACTGACTACATTCAGCCAAGCCAGATCTTTTTGCCCCTGTCTTGCACCATCCATGTCTATATCCCTGTGTAATAATCATGAGAGTAAGCCAGAAATCAGGAAGAGACAAAATACCTATCCACTTAAAAGATCTTTATATTTTATTAATATTCCCACTCTATACCTTTAAAGTGGAAAATCTACAAGTGCTTAATTTTTAGCTGTTTTGGTGATTCCATGAGAGATTTTTCATCTCCTCACCTTCACAATCATGCTTACAAAAAAAAAAAAGGATTGAACTGTTACTTTTAGATACTTCTATGTTTGTACCATATTCTGCTTCCATGTAAGCAGAGCCAGCAATTGTTTGAGTATTAGATAAGAAAGATGGTGTCCAAGAAAAGCAATACTGTAATCTTGGTACTGCTGTTTACTGATTTCTTAGTTAAATGACTTAAAGCTCTCAGCCAAAGTTCTACTTCTTTTAAAGAAATATTTAACTTAGAATCTAGGAAATTAGACAGGGTAGTAAAATGTGACATATGCTGTAGTTTGCCAGAAAGCTTGTATCAATTAAGATACAGTTGGGACTGGTCTCACAGAGACCTCAAAAAATGAGTTTATTTTTTTCTTGTGAAGAAGTCTCTAGCAGTCCAGGGCTGGTATTGTGACTTATCAGCTCCCAGTATCACATCCATATTCTAGCCAAGGGGAAGGCATATTCCTGCCCCATTGCCACATTTGGCTACAAAGGAAGCTGGAATTTAGTCTAGCTGGGCAGCCATATGAAGAAAGGAGGAACAGACACTGTTCTCTGCTTCACCACGGTGGCAAATAAGTGATTGGGATCAGCCTTCTAGGGTATGGCTCTAGCAACATTCTGATCATGTCTCTTGATTCTTTCCTTTGCTGATGACTGAAATCTCAGTGTTTAGAGAAAGTTCATTTGATTTGTAAGAAATAAAATTTGAGCTCCCATTTTGACATTCTTAAATGTGAATAAGTTTCCATCCCTTCCTGAGAAAATTTTGGTGAGTAGAGAAAGGAGGCACGCATGAAGACATGGCGTATTGATAGAGGTATATCATGGGGTTGAGTTTGGTTCAGAGGTACTGAAAATAGATGATTAACATTTTTTGGCCTTCAGTGACTTTAAAACTATAGGCGGTTTTACCTAGGACCAGCATTTTAGCTGATGACATTGAATGATGGAGTATATTGTTTGAGCCACCTAAGTAAGTGAGGTCAATGTCTCTTACCAGAGAATCGTAGGAAGACTTTAAATTATTTTAATAAAATTACTTAGTGCCTAACAATATTGGAATGGTCACTTTCTAAATTCTTTGCCCTCTAGACTTTGATTTTATCAATGATGTAGCATCTCTGTTTCCTTGGCTTTCCTAAAATTATTCCACACCTGCCACCTATAGCTTGTTTGCTTTCTGTTTTTTCCATTCCTGTCCTTGTGGTATGACCTTCTCTGTTCTGTAGGAAGTTTGGGCATTCTAATCCATAGAGAGGAACAGAGGAGCCTCAAAGCTCCCCTTCTCGTGTCTAGTTCTCAATCTCCTCTCTTGCCATGCAATTATTGATCATCTTCAGGTGGAAATAGAAGCAGATAAAAATCTTGTTGGCTAGGCATACTTCTGTGTATCACCAGATCTTTGTTTAAATTTACACTCAAATATTACCTCCATATTATATAACTGAGAACATTCTTAAGACACTAATCACTCTAGAGCAGGGATCAGCAAGCTATGGGCTTCCCTGTTTCTGTAAAGTTTTATTAGAACACAGCACACCTTGTAATGTTCTGTTTACATAGTATTTATGACTACTTTCGTACTGAAAGGGCAGAGTTTAGTAGTTGCAACAGCCTAAAATATTTACTGTCTTGCCATCTGAGAAAAAGGCTGCCAATCCCTGGTCTAAATTTTATGTAGCATTGAAGTATTGGAAATCAAAAGCACTTGGAGAATCTTATTTTCAAAACATGAGACTTTGAAAAAAACATTCAATTAGAATGCCAGCAGTAAATGATGGAGGAAATGGTAGTTAAATATAACACTGCTAGTTAGGTTTTTTTCCTTAGACATTCATCAAATACCAATAGGATTTTAAAGCATAGTCCTATTCTTCGGTGCTGAATGGAAATATTAGATGCCATTTTTTCCTTCTGAAGGTCCTGTTTTTGCAAAGACACAATCTAACTTTGTGAGTTATTAGATTACATCTACTATTCATATTAAGGCCAAGCACAAGGATTTTTAGTTTATAAAATTAATTTGCCTACTTGAAGCCTTTCATAAACTCCTTTGAATAACTACTTAGAGAGAGTTGGTGCTGATAAAAACTGTTAAGCAGCTGGTTTATGGTAGTTGAGGTTCAGTCAATAAACCAGTGGCAAAACTGAAGATGGTGCCTGACAAAACTATAGTAAGTTCTAGCCAGGATTGGGGTTTGGATATTTTTCAGCTCAGAATTAATTTTTCATGCCATATCATCATTTAATGTTTTGTGTTCTTACATGGTAACTCTCTCCGTATTATGGCAGTATACCATTATTAAATGATTAAATTAGTATTGGTTGAACTATTGACGTGGGTAAGTTTAATGTCTGAGTTGTAGAAAGGGGTTAAGTTGAAAATTGAGGAACTGTAATATTAGCTCTCAAAACGGGACAATATAGTAAATTGGTAAAATCTTTATCTTAGTTTAAAGGGTAGTTGATGTTGATACACTGAAGTTGAAATAAATTATAGAGCTTTTCGCTAAGATGTTAGGATATGGTTCATATCTGTACTCTGTGTATTTGCCCAGTTTTATTCTCTCAAGATTCTAATCTAACTAAATTTCTTTTTAGATTTAACTTGACATTTGAGTAGCTCCTGTGGGCCAGTTGTTTTATTGAGCACTTGGAATGCTAAGTTTAATAAGACATGCTTGCTGCATTTAGCAAGTTCACACCAACCTGAAACAGGACTAGACGTTTTCTTTTATCAGTTTTCCCTAAAAGTGTCCAATAAATGAACATTTATGAACCACCTACTACATCCCAGACACTGTGCTAACATATGTCTTGCCCTTAAAGGCAAGAAACTTATAGACTGGAGGTAGGGAGGTAGGTCAATTCAATTCAGTTCAATTCAGTTCAATTTAATGGTACTACTTGGTGAAGACAGTCATAATGTGCAGTAGGAACCCAAGCCTGCATGAGGGACCGGGGGTGTAAGGGCAGAATGGGCCGGGAATGTTCTAGGCAGAGAGAGCAGCTGTCTTTTCCGTCCTTCACTGCCAACATCTGATGTCAATAACCTGCCAAAGTCACACAGTATTAATACTGGATTCTAACCACTTTATGCCCTGGGACCCCTTGTTACTGTCTGGCTCGTACATCTTTCTCTACCTCTTTATTTATGGTTTGTTTTGTTTTAAGCATCTCTTGGGCAATTGCTATATCTCAGGCAGTATGGTAGGCACTTTCTTCTGTGTTTTCTTTGATATAGTTTGATATAGTTTGATATAGTTTTTCTTTGATATAGTTTTAGTTATCTGACTGCCTTTTCTTAGAAACTATAATGACTCTCATTTCCAGTTACAACAGATCATAGAAATAAACCAGGGTCATTCTTACTTAACAGTAGTCATTTCCTTTATCAGCCTGATCATGCTTTGTAATATAGCCAAGAAAGTTTACCTGCTGTCCTCCTCCCAAACCTAACCCAAATGACCTTATTTATTCCTCCTTGCAAAAGCTCATCCAGATATATATACATTGTATAGGCTGGTTTTCCCACTAACCAATATTGTATCAGTTGCATAACAAACCACCCCAAAACTTAATGATATAAAACAGTGATTTATTTCCATCCATTCTGTGGTTTGGCTGGGCAGTTTCTCTGCTAGTTTTTGCCTGTGCTCTCCAGCTTTTGAGCTGGAGATTTGGCATGTCTGGCATTTGATGGCATGTCTGGCTATCCCCTGGGGTGCCTCATTCTCTTCTATATGGCTTCATTCTCCAGTAGGCTGTACTGGCTTCCTTATATGGCAGTCTTAGAATAGCATTCCAAGAGAATGAAGATAGAAAGTTGCAAGACCTTTTGAGTTTTAGGCTCTGAAACTTGCTTGTCACTTCTACCACATTCTGTTGGTCAAAGCAAGTCATAAAGCTAGTCTAGATTCAAATAGACTCCACCTCTCAGATGGAAGGTTCTTCAAAGAATTTGTGGCAACATTTATTTACCACACATTACTTGTTAGGGACCTCCAAATGTCATAGTTGGTGGCACCTGTGGCTTGGGTGATTGTGGGAGCAGAATAACAATTCCTCAAAGATTTCTACTCCCTAATAACTAGAACCTGTGAATATGTTACCTTACATATGTTACCTTTGGAGATAATAATCAAATTAAGGATCTTGAGATGGATCGGTTGTCTTGGATTATCTGGGTGGGTCCAGTATAATCACAAGGGTCCTTATAAGTGAAACAGGCAGGAGAGTCAGTTACAGAAGATGTGACAATGGAAGCAGAGATTGGAGTGATCTTATTGCTGACTTTGAAGATGGAAGAAAGGACCAGGAGCTGAAGAATGCAGGTAGCCTCCAGAATCTAGATAAGACAAGGAAACAAATTCTCTCCTAGATCTTCCAGAAGGAATGCAGCCCTAGTGACATCTTGATATAGCCCATTGAGACTCATTTCAGGCTTCTGACCACCAAAACTGTGAGATAATAAATTTGTATTGTTTTAAGCTACTAAGCTTGTGGTAATTTGTTAAAGCAGCAATAGGAAGCTAGTAAGAATGACATGCCGCTGTCCTAAAGATCATTTCCAACAGAAGGAATCACTGTAGACTGACTCCAAGAGAATGAGAGTCAGTGGGGACTGGGGCTCAGCCTGACTCTGAGCCTTGGTCATAGGCCACACAGCCGTATCTTTCTTTTCTCCATCAGAATCTAGCACCATCAGCTCTCATTATCCCTTGCCTTCTAGTCTGCCAAGGTGTTTTACCAAAGGCATAGAAAAATATTTTTTCTCATGGAAAAAGTTAAGCGTGTTACTTAATAGCCTGTAGAGGATTAGTTTTCCAGACTATAGAGAAAATTACTAAAAGACTGTCACTTTGGCTGTCCAAGTGTAGGTCAAGATTCTTAACAGTGCATTTTTTTAAAAGTATTGAGTATAAGAGGAAGAACCACCTAATCTTTGATACAGTTGTTTACCCTTGCTGTTGCCTTTGAATGAGAGAGGGCTAACTTCTGAGACTAGACAAGTGTAAAATAATGTTTTAGGTGATGAATACCTTAGGTTATTGGCTCTTGATTAAAACTTAGAAAAGATTTCATACTCTATTGTAAGGCCTTTGACCCTCCATAATTTCAAGCAAAGTCTTAAAGCAAAAGTATCTTCCATTCACTGCACACCTTAGGAGAAAAGTATTTTGACTATTGCAACTTGTGATTCTAGGTCTCAAAGTCTAAAATATATTTAAGGATTTCAAACAGTGAATGTATAACTAAATAATTTCTTCTGATGGCACACGATTTTTTATGTTTCTATTTTGAGAAGAAACCTGAACCTTAACTTGAGGCAGTCATTCAAAATGAACAAAAACAATCTTTTAAAACACCCACGTCCATTTGTGACAGAATAGGTTTTAAAAATCCAACTTAAAAGATTATGAAGCATATAAAAATATGTTTGAAATATGTATGGTACCCAGAGCTTCTTTATGAAGAAGGTTCAAGAATGTCAAAGCTAACAGAGCATTGTAGAAGGATTATAATTATATAGAATCTGATCAAACTTTTAATAAAATTAAGAAAAGCTTTATAGGTTGAAGTAGGACATCAGTTATGGATATACTTCAGTGGATTATTTAGAACTAATATGTTCTTTGATCTGCTTTTCTCTAGAACTTTTGATACTCTTTGTCTAAATCTGCTTTAATACAGTAGCCATTAGCTATATTGGGCTATTTAAAGTTTTAGACTCAGACTACCAGACATATCTTTGTCCAGTTTTCCTTGGAATTCAGATTGACTTGTTTGACTTGTCTTTAGTTGACTATAATTGATATTGGCCTCAAATATACAGGATGGCCCATATATGAAGGGACCAGTGCACCCAGGGCTTTTTCTCCTGAGGTTTTGTTTTGTTTTGCTTTTTACCTTTTTGCCCTGTCTCTCTGTGTTTCTGGTCAGTGGTCACTCACAATCTGGTCACTGTTAACCCCTGGGCCCAACTCTAGGTGTGACTGACTGCAGACACACCCCATTCTTTACTGATTGAGAGAGAGAAATTTTCTTAATTTCTCTCTTTTAATCAAACAAAGGTTAGAGACTTATTTTCTTTTTTTTTCTAAGTTGCCCAAGAGGCAAGGTTTTTTCTTTTTAATAAATTTATTTATTTTTGGCTGCATCGGCTCTTCGTTGCTGCGCGCGGGCTTTCTCTAGTTGCTGCAAGCCAGGCCTACTCTTCATTGCAGTGCGCGGGCTTCTCATAGCAGTGGCTTCTCTTGTTGCAGAGCACAGGCTCTAGGTGCGCAGGCTTCAGTAGTTGTGGCTCGCGGGCTCTAGAGTGCAGGCTCAGTAGTTGTGGCGCACAGGCTCAGTTCCTCCGTGGCATGTGGGATCTTCCCAGACCAGGGCTTGAATCCATGTCCCCTGCATTGGCAGGTGGAATCTTTTTTTTTTTTTTTTTTTTGCGGTACGCGGGCCTCTCACTGTTGTGGCCTCTCCCGTTGCGGAGCACAGGCTCCGGACGGGCAGGCTCAGCGGCCATGGCTCACGGGCCTAGCCGCTCTGCGGCACGTGGGACCTTCCCGGACCGGGGCACGAACCCGTGTCCCCTGCATCGGCAGGCAGACTCTCAACCACTGCGCCACCAGGGAAGCCCCCAAGCAGGCGGAATCTTAACCACTGCCAGCAGGTAAGTCCGACTTATTTTCTTGATAGGATCATTTTATTACTTTAGGAAATTGAGTATCATGTGGTTTCAGAGACATCTTAGCAGTTTTTTGATGTCAGTATTGCTAGAAATTCTATATTCTATGCCAGAGTCTGCAGAGAAATTTTGTTTTAATTCCTAGTTGCTGTTATTTACTATTGTTATTTCCTATACTTGCCCTGACATTACATTTTGTTTCTCTCACTCTCCATCCATTCCTTTATAGGGTTCCCTGGTGTTATTCCACCAACAGAAGACCTGACACATATCTCATTTTCTTTTTGGGTTTTGACTGATAGGTCTATCATAGTGTTTAAGTTTTCCTCTCAAGGAAGCTAGACTTCTCTCCCAGCTGATCTAAACATCTGGGGCAGTCTTTCCCAACCTAGTGATGGTAGAAGAGAACTGGAGGCGGACTTAGTATTATGTGTGTTGGGGGTAGAGGAACAAAACTTTGAGTACTTATGTACCATGGACTTCCATTCTTTTAGAGTCTACTAATTTTTTTGTTATTTGGGAGATGAGTTTAACAAATTCTAAGTGTTTAACACTTGAACTATGGACATGAATTCATATCCCAGTTTTGCCCTACCTGCTAATTGAGTGCGCTTGATCAATTAACCCCTCTGAACTTTTTGTCCATCCTAAGATTAGAGTGTTAGGATCTTCCTCAGAATTACATGAGAATTAAATGACGTGTGTTATGGACTTTAAATACTATCTTGTTTATTTAATATTAGCCGCTGCTGTTATTATCTGAGAGTTGGCTCCAGCTTTCTATTTATTGCACTGTCAAAAAGGAGAAGAAAGCGCTGATTTCAGCAAATGATTAGTTTTAAGAACCCTTTACTCATTCTCTTATAGAATGTATTATTTTAAACATTCTTATAGAATGTATTATTATTTGGCAATAGATGGTAGTGATGGTTGCACAACAATGTGAATGTACTTAATGCTACAGAACTCTGTACACTTAAAACTGCACACTTTGGGGTTTCCCTGGTGGCGCAGTGGTTGAGAGTTCCCCTGCCGATGCAGGGGACACGGGTTCGTGCCCCGGTCCAGGAAGATCCCACATGCCGCAGAGCGGCTGGGCCCGTGAGCCATGGCCGCTGAGCCTGCGCGTCCGGAGCCTGTGCTCCACAACGGGAGAGGCCACGACAGTGAGACGCCCGCGTACCGCAAAAAAAAATTATCATAAATGCAGTACCTTAAAATATTACCTTAACAGTTTCTATAAGTCAGAGGTCTGGGCATGGCTTAGCTCGGCCCTTTGCTCAGGTCTCACAAGGCCTACAGTCAGGGGTTGGCCACGGTTTTGGTCGCATGTGAGGGTTGGGATTCTTTCCAGGCTCACAGAATTGGCAGAATTCATTTTCTTGGAGGTTATAGAATTTATAGTAGCCTTCCTCTTCAAGGCTAGTCAGACTATCTCTTTGGTCTAAGAGGAACTAAAGCCCTCTTTTAAGGGACTCACCTGATTTAAGTCAAACCCATCCCCCCAAAATCTCCCTTTTGATGAACTCAAAGTCAAAATGATTAGGGACTTCAATTCCATTTGCAAAATTCTTTCACTTTGTCAGAGAATGTAATCTAATCATTGAAGTGACATCCATAAGACTCACCCACACCTAAAAGGAGGTGTGTACACCATGGGGTGGGAATTTGGGGGGCCATGTCAGAATTCTGTCTACTACGCTAGGTACAGAATTATTTGTTGTTGTGTTTTCTTTCAACATTCTGAATATTCCACTGCTTCCTGGTCCCCATTGTTTCAGGGGGAAGTCAGCTGTTAATCTTATTGTGGGGGATTGGCGGGTATGTGATGAGTCATTTTTCTCTTGCTACTTTCAAAATTTTCTGCTTGTCTTTGTCTTTAAACACTTTGACCATGATGTATATAGAGTCTTTTTATGTTTCTCCTACTTGGAATTCATTGAGCTTCTTGGATGTGCAGATTAAAGATATTAGTCAAATTTGGCAAGTTTTCAGTCATTATTTATTCTCTTTGTCTCATTCTGAGACTCCCGTTTCACCTGTGTTGGTATGCTTGGTGGAGTCTCACAGGTCTCTGAGACTGCTTTTTTTTTCGTTTTTTTTTTTTTCCTGTATATTCTTCAGAATAGAAAAGTTGGTTGATCTGTCTTCAGATTTGTTGATTCTCTTGTCTGCCAGTTCAGATCTGCTGTTGAGCCCCTCCAGTGAATTTTTCATTGCAGTTATTGTACTTTTCAACTCCAGAATTCCAATTTGGTTCTTCTTTATAATCTCTTTTTGTTGAGATTCTCTGTTCATTGAGTCATTGTCATCATACTTTGAATTCTGTAAGTATGGCTTCCTTTGGTTCTTTGAACATATTTGTGATAGCTGCTTTGAAATCCTTGTCAGCTTAGTCCAACAACTGAACACCCTCAGAGACAAGTTTCTATTGACTGTTTTCACCCCCATACGGGTTACACTTACTTGTTTCTTTGCATGTTTTATAATTATTTTGTTAAACCAAGCATTTTAGATGATACATTTTAGAGACTGTTGAGCTAGATCACCTCTTGGCTTTCCTCCCAGGGGAGCTCTGATGCTATATCTTTATTTTTTTTAAGGACTTGCCTGTACTAAGTCTGTAGTTTGCAGTTGCTGATATTTTTCTTCTCTCTCTCTCTCTCTCTCTCTGTGTGTGTGTGTGTTTTAAGCCTGGCTTCCTAGAGGGTCACCCTTGGATCAGGACTGCTTTAGTGGTCAGACAGTGACTGTTCAGAGGTTCTGCATAAACACCTTGAGCTAGTAAGGCTTCTGCCCTCTGCTAGTGTGTTTGTTTGTATGTAGGTTGGGGAATTGAAAGTATAAGCCAGGTTACAAGTTTGTTTCAGCTTTCACTTTGTGCCAAGTCTTCTCATGTCTTTATCTCTCCTGTATCTCTGAAAGACCTCATATTCCGTTACAGATGTATGGATAACGCAGGTCCTCACCATTCTTTTCTGAGCTTGCATACAGCTTTGTGCAAGCACGTAGCCTTTCAGACCACCAGGGGTAAGTGAGAGCTTATCAAGGCCTGTCATTGCTGTGCCATTCTCAGGATACCCCTGCTAAAATTCTGGCAAGTCTGCTGATTTGTTTCTTGCCCCAGTCAGTACTGCAACCTTGGACTACTGCAGTATTGGCCTTCCCCAATTGTTTGCCACCAAGATCACTATTGTTAACAACACCCCTGTATATGGAACTTTTCTGCATTCTACTCTTGATCAGTGATCTGTCTCCCTCTAGCAGCAATGGTGCTGGTTTGCACAGGTTGCCTCACTGGTAGAACTACTAGTTTTATATTTGATTTTTTTGGAGGGAGAGAGTTTACCAAGCTCCTTACCCCACCATTCAGCAGTTCCACCCTTATCTTTTTACATTTGTTGACTGAAAAAGAAAAAAAAAAAAGCACAACCTGAAAGATAAGAACTATGGTTTATTCTGCAGACTTGCTGAAGACTTAAGCCCGGGAGGCAGCCTCTCAGATAGCTCTGAGGGACTGTTCCAAAGAGGTAAGTGAGGGGCTAGGATACATAGGAGTTTTTGCAACAAATACCAGGTAGTTGGAACATCAAAAGATTAATAAAGACAAACAGACATCAGGTTAATGAATTTAGCACTTTTTATGTATGGGAAGATGCAAGAGTCTGGGCTCATTGAAATCATTCCTTTGATATGCACCTTAACTATCTAGGACCAGTATCCTGTTTTTCTCCATCCTGAATCCCTTGAGGGTGCACAGTGTGAGGGGGTGGAGTGGAGGGCCGGCTGCAGTGGCTGATGGTTTGATGGCCTCAACATCCTTTGCTTCTGATATGGCAGGTGACATTTTTAGTCCACACATTACACCTTTCTTTTAGGTTCCATATTTTAAAGAAACAACGTTTTACGCATTATGGGTTTTTTTTTTTATTTATTTATTTTATTTTTGGCTCCGTTGGGTCCTCGTTGCTGCGCACAGGCCCTCTCTAGCTGTGGTGAGCAGGGGCCACTCCCTGCCGTGGCGCGGGCATCCCACCACAGTGGCCTCCCCTGCTGCGGAGCACGGGCTCCAGGCACACGGGCCTCAGTAGTTGTGGTGCATGGGCTTCAGTAGTTGTGGCTCACGGGCTCTAGGGTGCAGGCTCAGCAGCTGTGGTGCTCAGGCCCAGCTGTTCCGCGGCATGTAGGATCCTCCCGGACTAGGGATTGAACCCGTGTCCCCTGCGTTGGCTGGCAAACTCCCAACCACTGAACCACCAGGGAAGCTCTCTTTTTTTTTTGGTATTTTTTTTTAACTTTTTTTTTTAAGTACTCTTTTTTTTCTTTTTGAATTTTAAAATTTTATTTATTTTTTTTTTACAGCAAGTTCTTATTAGTTATCCATTTTATACATATTAGTGTATATATGTCAATAAAAGTTTTTTTAACTTTTATTTTATATTGGAGTATAGTTAATTTACAGTGTTGTGTTAGTTCATATTATTATGTTTTAATGTTAATTTATGGGTGCTCAGAAGCACTTGTTATGCAGTGTTTAAATATTTTTAAAAGCCTCTTAACCAAGTATTACTTACAGCTCTTTGCACATAGTAGTTGTTGAACTGTTTATTAAATGTTTAGTGGATTTTTTAAAAATTATTTATTTTTGGCCATGTCGGGTCTTAGTTGCAGTGTGCAGGCTCTTCATTGCAGCATGTGGGCTTCTCTCTAGTTGTGGCGTATGGGCTCCAGAGTGCGTGGGCTCTGTAGTTGAGGCACACAGGCTCTCTAGTTGTGGCACACTGGCTTAGTTTCCCCACGGCATGTGGGATCTTAGTTCCGCAGCCAGGGATCAAACCAACGTGCCCTGCATTGCAAGGTGGATTCTTAACCACTGGACCACCAGGGAGTCCCTTTAGTAGAGTTTTTAACCTTTTTTTTTTTTTGCGATAGGCGGGCCTCTCACTGCTGTGGCCTCTCCCACTGCTGTGGCCTCTCCCATTGCGGAGCACAGGCTCCGGACGCGCAGGCTCAGCGGCCATGGCTTACGGGCCCAGCCGCTCCGCGGCATGTGGGATCCTCCCGGACCGGGGCACAAACACGTGTCCCCTGCATCGGCAGGCGGACTCTCAACCACTGCGCCACCAGGGAAGCCCCTAACCTTTTTTATTTAACATCTGTTTTGGGTCAGGTACTCTAACCATAGTGTTCCTTAAGAGCATGAACCTTGAACATAGGTAAGAATCCTCTTTATCTCTTTGCCTATTAGTAGACATGTGACCTTGAACAAGTTTCATATCTCCTCTTTTTGAGTTTCTTCAGCCATAAAGTGAAACTTTACACTAAGTATCCAATAAGTGATAATATGTGTGAAGTAATAATAGTTCCTATTTAATTGAGCTAAGTGGCAGTATCTTCATTTTAAAGATACTGCAACTCAGTTATAGAGGGGGAAAGTAACTTGACGGGGTCATACTGTTTAGTTCCAGAGAAGGGCTTGAGCCCAGGTCTGCTTGATTAATTTATCTGTTTTTTTGTTTGTTTGTTTGCTGCTTCCAGGAATCAGAAATCATTGTCACAGATTTGTGATTAGCTTCTATTATGCTAAGTCTACAATCATACAAAGGAAATACTGAATGAATGTATATATACTCATATATATTTGCTTGCATTTTGTTCCCCCAACAATGTATCATGTCAGGAACTTCCACCACTAAAAGTGTTGCAACAATTATTTAAACCTTATGTCTCTCTCTGAGATACAACCTTAATGGCTGTTACCTTGAATACCTTAAGTAAATGGAAAAAACGGGGATTTTAAACTTTTCATCCACATCTAAACTTGAAAACTTTTGATACATAATGATGTAAGCAGCCATGAAAATATACTTAGAAAATTTTTCTATTAGCTTTAAGACCTTTGACAGGTTGTACATACATGTCTTTATCATAGTGTACTCCCCAAATTGAGTACTATCTCACAGAAACTGCCCCATGGTATTCCACTCTCCTTAGTGTCTACCTCCTAACCCTAACCTATGCTTGTCTGTATAAAATCTAAGTCAGGGACCATGTCAATATACTTAGTCAGCGTTCATGGTAGAGTCTCAGTAAATGCCTTTTTTTCTGTATACTTATTAGCATTCTAACATCAGTTTAATGGCTTATGAGACTTTATCATTAATATTTATAAATATTAAATATTTATAGGGTTTCAAGTAGGGTTCGGGGGCTAAAGGTGAAGGATCTGGAATGATTTCCTTTTCTTACAAACTTCACAACACAGCTTGGAGGAAAGGAAAGTACGAGAAGAAAAGAGGCTAGATAGAGTACTCTGAAATGAACCTACATTATAAGGGAAAGAACCAGAATGCCTTGCTTTCCAGCCCTACCTCAAACACTGATTACACCTAACGGTTAAAGAGGATCTGCTGGCCAGAAATTTTTTTAAATTATACTGACCTAATTATTAATATATTGAACCTTTGATGACAAGTTACAAATTCTCTTGTGACCTGTGCTGTTGGTCATGGTATATTATGAGGATTCTTAGAGAGTTACTTACTATTTCTAATAAAAAGATTTTGCATTAGTGATTTGAGTACTTTCAGGTTAATAGAACAATAATCATTCTTTGTGCAGCTTTATGAAAGGAATAAAATATTGTAATGGCACTGCTGTCAATTTGTAAATTTAAATCATGCATGCATATAGTGTTTAATATCATTGTCTAGTTGCTCTTACTATAGCTAATCACTCTGACTAGAAGAGAAAGGAGTCTATTACTATGGGGATCACTCATGTCTTAGAGAATTAAGAATCATGAAATACCCTCTTTGATGTTTTTTATAGTTTTCCAGGTAATTCTTTGAAGAAACACCTTAGCTTCATTCTTTTATAATATTGGTGGCAAACTATTTCATACTATCTATTCCTAGAGATATATCAAGTTACTGTAGAGAAAACAACTCAATCTTAAATTATAACCATTATTTTAAAACTTTGCCTTTGTTCAGAGTAGGAAATCTTCAGGTTCAGCTCATTTGATAAGCTTCTTAAGTTATGGAGGAACACTTCCTTTGCTGAATAATCCAGAATCAATAAAGTCTTTTGGATTTTCTGGAAACTTCAGCTACTCAGAAAATAGTCAAGAGCTGATAAGGAAGTAAAGTAAACAGCAAAGAGTTTAAATTTTTTTTAAGTCTATTTGCTCTTTAGGTATCACATTTTTATATGTGAAATACTGTCCTCTCAGTCTCTTCTTGTTTATTAGCATAATTCTACCAAAGTCAGGTTACTGATTCAGTTATCTATTGCTGTGTAACAAAACTCCCAAAAGTTGGTGGCTTAAAACAACAATTTACTTTCACTTTATTACAGTTCTACAGTTTGGTCAGATCTTAGAACAGACAGCTTATCTCTGTTCTCCTTGATATCTACTAGAGCAGCTTGATTGGGGCTGATTTATTTCTAAGATGACTCAGTCACATCTAACTGGCAAGTTGGTGCTGGCTACCATCTGGGAGGTAAGCTGGGGCTGTTGATCAGGTCCTGAGTTTTCCTCCATGTGGATAGTTAGATTTCTAATAGAATAACGGTGGCTGGGTTCCAAGAGACAATGTCTTTATGAAGAAGCGTTCCAAGAGGACCAGCCCTGTTGTAATCAATAGATATTTGCTAATATACCATTGATAAAAGGCAGTTACATGGCCAGGCTGATATGGGAGAGGATACAGAAAGATATGGAGGATACAGAAAGAAAGATACTGAGAGGCATTGTTTATTGTAGGCCACCAAAGTAATGGCCTACTACAGTTGTGTACCTCCTTAGTCTACAGCAAAGCAGCCTCTCTGGAGGACATTTTGAAGCCTTAACATTCATAGCTTTTGGCCCAGTAATTTTACCTTTAGAGGTTTGTCCTAAGGACAGTGTATCAGTTCCCTGGATCTATATTAAGGCTTCATCTAGCGCTCATCCATAGCATTTTGCCCAGGGTCAGATAGCTGATTAATGCCTGAGTTGGGATTAAAACCAGATTGTCTGGTTCCAGAGCTGTATGTTTTAACCATTGTACTATACTGTCTCTCATGTAGATGATGACTCTACACAATCATGTTAACGATATCAAATGAGAAGCTGATATTTTTAATAATAAAATTTGTATATATGGAAGTCTGAAAGGATATACAGTTGGTCCTTGAACAGCATAGGTTTGAACTGCATGGGTCCACCTATTCACGGATTTTTTTCAATAGTAAATACTACAGTACTACAGGATCCATGTTTGCAGAACCGCAGATAGAGAGGAACCATGTATTTGGAGGGCCAACTATAAATTATACTTGGATTTTCAACTCTCAGGAGGGTCAATGCCACTAATACCCAGCATTGTTCAAGGGTCAGTAATGTATCAAAATGACATATCTGCAAATGAGCATGTACCATTGTGTTTTCTTTGTTTGTTTTTTTTTTGGTAAGGATACTTTTTATGAGCCTACCATGCAGACTTAACCTAATATATTCATGTGTGTTTGTTTTATGTCTATTTCATTTCTACACTGATGACTCTAGTGCAGGTTTCTACCCTTTTATCTAAACAGTAAGTCTGTGATGAATTATGGTTTTCACTGCTAAAGGTAATAAATCTTGGAAGACTACTTTGCTCTCCACCCCCCAGTTTTATGCTGTAAATATCTCTTAAGGAGGGTGTCTTTTTTAGATCTCTGTCGTCCATATGTGCCTGGTAATGCATATACTGAAGTTTAAAATACACCTACTGAAAAGAGCTTCTTAACTAATATTCTTTCACTGGTTTCTACATTATAGTTTTACTTACAGTGACTTTGCATCCCGTTTCCAGTTCAGTGTTCTCATAGTGCTAGTTCCAGATCACTATCCTTGAGGAGGTAAAATATTGCCCTTATCTGTCCTGGCTAAACTAGAATCACTGGTGACCATACAGATTCCTGAGTCCCCCCTACCCTGTTGCACATTTAGTAAGCCTAGGGCAGTGGTTCTTGACCCTGGTTGTACCTTAGAATCACCTAAAAATACTGATGTTTGGATTCCAACCCATGCTAATTTGAATGAGATTCTCTAGATGAGGGCACTTGGAGTGTGTGGGGATGGGAGTGTGTTTAAAACCTCTTGAGGGACTTCCCTGGTGGTAAGATATGATATATCTTATGATATATGATAAGATATTAGAAGATAGTGTCCAGGGCTTCCCTCGTGGCGCAGTAGTTAAGAATCCATCTGCCAATGCAGGGGACATGGGTTCGATCCCTGGTCTGGGAAGATCCCACATGCTGCAGAGCAACTAAGCCCGTGAGCCACAACTACTGAGCCTGCGCTCTAGAGCCCACAAGCCACAACTACTGAGCCCATGTGCCACAACTACTGAAGCCCGCGTGCCCTAGAGCCCACGCTCCGCAACAAGAGAAGCCACCGCAATGAGAAGCCTGTGAGCCGCAACACAGAGTAGCTCCCGCTCGCCGCAACTAGAGAAAGCCCGCGTGCAGCAATGAAGACCCAACGCAGCCAAAAATAAATAAAATAAATTAAAAAAAATAAAACGTCTTGAGGCAATTCTTACAATTAGGCACGTTGGAAAGAGATAGAAAGTAGTTTTGCACTTCAAAAATTGTTCAAAAAGGTTACCCTGTTAATAGGCGGTGTTCTTTCTGCAGAAGCCTGTAGGATTATGTAAGTGTTCCTGAACTATTAAGAACAAATTTTCCTTTACAGTAGAATTATTACTGCACAATTCCATTAAATGTTGTTCATTGAGAACCTTGCATGAGCTCACAAATGAATCTTGTTGCCATTCACAAATGAATATGAACAAAGTAGGAAAAGTATTTGGAATTACTTGGTTTATACATTAAACCAGTCTAGATAATTTCTTCTCTACTGTCTCAGAAATTATACCATAAAGGATACTTCTTTTAAAATAACGGGAAATTGTATCACAGGAAGGCCACGTCCTTATTTTTTAAAAAAAAGAAAGAAAGAAACTAAACTAAATACCTTGGCTTAATGACAATCTACATTTCAAAGGTTCTCCAGACTAAAAGCTTATTCTTCACTTCAATGACTTCTCCCAAGCCATATTTAGAGTTCATCTAGGTTATAAACCATATCTCCAGTTATTCATGCTGTTCCAGTTTGGGTAAAACAAGTATCAAAAGTACTGAAGGGCGAGGTAATAGCTTAAGCACTTCTCAGCTTATCCTTTATCTCTAGATGTAGATATTTGGAGAAATACAACCTTTTAATGAGAACTGTAGTGAGGCATCCATTTACATCTCTTAGGATTGGTTGAATAGAGTATGGTCTATTGGGTATACTTTTGATGTCTTTGCCAGTCTCTTTTTTCAAATGTACACATGACACTATCTGAAGAAATACTAGAAACACCTAGTAAACATTTTTCTAATATCTATTGTTAAGCTATATTCAGGTGACCACGTTTTGAGGCTTGCTTTTCTGCTTGGCTATCAGTGATAATCAGGTTACATATAGGGTATCTGTGAGCTGCTGACTTTAATAGGTCAGCCTGTGTAAGTGTGTAAGACCTAGCTTTTTGGAGACCAATAATGTGGCCATTTCCTCTGCTTGGACATGAAGGGAGCACTTGTTGTAGAGCTCTATACCATGGTTTCAAAATCTGTTCTTTAGTATATAATGTCTGTTTGGATTCCTGATGATTTCACCCTATGTGATTAGTTATACCTTGTGGGAAATGACTGGTTTCTCTTTTATATAAATAGCCTTTTAAGAGTATCAGGCATATAGGCATCTCTCATAACATTTCATCCCTTTGCAGTTTTGTTTCTGGTATATTATTAGGAAAAATAAAGAGCAATAAAATAATATTGAATAGTTCTCTTCAAGCTGTTAGTCTTGTTCTTTTCTAGTTTTCTGAATGCCCCAGGTTTCTTATATAGTGATCAGTCCATTACCTTTTCATAAGCTACACAGAAGCTTGAGAATTGCCCTGAATTTTGCATAGGACAAGTAACAAATATCCATGGCTTCATTCTAGCCAAGTAGACTGTAAGTCTTCTTAATTTTTCTGAATCAACAAATTGTGAACATAATGTCCTTACACATCTGCGTGTTCACACTGTATCTGGCAGAGAGTAGGGCTTTCCTGCAGTAAGCCAGTCTCTCTCTTAATGGTTAAAGTCAGGCAAGTAATTTCCCCTAAAAATGTGAATTCTCCAAGAAGAATTCATTCTGTGCTCTGCCAGTTCTATAAGTTTTAAATTTAGCTGGGTAAATTCCAAATGGCACTAAATTTTATTATGAAGGGTAAGTGCAAGAATAAAAAAAAACCTCACTATAAAGAGGAAAACAGGTAACTTTACATGGGAGAAATCTTTACATGGGAGAAATCTAGCTGACCTCACCTTAACCAAGTGATCCCGTAATAGGACAAGCTGACATCACGTGCTTTCTGATGTCGGGCACTGAGAAACCTTCAGCATTCCTTCTGTAAGGATATTCCTGACAAAAATGAACGACATGAAACTGGTCATGAGGAAAAGAACAAACTCGTGTATAATGTATCTCAGATATCTGGCCTGCATTCTTTAAAACTGCCAATGTCTTAAATGGCAAAAGGGCAGGAGGATTGCTCTAGATTGAAGGAGACTAAAGAGATAACAAGGCATATATAAATAAACTACAAGGATATATTGTACAGCACAGGGAATATAGCCAATATTTTATAATACAAATGGAGTATAATCTATAAAAATTTTGAGCCACTCTGTTGTACACCTGAAACTAATATAATATTGAAAATCCACTATACTTCAATTAAAAAAGAAAACTGCAGAATATTACTGACATCACAAAATTCAGAAATTAACATACTTTTACTAACTGCCTAACACCATTCTATATTTTTTTGAGGTTTTTGCTGCTGTATACTCGTTGATCACTTCTACATATGACAGCAATTTTACAATATTTTACATAGAAAAAATTTTTAAAAATTATATTCCTTCCTCCAGCATGGAGAATAAAATTTTGTTCTTTACTAATGATAATTTAGGAAAAAAATAGTGTCATATATCATTATTTGTAATGCCATGTAGATTATGGGGCTTGTCAAATTTAGGGAAGTCTCCATCAAGTTTCTTTCATTTTATGAATTGTCATATTTATGGGCATTTTGAATTTTCTTTGTGCAGTATTAAGCTTAAATACTCTGAACTGACATTCCTTAACCAATTTGTTACCAGTGTGAATCTTGTAAAGAATTTTATGTTATCTTCGTTTTGTGTCAAATCAGTAAAAAACTTAAACGTTAAAAAAAAAAAGAGGAATAATGAGGCAGTGCTTGATTCTTTTTTTTAAAATAAATTTATTTATTTATTTTTTGCTGCATTGGATTTTCGTTGCTGCATGTGGGCTTTCTCTAGTTGCGGCGAGCGGGGCCTACTCTTTGTTGCAGTGCACAGGCTTCTCATTGAGGTGGCTTCTGTTGTTGAGGAGCGCAGGCTTCAGTAGTTGTGGCACGTGGGCTCAGTAGTTGTGGCTAACAGGCTTTAGAGCAGAGGCTCAGTAGTTGTGGTGCACGGGCTTAGTTGCTCCACGGCATGTGGGATCTTCCCGGAGCAGGGCTCGAACCCATGTCCCCTGCATTGGCAGGCAGATTCTTAACCACTACGCCCCCAGGGACGCCCCATGTTTTGTTTTGTTTTGTTTTAGGACTACCCAGATTACTACCACCAGAAAACTTATTGAGCTGTACCCTCAATGTATTTGTGCACTTTTCTCTATTTGTGTTATTCTTCATTTAAGAAGTTGTTTTAAACTACTCAGGTAATTCTGAAGCATAACCAGGTTGAAGAAGACTTCTTTGACTTCAGTAGTAGGAATAGGATACGGAGTAGAGATTTTGGATTGACTTTTTTAGCTCTGACTTTTTAATATTGTGTTCTATATTTAGATATGACTTTAAAAGCTCCTTTCCGTGCCAGATCTGATCACTCGCGTTGTATTCTCAGCTTTTGCCTCCCTTGTTAATATAGGTAACCTATTTTATAGTTTTCCAAAAAAATGTTATTAAGTAGTGGTGACATTTAACTAGTATTTGGCTTGTTATGATTACTAAAAGCATATTTTCAATGTGGAATAAAATAGTTTTTATGGACTTTATGGATTCCAGGCAACCAACTTAACTTTTTGAGGGGCAGATGATTATAATTCTCTGCTTTTTAAGTGTTAGTTTGGGCCATAGCCCTGACATAGCTTTAAATTATGGTTAATTTGCAGTTTCTTATATGTATGACAATAGTTGATGTTTATAGGAGCCTCTGTCTTTGCTTTGCAGAACGTTCATAACTCCATGAGTGAAACTGAGAAGTCTAAAATAGGCCAAGGTTACTTAAGCTTACCTTCAGCATTTACTAATAACACATACCTACACAAATAGCTGACAGCTGTCTTAGTTTATGGTTTCTGCCTAATGATGGACTTTAGTTTTGCTTGTCTCTGATCTTGCCTGTCTCTGGTCACTGTTCCTCAAATATTGTTATTTCATACAAATGGCTGAGTTTGACACTTTTACCTGTTAGGTAAAATGAACCATAGCTAGAGGAAAACAGTGGTTTCTAGTTTATGCTCAGCTTGAGCAACTAGAGCAGCTTTTCTTTGTTTTCTTTTTATTTATTTATTGGGGCTGCTCCAGGTCTTAGTTGTGGCACATGGGATCTTCGCTGCAGCATGCGGGCTCTTAGTTGCGGCATGTGAACTCTTAGTTGCAGCATGCATGCAGGATCTAGTTCCCCTACCAGGGATCAAACCTGGGTCCCCTGCATTGGGAGCACAGAGTCTTACCCACTGGACCACCAGGGAAGTCCCTAGAGCAACTTTTCTTGAAATTAGGAGGAAAATATGAATGTAAGGATGAGAAGATACTAAATCTTGCCTTTTAAGTTTCAGAAGTTTTAGTCATCTTAAGTTAACCATAGTTAAGTCTGACTTATGTTTAGTTTCAGAATTCAGCACTTTATTTGTCTCTGGATAAGTCAAAAGCATTTTAAATGATATCCAAAAAAAAACCTTTAAAGAATTTTTGCTATAATTTGCCTCAGTTGTCTGTCTCTTTTCCATATTCTTCAAGCAGATAAAACTTAAAACTAGCTAGAACCAACCTTTTTCTTTTTTTAAGGAATAACTGACATATAACATTATATTAGTTTCAGGTGTACAACATAATGATTTGATATTTGTATACATTGTGAAATGATCACCACAATAAGTCTAGTTAATATCCAGAATCATACATAATTACCACCAAAAAAATGCTTCTGTGTGTGGTGAGAATAGAACCATCTGTTTTCATGCTGCCCCTTGGTAGTACATGTAGCTAATCTGTTGAATTCATAGTAACTTCTCTGTTATACTTTTTTTATTTAAAGATATTTTCCTGTTCAGAGATGTTTGTTAACTGCTGGTGCTCACAGGAGATACCTTAGCCAGACATTCAGGCTTTTCAGTTTTAATTCCCATCGTCTCCTATGGTTTAGAATATACAAGAATTACTTCCTAAATATACTTCTTTCTTTTCTGCATGTAGTTCACACTGTTTTCACCATTCTCAACTGTCTTCCTGAAGTATGGCTGACTCCGTGTGTTAAAGGAATACTGACCAAACCAATCGTCAGTTCCTTTATGCTTTTTCCTTTTACTTTATACAAATGGTATCATACTGTAGATAGATACTGTTCTGAAACTTCTTATACTTTACACGTCTCAGGCAGGCTTCCTGATCAGTCTATGGCTGAGTTATATTTTCTAAAAGCTGTATAATAATTCATTTTACATTTGTAACAGTTTAATAAGATTTTTAGTTTTCTGGGTTTTGGTGTGTGTGTTGTGATTTTTTGTTTTTTGCTATTATATAAACAATGCTAAAGTAAATTTCTATGCACTGATACCTTTCTGCATATGTGGAAATATTTGTAGGATTAATTCCTGGTGGAATTGTTGGCTCAAAAGATAAATGCGGGCTTCCCTGGTGGCACAGTGGTTGAGAGCCCGCCTGCCGATGCACGGGACATGGGTTCGTGCCCGGTCCGGGAAGATCCCACATGCCGCGGAGTGGCTGGGCCCGTGAGCCATGGCCACTGACCCTGCGCGTCCAGAACTTGTGCTCCGCAACGGGAGAGGCCACAACAGTGAGAGGCCCGCGTACCGCAAAAAAAAACAGATAAATGCATTGGGACTTACCTGGTGGCGCAGTGGTTGAGAATCCGCCTGCCAATGCAGGGAACAGGGGTTCGAGCCCTGGTTCGGGAAGATCCCACATGCCGTGGAGCAACTAAGCCCGTGCGCCACAACTACTGAGCCCGCGTGGCACAACTACTGAAGCCTGCGCGCCTAGAGCCCGTGCTCCACAAGAGAAGCCACTGCGATGAGAAGCCCACACACCACAACAAAGAGTAGCCTCTGCTCGACGCAACTAGAGAAAGCCCGCGTGCAGCAACAAAGACCCAACGCAGCCAAAAATGAATAAATAAATTGAAAAAAAATTTTTAATTAAACTAAGAAAAAAAGATAAATGCATTTAAAAGAGTGATAGATATCACCAAAACACCCTCCTTAAAAGGTTGTACCAGTTTTCACTATTATCAGCAAGTTTTTTAGATGCCTATCTATCTTCACCATCATTGGGTATTAAAATTTAATACCTGCTTGTCTGACAAATGAAAATGGGATCTTACTGTTTTGACTGGCATTTCTTGTGTGAGTGAAGTTGAACATTATTGACATAGTTTTTGTGTGTTCTGCCTGTTCTGTTTGTCAGGTTATTCAGCTTTATCTTTCATTAGTTTTTAAGTTCTTTACATTTTCATGAAATTATTTCTTTGTTTTTTATTGCATATATTTGTCTACAGTTTTTTGTGGTCTTTCAACTTTTTGTTTATGGTGTATGGTATTTTTAACCATGTAAATTTAACTTTTTATATGCTTATCTTGTAACCTAACATATTATAAGCTTCATAAGGGCCGGGACTGCATCTTACTCATTGTTATATTCCTCATCTTATCTAGCACTGTGCCCTTTTATAGATGCTCTTAAACTGTAGTAATAGTTGCATCCTCCCAAAACTGTAGGGGAAACAAATTATCCTTATTCTTTTCTCTTTAGAAAACCAAAATAGAATATCTTATAAGGGTTAAATAAGTTGAAAGTGACCAATCATGAGAGTTTGTAATCAACAGGGATAGTCCAGTGGCTTAAACAAAAAACCTCAGCATCTTTCATTTGTATTTTGATCAAGTTGAATTGCAAGTCCTTGTGATGATCAGGGAGAAGTTAACAGGCACACTTACCACTCTAAAAATAATGGGCAAATAATACTAAGAATTACTTGATGTGACTTTATCGAAACTCTATAAACAAATACACGAAAGGATGCTCACCATCACTAATCATTAGAGAAATGCAAATCGAAACCACAATGAGGTATCACCTCACACCGGTCAGAATGGCCATCATCGAAAAATCTACAAAGAATAAATGCTGGAGAGGGTGTGGAGAAAAGGGAACACTCTTGCACTCTTGGTAGGAATATAAATTGATACAGCCACTATGGAGAACAGTATGGAGGTTCCTCAAAAAACTAAAAATAGAACTACCATATGACCCAGCAATCCCACTACTGGGCATATACCCTGAGAAAACCATAATTCAAAAGGTGTCATGTACCACAATGTTCATTGCAGCTGTTTACAATAGCCAGGACATGGAAGCAACCTAAGTGTCCATCGACAGATGAATGGATAAAGAAGATGTGGCACATATATACAGTGGAATATTACTCAGCCATAAAAAGAAACGAAATTGAGTTTTTTGTATTGAGGTGGATGGACCTAGAGACTGACATAGAGAGTGAAGTAAGTCAGAAAGAGAAAAACAAATACCGTATGCTAACACATATATATGGAATCTTAAAAAAAAAAAAAGGTTCTAAAGAACGTAGTGGCAGGACAGGAATAAAGACGCAGACATAGAGAATGGACTTGAGGATACGGGGAAGGGGAAGGGGAAGCTGGGATGAAGTGAGAGAGTGGCATGGACATATATACACTACCAAATGTAAAATAGATAGCTAGTGGGAAGCAGCCGCATAGCACAGGGAGATCAGCTCGGTGCTTTGTGTCCACCTAGAGGGGCGGGATAGGGAGGGTGGGAGGGAGACATAAGAGGGGATATGGGGATGTATGTATATGTGTAGCTGATTCACTTTGTTATACAGCAGAAACTAACACACCATTGTAAAGCAATTATACTCCAATAAAGATGTTAAAAAAAAAACACAAAAAACTCTAAAGCAGTCCTCATATAAAGAGAAATTATAACCAGCTGAGAAAACCATGAAATTTTCTTAAGCTAACCATGATCTTTTTTTAATATATAATCTATCAAACTCTTAGCTAATCATAGGAAGGAATGGACTTTTTCTCCCTCCCACTACCTGTCTATTAAAGTGAATCAGATATAATCATGCTTGTGTCAAAAGTTCAAAAGGGAAAATGGAGGTAAAATGAGCTGAATTGGCATTCTTCCCTCAACATTGTACCTGTAAGCTTGATATGTTGTTTCAGAGATTAACTTTATAGACTTCCGTACCCATAAGTATGAAAATTCTTAGGGAACTCTTTTCACAAGCTTGATCTTAACATATTGAATAAAGAGAGCAGCTAATCCCTTTTGTAAAGTAATTTGAGAGGAGGGAATTCAAAATGTAAAGTCTTACCTGCAGAAAACACTCAATTCTGTAAAGGCCTTTCTATCTTTAGACACTTACAAAGACTTAATATTTTAATGCGGAAGGGTGAACTTGGTTAAAAAGCCAATGGGTGAAATTAGAGAGAAATAATCCAGTGCTTTCTTTCTGGGAATTATCATCCTGCTCTCCAGGGGACCTAATTTTATTCCCTTTGGGGAGTGAGAATACCCCTCTGTACAGCAAGCCAGCATCTCTAAATATAAGCTTGACTTTTAGTATAATAAGAGTCTTGTTAGGTGCAATTTTGCTCTTAGTCATTAATACAATGAACAAATGTTGTGGTTACCTGGGAAAGAAAATTCAAGTGCTTTTAAACCTCTTGTGAGATTTGGTTTCATGCTTGAAACCTATACAGTGTTATGCCCAATAGCATCTGTAGAAGATTCCAAGCTATAAGGTATACTACATAGAGAAGTTAATACACGTTGGAAAAAATTGAAACCACTGCAAAATGGGTTTAAGGTCCTGAATAAAAAGCTTTTCTTTTGCTGAATGACACTTACTAGTGGCATTAAGTTTAACAAATGATTGGAAGTTTCTTAGGGGTGAATTTTACATGATGATGATGTCCCTGTAAGAAGCCAGTCTTTCCTTCTGGTGACACTTTTTCTTTTCAGCTTTAAAACAGTTTGTCATTCTACAAGTGCAAAGACTGAATAAAGGACAAAATATAATCTGAGAGTACGTAGTATTAAATAGCATTTTCAGTATGGTATGGCATTAATTGTGTTAGGTCATTTCTGTCCCTACCAACTTTGTGATATTATATGCATTTTAAAATCTATTCTTGATTATAAAATTGTAGTGGTATACAGCTTCTGCTAATAGCCCTCAGTCGTAAACCATTTTAAATTGCATTTGGTAGTGTATTTTCTCTTTAGGATCAGTAAACGATAATAGAAATCTTTCTTATTACTTTAAGTTTAGAATTTGACCGAAGTAGTCTTTGCGTTCTTTCAAGAATAGTCTTCCATTCCGATGTAACCTCAAGGTACTGGGCATTATGTTTTCAGTTCTTAAACTTGCCCTCAGCCTGTAAGCTCTGGATAGATAGACCTTATGTGTATGACTCCTAATTTCCTATTGGTGGTAAGAGTGCATTGCACTCTTTCCCTGCTGTTTTCTCGCATTTTTAAGAAGACTATTAAGAATAATTCTGTATTCTTTTCTTTCACTATGAAACATCTAATTTAGTCGTAATAACAAAATATTTTGTATTTCATTTCAAAGTAGTTAAGGTCTGTTTCCCCTATGAGCGTTGTATACTAAACTGTATAGCAATCAGAGCTAGCTTCATCTCACTCCTGACATTTTTACAGCTTACTGAAATAGAAAAACTGACCTATATTTATGTAACTGACGTCAGGCAGAATGACATCCAAAAGCATATGTACAAACGTGCATTTTAAAAGTTGTATTCTAGTATAAATAACATACTTTTTAACAGCCATGTAAAAAATGTACTTTTTTACATTTAAAGGTAAAATGTCATCTTAATAACTTTATGATTTTCTTATATTAACATAACTAGGCTTGCCATATTATCAATTTGACAAACAGGTCCTCCCCCAACCCCCCACTTTTTTGAAGTCACTATAACATGCTTCAACTTAGGAGTGATTTTCTGTTTGTTTCAGACAAATCTGCCTATTTTCAAGCTGAAGGAATCTACTGTTAGAAGAAGATACAGTGACTTTGAATGGCTGCGAAGTGAATTAGAAAGAGAGAGTAAGGTAAGAATTATTTGTAATGTGACTGTAAAACAAAACATTCCAAATTTTAACGTTTAAGACTTCTCAGGAGAATGATCTTGAATAAAGTGAGTAAAATAAAACATTTCTTTTTTTTTTTCAAATAGTTCAATTTCATTTTACTTCATAGGAGATGGGGGAAATGTGCAGTTTTTCCTTAGAACTCTTCCTTCTCATGTCTACTTCAGTGGCCCAGTTGAGGCCTTTGCTGACTCACACTTAGATAACTCTTCTTAGAACTTTCTTGCTATTGCTTCCTTCCTTTCCATGATCTTCCTGTCCCATCTTCCTCTCCTCCCCTTGCTAAATTTCTCTTCTTCAGTACATCTCCTATATCAGTGTATTTCCATTTTCTTTTTTACTGACACTATACTTTTTTTTTTATCATCACACATTTACATATAACAGAAGTTTCATAAACCAGTACTTACCTTACTCTGTGTGACAGGTACTGATATTCCTCAGATTAGCTTTTCAAATGATGGCCATGATCTACTGTTGGGTTGCTACCTGCAGTTTTAGAACACTGTCATATATCCTGATAATAATTGTCTTCTCTTAGAAGAAATTTGGTGGCTTTGGCTGCAACATAGAGAGAACAAGGTCTCATTCTAATGTCTCTTATTTCAGCCCTACATCAGAATGACATATATGGCATGGAGTCATGAAAAGTACACTCAGAATAGCGAAAAGTTATCTTGTGACTCAAGTGTAGTAGGATAACAAGTGGGTATGGTAGGAGCCCTGAAGTAGGTTAAGGCTAACTCGTTCTCGCTTCTGAAGCGTACTAAGGTAGAAAAGGAAGGAAAACGTCCTTAACCAGAAAAATGTGGCTGGATACAAGAGCAACATATACCAATCATAGCATTCCATCCAAAATGGAAAAACAGTTTTACTCCAAAGAATATCCAAGTATAAAATACTTACAGATAAAACTGGAAATATAAGACCCATGTAAAGAAAACTTTAAAACTTCATTGAAAGATCAAAAGAAGACCATAATAAACAGAAATATTACATTCCTGGTTTGGAATATTCACTTTTGAAGATTCATTTACTCTATAAACATTTGAGAGCTCATTCTGTGTGTTCTGTCAGTTGCAGACAGAACTGTGAACAAATGAAGGGTCCCTACTTTTATGGCACTTTATTGGGTAAGTTGGGGTAGTGGTGAAGGGAGACCAGAAAAAGATGGTAAGATATATAATATGTTAGATGGTAATATGCTCTAAAAATCAAAATTAAGGGAAATAGGGAGTGCCAGGAGAGCTACTGTCATATAGGATAGTCAAGGGAAGGCCTCTCTTAGAGGTGGGATTTTAGCAGTAGACCTGACAGAAATAAGGCAGTATCTCCTAACTTATTTATAAATTTGTAAAATTCTAATTCAAATCTTATTGGAGTTCTTTATAAACCTGCAGATTTATATAGAGCTTTAGAATCAGAGAAAGCTCAAGAATAGCCAAAAGTTATTTTTACCAATAATTTAGCACCTGCAGACGTCAGAGCATATGTTAAGACTATAGTAATTAAAACAATGTAGTATTGCTTTAGGTATGGACAAATAGATTAGCAGAATGTCAGAAAATTTAGAAGCTGACCACATGTTTACTAGAAATTTAGTTCATAACAAAAATAACATTGTCAGTTTGTGCAGAAAGGAATTTATATTCAGTAAATGGGGTTGAAACATTTGGCTATTTGGGAATCAAGATTTATAACTCACTGTATATAAATTACAGATGGTTTGAAGATCTAAATGTACAAAACAAGTTAGGAAAGTTTTGGGTAACAAAGAAGAAATTTTTTATGACCATAGGGAAAAGTGTCTTTTTTTCCCCCACCTTTATTGAGATAGAATTAACAAATAACATTAAGTTATATAACACAATGATTTGATATATGTATATATTGTGAAATGATTACCATAATAAAATTAGTTAATACATCTGTCACTTCACATAGGGGTTTTTGTTTTTGTTGTTTTGTTTTAGTGGTGGTAACATTCAATATCTCTTGAAACATTCAATGTTTCTCTTAGCAACTTTTAAGAGTACAATACAATCCTGTTAACTATAGTTACCATGCTATACATTAGATCCCAGAACCTACTCATCTTTTAACTGAAAGGTTGTACCGTTTGACCAATGTCTCCTCATTTCCCCCACCCCTCAACCCATCTACTACTCTCTGTTTCTGTGAGTTCAGCTCTTTTAGATTCCACATATAAGTGAGATCATATAGTATTTGTCTTTTTCTGTCTGATTATGGGAAGAAGTGTCTTGATAGGCTTGTGGCTTTGCTTAACATAGCACCTGGCACACTGGAGTGTTTAATACGCATTTCATGAATGTATACATCACTTTTTATATGACAGCTTTATTGACATAATTCACATGCCATACAATTCACCAATTTAAAGTGTACAATTCATTAGCTCTAGTAGTTTTCTGGTAGCATCTTTAGGATTCTCTATGTATAGTATCATGACATCTGCAAACGGTGACAGCTTTACTTCTTCTTTTCTGATTTGGATTCCTTTTATTTCCTTTTCTTCTCTGATTGCTGTGGCTAAAACTTCCAAAACTGTTTTGATTAAGAGTGGTGAGAGTGGGCAACCTTGTCTTGTTCCTCTTCTTAGTGGAAATGCTTTCAGTTTTTCACCATTGAGGACGATGTTGCCTGTGGGTTTGTCATATATGGCCTTTATTATGTTGAGGAAAGTTCCCTCTATGCCAACTTTCTGCAGGGTTTTTATCATAAATGGGTGTTGAATTTTGTCGAAAGCTTTCTCTGCGTCTATTGAGATGATCATATGGTTTTTCTCCTTCAATTTGTTAATATGGTGTATCACGTTGATTGATTTGCGTATATTGAAGAATCCTTGCATTCCTGGAATAAACCCCACTTTGGTAAATTAGCAGGATACAAAATTAATGCACAGAAATCTCTGGCATTCCTATACACTAATGATGAAAAATCTGAAAGTGAAATCAAGAAAACACTCCCATTTACCATTGCAACAAAAATAATAAAATATCTCGAAATAAACCTACCTAAGGAGACAAAAGACCTGTATGCAGAAAATTATAAGACACTGATGAAAGAAATTAAAGATGATACAAATAGATGGAGAGATATACCATGTTCTTGGATTGGAAGAATCAACATTGTGAAAATGACTCTACTACCCAAAGCAATCTACAGATTCAATGCAATCCCTGTCAAACTGCCACTGGCATTTTTCACAGAACTAGAACAAAAAATTTCACAATTTGTATGGAAACACGAAAGACCACGAATAGCCAAAGCAATCTTGAGAACGAAAAACGGAGCTGGAGGAATCAGGCTCCCAGACTTCAGACTATACTACAAAGCTACAGTAATCAAGACAGTGTGGTACTGGCACAAAAAACAGACACATAGATCAATGGAACAGGATAGAAAGCCCAGAGATAAACCCACGCACATGTGGTCACCTTATCTTTGATAAAGGAGGCAGGAATGTACAGTGGAGAAAGGACAGCCTCTTCAATAAGTGGTGCTGGGAAAACTGGACAGGTACATGTAAAAGTATGAGGTTAGATCACTCCCTAACACCATACACAAAAATAAGCTCAAAATGGATTAAAGACCTAAATGTAAGGCCAGACACTATAAAACTCTTAGAGGAAAACATAGGCAGAACACTCGATGACATAAATCACAGCAAGATCCTTTTTGACCCACCTCCTAGAAAAATGGAAATAAAAACAAAAATAAACAAATGGGACCTAAAGAAACTTCAAAGCTTTTGCACAGCAAAGGAAACCATAAACAAGACCAAAAGCCAACCCTCAGAATGGGAGAAAATATTTGCAAATGAAGCAACTGACAAAGGATTAATCTCCAAAATTTATAAGCAGCTCATGCAGCTCAATAACAAAAAAACAAACAACCCAATCCAAAAATGGGCAGAAGACCTAAATAGACATTTCTTCAAAGAAGATATACAGACTGCCAACAAACACATGAAGGAATGCTCAACATCGTTAATCATTAGAGAGATGCAAATCAAAACTACAATGAGATATCATCTCACACCAGTCAGAATGGCCATCATCAAAAAATCTAGAAACAATAAATGCTGGAGAGGGTGTGGAGAAAAGGGAACGCTCTTGCACTGCTGGTGGGAATGTGAATTGGTGCAGCCACTATGGAGAACAGTATGGAGGTTCCTTGGAAAACTACGAATAGAGCTACCATATGACCCGGCAGTCCCACTACTGGGCATATACCCTGAGAAAACCATAACTCAGAAAGAGTCATGTACCAAAATGTTTATTGCAGCTCTATTTACAATAGCCCAGAGATGGAAACAACCTAGATGTCCATCATCGGATGAATGGATAGGGAAGATGTGGCACATATATACAATGGAATATTACTCAGCCATAAAAAGAAATGAAACTGAGTTATTTGTAATGAGATGGATGGACCTAGAGTCTGTCATACAGAGTGAAGTAAGTCAGAAAGAGAAAGACAAATACCATATGCTAACACATATATATGAAATTTAAGAAAAAAATATGTCATGAAGAACCTAGGGGTAAGACAGGAGTGGAGACACAGACCTACTGGAGAATGGACTTGAGGATATGGGGAGGGGGAGGGGTAAGCTGTGACAAAGCGAGAGAGTGGCATGGACATATATACACTACCAAACGTAAAATAGATAGCTAGTGGAAAGCAGCCGCATAGCACAGGGAGATCAGCTCGGTGCTTTGTGACCACCTAGAGGGGTGGGATAGGGATGGTGGGAGGGCGGGAGACGCAAGAAGGAAGAGATATGGGAACACATGTATATGTATAACTGACGCACTTTGTTATGAAGCAGAAACTAACACACCATTGTAAAGCAATTATACTCCAATAAAGATGTAAAAAAATAAAATAAAGTGTACAATTCAGTGGTTCTTACTATATTCACAAAGATGTGCAACCATTACTATAGTCAGTTTTAGAACACTGTAATCACACCGTAAGAGAAACCCCATACCCGTGAGTAATCACTACCAACTTCTCCTCACCCAGCCCTAAACAACCACTAATCTTTCTCTATGGATTTGCCTGTTCTGGGCATTTCATATAAATAGAAATGTAGAATATGTAGTCGTTTGTGTCTGGCTTCTTTCACTGGCTTCTTTCACTGAGAGTGTTTTCTAGGTTCATCCTATTGTATTGTTAATCACTACTTCATTTCTTTTTATTTCCCCAAAATATTCTTTTGTATGGATAAACCACATTTTATTTATCCATTTATCATTGGCAGACATTTGGGTCATTCCTGCTTTTTGACTATTGAGAATAATGCTGCTATGGGACTTCCCTGGTGGTCCAGTGGTTAAGACTATGCTCTCAATGCAGGGGGCCCGGGTTCGATCCCTGGTCAGGGAACTAGGTCTCGCATGCCGCAACTAAGACCCACGCAGTCAAATAAATAAATAAATAAATATTAAAAAATAGTAATAATGCTGCTGTGAACATTCATGTACAGGTTTTTGTATGGACATATGTTTGTATTTCTTGGGTACATACCTAAGAATGGATTTACAGCCATATGATAACTCTGTTTAACCTTTTGAGGAACTCCCAGACTTTTTTTTCCAGAACAGCTATACCATTTTTACATTTCCACCAACAATGTATAAAGGTTCCATGTTTTTCCACATCCTCACCAACATTTAATATTATCTGATTTCTTTATTATAGCTTTCTTAGCGTGTGTGAAGTGGTATCTCGTGGTTTTCATTTTCCTGATGGCTAATCATGTTGATCATCTTTTCATGTACTTATCAGCCATTTACATATCTTCTGTGGAGAAATTTTTTTTCAGATCCTTTGCCCATTTTATTGAGTTTCTTTTATTATTGAGTTGTATATAGAATATACTAAAAAAACAAAAAAAACCTCTTAAAAGTCCCTCATCAGATTTACAGTTTGCAAAAATCTTCTCCCATTCTGTGAATTGTTTTCACTTGATGTTGTCCTTTGACGCACAGTACTTCACTTTTAACATTAGGCCAGATAATTATTTTGGGCATTTAACCTGTGTGAAAGTTGTACATACATTAGTATTGCTAAGAACAATTAATCAAGTTGTTTTATTTATATATTAGTACTTTTAATTAAGATCTGTTATACTAGACTAGAAAGTAGATGAAATTTATTGTATTTACTGGTCATTATGGTTCAATCTTTTAGCTTTTTTTATTTCAGTATGCTTTCACTATATTATGCTGGCCAGATAGCCTTCTGTCCACTTCTTGCCCCACATACACACACATATCATCAGACTCATTACTTTTAAATTGGTGTAAGAATTCTAAGTAGATCTTTTCAGACTGCTTAAGCAAAAATAATTTGATGTTGAAGATCTTTGGGATCTTAGCTGGACAAACCACTCATGATTTTTGTAGGTGATTAATCCTGTTGCCTACAACCTTACCATCCATTTCAATGAGTATTTTGAGTATTAGTAAGAACGTATCTCTACGGATGATAATACATAGTAATTTTTAATCTTATATTTCATGCTAAATTCTACCCTGAATTAATGGTGGTCATTTCGTTAACACAGTGGTTCTATATTCCTTTTTCTATAATAGCTTTATAGATACAGATGTTTTTTCCTGCCCATCATATAAACTATTCTGCTGGAGCTCAGCTAGTGGTCATGATCCCTGTTTTTTAATTGTAAGTTCCCTGCAGGTTTTAACTCTTCAACTTGACAAATGCTAATATAGGGGAGAGATTTAAGAATGTTAAAGCAAACTTGTGAAGACAAATCTTTAGATGTCTTAAGCATTGGGTATCTGGGGAGAGTAGCTCTAGGAAGGAATTACAAAGTTTATGTTGGGCATTGGTTTTGTGTTTCTTTTTAGCTCTTTGTTTTTTGCTGATCTGTAAGAAGTTGTATGATCTTTCCCTTTTTTACCTTGTTGAATTATCGTTTTAGGATAGAAACTCTGCATCAAGGGTTTTAGGTTTTACCTCTTAGAATATATATGATTTTATTACTGGTGTTTACTATTTATATTTCTCCTTGTTTGACTTGTTTGCCCACGCCTTTTCTCTGTTTTAACATAAGATAAGGATTCACCTAAGTGGTTAGTCATTTAACAGATATTTGAGCTTCTGCTGTATGCCCAGCTTTTCTTAAAATAACCATAAAAAGCCTGAGACAAGGGTCCTTGATTTGAAAGTATTAATAGGATAGATTGGTGGTTCTCCACCAGGGGCAGTTTTGTTCCCCAGGAGACATTTGACAGTGTCTGGAGACCATTGTTATTGTCACAACTGTGGGGTGCCTACTGGCGGCGTCTAGTGGGTAGAGGCCTGGGATGCTGTTGAATAGGTATTCTACGGTGTACAAGAAACCCCTCCCCCCAGTACATTATCTAGTTCAAAATGTTAATAGTGCCATAGTTGAGAAATTCTGAGATAGGGAACCCAACTAACCTGTGAAATAAATAGCTAGGTGCTATTTAATTCAAACAAATATTTGAGCTCCAGATAATTCCCAGAAGAGGGAGATCAGTCATAAGTTGTCCCTAGAGGAAAGTTAGGCTTTGACAGGGAAAATTTGGGATGTTCCTCTAGTGTGGGAAGGAAGAAATGACAGGTCTTTGGGGAAAGATAGGATAATGGGTTTGGGAGAAAGTTGACGTGCTTCTTAGCCTAGGAAATGGAAGAGTGGCAACAAGTAGAGTTGATTATTTTGTCATCACCTCAAAACACAGGTAGGAAAGATTATATGCAGATGGTATGAAGTGGAAGAAATTTACCACAGAATTCTTATCTGCCCATGCCAGAAAGAACATTGTTAGTATTTTACTTCTTCATTTAATTGAGAGTTGAGTTTGATCTCTTTAGTTACCATTGTAATAAAGCATTGTCTTCCCCAAGTGACATCAGAACTGTCTGAGGGGCATGGTAGCCTTTACTTCAGTATTGATTATTCGCTCTGTATACTTGTGCTTTGTTAAGTCCAGGAAAAATGAAAATGAAGCTGTGGGCCCTGCCATTGAGGAGCTTTGGTCTGGTGGACTATTGTGGCATTTTGGTTATCTTGCCTCCAAAACATTGAATCATTTTTCAGTGTATTTTTATTGATTCCCTTTTACTGTATATTTAAACTAGTTTAACAATGGGATGGTTCTCATAGTGAAGATATACTTTGTCTTCATGCTATGCTCTTCTAAATTTTCCCAACTCAGCCAGCATGTTCAAGAACTTTCTTTCCTTATCTTGTTTTAGGTTGTAGTCCCCCCACTCCCTGGGAAAGCGTTTTTGCGTCAGCTTCCTTTTAGAGGAGATGATGGAATATTTGATGACAATTTTATTGAAGAAAGGAAGCAAGGGCTGGAGCAGTTTATAAACAAGTAAGTGCTTTCTCTTCCTCAAGGTCTAAGAGTGAATAGTGTTCTGAGCTGTCTTTAGGTGACTGCTGTTTATTAATTTAGATATCAGACTAAACTGGTGCTTTTTCTTTTTGGTCATTTCCTAACTTTTTGTATCATTTAAACAAAGTGAAAACATATAACAAGTTGAATATCGTGATAAATATTAACACACTTGAGTAATACGAGTATCTTTGTGTTGACCTAAGTTTTGTATTTGTTTTTCTTGGTTAATTTATGCAAATTACATTTAAAATTACAGCATTTAAAAAATAGTTTTACTTATGATTCTTTCTGATTTAAGGTATGTTCTAGCATGAACAGTAAAACTTACAATACACTTGCAATCGTTTTGATTGCAGATGGAAGTATCATCAGCATGTCTTGTGTAAAGGTGCACATTTAAAATTTTTGTGGCAAAATATATTCTTTTGAAAATGTAAGGAGACTGTATCATTTATCTTTTACTTTAGAAACTTAATAAACTCAAACTCTAGCTTTTAATTTTATTCCTATTTGAAATATAGCCTCTTTTTTTTTTTTTTTTTGGAAGAGTTATGCCTGGAAAGGGCTCACTATAATTGTGCATTTGGCCTTAAGTTTGACCAAATAAAGTCAACTCCTAGAGAATACGGTTGTGTGAGCTTATTTATTAGCAATACTTTAACTTTTATCTAGTAATTTGAAGATCTGTGAGTGGTAAACAGAGGGAAAGTTATACAAAGCCCTTAACTTTTAGTTATCTGAGAGCACACAACCTTCATTGTCTTCTTATGAACATACTTTCTTTTTGGAGAAGGCAGTGCTAGCTTGGATGTTTTTAAATTCTGAAATAAAGTCTGGTTGCTCAGTCTGATCTTGTGTTTAGTCTGATGGAAACGTTTAAAAGCAAGCAAAAAACAAAAACAAAAAAACCTGAACATTTGTGCCTATTTCTTAGTATTTTGGGGCTTTTATTGAACTTCAGTGTATTTCTAACTATAATCCTATATCTTTTCCTTCTTTAAAATGGATTCTTAGAATCAATGACATTGTTTCACTTTTAACATTAAAATTCATTTAGGTTTCTTACGAATATACCAACTAATATGTAAAGAAGTTAATTGCGTACATACGCCAGAGGCAGTGCAAAACTAGTGATTAAATGTTTTCTAAATTACCCTTATGATCTGAAGGAAAGAAAATATACTGTTAGTTGATAGACCATAGCTTTATGGGCAGTCCAGAATAACACTTATTATTACTAAGTTGTTTGTGCTTCCTAACCTTAAAATGTGTATATTTGGTCCCCCTCCACCACTTTTATAAAATACTGGACTGAATTTGTATCTTTTATTCCTAGGGTCGCTGGTCATCCTCTGGCACAGAATGAACGTTGTCTTCATATGTTTTTACAGGATGAAATTATAGATAAAAGCTATACTCCATCTAAAATAAGACATGCCTGAAATTTGGCACGAAGGGGCAAGAAAAACTTTCCATGACTATTAATGATTCATATGCACCAGTGAAGAAGTTCTAACTAACTTTAGCATGCTGCACAAAAACTGGTATAATATGCCTTCAGTATACTAACACTCATATGCTCAGTTTTGTTCTGTTTTGTTTTGGCAGTTGACAAGAAGTTAATTTGCTTTCGTGAAAAAAATCTCTCATTCCAGCCTTTCTATATAAATAGTTCTTTCTTGCAGTTTTAATGTGGTACACACTCTAGCTTCACAAACCTGTTACTCTAGTATAACTTGCAGTGTTCTAACTAAAGTTACTCATTTGGTCTTACCTGCAGTTTTTGTGTCATGTTTGCTTCTTGAATCTGATTAATAGAATTTTTCTCTTATCCCCTTTTTAATACGTGGTGTCACTTGACCTAATTTATGTGTGGAAGCACTACACATTGGTTTCCAGTACCCTACACGTAAGATACACACTTGTGTGCAGAAAGTATCTCCCTTCAGGCTTGTAATCCCCTTCACATGGAAGATCGGTGAGGGAAATCTTTATATTCTGTATAAAAACAAAATCAAATTTATATACTAAAATCATTTGTCTAAAAATTTAAGTTGTTTTCAAATAAAAATAAAAATGCATTTCTGATATGCACTGATTGTGTTGCTTCTGGCTTTTCTTTTCTCCCTTCAGAAGACTTTCCTACTTAACTCACTTGTTGAGAGGGATTATTTACTAATTATATACTTTACTCATTCCTGTAACTCCATTCCTCTTTAAGCAGTGGTGATATCAAATATGCTACTACCCTTTGAATGGGGCTATTTTCTTTTACACAACAAAAAAAGTGATGTACTAGGAAAAGCATTCCTTAAAGCTTACTGAGTTGTTATGAAGCACTTTGTGTATTTGGAAAATGCTCTATAATCTCAAGTCATTCTTTTCAAAAGGCCTTTTAAGATAAGTCAATAGCATGCCCCCTATTTTTCAGAAGAACTTTTTCCCTAGCTCATCTGAGTGACTTGTTTAAACTTAGCAAGGGTGTAATAACCGTTTTCTTAGTCAGCAGGTTCATGCTTTCTCTTTAGTTTGGTTTAGGATAGTGGCACGCTTTCTCCTCTTTAACCAAGAGAGAAGGGCAGTGTTCTAGCTGACTTGTATTATTGATAAGAAACCAGCAAATGCATGACTCCTTGCTGCCTAACTTGTGTTGCGGCCAGACCTTTACGGCCAGAATGTGGTCTCCAATTTGAATCTGCACAACATCTGGTGCTTGGGGAACCCATTGTGACCTAGAGTTAAACTCCAAGGTAAGGACAATTTGCCCTTGCACTCCAGAAGTGTCTCATGTAGAGACAGGTCAGTCCATTTGAGAGGAAATCAGCTTAGGCCTTGACCAAACTACGATGTCCCCCAAGCAGATGGATATCATAGGAAGAAGTCAGAGCTGCTCTGTAATATCTTTTGTTGCTTAAATATGTCACAGTTCCATAAAAGTACAGAGCTAAACAACTGTGAATTGTGTTTCAGTGAGCTAGAGCAGTCAAATCAAAGGTTGTCAGTTTTTGGTATGCAGAACAGAGTAATGGTAGTTCCGCTAAACTCAATAATTCCTCTAAAGCATACATGATTTTGCCTCCCGGGGAACATCTGGCAATATTGCAAGACTTTTTTTTTTTTAATTTATTTATTTACTTTTGACTGTGTTGGGTCTCTGTTGCTGCACGCAGGCTTTCTCTAGTTGTGGTGAACGGGGGCTACTCTTCGTTGCGGTGCGTGGGCTTCTCACTGCAGTGGCTCCTCTTGTTGTGGAGCACAGGCTCTAGGCGCGTGGGCTTCAGTAGTTGTGGCACGCGGGCTCATTAGTTGTGGCTCGCGGTCTCTAGAGCGCAGGCCCAGTAGTTGTGGCATGTGGGCTCAGTAGTTGTGGCTCGTGGGCTCTAGAGCACAGGCTCAGTAGTTGTGATGCACGGGCTCAGTTGCTCCGCGGCATGTGGGATCTTCCCAGACGAGGGCTCGAACCCGTGTCCCCTGCATTGGCAGGCGGATTTAACCACCGCGCCAGCAGGGAAGCCCCTCGCAAGACATTTTTGGTTATCACAACTGGGGGTGTTACTGGAATCTAGTGGGCAGAAGGTTAAAGATGCTGCTAAACTGCCTACACTGTACCCGGGACCACCTCCCACAACAGAAAAATGTCAACAGTGCCTAGGTTTCTACTCACTGTGGAATTCTTTTGATCATTTATAGACAAGGGAATAGTGTGGCTTAGGATAGGTTGTACTGGCCGGCTTACTTTTAGTCTTTACAATTTACTAAGGGCAGGCCTGCTTTTAGAAACTTGAAGGTTTCAAATTAGATGAAAGGTTGTTTATTCTAGGTAACATGTTTTTACCTAATGTAGGAGGTACTCCTCAGTGTTGTCTCTTTGAGAACTGAAACCATGGTCTTTATTAAAATGACACCTTTAATCCTGTGAAGTAAAAATGCAGGCGCTGTTAACTCTAATATAGGAGGAAGTTCCAGAAGCCCTTAAGAGTCTTCCTAAAAGAATAGAAGTTAAATTGGCAGTGAGTTATGCAGCAAGAGTCTCAGGCTCCGGGTCCTCTCAGTAAGTTATCACCTTGTCCCAACTCCTGCAAGATGTAAAGGGTCAACAGCAGTGGTGCCTTTAGTAACTTATAGTTGTTGAGGACCAAATGTAAAATCCACAGAACTGCAGTGCCTGAGACATGTAAAGAATTAATGATAGCTGTCCAATGGCAGTGGAAATCACAGATGTGGCAGTAGCAGCAGCCGATGGTACCATTAAGCCCATGGCAGTTCCTGGATAGGTTTATCTGGTATTTGGTTTCCTGCTCGGTGGTTCTGCCGTCATGACCCTCAGTAGACATGATGACCTCTGGGCTGGACATGAGGGAGCATCTCCTTTTTATTATATCCGGCATCTTTTTAACTCAGCCCTCTTGTTAAGGGCCACTCCTGTTGCTTCAGCTTGCTTTGCCTGTTTTGGGTGAATATAGCCAATGAAAGGAGGAGGCTGCTGGCCTCTAAGCCTTTACAGATAAAATTTGTTTGAGGTATGAGTGAACAGGTAGCTTAGCACACTGCCTGGTTTATAGGTTAACTGCTCCGTGAGTGCCAGCTGTGATTATTACAATATGAAAGTGTTTGGACTGGGAAACAAGTTAGAAACTGTTTTAGGAGGATGGAGTATGTTTTCCTTGATAGTTCCTTTGTGGTCTCTGTCACAGAACTTCCCTATGAAGTAAATAACATTATCCGTTACAGATGAGAAGCCTGAGGCTCTGCAAGCTTAAGTAATATGCCCAAGGTTACCCAGGATGTGATGGTTCTGGATTTAGACTGGAAGGATGTCTGCCTCTAAAAGCCATACCTTGGTTCACTTCCTTCTTGTGGACCAGGCCTGTGACTTGGCACCTACCCAGCCCTTACTTAACGCTCAATAAATTTATTGATTGAACGAAAGGGTGAATTTCCAGTAACGTTTCCAGTGTCCTTTAGGCTGAGCATGAGTGAATGAATGAATTGATTTTGTTTTGTTTTTTAGTTTGATTTTAAGTGGGTATAAAAAGCACTTTGGGGCATGAAGAGCTAGCTGATCGGAAGTATCTTATTTTCCTAAACTTAGCTGTGCACCACAATTACCGTCTAAGACTGAGTCCAGGATTTTTTTTTTTAAGCTTCCCAGGTAATTCTGAAACAGCCAAGTTTGGGCACTTAGCTAGGAGGCCCTTTGATTTCCTGGTATTTGGTTAGATTTGATCTTAACCTGGCTACTTAAGTCATTACAAAAAGCAATCAGGAAATTGAGAAAAAGTCAGGACTTATCAGATCTTGAGAAATTACTTTTGTAAATCTTGATTTACAGTAAATCAAGTTTGCCTTATTCCAACTTTGCTAAGAAAATAGGACCTTGAGACCGGGAAAAGTTATTTAAAAGCACAAAAGGAAGTTTAGAGGATGCTGGGTTAACGCCTCACCACAGATGCTTTTTACTCTTAGAATGAGTGCCGTAAATGGAAGTGACCCAGTAAAATCAAACAGCAACACTAAGCATTTTATATGAGCAAAGCGTTAACATAGACCAGAGGTTAACAAAGGCCCTTTTCTTAAGAAACTCAGTCTTGTTAGGACACTGTCATGAAAAGACTCACACAGTACAGACAGGAGACACGGCAAATGTGAGGATGGAAGAGACACGGGAGTTCAAATGGAGAGAGGGGAAAAGCCATTCCAAATAAAATAAATCGGACTTGAGTTTCAGCCCCAATGTGTAAAAAACTTGAAAGTTGGCACCCTTGTCCTTACAACAAGGAAAAGCTGGACAAACTGAAAATCAATGACTTTTCTTAGACCCACCCATCAGTGAATTGATGTTGCAGAGCAAATCACCACCCCCAGATCTGGAGAGAGGCTTATCTAGCCAGACTCAGTCAAAACCTGTTTACCTGGAGCAGGAACTGCTAGAGCCATAAATTGGTAAGGAACACACATACGGTAATACTGATACTGAATTGCTGGGGGTTGAGTGTGCTCTAGCACAGGAGTAACTCCTGGAGACCACAGTCTTAGAGGGGCCCCACATGTACCTGGGCTTTATCTCCAGGAACCCCGCAAGATTCCCACGGTGAAGATCAAGAAAGATCCTCTATGTCTCTGGCAGGGAGAGGAGATGAATAATCAGTGTGAAATACCAGAACCTTCTTTATTACAAAGGCTTACTCTCCAGGATAAGACTTCCAGAGCCTTATCCCTGATGGGGGAAGGGCATGCTTCCCACACCAGCCCCTCTAGCCTTCCTATCTCACCTAAAGGAAAAATAAAACATAGTCAACAGGGGTCAAGACTTCAGGGAAATGCTGCAGCCAGAGAAGGGAGGAAGGGGCACAGGGGGTAAAGCTATACCCCTGGGAAACACCTGTGACGGTCACAGGCCAACTAAACACTGGCACTTAATCTGGAAACTACAGAATGTGCCCTTGCCCCCCACTTTACCACCACACCACCAGGGCTCCAGTATAATAGTGGATTACAGCCAAAAGCTGCAAGATAGACTCTGAGGAGGAGAGAAACCCAGAGTTAAGAAAGAGACAAGGGCTTCCCTGGTGGTGCAGTGGTTAAGAATCCGCCTGCCAATGCAGGGGACACGGGTTCGAGCCCCGGTCTGGGAAGATCCCACATGCCTCAGAGCAACTACTGAGCCTGCTCTCTAGAGCCTGCGAGCCACAACTACTGAGCCTATGTGCTACAACTACTGAAGCCTGCACATGCCTAGAGCCCGTGCTCTGCAACAAAAGAAGCCACCACAATGAGAAACCCGCGCGTGGCAACGAAGAGTAGCCCCCCTTGCTGCAACTAGAGAAAGCCCGCGCACAGCAATGAAGACCCAATGCAGCCAAAAATAAATAAATTTATAAATAAATAAATAATATGTTTAAAGTTTTAATGGAAAAAAAACCATGTAAAAACAGAAGGGTAATGTAATTAGAGAAATGGAAACTTTAAGAATCAAAGGAGGGCTTCCCTGGTGGTGCAGTGGTTAAGAATCCGCCTGCCAATGCAGGGGACACGGGTTTGAGCCCAGGTCCGGGAAGATCCCACATGCCACGGAGAAACTAAGCACACGCACCACAACTACTGAGCCTGCGCTCTAGAGCCCGCAAGCCACAACTACTGAAGCCCACACGCCTAGAGCCCGTGCTCCGCAACAAGAGAAGCCACCGCAATGAGAAGCCCGCGCACCGCAACAAAGAGTAGCCCCCGCTCTCAGCAACTAGAGAAAACCTGCGTGTAGCAGCGAACACTCAATGCAGCCAAAAATTAAATGAATAAATACATTTATTTTAACAAAAAGAATCAAAGGAAATGCTAGAAATCAAAATCACTGTCATAGAAATGAGGAATGGCTTCCATGGGCTCACCACTCGGCTCAACATAAAACAGGGAGGAATCAGTGCATCTGAAGATAGGTCAGTAGAAACTTCCCAAACTGAAATGCAAAGAAAACAATAGAAAAAACAACGGAACTTCCAAAAACTGTGAGATACTGGCAAAAGGTGTAACACATGTGTAATTGGAATGCCAGAAAGAAAAGAGAACAGAGCAAAAGAAATATTTGAAGTTCTAATGGCTGAGAACTTTCCAAAATTAAAGACAAGAAACCACATATCCAGGAAGCTGAGAGAACACCAAGATAAATTCAAAACAAAACAACACAGGCATATCATATTCTAACTGCAGAAAATCAAAGACCAACAGAAAATCTTGAAAGAAGCCAGAGGGGAAGAGTAAAATAAAGGAGTGCTGGTTTGACAGTTATTAAATGGCTTTTTAAAATAATTAATTAATTTAAAAACTTTTGGCTGCGTTGGGTCTTTGTTGCTGTGCGTGGGCTTTCTCTAGTTGCGGTGAGCAGGGGCTACTCTTCATTGCGATGCGCAGGCTTCTCATTGCTGTGGCTTCTCTTATTGTGGAGCACAGGCTCTAGGCATGCAGGCTTCAGTAGCTGTGGCACGTGGGCTTAGTTGCTCTGCAGCACGTGGAATCTTCCCGAACCAGGGCTTGAACCCATGTCCCCTGCGTTGGCAGGCGGATTCTTAACCACTGCACCACCAGGGAAATCCTAAATGCCTTTTATCAGTCATCTTGAGGCCAGAGGTGGTGATGTTTTATAACACCTGAGTTCTTAACCTGGTGTCTCAATTTGGATGGGAAAAAAGTTGTATCTTTAGTATTCTCTAACTGAAATGTAGCATTTTTTTCATTATGATTGTAGTAGCAAACCAGAGTAGTAGTATAAGCAGAACTTGTGACTGTCATTAATTTAAAAATGCAAATATCACATTTATTGCTGCAGATCTTGAAATACTTTCACTATCTGAAAATTACTATAGTGATTAGACCCACCCCAAGATCTCATTTAATGTGTTTTTAAAAAAGCACACATTTTTTTACAAGTTAAAAAAAAATACTTGGATAAATGTATTTCAACAAACTGGTTGAGTGTGGTTTCCTTTGTATTCCTATGTGTTTTTATAAACATCTGAGTAGGAATCTTCGGCACAAAAAGGGTTAGGAACCTACAGTGTGAAAAATTCAGAACCCTCCTGTAATAGAACGTAATTTGGATGTGCCTGAGTCTGCGTGGCGTGGGGTAGGTTCACTCGGTATTAGTGTTCTGGTGTGCATGCATGAGAGGGAAACTGGGAAACAACCAACCGACCGACCATGAGCTGAGGACTTAATGTTTCAGCCTGGGCTTTTCACATTATTACCTCATTTAATTCTCAGAACAACTCTATTGGATGGGTGTTATCCTCATTTTACCAAGAGAAGAGTTGAGACAGAGTGTAAGTAATTTGTCCAAGGTCACAGAGCCAGTAAGAAGTGACGCTGGGATACAAACCCAGGTCTTTCTGATTCTAAAGCCTGTGCCTGTGCGATGCTGCCTTCCATATGGATTGCACAGACTGTTGGCAGTCAGGCCAGGGCCCAGGCCAGAACATCCATCCTGACAGCCAGGGCCTCTGGCCTCCTGGGCATCATTGTCCCTCGTGCTCACACAGTTGCCTTGATGCCAGTGTTGTTATCAAAGAGGCCAATGCAAGCAGAGATTCATTATCTTGATCTAAAGGAAAGCTAAACATTTAAGAATATTTGGTTATAAAACTGGAATGGCCATCCCTGCTTGGCACACGTAGACACTGCAGCTTTGTCATTACTTAGCTTTCTCGGTACATTTCCTTTCCTTTCTAGCTAGATTATACTTTAATCCAGTTGTTTTCATGTTCAGTAAATCCTAACCATGTTTAACTGGTTTATTCATTGAAGAGTCTCTGAGGGTGAAGAAAGTTTTGTCCTTTCAACTGCACTGGGGATTTGCTGTCTTCTTTCTGCAAAGGGATTTTCCTGGACCTGTAATCTGAACACTTTGACCTGCTGAGGTTTTTTTTCCCCACTATGAGCAAATTTATGAGGCTTGACCCTTTGTGTGCTGGGGAGCAGAGACAATGGCCTTCTGTGAATGTCCTCTCCTGAGGACAGTAGTGACTGAAATTAAGGAATGTTATTCATTTGCTCTCACTTCTTCATAGCCTTGCTGCCTCTGGCCATTGCAGCCGCCCTGCGTGGCTTGGCTACGTGCTTCAGAATGGACCCATGTTCTGTTGGCAGCATTCTAGAGAGGTTTGTTCATGAATATTTTGGGAGTTGACAGTATGACTTAAACTGAAGTGAACTGGTCTCTCAGACAAGAGTCTGTGTTGGTAAAATGAGAGGCCCTCAAACACAGTGTCTGGCAGGAGGATAAATGGCACACGCACCATGGAAGGCAATTTGGCAATAACTATCAAAACTGTATGCCCAGGGCTTCCCTGGTGGCGCAGTGGTTGAGAGTCCGCCTGCCGATGCAGGGGACACGGGTTCGTGCCCTGGTCCGGGAAGATCCCACATGCCGCGGAGCGGCTGGGCCCGTGAGCCATGGCCGCTGAGCCTGCGTGTCCAGAGCCTGTGCTCTGCAACGGGAGAGGCCACAACAGTGAGAGGCCCGCGTACTGCAAAACAAAACAAAACAAAACTATATGCCCAGGAATTCCACTTCCAGGAATTTATCTCACAGATAAAACATTTCTGTTTTGAGAAATGATATTATATAATATAGATATTTTCTCTGATTATTCATTGAATATCTCTGAAAGATTATGTAAGAAACAAGCAACACTGGTTGTCTGATTGGGGGGACTGGGTGCCCCGTGGATGGAGCTGAGAGGAAAACCTTTCACTGTATATGAACTCTTAAAAAAAAAAAGCTTTTAATTTTGGAATAATTTTAGATTTACAGAAAAGTTGCAAAGATAATACGAACAGTTCCTATGTACCCCCTCACTCAGTTTCCCCTCATCTTATATGACCACAGTATTTTTGACAAAATTAAGAAGCCAGCCGTGGTACATTACTATTAACTAAACTCCAAACTGACTTTTACCAGCTTTTCTACTAATAGCCTCTTTCTGTCACAGGATCCCATCCAGGACACCACATTGCATTTAGCTGTCATGTCTCTTTAATCTCCTCTGCTCTGTGACATGTATACATACCCTATGGAACTTTTTGAATTTTATATTATGTGACTGTTAACTATTCAAAAATAAGTAAATGGTTTAAATGAACTAGACTTACAGAATCATAGGACATCAGAACTGTAAGGAATCTTAGAAGCAATTCAATCCAAGCCTCTCATTTTTCCAACACAGGAAGGGACTTGGCTGAGGGCCTCCCCTAACAGCAGACCCACAGCCCAGACTAGAAACCAAGAGGCAGGCTGGGGACTAGTAGAAAGGGGTAAGCTTTAAAGTCACCCAGACTTGGGTTCAAATCCCAAGCTGTGTCCTTGAGCCAGTGCTCCTTTTGTCTGGATTCTTTTGTTCAACAGAACGTTTTAAGATTCAGCCATGTTGTGCATGTGTCAGTAATTTGCTTAAAAGACCAAAGAAAAATCATTTCTTTAAGGGGGCAGTCATGATTTCTAAGAATTTGTTGAGAAAAGAAAATGTGTTTTCCATCCTTGATCTCTGTGGGACGTCAGTTCCCTGATCAGGGATTGAACCTGGGCCATGGCAGTGAAAGCCCGGAATCCTAACCACTAGGCTACCAGGGAACTAGATCTCTAGTTCTTATGAAGAAGTATGACACCACTGGCCAGACTCTTTTCCCTTCCTGGGAGCACTCAAGAGCGCATTGAGTCCTGGGGCCCCAGTACTGCTGAGGGGGAAGCACTTGGAAGGAGCCCTGGGAAATAAGTGAGAAGAAAAGTAAGCTCCTGATATAGGCACTAACTCAGTAGACACATTCCATATTGAGAAGCAGGGGACTGGTTCTACTACTACAAAATTCAGTTGTAGAAGCTGGGGAGCTTCTGGGTTCAGAGCAGCTGTGTGACCTTGGAGATGTTACTCACCTGCCTGAGCCTATGGAGCTGGGACCACCTGCATCGGGACTGTCAGAGTGCAGATGCCCCGGCCCCACCTCACACTGGCTGAATCCCAATCTCAGGAGGTAGGAACCAGGAAACTACATTTTAACATTTTACATGGGGAGGTCTTATGTGTGTTGTTCCATATAATGTGAACTTACTTTATTAAACATTTGGGTTAATAATTATCCAAAACTGAATGAGAGGTAAATTATGGCACATGCCAAGTGTCTGAATTATGAAAACATCAAAAGGTATTCTGAAGTTTCATAGATACTGTAAAAAATGTTAGTGATAGAATGTTAAGAGTAGTATCAGAATGGAAAGTATGCTCACTGATTACAACTGTTTTAAAATATATAGGTACATGTGTAAGAACTAGAAAAAATAGGCAAAAATAAAAATAGTGTTAGGGAGGTGGAATTATATATAATTTTCCCCTACAAATTTCCTATATTACTATCTAATAAAAGAAAGTCACTTTTAATATTGTTGTAATGTTTTACTTGAAATAAAAATAACTACCCCTTCACCTCTGGCCCATAATCCACCTACCATGTATGTATGAGATATTCCACTAGGCACTGTGTTTGTTAGAAACTCCATCAGCCAGCCCAATCCTCCCAGGAGGGAGAACAGCTCTAGTGCCAGGGCCACTCTGATCACCAGCTCTCAGCATACAGGAAGAAACCTGGAGTCACTCTGGGCTGGAGGAGGGGGCACAGAGCATGCATTGCTCCATGCTCAACTGCTATTTGTGGGGTTCCAAGGTATCTCTAAGCAAGCGGTTTAGGGAGGAATGTGTCACTGCCTTGGGCTTGACAGCCTTAACCTCACTTCTGAACTACAGATAATCTAGACCCACTGCCCCTCCCTGACAAGACTTGAGCTGCCCAGTGTATAAAGAATCCACTGATCTTTCCTATTCCTCTCTTCAGAACCCAAAGAGACCTTCCTTTCTATTGCAGAGAGCTTGGGGTGGGCAAGGGTTAGCCTGAAGCGCTGCCAGCAGGAACTGGTTTCCTCGCCTTGACATTCAGGGCAGATGACACTGAGAGCTTACTGGCCCCTCTGGGAGCCAGTCACAAAGAGCTGAGGGAGTCAGTTCAAGGAGGCACAGCCCCTCCTGCACACCAACTCTCCCCTCCTCCAGCCTCCTCACAGCCCCTGGGTGCCCTGCTCCGAATCACAGGCTGCTGCCAATTACAAAAGCACTCAACTCTGTTTCGCAGCCCTTTGATTGATAGCACTGGTAAGTGAAATTATAAGCCTTAATGATCACGTTAATTTCTGGGGAAAGGGAAGCGGTCAGAAGAGCTTCTCAATCATAAGCGCCACAATCAGCTGGGTGAGCTCAATGACAGGCCAGAGCAGGGAAAGAGGGGAAAGAATTAACTTTTTAAAGGTCACCAGTGAGTAGGGGGAGAGCAACCAGGCACGAGGGATGAGGGACACAGACGATCTGGGAGCCTGAACATGACCCCTGTCCCAGGCCTCCCAACGGAAGGCCACCTCAGTGCCTCTCATCCTTAGCCACACACTGGAATCACCGGGGAGCTTTCAAATACTGGTGCCTGGGCTCTGCCTCAGAGATTCTGGTGTAATTGCTCTGGTGTGGATGCAGTTTGGGCACTCAGCATTTCGAAAGCTCCTGGAGTGATGCTATGTGCAGCCAAGATTGAGAACAATTTGAAATGAAAGGATTTGGAAGGAAAGTAGTCAAGGTTGAGCATGTTTGGAAATTCGATCAATCTGATCAGTTCTTGCCACCAAGGAGAATTTCTTCCAGTGGTCTCCTGGCCCCAACTAAAATATAATGATGAGAATGATGAGAACAGAATAAGGGAAATTAGGCATCACTAAGCCTAGTGCTCCTTTGCACAGATGAAAATACTGAGGTGCAGAGAGGTTAACTGAGGTGCAGAGAGGTTAACTGACTTGCCGGAGATCACACTGGTCATAACTAGAACCCCAGTCTCTTCACCCTGGCTAGCGCTCCTTCCTCTAGGCTCATGGCTGGGTCAATGCAAAGAAGATGCCCTGGATGACACATGGTGGGACAAGAGCTGGGAGCTGTTCTCCAGCCTTCACAGTAGAGGAGCCCAGGCCTCCACTGCCACTTGCTCAGTGTCCTGGGACATAACCATTAAAGGACGTTAGAGATACTAGGGCCACAGACAGAATAAGGCCACCTGGCTCCCCTGAGGATCAAACCTATGACCCTGGCCTCCTCAATACTTGACCCTACTCACAGTTTCCCAGCAAAACACTGCAATACTTTGGTATGTCAGAAAGATACCCAGGCTGTGTGGCAACATCCTAGTTTCTTCATGAGAGAGACTGCCCTCTGTACATTGCCAACAAGCCCAGCTCAGCGGTGGTCAAAAGCTCTGACAACCCTCCCTAATGGTCTATATGCAGGTCAGCAATATGTGGAGAAAAAAAACAACTTCATGTTCTAAAATGAGCCTCAAAAATCTAAAAAACAGACTACATTAAAAAATAAGCCATATGAAAAAAAATAAGCCATATGCTGTAAAGGTACTGGAGCTATTCAGTTAAAGGGAGTTATTATTCTTAAGCAATTTTTTTTTCTTTTTTGGCTATGCCGTGCGGCTTGTGGGACCTTAGTTCCCCGACCAGGGATCGAATCCAGGGCATGGCAGTGAAAGCCTGGAATCCTAACCACTAGGCCACCAGGGATCTCCCTCCATAAGCAAATATAAAAAATGTTATTGTAAAATGAGTGACTTGAGATTCTTAGAGCAGCTTCTTAGCAACAGAAAGTGTCTGCCAAGCTCCTTCTATATTTTCATTTATCCACTGTCTTTCAACCTTCATTGTGATATGGGTACTGTCAAAAGTTCACAGAAGTGGCCTGGATTGAAAAATTTAGTGAACCAAGCTCTAACCATGGGTGAAAAGTGAAAACAACTTCACCAGTCCAGTAGCAGAGGCATATTCATTATTGAAATGTATGTATTCTCTGTATTTTTCTAACAGCTTCTGAAGTGTTCATCAAGCCTGTGTCTGATTAAGCACTTTTAAATTCTGAGCAATGAAATGGGCACTCTCATACCCTCTTCACAGGAGTGCAAATTGATACAACCCTCTTGGAGAGCCATTTGGTTATAGGTATCAAAATTAAAAATGCATATAATCTTTTTGACCCAGAAATGCCACTTCTAAGAATTTATCCTACAGAAATACCCCACAAGTCCACAGAAGTGTACATAGAAGGACAGCTCTTTGTAGTTTAATTTGCTACAGTGAGAAACTGCAAGCCACCCAAGTCCACCAATAAGGAATTCGTTGGGTAAACTGTAGTCCATCCATACAGTGAAGTACTAGGCAGATGGTAAAACGAATGAAGTAGAGCCATATGTACCATTGGGAGAGAGAGCCACACATACACAAATAACTTCAGAGAAGTATAGGGTTTCCTTTTTTTTTTTTCCTGTTCTCTACCTTGTTTGTTTTTCCCCCAGTTTTATTAAGAAATAATTGACATACGTCACTGTATAAGTTTAACTTGCACAGCATGACGCTTTGAGTTACATATTGTGAAATGATTAACATCTATCGTCTCATAGATACAATAAAAAGAAAAGGCAATTTTTAAAGGTATAAATATTATGAGATGAAGATTTAGTACCTCCACCTCTCCTCCCTCATCCTCGTCCAAAAATTTTATCATACTTTTTTTTTTTTTTTGGCAGTACGCGGGCCTCTCACTGTTGTGGCCTCTCCCGTTGCAGAGCACAGGCTCCGGACGCGCAGGCTCAGCGGCCATGGCTCACGGGCCCAGCCACTCCGCGGCATGTGGGATCTTCCCGGACCGGGGCACGAACCCGTGTCCCCTGCATCGGCAGGCAGACCCTCAACCACTGCGCCACTAGGGAAGCTCCCTATCATACTTTTAATTATACCAATAATTAGTGTTTGTATTATTATAACAATGTAAAAATTGTTAACTGCAGAACCTATTAGAATACTGTGATTACATGTCCTTTCTTCTTTTAAAACTGAGGTGTAATTGACCTATAACACTATGTTAGTTACAGGTGCACAACATAGATTCGATATAGATTCGATATTTCTATACATCACAAAACAATCACCACAGAGGGTTTCCATTTTTATATAAATGATTAAGGACAGCAACCACAGTGCAGGTCTCTGGCCAGTGGGTTCAGTTCTTGGGCTCCTAAACTGAACTAAAAATCTTGAACTACAAGTGAAATAATTTGGGAATCTCAATTCAGTTTCTGAACTCATCCTCTGTTCTTTCTCTTCCCTAGCATCAAAGAACAACTAAAAGTAATTCAAACACAAATGTAAGACTCCATATCTAATTGTCATCGTACACAATTACTACTCTTAAAATGTGACCCTCCCAGATTTAGAAAAACATTTGTCAAAGGAGAAGCACTGAAGTCTGGTTTTTGACTGCAGTAATCACTTGGCTGGGTTCACCTTCTCTTCTCTTGTTGGTATATTCAAATTGAAGAACTTGAAACTGTAGATCTGGAATTTGTGTATCCAAGACCGCAGTGACACCGCCCCACAACAGCAGCCCTAGAGGATGTCTGCCTTAAAATCTAAGCAAGCGGTGAGGTTCTTAAAGTATCCAGGCTGCATACAGCAGAGATTTCAGAATCCCAGATGAGAGCGCTACTGGATTTTTAATTCTGGGCTTTCTCAAATGTTGAAAGCCAGGGTTTGGTTTTGTTTTGTTTTGAAACTATAGGTGATTTACGAAAGCCAGGTTTGATTCTTCTTTGTAATGGCAGAGATGCCCCAAACAAAGGCAATTCCGGTGGGAAATCAGTATTCCGTGGCATGTCACAGGAAACTTACTACCTTTTAACTTTACTGAGAGTATTTCCAATAGATTAGATTCTGACTGTGATAGTTTTTTTAACATCTTTATTGGAGTATAGTTGCTTTACAATGGTGTGTTAGTTTCTGCTTTACAACAAAGTGAATCAGTTATACATATACATATGTCCCCATATCTCTTCCCTCTTGCATCTCCCTCCCTCCCACCCTCCCTATCCCACCCCTCTAGGTGGTCACAGAGCACTGAGCTGATCTCCCTGTGCTACGCGGCTGCTTCCCACTAGCTATCTATTTTACATTTGGTAGTGTATATATGCCCATGCCACTCTCTCACTTTGTCCCAGCTTCCCCTTCCCCTTCCCTGTGTCCTCAAGTCCATTCTCTAGTAGAGAATGGACTTTATTCTGCGTCTTTATTCCCGTCTTGCCTCTAGGTTCTTCATGACCTTTTTTTTTTTTTTTTTTTAGATTCCATATATATGTGTTAGCATACGGTATTTGTTTTTCTCTTTCTGACTTACTTCACTCTGTATGACAGACTCTAGGTCCGTCCACCTCACTACAAATAACTCAATTTTGTTTCTTTTTATGGCTGAGTAATATTCCATTGTATATATGTGCCACATCTTCTTTATCCTTTTGTCAGTGATTCCCCCCCTCATCTTCCTCGAGAAGCGTACACTCCCTGACCCCATGAGGTTGGGTTTGGCCATGTGTTTGGCTTTGGCTGGTGGAAAGTGAACACACATGTCGGGAGCAGCAGCTTTAAATGTGTTCGCATGGTTTGGCTCAGCCCCTTGCACTTCTGCACTCTGTTATGCAAAGAAGTTTCTCTAAGGAAGATGCTAGTCCAGAATGAGGAAACACTGGAGCCCACTTGAACCCAAACTGCAGCCAGGTGCCCAGCCCAGCAGTCCCATGGGCAAGAAATACAAGTTTGTTGTTAAAAGTCTTGGGGGTTGTAATTCAGCATTATTGAAGTAAAACTTGATTAATACATGGATGAACAGCCTTGAATCCATTGCTCATCTTTGCCAAATCTTGTCATTGAACTTATATTTGTTTGCAATTCTCTTTTGTCTTATGAAATCAACCATTTCAGAAACATCTGAGGGAGGGTCTTCTTGGTACCCTTCAGCAATCCCATCCATTCCCAAAGGCAACCAGTATCATATGGTTAGTGTTTACCATACTCATGTTTGTTTTAAACATATGCTATACATTTGTATATCTATAAACATGGTAGAGTATTGTTCTGTAGGTTGCAAAATTTTATATTAAAACCAATCTGTATGTATCCTCTGGGATTCACTTCCCCCAACACCATATTCCAGATTTACCAATGTTATACATCAGCTCTAGTCCATTCACTTGAACTATTGTAACACTGTCTGTATTTACCACAATTTATCTATTCTCTGCTGGTGGACATTTTAGTTCTTAAATATGAACAGTGTTCTAAAGAACATTCTTGTACAAATCTTTGAGTAGCTTGCTTTCCTTTAAGACCAAGTTCTTTTTCTCAGTGGAATTAGTGGACTAGGAGTGGATGGCTGATTGAACTTCCACACATGCTATCTGCCAAGTCAGTTTAGCCACGAGATGCTAGTGCCTCTGCTCCAGACTCTTGCTGGAGCTGCTGCCCAGGAGGAACGCATAGTGCCCATGTCCTTGGGCAACTCTGATTTCCACCACTGGCTTCTGGCTGTGGGACCAGTGCCCTGAGATTTGCTGGGAACATCTCAATGCACTTTCTACTGCTCTTTCCACATCTTACTCACCAATATGGTTCTTCACACTTTATCTTTTTGATCATTAAATAATTTTAAGTTCCTGGTCAGGACTGAAATGTTGGCAAGAGAGTTAGAAACAGAGGAGTGAGTGAATGAAGACTCTGTTAATCGGCCTCTTTCTTCCTCACACAGCAATTTTTCTAACAGATGCAATTACATTTGAGAGCTGCAGAGAACAGAATCTTATGTTTTATTTCTTTATTCATCATTCTACATGGGATTCACTGTAAAAAGGAAATTGCCTTTGTGGTTCAGTTCTTCAGGCTGCAGTGCTCTGAGCTTCAGTTTTTACACCAGCTGCCGCCGCCGCCGCCTTGTAACTGGTAGATAAGAACCAGCCGGGGAGGGAGGCTAAGAAATCAGGCAGAGTTCATTTAAATTCAATATATTTTTTATTCTTTGTAAATACAATGAGTACAACCTTTTAACTTCACAAATCAGTTAATTCACTTTATACAAGGAAAGTTTTACTCATCCTATAATAGTCCAAGTGCTGAATATTTTTCCTCAGTGCTAGTACCTAATAAATCAAAATGTGAAAAGTACAGCAGCTATTTAAAAATGTTTGTTTCTACATTTCCATAAGTAGAGATTTATACCAAAGGAGCAGCTTATAGTGTAGGACGAAGTGTGTGTGTGCACGTGCAGGCATTCAAAGCTTTACTAGAAACCGGTTTTCTGAAAGGCATTGAAGAGTCTCAGGCTGTTAGCATTGGATCAAGAAGCCCTTTAGCATCCATCTCCTTGAAGTTCCTTCTGGTCTCATGTCTCTGTTCATTTACTGTCTGGTGTGACTCGCTGAAACACGAGTTTGGACCCCCATTGCCTTTGGTTTCAGCACTGTGTTAATGGGACAGCAGTCTGCCTCACTCCATCATTCATCTCCACTTTATTTGGTTTTGCTGTTTTTATTCATCCTCCCTCGACTTGTGTTCTTTTAGTAAAGCTCTTCTATTTTTAGATGTTATCCAACCTGAAGTCCTGGTGAGAATCTCATTTTCGTCCACCAATTCCTTTGACAAGGTTGCCTGGCCTATGGTATTAAGAAGAAGAAGGAGGGGGAGGGGGAGAAGGAGGAAGAGGAAGAGGAAGAAAGAAAGAGAAAGGAAGAAGAGAGAGAAAAAGCAAATCTCACAGCATAAGCTACCTTTCACTTATTAACTCAGTTCTGAAGGCCACTTTATGAAGTAGTACAATAGAAGGGAAACTTTTGATAAAACTTTTGATTTAAAACCTAACCATTATTTTTGAAATAAATTCTTCAACATAAGATAGTTCTGAAGGCTGCTGTATGATGTTATACACAGAACTATATTTGGTTACCCAACTTTATACGCTAAAAGGGAAAAAAAATGTTCTACTTATGTTTCAGCTGTTGATAGATCAGCCTGATCTTCCAGGTAAGAGGCAGAATGGCCTGGCCTGTGGCAACCCCGAATTCGGTCCCCTCCCAGGGCATGGTAGCAGTGAGTCCTCTCTGCTCAGGCGGTCCTCTTACACCCCCTTTTCCTTCCAGGCCACCCCACCCTGGGTGAGGCAGCAGGTCAGAGCTACTGGAATTGTTTTGTGTCAATTGACATTTTTTCCTGAAGGCTACACATTCCCAGGTTTATGCTTCCTGAAGGGTTTGTTAGTTGAGGCTTGTTCTCCATGGGTAGAAGTTCATCAGATACTGTCCCATCCTGAAAAGTAGGGACTTGGAGAGCTTAGATATCACTGGATTTGTACATATCTGAAAGCAGTCTTGTAATTGGCACATTGCCGATGGTTTTTTTGAAAAACACTTCCTCTATGGTTGATGGACTAATAGAACGTAAAGCTGGCAAAAGTAACAGGAGTTTTCCAAAGCGACAGGGTTGAGTGGGATATCTGGAATAGGAGAAGCCATGAAAGCAAGGTAAGATCCATCACTAACAGGCTTAATATCTCATCCTTGAACACACACCATCTTCAGCTTAATCTCCTGATTCAGCCTCTTTAATAACATACTACAGAGTCCTAGCCAGGCACTACTGTCCCTGTTTTGCAGGTGGAATAATTGAGGCATGGAGAACATAATGATGCTGCCAAAAGCACACGGTGACTGTCTCCTCATTAGCACAGGGGTTGCAGTTTTTTTGGAGAAAAAGTAATTTTAAGAAACATGGTACTAAGTTTAGACCAAATAATAAAAGGTTGCCAGTGTAGAAACCAACCAATGGTATTGATGACAAAACTAGTGACAACATCCACAGTGTCTGATTCACAAGACTCCTTCATGAGGCTATTTCCCTCAAATAAAATGGATTCCTTTTCTAAGCAATTCTCTAAATTATTATTCAGGCACTATACTTAGTCACTCTCAGGAATAATTCCCTCCTTATTACACTGCAAATTAAAGACTAAATTCTGTTGGCTGGCAGTGCCACCCAACTTTCATGTCAATGAAATTGGCATATAATTAAAGATGTGAGAAATTGCTGAACAATTTCCTCTCTTGATGTCCAACGTACATCTGTGCTCAGATGTGCAAGTTCAATTTCTGCTGCCTTTAGATGCCTATAAGCCACCTCCTCACTGCCTTGATGCGTCTTCAGTCAATAGCTTGGAATCAGGTGTCAATACAGTCTACCAGGAGGTCTCCCTCCACTGACACAAACCACCCAAAAGACTGACCTCTGGAGACACTTATCTGTGACTCAGCCAGGTTCAGTCCATGGCCACAGGTGCTAGAAACTGACAGATATCAATTCCTACACAGGAGTTAGGTAGCTGAACATTGAGTTTAACTGCCCAATAACCCCACCGTGCAGAGTCCAGGGGAACAACTTTCATGCTTGTCTCTTAGCTTTGGGCACAAGAGAGTCCCTCTCTTCAACCTGATACGAGGCTGATCATTCATTCTGGGCCTCTGAGGACCTCATTTGGCTCTTTCACTGCCCAGCTTCATGACCACCAATGGACAGGGACCACCAGACCACCTTTAATAATGTGGTATGGACACGGTGTAGCTTCTCTACATTTAAAAAATACATAAATCCCACCGCTTACTCTACTTGCCAAAAACATCTCCTACGTTTCCTGGAAAGTATTCCCAAGGCCCACATCTCCCTTTCACCTTGGCCACTTACTCTCTTCAACAGCTCTGTTTCCCTTCTCAGGCAGGCAGAGGAGAGAAGCCCCCTGAAGTGGGTGGGAAGCAGTGGCTGCCTAGATAAGCCCCCACTGTGTCTGCAGCATCCACCCAACATGCTGAAGTTTCCCACAGTGAGAAAACACTGTGGGAAATAACTACTTTCAGAAAGGACGTATTTTGGTGACTCCACAGACAGTTAACTCTTGATTTTCTGTGAGTAGATTATCCACTCACCTACTCACCCACTTCTTTTATTCTCTAGTTAGGAAGGGGCTGGTTAGTCAATCAACACAAATTAAGTGTTTATTATATGTGGAGTACTCTACTACCCAGAAACAATAACCATGTGTATGTGTGTGTGTGAGACAGAGACAGAGAGAGAAGGAAAGAGAGGGGCTCTCTGACTGCTCAAAATTATTTTGTAGGGTATCTTTGCCCTTGACTTCATCCATCAGCATACATAACTGGAAGTTTTCTTTCCAGGTGTAAGTGTTCTGTGTCTGTCACAGATTCGGGTATTTGATTGTCAGTTATATAGTTTATTATATATAACTAAATTGTTTATCATTATATGTAGTTATATATAGTTGTTACACGTAGTTGTATATAGTTTGAAATGCCGATTTCTAGCCCTCTCCTCGTGTCCTAGGTAATTAGAGAAATCACTTACCGGGCTGTAACAATCAGCTCAGTTTGCAGCTTTAACAATTAATGCACAATTAGCTCAGTTTGCCACATTAACTTCTCAATTTCAGATTTTATTGTTCTAGACAGGAAAGTGCTAGAGGAGAATGTTCGCTGATTTGAAGGAGCTAAGCAGTAAGGTATAGTCAGTTTTGTCACATGTATGACTCTAGATATTAGTATTAAATTCTAGCTGTAGCTGATATCATGAAATGAAAGGCTCACGTCAAAGCAGATGTGTTTCTTCCATGAATAATTTCCTTGTTTTGAGGGTGACAGAGAAGTAGTATACTTGTCATTTCTCTAAACTAGACTTCTGTTAATTTGTGGTTTAACTCTCTCAGGTCGTCCTAGAAGCAGCTCCTGAAATGTCAGGCTCTCTCCTTACTCGCCTTACTCCCTCCTTACTCCCTCTCCCTTACTCCTTACACCTTCCATGGCGCCTCTACCAGCCCCTCTTCTGCCTCCTATTGGTCCCCTTCTCTCCTGCTGGAATCCAAGAACTAGCTCACATGTCTTCTCGATGCATCAGACTTTGCAGATTTCTTTTCTCACTCCCTCCGAGAATTTCTCTCTCTCACTCCCCACTTTGCTTTTTCTCTTCCCTGGTCTGAGTTGGAGTAACACTTCTGCCTACTTCCTGTAACGATAATGGGTAGTATTTTGTCCTTTCTCGTGTTCCACAGTGCTCACCAGCCACCCTGCACAAAGCGAGTACTCAGCAAAGGCTTGACTGAATCAATACCTAGCATCATATTCTCCTGGTGTGATGTTCTTTATACCTTAAAGACTCTAAATGTCAGAGGTCAGTTATGATATACAATTTAGTTTTTAGTGGGGAAAAAGTGCCCAAATTATGTACTGTTCCATTTTATAATTCTGAACAAATGTAAGTGCTCACTATATACATTCTGAAAGTAAACGTGGATTTTAAATTTAAAACCACGGAACTTTAATTTGGAAAAACATACACAGGCTCTACCACTCATCACAGTTTCAGTGATATTCCATGGACAGGGAACAATTTGTTGTTGCTGTTAAACTCACATTTTACAAATTTACTTGTTCCCCTACTTTTAGGGAAAATCATAATATGCTGGGTTGTAAGGCACACAGTAAGCACTCAATAGATATTGGTTGCTATCAGCTATTGAAGATCTACTGTGAAGCCTAAAGCTTTCAGGAATAGGAATTCCGAAAAGCTACATTCAATGACTCTGGGACAGGGAACAGTTTTACTCTTTAGTATTCAAAAGAGGATTTATAAAAGGATAAGGAGATCCCTGCAGAAGTGGTATCATCCCAAATGAATACAGGTGACTTGGGGTTTCTTTGACCCCTTCAGTAATGGAAGCATTAACTGCCTCTACCCATTTGATTTAGTTTCTCCCAGCCTAGTGTCTATGGGTGATGTTGAGATGATAGAGACTGGTTTCCATGGGCTTCTCTTCAAGATCTAGAGAATAAGTAAGAAGAGCAACTCTATTCTAACCTCAGATCTACTGCAGCCCTAACTTAGGAAGCTAGCAAGGTTTCACTGCTCTTTAAAAGCCTTGCTTTTTTCGTCTGAAAATGGAATCAGCAAGTCTGTAGACCTCGTGGTGGATGTGCCCATTTGGTGGGCCAGGAGGAGCACTGCTGGAACCCCAGTGACTGAGAGTTTCTACAAATAGCCAAGAACAGCCTCTGCCAGTGGGCTTTGCTTGGCCAGAAGTAACATGATGGGTGCTATGGCTCAAAATAAGTCAACAGGTACCAATCACCAAAGCCAGACAGCAGTCACGATGGGGTTAAAGATGACCGCTTTAGAAAGTTCTCTGGTCCTTCTATTTGGGATTGGCATCCAAAGAAAGGCACTTGCCTTTTTTAAAGGATCATGTGACCACTCTCTAATATATCAACTAACACAACACTTTAGCCTTCATTTTTCACCTTGCTCATATCTGGGCCCATTCACCTCAATGTGTTCAGCTATATTGATGGATCAACTTATTCATCCAGGAAAGGTGTAAGGTGTCTGGCAGTGCTTTCAGTTTCGTAATGTGATTTGATTTGCTCCTCTCACCTACCCTTCGAAATACGTGAGGACACAGATTCTAATTAAATTAACTGGCTTGGCAACAGGATAATTAGTCACAATGTTTGAACTGGCTTTTTGCTGTCTGCTCACACATTCACAATGGAAGCAATTTTCTTAAGTACACGTTCAAGGCAAACAAGGGTCACCTGGTATGGATGTAGCTGTTGAGAGTTAGCTGAGCCTCATCTTGAAGAGCTGCGATGGCGGCAGCATTCCGGAAACTTCTCAGTTCAGAACCACTGTGTGTAGGAACTAGAAATGAAGACCAGGAAATTGTGATAGGCAGCACAGGAAATGCAGATGGGGAAAGCACTCTCTGGAAGTGGATGGCCAGCAGAAGAACATGCAGGTTCCATGGCTATCGAAAATGGAGTCAGACTAAGAGTATCAGCTCTCTTGAAAACCATCACCTCTTTTTTGGACTTGGAGGTGGCTGAATTAGTGAGATGGCAAAACTGGGGAAGGAGAAGAGACAGCAGTTTGTGTCTGCTTACCAGCTTTGAAAGTGACGATGCATTTTAGACAGGCAAATTCAGTAGCATCTAACCGGAGTTGTCTAAACCGAGCCACCACCTCTTGTAAAGCCTGTATTTCAGATATGATCTTGTTCAGCTTCTGGGAATCTGTGTTGTCACCATTCATGCCTAGAATAAAAATATGCAATAAATGCTCTAACATGAAGGCATTTTCATGATTTAATATTGATTTTTGACAAAATCCTGCATATCAATATCTATTCAATTGTCACTCTAAGATATCTGATTCCATGTAAACTGGCTATATTGTATGAAAGTTAATATAAAATCTTCTCTTGGATGATAACAAACACAGTAATTTGCATTTAAATAACAATGCAAGCAGTCATGAATACAACAAAACAACATTATTTGCATTTAAATATAGATTTATAAATGACAGGTATACTCTATTGTTCAGCAGGAATTTGTTATTCTTTACATGTTGTTCTTTTTTCAGTAATGTATTTTTATGGTAATTTCTACAACAAAGTCATTAAATTGTGCAATTCTTACCAGATACAGCCAGTAGAGTGTTAGCATCAACCGGAATGGCCCATTGTGCTATTCCTAGAACAAACAGTTCTCTCCAAGCATCTTCCAAAAGCATCAGCTGTCATACAATAGATGTATAATATAATATAGTGTGTAATTTATAAATTTATAAACAATTTCAATATGTAAATTTCCATCATTTTAAGAAGTGTTTTAAATGCCTGTCCTGATAGTTTTTCCTCTGGATATTCTAGTTTTCCCTTATTTTCTCATATTTTCCTTTATTAAAAGGTGCCTATACTTAAGCACATGCATTTGAGAGTCAGCCATTCCAATTCCCCAAATTTTGCTTCCCTTGGGAAAGAGTTTACCCTTCTTGTTCTTGCATCCATTTGTTCCTGACCACCTAGAAACTTCTCAGGAGACCCAGGCTCTATGAAATGTCACCAGCAGCACAGCAGGTGGATTCCCCTCATAGAAAATGTTGATATTATCAGGGTTGAGGATTCCAGACTAAGCATGCAGATGTGGGCCCCCATCTTCCTGGAGGGTTGAGCGGGCTGGGCTGGGAGAGTGATCACTAATTCCCAAGAGGCATGCAGGGAAATCAGGGTGTAATTATGTTAATCAGGTTTTGCTGAGTTTACCTCATCTCACTGCCTGATTTTTCTGAGACTCATAAGTGGACAGCATCAAGGTGCTTGTCATTTTCATTCTATTAAAATGTGCTACTGAATATTTAAAATGAAAATATGGCTCCTTTTCGAAATTAATGTACTGGATTCCACTTCACTGCAGTTTGCTTGTTGTTAAAGGGTTTCCGCCGAAGGGCTAAGTGGCAGACAGTAAGTAAATTTTGTTTGGATTAAAGAGTCTACAAATACTTGTTTTGAGAAAAAATAGCCAACTTACACACACACACACACACACACACACACACACACACACACAGCAAATGGTCAGAGTCAACCAGTAAAGCTGGTCAAAGATAGAAACTAACCATCTTGAAAAATTTGTTTTTGAAAAATCTCTCAAAAACCAGTCAGTTCTGGATGTGAGAGGATTTCCTTTTGAGAGCTAAGGGCTGAATTGTGAAGGCTTGTAACCAAAATCACAATTAGACCAAAAGGTTTAATTTTCAAAGTGCTTTATTTTCAGTTTTATTGCATTAAATACAGAAAATAATACTTTAAAAATGCAAGGTAAACAATGTCTAATTCTGACCATGTCTGAAAGTCCAGGCCATGAAAAAAAGAACATCCCAGGCTAGAAGATTAAATGTTTTGAGCACATTGCCAGGGCTCTCTGTAGGAAATGTACTTCATATTAAGGGGCACTATTATGCTTTAATTAGGTATAAAATGAATTAAAGAAACAAATCCTTTGCTCTTGGAGCTACTTATTAGCCTTTTGGGAAATTTGTCATTAATTTCCATGAATGTGCTGGTGACGGCCAATTTTTGTGAATACTTCATTTTATGTCTTTCCCTTAAGGGCAGAAAAATTCTGGCAGAGGCCATTTCTGATATTCCTAACAACAAAACTTCTGAGTTTCGGTACGATGCAATTTTAAAGGCACATACTTTGTTTTCTCCCTCTTAATGTCATTTACAACCACAGGGTTATGCACCAGACCTATTTGTTTACAAAAACTCTAAAAGCATTTAAAGAATCAAGGGAGGTGTGCAACGCACTCTTTAATCCTTCATGCTGATCAATCAGTGGCCAAAACTATGAGCATCACAATGGAAAATATAAAGCTGCAAATATAAAATAATGAGACTAGTTCCCAAAATCTTACAAGGGAATACTCTCATCACGTTCTGTCTCTCAGTTCCAGTGTTCTTAAGAAAATATTGTTTTGTTAACAATTTTAAAAATCATTAAGATTTTTAAAATTTGTGATGAAATTTGATGTTTCAATTAAACTAAAAAAAGATAATGAAAAAAAAGACAATGGTCTTGTATATTTGTTTTTTTTAGATCATATCCAACTTTCCTGAAATAACATAATTACATTTCTTAGTAAGGATTCCATAGCTAGCTATTTTGAACCCATAGCAAGAAGCTAAGAAAAATCATTTCCTACTGCTGTTAAGAACGGATGCTTGGCCTTGGTGATTTATCCAGGTAACTTCTAGTTTCATAAGACTGGCTACTGTTGCTTCTTTCCCAACCCCCTTCCCCCAAGAGTTCAGTGCCCTCTTGGTCATACCTGGTCTTGCAAACATAGCGTGGAGAAAGCTGGAACACTCTTAGCCCACTTGATGCTCATAAATAAAAGCCTGGCAGCTGATTCACACACTGACTCTGTGGCCACTTCATAGAGATACATTGGGGTCCCATTCACTTCATGGGGGTACTGGGTGGGGAAGAAAGAGAAACAACAGGGAGTAAGGAAACTGCAGCTTTGCAAGAAGAGCCAAACTTTAAATTTTCTAATTAGACCAGTGAAGGAGATAGGAATATCTATAGAGTTTGGGGAATAATAATTGATGGGAGAGGCTCATTTCCACTCTTTGGCGGCCTGTTCCTTCAAGAGGGGCATCTGGCTTTTCTATCCCCTGCAGCAAATTTTCCTCAGGCTGAGCCAAGTGCCAAGCCTGTCTCCCAATTTAGACAAGAGCTTCTTGCATTTGAGTAAATAAAAATAGATGTGGAGAAAGTATAAATTAATAGGCATCCCAAACACAAATATGCATATGAGTATTTTTAGAAAGGATTAGTATATTATGGAAATATTTCAATTAGACATCTTAATCCTTCATAGAGCATTCCCATTCATAACTGACGACATATTCATAACACTACTTTCCCAAGCTTATTATACACATCAAGGATAAGAAAGCAATATTAAATATTGTGTGTGTGCATGTGCCCAGGTGTTTGGCTTCCCTGCAGTGGGGGGCTGCAGCTGGCCCTCCTCTTGGGGAGAGAGATCTGGAGCCCTTCTCGGCCTGGAGTGGGGGCTTTGGGTAGGTACCAACTGGAAGCCTGGAAGGTAGTCCCTAGGTGGCAGCCTTTTGAGGTGGTTCTGGCTGTGTCCCTGCTAGTAGAGGCTCAATTCTCGTGTAAATTCATGCGGCTCAGAAGAGAGTACGGGGAGTGGGAAATGAAGCCAACTTCTTCAAACTGTCCTAACAAGGTGAGCTCCACATTTCTCTCTTGCATTAGGGACCCATGGCTTTGCCCAAGAGATTAGACCCCTGCAGTTGCAATTCAGGGGCTCTTCTGCCAGCTGCAGGCAACTTCTTTCTTCTAAAAACAATCTCTGCTCTTCTGTCCTCCAGGAACACCTAGGCTGCCCTCTTAGTTCAGCCAGGGCTTTACACTAGGTGTTTTCTAAAGATACAGGTTCCTGGGCACCACCTCAAATTTGCTGAAAGGGGGATGGGCCTAGGCGGCCACGTTTGCAGTCAGCTTAGAGAGTGACTTTACTGCACACTAAAATTTGAGCACCCCTAGCTCAACAGGGGAGAGAGGGAGGTCTAGAGCTCCCCGCAGGGCTCGGCGAAGCACCGAGCACCCCGTGAGGTCTCTCTCTCTCCATCTTTTGCCTGAGCCATGCCAGCTGAGAAAGAATGGGCGCGCCCCTCTCCGCCCTCCACTCGGAAAGGTCTCGGGCCCAGCAAGGTCACTGACCTTGGGCGTGGGCTGAGCCAAGCTCACGAGGGTCTGCCGCTCAGGGGTGGCGGACACGGCGGCCAGTTCCAGGCCGTGAGGCTCCAGCTGCGTAACCGCGGTGAAGAATGCCGGCGCGGGTAGTGCTGCGGAGGGGAAGTGCGCGGCCGCCCCGTTCTCTTCCTTGTGTCCACGGAAGTATAGGGCCACCTGCTTGCGGATGGTGGACGTCCGAGGCCCCCGCTCATGCTGCACGGCTACAGAGACAGACAGACCGGCGCACGCCCGAGATCAGAGACTCGGTGACACTTAGACGCTGCCGCGCTCTCGGGCCAAAAGCTGCGTCTGGACAGGCAAGGGCACCCGGGAGGTGAAGAGAAGGAGGGAGAAGGAATGTGAGGGTGGAGGGCGCTCTGAGACCGTTTAACCCTTACACTGTTTGCATAAGGAAGCTGAAGCCAAGAAGAGCAGCCCGGCCCAAAGTGTCACACTAATACCCGAGCCTCAGGCAAGACTAGGTGTGTTCTCTGTCGGTTGAGGGCTCCTCTGCACCCAGGGAAGGTAGCAGGGAAACCAGAGACCCTCTGGGCAGGAGTAGCTGGGTCTCCACCGCAACCAAGGGTAGAAGGAGCATTGCGCACAGCCAGGCACAGCGTCTCTGCACACACTTTTCCCAATCCGCTCGACGATCACTCCCCCCGCCACCTCCATCCCTCGCCCCACTTGGAGATGCCGTTTGGCCTCCGAGGACCCCAGGAGAAAAGGACCCGAGCCCGGGTCCGCTGGGGAATGGGACGAGGGAAAGCCCTCTCAGAGTGTGCTGGAGGAAGGCAGGGGAGATGTGACAATTACCACCAACAGTTTAAACAAACAAATTAATTCAGGGCAATCTTCCGCTCGACGAGCTTGACAACTTGTCAATACACAAGTTCAACAGGTTGGACGCTCCCTCCTGCTTCCTGCGCCGCGGAGGAAGGAACTCTCCCCAATGGGCGCTGTACCTCGTGGAGATGCCACCCTGCCCAGGCCTCCGTCCGGGCAAAGCCCACTCCGCACCCAGTCCTGAGGCCCCATCCCTCCCTCCCAGCCAAGACCCCTGCCACGTCCCGGCCTGGGGCGCCCTCGCCAGGCCACCTCCGGGCACGAGCTTGGATTGCACTCTAAGCCCAAGAAGCATCCTGACGACCTAGTTCTTGCTGCGCGCCTTTAAGAGCCTTCTGGGAGCTGGGTGTCCGAGGCACCCACTGGCGTCACTCTGCCCCTCCAGCCCCTTTCTTTAGAACTAAGAGAAGGCCCTGAAAAAGCTCAGATCGGCCGTCCTGATTTTGTAATCTTGGTGAGTCTACAAACAAGGGGTGGACATTCCGCGTGTTCGTGTCTCTGCCCTTCCTCCTTCAACCCGTCTCCTAGTCCCCAAGATATCCTCTCCAGGAGAGTATCCAGACAGCAAGACCCTGCGGGAGGCTAACAGGCTTAAGTCTGACCACAAAAGGGCTGCAAGGAGAGGTGAGAAGAAGAATCAGCATGGGAGGCCGGGAATGTCACATGCGGGTCCCCAGCAGAGTGGGGACCCCAGGAACGCTGGCTTCGTGGGGATGGTTGTAAGGCGCAAGTGTCCCACGTGGGCATGGGTCTTGCCCTGGGGAGTTCAGTGGGGTGAGGGTGGGGCTTATGCAGGGAGATGACTAAAGCCGGAGGCCAATTCCCAGCACCTGGAAAGAAATGCTCAGGAGATGATTTACATGCATAGGAGTGCCATTATTTTCTGTACACATAATTTACGTACTATTCAACCAACATAAGGATAAAAAGATGTACTAAGAATAAATAGATTACCATCTTTGTTCATGTTGACTTCCAAACACTTCTTCAGCCGACACGCCCTGCACTGGTTTCTGTGTGTCTTGTCCACCGGGCAGCCTCCCTGGAACAGAGCGCAGGCGGTCAGCGGCCCCCAGGACCTTTAGACTGGGGACGCGAAGCCGGCGCCGGGTCGGGGAAAAGGCGTTGAGGCGGGTACGGACCCCGCAACAGACCCCGGAGCTGCAAGCCTGGGTCCGCGAAACGCGAGGGCCTTGGGCATCAGCGGGGCCAGGAAGAGAAAGGGCTGGGATTCCTGGGGCTACTTCAAAAGGACCAGCCCCTGACCCTATGAAAGCGGACAAGAAGGAAAGTCCTTCTCAAATCAGGTGAAGGGTCAGAGCTCCTGGTTTGCCCAGACTACGCTGCGTGGGGAGGAGCTCCCGAGGGGAACTTCCGCCAGGCGCAGAGGGGTTGGAGCGGGGCGAGACTTTTCAGGACCGAAGACAGCGACCTGCCCTGGAGGAGGAGGCCTTAGAGCTCTGCAAGGAGCAGGCTTGCCTGCCAGGACCCCTGCCACGTCCCCCTCCCACCAACTATTCTTTCCACCTTCAGGTCTTGAGTCTACCTCTTTCTGTCACTTTCTGGGTGAGCCCATTTATCTGTCAGATAAATATTTCCCATTATTCTCCACTCTCCTGTTTTCCTCTCTTGCCTTTGTACTCCAAGCCATGCTTCTGACCAGCATGCTGAGAGTTGTCTTAAAGACTAGCCTTAGCCCAGATTCATAGAAACACAGCCATTTCTGGAGGGTGAGGCAGAAGCCAGAGTGGTTAGGAGGGCAAGGCTTACAGATGTGAGAGTGGGAAGGGAAGAGCCCAAGGCCTGGACAAATTCTAGAAATGCCCACCATGTAAATATGACCAGGAAGATAATGTGATGAACTGTCTGACAAAATGATAACATAGATTGAGAATATTAGCATGATAACTGGAAAAAAAGAGGTAATTGTGCCTTAGAAATACTTATTTGAGATGCATGAGAAAATAAATGTTTTATCCAATGCAATTTTCTGGAAAAATATTGGCCATTAAAAGAGGAAAACAGAGAAAATTTCTAATGGAATTCACTCAGCGTTAGGTGCTATTACTGAGAGAACATATACATAGATTCATAAAGAGTCATGTCTACATGTGTATTTTATACACAGTAAATACATAAGAAGTTTGGTGCTCTGTTTATACTACTTGCTACTTTTACATTTACAGTGGGAAGAAAGAGAATAAAATAAATGTATTTTTATTTTGTTTCATAATCTCAAAATTCATATACTCTGAATTTGGAGTAAGCATATTTTCTGAAATATCCCTTAGGAAAAAATTATACACTCAAATACACAGTTTTATGAGATCACACCCCTGTGATTTAAAATACATTGATTTATTTAAAATAAAGGTAGAGCAGAAGTTCATAATAATTTCTAAACATCCTCGTTACTGTTAATAATAAACTAGACTGCTGTTTACCTAAGCTTAGAATAAAGGAGAGAAAGGAAATAAATTTCTTTCCTAACTGAATTCTTCAGGTCGTCTTTGCTGGCCAGTGTAATAGCTCAATGTAAAAAGGTTTAAATAACTTATTATTAAATGCAATCATATGCCTATCCTCAAATGTTATCCTCCTAGTATTCTGATAAACATACTAATGCATAACAGAAGTCTTCATTAGTTCCTAGAAGTGTCTTCAAATCAGATCAAATGTATATAAATATCTGGAGCCTGACAGAAAGATGCGCACTTCAGCTAGGTCCATTTATTCTCTGTGTAAGAAGAGGACCACCATGCCTGATGAGTCTATCAACACTCCTTTACAAGCACTTGGGCTGACATCAATATGTGTGAATTGATAGCCAGCCCCTTTGAAAATATCAAGCATATTATCTGAGGTTTTGATTCCCCAATTCTGTGCATTGCATAAAAGTAAAAGATAACTTAAGTAGAGGCCTGCTCAAGTCTGATGACCCACAGTAATCTCATATTCTTGTGGAGCTACTGGGATACAGTCCTGTGTGTATATAATGTGATGTGTCCATATGGTGAAGAGTGAAACTGATACAGAGCTATGGACCCAATTAAACAGGTAACAGGGCTGGAGAGTTCAAAATAACTTATCCAAATGCAGCATCTTCTTGTTCTTGTTTTTGTTGATAATCCAAATCTATCAGAAATTGGTATGAGCAGACATAGGTTCAGAAAAAGATAAACAATTCACTAGCACCAGACAATATATGTGTATGTATATATGTGTATCATATATATTAATTAGTGAAAACGTTTTAGTATTTTGGTTACCAAAGGATGTTTTCTGATTACTGCACTCTCCAGGATCTTCTTGGGAGTGGAGATTGTCACTCTGTATTTAGGGTCTGTGTGCCTGGCTAAGGAGAAGGCCAAGTGTGGGACCAAAAGGTTGATCTCCTAGGTTGAAATAAACCTACTACTGAGCTGGAAACTGAGTCAGGGGGAGGGGTCTGCTCACTCTTTCTGGAAGCTCTGGCTCACATTCAACCCATGCCCCTACTCTTCTGTCTCTCTGAGACAGTTCTGCCTGCTCAAGATCAAAACAGAATCAACCAGAGAAGCAGAGAAAGTGAAGATTTGGGGACCGTGGAGAGGCTCCCAGTTTCCTTCCTTGGGCACCTTCTCTTCTTGCTCACTCTGCCCTTTTCTGACAAGGCCCAACTAAAGTCACATGGGTGCTGAAGCCCCACTACCCACTACCAAGCAGCCCTGCTTCTCTGAAGTTGAAGGCACAGCCCCTCATACAGCACATCCTCTCTGTTCCAACTAGCCAACGCTCACTTCGCTGACTGAAATGCCCTGTGCCTTTCACTTCTGCCCGGACAGACCTGGGTCAGAGCACTGAACTTAGGTGCTGCTAGGAATGGGACTGGGGTGGCAGTGACATAAAATAGCCCTTTTACCTGCCTGCACTTGTGGTTTAGATTCTAAAGTTCCTTAGATCCTCTGGGCTGGCTTTATAGTCACTGGGTGTGGGCCTTACCCAGTGTCAAAAACTGTCAGAGGATTAAAAAAAGGGGGCGGGGATTGATAGGGGGTGTAAGGAGACGCTGGGACTTCAGCTTTCCTCCTTCAAACTCAGCTCTCTTCCCTTGCCTCTTTCTGCCTTTCCCAAGCAAAAGGGCCACTGAGAGTTGAGGCAGGAAGGAGGGGAGAGGAAAGGAGAGGTCAGGGCCTAGTCTCTCCTCAGCAGCTTGGAAACTCAGAGGAGGCCTTGGCACAAACAAAGGAAGGGGAGGTGGCAGAGGGGAGCGGGGCAGCGCAGCCCTGCTAAGGTACCTGGTTTCCAGATTTGCAGACATACGTCCTATTCCTTCGGATACTTCGTTTGAAAAACCCCGAGCAGCCGTCGCAGGCGTAGACCCCATAGTGTTTCCCCGAACTGCGGTCGCCACACACTTTACAGGGGATATCTAAAATACGGCCTGAAATCGCAGGAAAGACAGGGAAGGAGGGATGGGGTGAGAGAGAGAGGAGGGCGGAGAAGGAGGAAAGGGGAGAGGGAGAGAGAGATGCTAAGCAATCTGACCTCTGAAGGGATTAGCACCGAAGCTGCGGTAAAAGCAAATAATGAAGTGATTTTATAGCCAAACTTTTTTTCCTTGAGCAAGTGTCAGTTTCCTACAATGAGCATTATTCATGCACCGCTACATGTATTTGGGTCTCCTCTAATCGCCGAAACCCATTTTGGAATAAAAGATTACAGCAGGCCAGGGCGGCAGCACGGCCGCCGCTGCCTTTCTGCTCCGCGGAAAGTTTGGCCGCCTCCCTCTCCTGCTCTTGCATTTAACAGAGAAAGTTGTTAGTGAGCGCGCGAGGAGACAAACTTGAAATGTAAAAGGGAAAAGAAGAAAAACAAACACGGCTGGAACCAGGGATGGCAGCTGGAAGGCAATCGAGTTTTCTCTGAGCTGCCGGGCGGTTGTTATTATTAGGATTATTATTGTAATGCTAATACTAGGATTATTAATGATAATAAGGGTAGTGGTAATTGCCCAACTTTCACTTTACCTATTTAAAATAATGCTTGATGGATCGCTTTTGAGAAATAATTTCTTTTAGGAAAAAAAATTTTTTTCTCCCCAAAGTAACCAGCACCGAGGTAGGCAAGTAGGAGGAGAGTGTTTTAAGTATGTCGATTCCCTGGCAGGTTAGGGTGGGACGACACCCCTCCGCCCCGACTCCCCAACGTCTTCCTCCTTAAAGCCCTACCTTCTCACACTAGATCCTGCGGGGGTCCCTGGCTTTCTGTTTTTCCACCGCTGTCTGAGGCTGATTCTTTCAAAGTTCTGACTGGTTTCCCTAAACTGCCCCCACCCTCCGTGGCCTCGACAGTCGCCTGACTTAAGAGAAATAGCCTTGGAATCCCCTCTAGCCTGGGATGGCCGCGGACCCTAGAGGAATGTTAGGGAGAGGGTAAAATTCGAAAAGTTATAAGGGAGGGAACTATTTTTCTATAAGGTTCAAGGATCCAACAAGCCTGAAGTGGTTCATAAGAACTTTGAAATCCTTCCTCGTGCAAAAATAGGGAGTATTAAATAAAGGGTTAACTTAATTAATACTTTGATAACGATGATGATGATATTTAACAATACTAGTTAATAATTAACTTCTTTACATTTAATGTTCCCTTTGCTACCGGCCCGAAGGCCTCCAGTCGGCCCGGGCGGCCTCCGGCTTGGCCTCTGTGAAGCTGGCACCTTGTTTCCGGAGCGCTGAGGTTAGGGACCGCGATTAGGCTGGGGTGATGGGAGGCAAGGGTGAGGACGACTGGTCCAGAGGAGTAGGGGAGGCGAGGGCGCCGCGCAGGAAGGGCCCGAGGCCTCAGGGTGGAAACTCGCCGGTGGATTCCGAGGCATCGGGCGGGCGCGCACCCCCGACCGCGGCCGTCGAGGAGCTGCAGGGGGTGGGGGCGGGGAGGACGCGGGCGGCAGGGTTGGGGAGGGGGTTTGGTAACCACCAGGCTCGGCCCGGGCAATTACAACCCCGCCGTAGCACCTGCCTATAGAGCCACCAGTGACCCGTCAAAAAAAGTAGCATGGGAATTCGGATGGCGACAAAGGCCGGCGGGGGAGGCGCGCGGCGCGGCGACCACCGCCTCGGCGCCCCCTCTCCCGCAGGGTGGGAGGAGAGGTTGTGCTGGGGGAAGGAGGGGGTTGTAGAAAGCCAGGGGAGGCGACATCGGGTTTTGTCCCTCACTCCCTCGGACCTGTCACTGCGCCCAAGGGAACTCAACGGCCGCGCAGCAGCCGCCCTCACTCTGGAAAGCAGTAAACTTGGTTTCCATATCTTGCAACCATTCTCCTCTGCATAACGCTCTGGCTGAGCTGGGGTCCGTGTTTGGGGTCCAGCCATCCTGTCGTCCCAGCTGTCCTCCTCTTCCCGGTGGCAGTTTTGATGATGCCAAGATGAGCTAGTGGGAGGAGCAGTGGTGGGGGTTCTCTTTCCCGCCCCCCATCCAGACGGGAGGCCAGGGACATGCATCTCTGGAGAACCCCGACGGGGTGGAGGGAGGACCAGTTAGGGGCGGGCGACGCTACTCGGGCTCCAGGGGCGGGGCTCCTAGACCAACGGCCCCCCCCCGGGGCCGCCACGGCGGCAGGGCGGCCCTGCCCCAGCGCAAACCTCCGGGCCGAGGCTCCCGGGGCAGATTAGAGACAGGGGTACCCACCTGGGGCGGGGCACAGAGGGGAGGACGCGAAAATTCCGGGGCAGAGCGGGTGTGCGCCTCAGACTCCGCCACCCAGCCACGTTAAGGTGACTTGGGTCACGAGACAAGCTGGTTGACCCCGTTGCAAAGCTCCCCTCATTTAGCAAGTCGAGCGAGCTCCGACGTGAGGCAGGCGGGAGTTTCCTGAGGCTGGAAAACCGTTCTTAACTTCCCTCGCCAGGGGGTCCCCTCGGGGCTTTTTGTGTGTCATAATTACCTAAAGATATATGGCAGCTTCGATTACTGTAATTACCATCAGAGGCTGTTGAAAGAAGTTAGTCTGGGCTGCAGGGGTGACTGGCCGGGGTCTTGTTACCACCCAGGCGGGTCTCCCGGGTGACATCGCTCTGCTCTCCAGCTGTGCGAATCCGAGCAAGGCGGGAGTTGCAGACCTCGCGGCCGGGCTCAGCCCTGACCTCGCCCGCTGCGCGCCGACCCCCTCGCTGCTCGGGGCCCGAGGGCCGCAGGCCTGGGCCCCGCTGCCGCCACCGGTCTGGAGAAGGCCTGGATGGCGCGGCGCCGCGGGCGGGGTCAGCTGTTCTGCGGGCCTGAGAAACTCCTGCGGAGGCGTCCGGACCTGCGTCGGGCTCGAGGCTTAGGAGGCCCAACTCAGGCTCTTGGGAAGCTGGAAAGCTCCAAAGTTTCCCCAGTGTCATTCTGCCTTTTTTCCTAAAAGTCCGAACGGTCCGCCTGCGTCCTAGTCCATCTACAGCATGCGGGCGCGGTTCCAGCGAACCCAGTTCGTGCCCGCCCCTTCCCTCACCTCCGAGGCCTCACTTTTCAAGGCTCCTCAACCCCGGCGACTGCGCACCCCAAGTGGGCGAGGGGTCTGAGGATCCTTACTTCCAGGGAAGGGGGCGAGGACCTGTCACGGGGCAAGCAAGCACCGAGGCCTGCCGAGGCCTGCCGGCTTCAGTTTTTGCGGTGGAGGCTCGGAATGCACCAGGAAGGCTTTCCTTCTGTGCCTCCTGGGAAGGACGCACACACGCCACAACATGGGCCACAATAAATATGCGAGCTCGCCTCCTTTCCCAGAGATTCGAACAGCGAGGGCCAGGTAGGCCCGAGGTTAACTGGAAACTCCAGTCCTCCACCAGGGTCGGCTCTGATTCGGGCGGCAGCTGAGATTCCTTCTCTCCTCCCTCCGCCTTAGTTCCAAACATTTCTCCTTTTTTCTTCTTGTTCACGTTCACTTTAATTTTTAAAATGGCAGCGCCCAAAACCAAAACAAACGGACAAAATAAAAACACAACCCACTTCTTGAGAGGGAGGGGAGGAATTGCATCCCACTCAAGTGGGACTTCATTATCAGTCCTCAGAAGTATCTCGGACTCTCCCAACTTTCAAAGGCTCGGGACAATGAGCGGGAGTGAGGGGAGGGGGTGTTTGAGAAAAGCACAAGCGCCAAAAATGCCATAAGCGAAAACGACAAGGGCGGCGGGAGCACTCCGGGATGTGGGGACTTCGGCAGCGACCACCCCCAGCCTTGGACCCTGGAAACCGCAGCCCCGGGCCGCCGGAAGGCGGGAACTGAAATGCCCCATGGAGACCCTGGCATTGCGGCCGTGCCGGCCCAGCGCCGGCTCTGGCCTGCACATTCTCAGGGTCCGCAGGCAAGGAGCACGCAAAAGCCCTCGCACATACACTCAGACCTGCACTCCGGCGTCTAGGGGCGGTTAGAGATCAGCCACGACTTGGAGTTCCAAGGGAGAGCCTCCAGCTAAGCAGGGTTGAGGAAGGAGAGGAGCGCGCGGAGGGGAACAGGCCGCACTCTCCTGCCTCTGCCGAGCTCTCGCTCGAAAACTCCTTGGGATTAGGGATTTGGTCCTCTCTTTGCTAGAGCGGTTCGCCATACTTTAAATTCCCCAGTTATGACCTACGCGGATTTAGGATTAAGGAAAATGTGACTTTTAAATTGTTTCTGCTTCCCAATTTGCAGGATTATTTGAAATAGCTAGAAAAGGGGTGCAAAGCATTCCATTCAAAATCCGCTTTGCGCAAAGTTGCTTTTGCGCTCTGGAGCTCGGAGTTTTGAGCGAGCGTGTTATTGTGCTGCAGCCTGGGGCTGCGGCCTAGTTCCCGCCCCCGCCGCCTCCTCCCCCTCTTCCCCGCACCTGGCGGCTAAGTGGAGGCAACTCGCGGGACTGCTGGGCGGCCTGGGTCGCAACCTTCCCACCATACCAGAGAAAGGGGGGAATCAAGCAATCCAGAGGTAACGAAATTGTTCTTCCCTCACCACGAAAGGCACTGACTCATGGTCTACAAGGAGCTGGGCCAAAGCGCACACACCGCTGGAGTCCCTCTCCCAGGCTCGGAGTCTCGGAGATCGGAGCAGGACCTCCCCGGCTACCCCGCCCGCCCGTCCGTCCCAGCCTGCGCGCCTGAGCCCCGCTGCGGCCCGATAGGTACCCACTTGTTGATCCGGCCGGCTTGCTCATGCTGGCGGTCCCGGGGCGGAGCGGTTGGTGGGCGCTGCCCGAGTCCCGGCCGGCAACGCCCGCTTCGCCGCCGGGCGCCGCCGCTCTCCAGCCGCCTTCCAGCCTGGGAGGCTCCGGGGCCGGACAGGTGGGTGTCGGTTGCGCGCTGCGCTGCTCCCCGGGCGCTCAGAATTCGTTCCACAGTGGAAAATTAAGCATCCTTAAGTTTCTTCCCGCCTCTTGCAAAACCGCAGCTGCTGGGAATGTTGCTTGGTATGGACACAGGCATGTACAGACAAATGGAGAGACGGACAGGCAGATCGAGGGAGAAGGGAGGACAGGCAAGAGAAGGGTATTGAAGAACAGAGATGGAGACACGAAAATGGTCTTTCTACGGAGCAAAAAGGGCAAAATCCCTCTCTTTCCCCATTCCTGTCTCTCAGTCTTCAGTTCCTCCCTCTACATTAGGCAGGCAGAGTGTGGGCAGATCTCTACAGACCGTTGCTCTTTTACGGAAAGAAGGGAAACACACAACCGCAGCCTCAGGCAGATGGGCTCCGCGCTGCCCAAATCCGAGCGCGGAGTGGGAAAAACTAGATTGCTGGGAAGTCTTCCGAGGGAACAGGAGGCCAGCTCCCGGTTTCCGGGGAGAGCCAAGCACGCAGCGGCAAAGGGTTCCCGAAGTTCATTACCCCGTGACTTTGTGCCTGTCGCTGCGGACTGGGTCCCCTGTAATATCTCCAGAAGCGCTCTGACAGGCAGCCACGGGGAGGGGAATAGAGCGTCCCTGGCCCACTTAGCTTTTCCCCCAACTCCTGGCGGGGTCTGACGTCAGCCATGTGCGGGGAGGGGATGGAAAGAGGGAGGGGGTTAAATGCTAATGATATTAATGAACCTCCAAGCGGCTCCCAAAGAAAATGCAGGCGCTCTCGGAGCTGAGGAGTTAAGAGTATGAATAAGGGAGTGTGGCTCTGTGCGTGCGAGATGATGAGGACAGTGCGGCTCTCGTAATAAAAATGAATTATTATATTTCATGGCAAGGGGGAAGGGGAGGGAGCTGGAGCTTTCTCAGAACACTTTCCCCCTTCTCTCCAGAGCGCCAGACAGATTCGTGGAAGAACTGGGTGGCTGTGTGTTTGTGTGTGATTGTGCGCGCCGGATATGGCCATGTGAGTTGGTTCATTCTTGGTCTCGTGCCCCTTCTGTTGGGTAAAACTTGGATCTGGTCCAAGGTGAGTAATTATTCATTTTGCAACTATCTACGGAACGTTATAGGCGAGGACACTGTGTGCGTATTTGAGGCCTGGGATGGGGTTTGCGGGAGGCTCCGCGTTCCTGTGGCCTTCGCGCTGTCCACTTGGGCACCAGCCGCCGGGAGGGTGCCGCCGGCTTGCTGAAGTAAAGCCCATCCGGAGCAGGGCGAAGCTATTTCGCCTCCATTATTTCTGCACTGGAGCGGCTGGAGGGTAGAGCTTTCCCTCCCGCTGCCCGTCCCCAGCGGGCTTCGCTTGCCCCCCACCGCCCCAATTCAGGGTCCAGGGATTCTGGAGAGCTTCCTCCCCCGCCTTAGCCCCCTACTCCTCCCGCCCGCCTTTCCCGCGATTCCTGTGCTCTCTCCTGCCCTGGATCCTGTACCGCGCTGGGAGAGCGCACGCCTAGACAGCGGTGATCCCCGATCTCTAAGAGATTAATTCTTACTAAAGCTGTCCCAGCAGCTTGAACTTGTCGAACAAGAGCTTGCCAGCCTCACCTCCTGGCGTGGGCTTGGCCAAAGGTCAAGGGTCACACCTCCTGCTCTCCCGCCCTCCGCTCAAGCTCTGGGGGAGGTGAACAGATAGTAGCACCCCGCAATTCTACCCGCCCGCTCCCGGTCCCACTTTCTCCAGACTCGGTGTCAACCCGGGCTTTCGATCAGAGTATGTGTGTGCAAGTGAGTGCTTGCGTCCCCCGGACCCTCGGAGGGCGCCGCAGTTCCTCGGCCCCGGAGGTTCAGGGGCGAAGGCTGTGCGCTCCTGCTGGCGGCCGCAGCACGTGACCGCAACTTTCCGCCGCGGCCTGGGCTGGGCCTGGAGCCCCCGCCCGCGCACGCCACGCACCAGAGCCCGCGTCCTTGCTAGTGCCGCGCAGCGACCAGGACTCGGGCCTGGGGACACTCGGAAAGAGCAAGAAAGGGGACAACTACCTCCCAAGTTATCCCTCCTCGGTTTTTCGCAGTGGGACGAGATCAGGGAAATGTGGAACAAAGCCACAAACCTGAGGGGATTTTTAGGAGACAGGACAATAACTCAACATTGTTGACAACCAAGTTGGGCAGACTTGTGCTCAGCTAGCCCTGCCCGAGACGCGGTGCAAACTCGAACTCCGCACCTAGAAAAGTATATGATTTCCCGGCGGCGTTTGAGAAACACAGTTACTGTGCCATTTTGGAGCCTGGGGCTCCGGCTTCCGCCAGAGAGACACTTGCCACCACCACCCCCCCACACCGCTACCACCATCACCACCGCCACGTGGACGCAAAGGGCGGCGCTTGGTTCAGGCCGAAGAACTTTATAGAGTAATTTAAAATGAAGGTCAAAGATGAAGGCCGGCGTGGAAGACTAGGCCCAGGTCTGTCTCCAGGGGAGAAGTTTAGGAGTCTGTGGCTAGGAGACCTGGAAGCCGCTGTGCGGGTGCTGGGGCTTGGAGGTAGGAGGACTATGGTTCTAGAGGGTCCAAACCACCGGTTTCCCTACTCCAGACACTCTTGCCCTACTGACTCAGTTGTAGGCACCAAAACTTGTGGAAAATACTCCCGAGGCTTACCAAATTGTCTCAAAGTCAAAATGGGAATATCCCTTCTTACTCCCGCCACCAGTCTTGAATCAAGCAGGGTGGCAAGAAGAATTCCACTGAATAGAAACACACACACACACACACACACACACCATCCAGCCCTGGCAAAAGACACAACATGCGCATACACACCCACAGCATGTTCTGCCCTCCTGGCTGTAATTATGCGCGTGCTTTGCATAACTCACAATGCAGTTCTGAAATCATCGTGATGACTTTCTGGCATGATTGGTTCGGTGGCAACAGCAGCTACAAGATCCAGGGTAGGCGGGAGGGGCTAGGGCCCAGCTGCCCACCAGGTCCAGGAGGAGCCTGGCACCAGTGTCCGCTGGCTTCTACTCACTGGAAGCTGCTGCAGGACACAGGGACCTCGGATCTAAGGTGTAAGAAACTTGGGACTCCTGTGGTCGCAGCTCAGAGGAGAAAGACTCTTCAAGGTAGGGACTGTTACTTTTCATCTTCCTGTCCATAGGCTCGAGCACACTGCCTGATTCATAGTAGGTGCTGCATAAACACTGGGCAAATGAATGAAGGTAAATGTAGCCTGCAGATTTCCCAAGAAGTCACTGGAGGCACAGCAAGGCTAATCACTGGAAGCCAGGAGGTGGGGCTTCAGGCTCTGTCCCAACTAGCTGTGTAAATTTGGGCAAGTGACGAGACCTCTGTGGGCTCCAGATCATTATCTGTAAAATGATTAAGTCCTGTTCAACCTTAACTTTCAAAGATTTTTCTTGTGAGTCCACAAAGAAAAGTGATTGATGAGGGGCAAATGCCATGTATCTCAGAAATACCTTTTAACAGAGACAAGATATTAAGTTCAAGGATGAGTTTATAAAGTTGGCTTGGAAAGGGTGTGACCACACCCCAGAGGTTCTCAAGCCTTTCTGACCAGGTCCAAACATAGCCTCTAGCATAGTCTTTATCCTCTTGTGAGTATGGAGTTCTCAACCAAAACCAAAGCAAAAAACACAGGGAAGACATCTTTTATCACAGGATGTTTACATTTTGGTCAAGGAGGTAAGAAATAAGACCTTCAGAAGGATGATGGAATCTAGGGGTCTCTGTCCATCCAGCAATCCACCCCATTCATCAAACACTGAGCACCCACTATGTGCCAGAGATTTAATGACATGACCCCTTTCTCAAGGAGTCTACAGGGAGAGCAGGCTCATAAAAGGTGATAAGTGCTTTGGACTGGACTGAAACACAGGACATTCTGGAAAAATATACAAGGGACCCTAAACCAGTGTGGAGTTGGGAAGGCTGTCAATGCCCTTGGAAAACTGGTTATATGTTAGGGGAATCTACTGCCTCTGAAAACCGTCTTCTAGTATAGCTCACTCTCTTGCTAATCCTCTTTCTCATCCATTTAAAAAGGGAGGTAGAAAAACAGAAACAGACTCACAGACATAGAAAACAAACTTATGGTTGCTAAAGGGGAAAGGAAGGGGAGGGATAAATTAGGAATTTGGGATTAATAGATACACACCACTACATATAAAATAGATAATCAACAAGGACCTACTGTATAGCACAGGGAACTATATGCAATATCTTGCAATAACCTATAACGGAAAAGAATCTGAAAAAGATTATACATATATAGCTGAATCACTTTGCTGTACACCTGAAACATTGTAAACCAACTATACTTAATTTTAAAAATGTTTTAGAACAACAAAGAAAGGCGGGAAGTAGAGTCCTGTGAATTAGATTGCATGAGAGAGGCAGGGGTGCAGGACACCCCTCTAGCATCAGATTATTTGGGTCTGACCTCTAGATCTCCATTCACTTAGCTTCCCTTAAAAACAGTGCCATTTTCTCCACTAAGTGCCCCCTCCAACATTCTAAATTAAAACAGTAAAGTAGAAAGGAAAAGCTTTCCCATCAGCAAGCAAAGCTAAAGTTGGTGTGGAACAGAGACTCCCCTCCCCAACCAGTGATCAACCCCCTCTCAGAGGCTATCCTATCTCTAGAGATTCATTCCTTTAAAATTCCCCTCACCTCAAGGACAAGCAGGGTTGAGAAATACCCAGACCCAGAAAATGTCTGGCAAAACCTACCAGTTAAGGTTGCCTGAGGTTTGATGTTCAGTTTCCAAAAGACCCTGACACAAGTTTTGTTTGTTTACATGAAGGAGAAAGTTGATTTTCATTTGCTTCCAGGTCATAATTCAACCTATACTTGCTTGTTGCTTCCCCAGTGGATGGGGAGTGAGAGAGAAGGTGGGTCATAGAGCAGAGTGTCCAGCTCAAAGTAGGTGCTCAGTGAGGGCTCACTAACTGAATGCAAGAAGCAGTCTCACCAGGCTTGCTCCTGAGTCTGCTGTGGATCTGTCTACAAGTGGTTTGGCTCCTATCTAACTCTTCTCATAAAGAAACATTGAGAACAATCCAGAAAAGAGGCCCAGGTGCTCCAGAACTGAACTGGTGCTGAGTTGTGGAGTTCTTCCTTGACATTTTCTAGAACTCTGTTATCTAAGAGTTGTCTGTTACTCCTTACTAACAGCACCCCTGCCTCTCTCATAATATCTAGTATTGGTGCTAACGGCAGCAACAATAAGAAAAGGCCACGTGTGACGGGCTCCTTTTTTTTTCTTTCTTAACAAATAACAAATTGTGTTTCTGCATTTATTCACACACTCTCTTAGGGCCATATCAGCAGAGGAAATTCAGGTCTAGGGGCAGGCTGGGGATTAGAAGCTTACAGAGTCTCACTACACTTTTATATTCATCTTGCCCCAGGAACAATCAAATAGAAACATCTTTCTCCCATCTTTTACTTTATTTCCTACATACAATATTTTAATTGTTTATATCCTGCCTTGTTGCAGGAAGAATTTATTATGGCTCTCATGTCAAATTGCTTTAAGTTAAGACCTGGGCTCCCTCCCTATAAGATGACTCACCTGAAATGTATTTAAAACTGAAACAACCAGACACGTTACCAGGAACAAAGGAACAAGAAAATAGTGTCCCACAGAAAGATACGTCAGCAGAGACAAAGCTGCCTGTTTCTTATTCCTAATGGCAAGAGTAAAAAGTTTAGAGAAGACATAAGGGACACTCAGCTCTCCAACTAGACAGGGAGCTCCGTGAAGCAGACTGATTCATCTTGGGTTGCCAGCCCCTAGCACTCTGGCACATAGCAGTGCTTGATAAATGTGGAATGTATGGGCGACGCTGCCTGATGGTACTCACAAGGAAAGCTGAGGCTTGAGGTGGAGGACTTGCCTTTGCTCTGCCCCAGCAATGGGGAGGACAGGCAGTAGGCACAGGTCCTCTAGGCCCCCAAACCTTGGGAAGAGGTCAGTTTTGGTTTTCTAAAACAAAAGAATGACTAGAGAAACAAGAAAGACTACATCCAGGGAAGGATTGGCCACCAAGCCTCCTTCAACCTCCTAATTTCCTGTGAACTGCACAGTCCAACCTGGCTCCCATTTAGCCCAGAATTATACAGCACACAAACCAGAAAGGACCTTAGAGATCAGTACTCATCTAATTTCATCATTTTACAGATGAGGAAACTGAGACCCTTAGAGACAAAGCTTGTACTAGGTCACTCATCTAGAGACAAAGGCCAACCCCAGAACCCAGATCTCTTCACGCTGAGTCTAATGCTCTCTGAAATATTATTAATTCCACTGCATTGAGCTACCTCCCATTTCCCAGAAGGGCCTCTAGAAGCTCCAATTAAGGCAATTTCATTCACAAGTGAAGTAATCGGAATTAAGAAAAGTGTTTTGTGCATCTTGAAGCAATAGTTCAGTATTTCTGGAACTTCAGACTCTTCCACTTCACAGATTTTTCTTTACATTCTCCCTCTGCAAGTACTTAAAATTTGCTGTGTCCAAATGGATAGAAAATGTGTGAGGTCTCTTTCTGTTTTGTAGAGGGGATGATGTAGGCTACAAGAGGAACCACTTAGAGACACTAATTGTAGATGCTGAGAAAAAGGTCAATAATTAGATTGAACAATTAATCACAGAATTTGATCAGTGTGGATTGCCAATCTGGGCCTTTCAGATTTTAAAAACATCTCTCTATTCCCTCCACGGCAGGTTTAGAACCTGCTTTATCCAGATTACTGTTTCAACACTAGTAGAAACAATTGTTATGTAAAACGGGATAGCCCGGTTTAAATGTGGCTAACGTATTTGAGAATAAACTACAATTCTATTCTTTATTCCGTCAATAAGTATATCAGGACCACATATTCGATCTCTGCCAATGCAGTGAAAAGCATCATACATTCTAGTATGCTTTGTTTCTAAATGATCTAGTTCACACAGTACTCTGTTGTCCGCCTATTCTAGTAAGTAATTTCAGAATTCACATCACTTACAAAGATGCCAAGTGGCTATTTAGGGAAGTCTGATTCAAAAAAAAAAAAAACCTCCAAAACAAAACAAACCTCCCCCTCTCTTCTCCCTCCCCCAAACCCCACGTGTTTTGTGCAAGACGGAGTCAACCAGTGGGATTCACAGGAGGTCCCCAAGTCAAATGCTGCAGCTGCGTTTTAAAAAAGGGTTGGATAAACTACGGCCGTTAATAACATCTGTATCTATGCAAGCTAAGATGATGATAGGGGTAATCAGATCTCATGCTTCAGGGCATAAGATGATTGCCTGCTGGGAGAAGGAGGATTTAGGCTTTCAGGTATAGCAGTGCACAGCTCAGGAGGTAGGTTGTAGACATTTCTCCAAGTCTCTAAAATTTCAGGTGTAACTGACATGATTTTGAAATCGATGAAACATTTGAAATCTAGTGTTTCTTTCAGATCAGGACATTGAATAATTAGATATTTGAAATGCCCACATGTACCACATATAACGTATATGTATCTCTCTATAGATAAGATACAAATATTTAGATGCCTTTTTTGAAGGCTGATGTTTTGACCATCTTTAGTGCAGAGCAGATGCTTAACAGATGCTAAACAACAATGAAAACAGTGGAGGTAACTCAACTTTAGTCCATGCATTTATGATTAGCTAAAATAATGTATAATTACCCAAGCACTCATAATAGCACATATTTGGATCCCTAAATATATGTTTTCCAGTTGCATTAGCTAAATAATGATTGGAGTTACATGTTTGGAGTGTACAAGGAATGTATTCATTTTAATGTCCTGATCACTAAAGTAATTTTTAAAACTTAATATTTGTCTGGAAGTGAGAAAGGAATTGCACAAAATAATCTTAACTTCTCTTTCAATTTCTTTAATATTTTCAAACCCTAGGTGGGTGGGCACTTTAGGACAGTTGTACAATTTAATCACTTTTGAAAACACTGCAAGTGTTGAGTAGGGTTAAAGAGCTCTATTTATTTAGACATGTAAACCCATGCTGCAGGACATACAGAATCAGACAGTGGTCCACATTTCGAGACATGTAGAATCTTTTGAAGGAGCTGATTTCTAACTAGAGTCTTTTTGTCATGAAATACATTCTTGTTACTGGCTTTGTCACTATTACTAAACCATTCACTTCTGTTCCACACGGAGGGACTGTTCTGAAGGATATGGTTGTTAAATGCAATTTTAAAAATGATGCACATAAACAGTTTAAAAGCGGGGTGTGTGGAAATCCTGCAGCTGTTTGGCTGCAGACAGGCATGGAAAATCAGAAGCCCAAAGCATCATAGTTAATAACCATTATTCTGTTGTCTGGGATGTTTGTTTAAATACTATTGACACTGTGTATGTATTGTCATCTTCTCTAAATTGTAGCTCTTAACCACCAAAATCTTGTTAAAGACCACCTAGGGTTTCCTCTGTATGATGCTGAAGTGTGTATTCACCTGATGGATAAACAAAAAACAGATTTTTTTGTTTTAACTTTTCTCTCATGTGCAGCTAGCAGGAAATTTTCTGGACTAAAGAAAGAGACTGAGTGAGTACAGTAGAAATAGAAGCTGTGGAGTCCCAACCTTTGTATTTCTCCTCTAGTGATAGAAAATGAACAAACCCATCAACTGATTAATACAATTCAGTTCTGCTAAAATTCACAGATCTGTTTGGTATGAGACTGTATTTTAAAAGACATACTTGCCATTAAGTGTGAAGAAATCAGTAACTATTCTTTTCATCAACAGCATGTTAGGATTTTCCCCCCCATTTAGATTTTGCTTATTTAAGTGAGGTCATTTGGGGGAAGAGTGGCTCTGGTGGGTGGGAAAAAAAAAAAATCTAACAGCCCGACTCCCAAATTGAAAGCTACAGATCACGGGCCATTCAGTACAAAGCGTTTTATATCTTGACTTATGAGGGGACAATAGCCGGTCTTACAAAGACCCCACCTGTGATTTAGCACGGTTGACATCTTTGTTAAGGAGGAGCCGGAGGGCAGAAGAGAAACAAACACGTGCACCATCCGGAACTTGTTACCAAGACCCACCTTCAAGAATGTTTCACGTCGTCCCTGAGGTCTTGCTAGGTTTTTTTCTTTTCCTTACAGTTTTTTAAAAAGGAGGTGAGAGGAGAGAGAGGAAATGAACGTTGTCCACGCTAATTGACCCAAAGTGCTGGACTTAACGGCTTGCAAGCGACAAGCTGTTCCATTTTACAGACGGATAAATGGAGATCAGGTCTACGAAGTGTCTGGCTCAGCAGGTGCCGGGGATCGGGGATCCCCGAGGGGCTTCGGGCCGCCGGGCTAGGGGCGCGGAGGGCGGCGCGGCCGCGGGTGGGACGCCGAGTGTCGGCCCCAACCTTCAGGCCGGTGGCTTTTTGCTTCCTTCCCGAAGGTCGCTTCTGACAAATCTATCTATTTGGGGCAAATTGTCAGTGAGAAACTTCCGCTCGAACTGCCGTGGACAAAACCGGCTGTTTGAAAAGGGTAAATCCCGCGGCCCGGCGAGGCCGAACAATGGGCCGCTGGTGCTGCTGCGGCGGGGGCGGCCGGGCGGGCCGCACAAAGGGCGGATTAATTGGGGCCGCGGCTGAGCGATTCGCGCTAGCTCCACTCAGCCCGCACCGCGGGGCGCCCCATTGACTGGGTCCCGAGCCCCACTTTTCACAAACTCCAAACAAAAGTCAATTTCTTTTTTATAAGGCGGCGGAGGGGGCTGCGGCCAAGATTCTCCTCTTGCTCCTTTGCCTCCTTGCTGCAGAGGGTGGGGTTGTAGTGGGGGGAGACTGGAAGGAGAGGGGCGTGGGGGAGCCCGGGAGTGGGAGGGGACGCGGGTGTGGCTGCCGCATCCCTGTCCCCACCTCCGCTGCCACCTCCTGGCTGCACCCACCTTCCGGGCAGGACCCTAGATCCCTGGCTGAGGCGTAGTAGCTTCAGAAAAACGTGGACGGGGTGATGGCAAGGACCGTGGTGAGGCTTGGGGGCACCAGGTTGGGGGAAGTGCTGGCAGGTGATTTAGGAGGAAGGGAAAGAGACGTACCCTTGGTATTCTAAGACCTTGGGAGGTGTGACCGTTCATCAGATATTTACTGAACAACTACTATGGTCCTGATAGGAGGGAGACTAAAACGAGTTTGCCCTCAATTTACACACAATTTGGGAAGGCTGACTCCTAAATCAATAAGCAGGTGGGGGAGAAGGGGTGCCAGGATGGGGGCCCCAAAGGAAGGCGTCACCATCCCTCTGTAAAGTTATGAGGTGGACTTGCCCATGTAACATATGGGACAAGATATCTAATTACTTTGCAGATACATGGCAGTGTTAGAAGTGACAGTAATTTTAAAAAACCAAATTGTAGGATTAATATTGTCACTGGTCTGAAAAGCACATATGGAGGGACCAGGAGTTCATCCCTTGTTTCTCTCCTTTCAAAATAGGAGAATGAGTGCAGAAGTCTCTTTAACTGACACTGTTGTAAGCTGGGTTGGCAGTGGTTGCATACAAGACAACCCAGTCCATGTGGTTAGTGCAAAGGCCACATTCTTCTTAGAGGACCGGCTTCCCAAGTGAATCAACAGGGAGGAGGGACTACGTGCTGGTGTAAGGGAAGCCATTTGTTGGGTGGAGGGCTGGCATGTGCTAAGAGATGATATCCCAATGTTTTTATTTCATGGGGGATGCTTCTGCTCTTGGACCTATAGGCACGTGTGTGCTCTGAGGCTGGCTAACTGAAGTCTTCAATAGCTAGGGTTTAGTATAGAGACCCTCCAAAGGCATCAGGTCAGGGTATTGGCGCAGTGAGAGGGGAGGCACAGTGAGAGAGGAGCTCTGATGGGCACGTACCGAATCTGTGGCAGGCTCAATAAGAGGGGTGAGGAAATCCTTTGAGGATAGGCTGAAACATGGCTGGAGACAGAAAGTCCTAGACATTGACAACAGAAAACAATAGCAGCAGACAGACCTGCTGGCAGAATCCAACCTGGGCTCCTTTTCAACCCCAGTTTAAAACTGTAGATTTAAAATTATCTTCTCTGGGCCAGACTGTGAGCCCTTCTAGATTTCTCTTGAATGAAAGTCAAAGGCAAATATTTATCTAAAGATGTCACAACTTTGAATTTCAATAATAACTTATCTGCTGATCTCTGGTGGGAATCTAGAATAGCTGTTACTCCATTGTGTATTTTGAATTTCCAGAAGATAAATTTGGGAATCAACATTTTTTTCCCCATCAATTCTCAGTATGTCTTCCTTTAGTTTATTGATGCCTTTGCAAATTCAAATCAAATAAATGACAGGACCTTTTGCTTATTATTATGAAAGTTCTTAAAACCTACCAAAAATACAGTATTTGACCTTTATTGGCAAGTATGACTATGCTGAGTGTGTTCATGTCAGCAAAAGTTGAGTGAGGGTGTAAAGTCTGAGATGTCACATTATTAGGAAGAAAAAAGAAAATAGAAGTATGAGTCAGAGTGATAAAACTTCGACATTGAAGGAATCATTTAACAGCAATGTGTAGGTTTAGACAGAATTGATGACAGGATCTACTGTCTGTTAATAGAAAGCTTATGACCACAGCTTCTAAGAGCACCCAGCATTGTTGCTTATCATTTCTGTTTTACAGATGAAGGTCTTCTGAGAGGGGAACACTAGGTAATCTTGATAAGGTCAACCCCTGAAAGGGGTAACGTACTGGCATCAGGCCTTTCCCTCACTCACTCTGGTTAGCTTTCAAGGGCTTAAATTACTCTCTTGAATTATTTTGGAGTCACTTGATGCGAATATCATTACAGGAAAGAAGCTCCTGGAGACCTGATTATAATTAAATGCTATTTTTTTCTCTTACACTTGCTGGCTGAGCAAACACTGCTGGAAAGGGAGGATGGTGATCTTGGTACCCCCAGGCTTAGGTTGCCAGAAAAGTACAGAAATCTGACTTCTGATAATGGTAGAGCAGGTGCAAGTACAGCTCCAGATCTAGAATATGGTATTCATAAGCCAAAAAGAAGGAGCACTTGATCCAGGGATGGACTAGATTTAAATCAATAAGAGAATGAAGCCAAGATCTTAGAAATAACATATCTAACATTTGAGTGTGATTGTATCATACATATAAAATACTATATGAATACATCTGTATGATTTAAAGAATAAAATAAAATGACTGCTCTATCCCAGCAGCTACAGTAAAAAAAATAGAATCTTAGTAGTGTCCGCAAGGAGACTCCTTTGTGCCCTCTTGGATTGCATCTCTCCTCCCTACCAACACACCAGAAATAATCACCACCCTGAATTGTGTTCTACTCATTTGCTTGCTTCATAATTTTACTACTTATGTATGTATCCCTAAATAATATAGCATATATATTATATAATAATATATAATATAACATAGTTGTCAGTGATTTTTCTCCCACCACTGTGTTTAATGTTGGTATTAAATTAATTGTGGTACACTCACACAATGTGGTTTCTTCATTCTCATTGTTGTATAGTAATCCACTGTGTGAGCATGCTACAGGTGATTGCTCCTCACTACTAGGAGTGGACATTTGGGTTCTTCCCTTCCCTTTCTCTCTCTCTGTCTCTCAGACTATCTCTTGTGCATGCCTCCTGTACACATATGCTAGAATTTCCCTATTGCAAGGTTGTAATGGTGTTCTCCTAAATCGTTTTCCAAGACTTTTATAGTTTCGCCTTTCCACATCTAAGTCTTTAATCCAACTGGAATGAGTTTTTGTGTATGGGGTAAGGTAGGGATCCAATTTAGTTTTTCTTTTTTTCACAGTTGTTTAATAAATTTTCTTGGTACCATTGATTGAACCTTTTCTCTGTTTATCTCTAGTGCCTACTATATTATAAAAGCAAGTCTCTACATATGCCTTGATTTATTTCCAGGTTCCCTATCATATTCCTTTGGCCCCTTTGTCTAGCCCTTTGCCAGCATCCCATTGTCTTACTTACTATAACTTATATGCTAAGTCTTGATAACTAGGAGGGCAATTCTTCTTACCTTGTACTTTTTCTTAGGAATACTTGGCTATATTTGGCCCTTTGTTCTTCCATTTTAATTTCAGAATTAGTTTGTCAAGTTTCACAAAAAAATATTTCCGGGATTTTCATCAGAATTGGATTTAATCAATATGGGGAGAATTGACATCTTCATGTGTTGAAGCTTCCTACTAACAACTTGGTATTTATTTATTTAAGTCTTCTTTAATGTTTTTTTCAATAAGATATAATTTTTCTATGTAAATGAGGTACATGACTTTTGTTAGATTTACACCTAGATTTATTTATTTTTGCTATATAATGGCATTCTTTTACAATTATATTTTCTTATAGTTTTGCTGTATGAAAGCGTATACTGATTCAAAACGTCTCTTATTAATTCTAATAATTTTAACCTATAGTTTTCTTTGAGTTTTCTAGGTGGCCAATAATATTATGTGTAAATATGACAGTTTTTTTATCTTTCTTTTTTAATCCCTAAAGCTTTAACGTATTTTCCACTTTTGTCATACTTATACAGGTTAGGACTTTGAATACAATATTGAATAGCAGTGGTAATGGCAGTAACTTTGCATTTTCTCTGATGCTAAAATGAAGTATATGATTGTGGGTGCATATGAGTGTAGACTTGACATATTTTCTTCTTTTTTTTTTTTTTGGCCTTACCACACAGCAAGTGAGATCTTAGTTCTCCAATCAGGAAATGGAGTCTTAACCACTGGACCACCAGGGAAGTCCCTTGACATATCTTGGTGAATTAGGTAGGAACTGTTTTCATTTCTAGTAATGCTTTGGCCATAGTCTATTTTCTCTGATATTAATTTTGCCACACTAGCTTTCTTCTGTTAATATTTGGTTTTCCATCCTTTGACTTTCAACCTTTCTATAACTTTATGTTTTAAGAATCTCTTGTAAACCGGTTTATAATTGTTTTTTTAAAAAATTCATTTTGATAATCCTCAACATTTAACTGGACATTTATATTCGTACATTTACATTATTATAAATATTGATATATGTACTTGGATTTATTACTGCCATCTTTTTGGTGCTTTATATTTCTATTTTTTGCTCCTTTTTTGCTTATTTTGCACTGAGAATTTTTTGTTTGGAAGTTATATTCTTTGTGTGTTTATTCTTTTAGGGGTTGCCTCGCTGTTTTAATGTTTTCACTTAAAAAGGTTAATCAACATCTTTCCTCCTCCGAAACAATATAAGGACCTTAGAAATTTTTTCAACATATCCTTTTCTAGTTCTGGAATCCAGTTCTAGCTTAATCCTTCCCCCCCCACACACACAGATTAGATATTATTGTTAATATAATCAAATTTATTTAGATCTATCCACATATTTACCTATATCTTTTCTGATTATTTCCTTCTTTCTAAAGTACATCCTTTGTACTTTTCTTTGGTGAGGGTCTCCCAAGTATTAAAGTCTCTCAACTTTTGGTTGACTGAAAGTATATTTTACACTCATCCTCGGAAGATATTTCATGGGGATATAATGCTTGATTCATAGTTATTTTCTCTCAGCACATTGATGATATGATTCTACTGTCTTTGTGTGTGTGTGTGCGCACTTCTGTTGTTGCTTTTTTTTTTTTTTTGCAGTACGCGGGCCTCTCACTGTTGTGGCCTCTCCCGCTGCAGAGCACAGGCTCCCTACGCTCAGGCTCAGCGGCCATGGCTCACGGGCCCAGCTCCCTACGCTCAGGCTCCGCGGCATGTGGGATCTTCCCGGACCGGGGCACAAACCCGTGTCCCCTGCATCAGCAGGTGGACTCTCAACCACTGCCACCAGGAAAGCCCTGTTGTTTCTTTTTTTAAAAAAAAGATTTATTTATTTTTGGCTGCATCGGGTCTTGTTGCGGCACATGAGACCTTCGTTGAGGCATGCAGGATCTTTTGTTGCGGCGCACAGGCTTCTAATTATGGCCTGCAGGTTTTTCTCTTCTCTAGTTGTGGCATGCAGGCTCCAGGGCATGTGGGCTCTGTAGTTGTGGCACGCGGGTTCCAGAGCGTGTGGCTCTGTAGTTTGCGGCATTCAGGCTGTCTAGTGGAGGCGCGCAAGCTCAGTAGTTGTGGCACACGGTGTTAGTTGCCCCACGGCATGTGGTATCTCAGTTCCCTGACCAGCAATCGAACCCATGTCCCCTGCATTGGAAGGCGGATTCTTTACCACTGGACCACCAGGGAAGTCCCAGCTCCTGTTGTTTTTTGTTGAAAAGTCAGTATTAGGTCTAAGGCTGCACATTTACAGATGCTCTCTCTTTCCTGTCTACCTTTAAAGTTTTCCCTCCCTTTTGGAGTTCTACATTTTTACAATCATAGTTCTATATGTAGATTTCTTTTATTTATCATGCTTGGGATTCACTTGGCTTCCTGAATCTGAGCACTGTGGTCTTTAACAATACTGGAAAATCCTCCTCTATTATTATCACTTTATCTCTTTGGAAAGTGCTTTCGCCCTCCTCTATTGGTTCCTTCATGAACTCTGATTAGGCGTTATAAAACTCTTAACATCTCTTTTATGTTTTTTGTCTCTTTGTCTTCTGGATTGTATTTTGGAAAATGTTTAAATATATTTCCTAGTTCACTGATTCTCTTTTTCATTGGGTCTAAACAGCTGTTTAAGCCCCTCTCCTCCATTTAAAAAATTATTTTGTTTCATTTCCTGAAGTACTGTTTGGTTCCCTATCAGATCTGCTTGGATATCCCTTACAGTCTCCTGTTCCTTGCTAATATTTTCAAGCTCCCCTTTTATTTTATTCATCATATAAAATTGGTATTTGGTCACTAATGTCAATATTTGATGTCTTTGCAAGACCACTTTTGATGTCTGCTGCTTGCTTCTTCTGGTCTTCACTTCATGGTACCATGTTTCTTCCTAGGTTTTATGACATTTTTCTTCTGTGATCTTCTCATTTGTCTTGGCACTTTATCTCTGGGGATTCTTTAAGGCCAAAGTTGGAAGTGAATTTGTGCAGGGAAGATCTGCACTTGCTCTTTCTGGTTGAGTTACTTGGTTGTACTACCAACCTGGGATCCTTTTATATTGAAATACTCTATTTTATGGTTTAAAATTTGGGGGAGCCACATATGTGGTATGAATTCAGGTAGAAAGCTCTCCTGTGATGGACCTAGTTGTGCTTCCAAATTCTTAGGGAAGTTTTTTTCTTTCTTTCTGTCCTCCCGGCATCAACATTAAGATAGGCAAATGTCCTTGAAATAACACCCCTCTTTGGGACAGGGTTTATTTTTTTTAATTTGTCTTTACACTGAGGATGTAGCCCTTTGTGTTTTCAGCTTTATGTAAGGATTCTCCTAGCAGGTTCCCCACCTTGGGCAATCCCTGAGCTTCATCTCAGAGTTGAGATTCAGGGTCTCCAGAGTCTGACAGAAACTTTCAGGGTGAAAGCTGGCTTTGGAACTTGCTTAATTACCAGGGTTTCTGCTTTCACTTACTTTTGGGGATCTGAAAAATCCCTCCCGTTTGTGCAAGCTCAGTGATATATTTTAAAAGACATTTAAAAAATATTTTATCAAGAGTTTTAGCTATCTTAGCTGAGATTGTCATTCAGGGTATCTGTATCAGGGTGCTCCAAAGAAAGAGATTATATTATATTACAATATAAATTATGTGTCTTTATCTATAGACAGACTCTAAGTATTGGCCCATGAGATTGTGGGGGCTGGCAAATCCAAAATCCACAGGGCTGACTGATAGGTTGGATTTTCCAGCAAGAGTTGATGTTACAGTTTTGAGTCCAAAGGCAGGTTTGGATGCAGAATTCCTTCATCTTCAGGGCACCTGTCTTTTCTTTTAAGGCCTTCAACTGAGTGGATGAGGCTCACCTACATCACGGAGAGTAAACTGCTTTACTTAAAAATCTACTTTAACCACACTGCTATGAAATACTTTCATAGCAATACCTAGACTAGTGTTTGACCAAACACTGGGCACCATAGCCTAGCCAAGTTGACACGTAAAACTAACCTTTGCAGCATCTAACCCACCAAAGTGCTGGAAACAGAAGCCAGTGCTATAATTTCTGGTGATGAAATGATAGCCACAATCATGGAGCACAATACAGTAATGTCATTCTTGGAGGCTTCAATGAAAATAGGTCTAAGGAGACACTGAGCATCCTCTTAGGAGGCTGATGGACTATTCTGTTTTCACAGTCTAGTGCTTACTACAGGCCTATAGTGCTTACTATAAGAACTGTATGTTGTGGGAAATGTGTTCTTCATATAAAATTACAGGAAAAGGAAGACACACTTAATTGCCTTAAGTTCTAGGCCATAATGATGCAAGCTATCCTGGAAAGCTATATTATTGATATTTACTCAAACTTGCCAAAATTCAATATGTATTTTATACTAAAAATATAAAGCAAGCTAGACTGAGGAGAGTAACTGTTACATTGCAGGGGGATCAGAATAATGGTCATACCCATTTTAGACTCTAAAGGGTGTTTTCAGGTGATTAAAAACATATATATATATATATATATATATATATAATTTTTTTTTTTTGGCAGTATGTGGGCCTCTCACTTTTGTGGCCTCTCCCGGACGTGCAGGCTCAGCGGCCATGGCTCACGGGCCCAGCCGCTCCGCGGCATGTGGGATCTTCCCGGACCGGGGCACGAACCTGTGTCCCCTGACTTGGCAGGTGGACTCTCAACCACTGTGCCACCAGGGAAGCCCTACTTTTTCTTTTTTATTCATGATTTCTTAGAAGCCTAGAAAGAGATGACCATAGAAATGCAAAAATCCACAAATTACCTAGCTATCCACAAAGAGAATGTTGACATTTTCTTCACAGTGAATATCAGTAGGCTCACTTACAATGCTTTTCAGGTTTGGAAAAGTTTTTTTTTTATTAACAATTGTTGTTGTTCTATTTGAGGATTTTGGGGAATGCCTCTAGCAGTAGGTATGGGGGACTAGTGTCAGCAGTCAGTAGGAAAGGAGGCAAGAGAATCCTGTGCCCTCCATGTTCCTCTTTCCTGATCTTTCTCTCTTTTTTCTTTCTCCCTGTGACTAAAAATCAAGCCATGCCTCAGCATGAAGTATTACTGCTTAAAACAGAACAGTGAAAGTCTAAACAAGGAATTTCAAAATATATGCCTAGTCAAAAGACTGGAAGAAAATATAAATAGTTGTTGTCTGGATGGTGGAATTATCGATTATTTTCTTCTTTATATTCTGCGTAAACACAAACAACGTTTTACTCAGAACATAATTTATCTTTAAATTCATTGTACAGAGCAAGAACCTAAAATATCTTGAGGAATTTTTATTTTAAACACAAATGGGTTTTCCTTATACACAGTATATAAGACTAAGCTTTTCCACTGTATAAAACTGTATTCAAATAAGATATTACAGTGTCAAAAAATTTGTTTTCATGCTAGCAGAATTAAAACTCCCCAAATGGTAACACATTAAGATCATTTGATACATTTGTGTGGTAAGTATCAATATTTTAGATTAATTCTTCCAGAATTTATGAATTTTTTATTAGCAGATTTAAAAAATCTGCTTTGCTAAAACTAAAATATTTTTCCAGCTTCTAATTTAAGCTGGCATTTTGTTTGTGAAATATACAGCTTGAAAAGCTGCAGTCTCTAACATTTGTTACCTTTCAAATCCCTATAGTTTATATACAGTTTAATAATAGTTAGAGCTCTTAGAATTCCAAATCAGAAGGGAAGTTCATTTGTAAAAGCTGTGATTCTTTGAACTGCATAATCATGGGGAGGCCAGAAAGATCCGTTAGGCAGAGGCTCAAGGTAGTTCCTTCTGGGGAGTAATCATATAAAACAGGAAATGTGTAAATCTGTGAACACAGATACATTCATAATTTTCTCTGCAGAGGGTAAGTACTGACTGAGCTAGAGAGAAATTACTATTAGTGGTAAGACCTCCTAGTACTTAACTGGATTTTCTTGAAAAGGAAAAAAGAATATTAAAAGGTTAGGTAATAAAAAAAAGTTCTGCATTCCATTGTTCTTCTCTGGAGGGTTATAAGGATGGTGCTCAGTGACCTCTCTGAAATGTCACAAAGAGCAGTGGCATCTGGATTAGGAGAGAAATTAACATGCAGAAGAGACTTCAAAGGCCCTTACACAGATCCAAAAGATTCTTTAATGTATATGTATACATAGATTGCATGTATACTGAATTAAGTTATACAAAATATCTCTAGATAAATATATGGCCTCCTTGTTTGGGGATGGATATAAAAAGTGATGCTGGACCACCTGTAGTTCTTAATGTTAAACCTATCTTTTGTTTAGAGAAGCAAATTCAGAATCAAGACTTTAGAATTTCAGAATCAAGGCTTTGTTACTTTGGTGAGTAACATTAATATACTACTAAAGATTGATGTGATCAAAGAGAAGGGAAGGAGAGTGGAGAGAAATAAAATGAAGGCACAAAATAGGAAGAGAGAAGAGAAAGGAAGAGAGGAGTCAGAAAGGGTGAATTGAATGAGGGGATTAAATTGGGGGGAATGAGGAATAATCCATCTCCACAGGGCCCCTCTGCCCATGGACTTTTAAAACAGAGAACCCCGTCCATAAACAAGATGTAACCTTTCAGCAGAGAAAACATCCAACTTACTTGATAGGAAGTTTCTTCACACTGGGAGGAAATCTTCCCCCTTGTGGGTGGGTCTTGCTGGTAATGAGAATAAAGGAAAAGGAACTGATACTAGGAATGGTGTGCAAGGGTGAGGTTGTCATCCATTATTTCTGGCCCAGTTTGGTGACAGCTAACTCTGTTACTGCCTGGCATCAGAAGACTTTCTTATTCTTTGCTACTATCTGTTCTCTCTCTTTTTTTGTGGGGTAAGGTGAGGGGTAGTTAAGGGTTGGTGTGAACACACAGAATTCTGACAGAGATTTTCTAATCTCTCCAGCAAATCACTTACTTGTTCATCTCTTCCCCACTTTTCCCTGGCCATTGTATTTTTCTCACAAGAGCAAACAAGATTAATGAAGTATATTGATCTAATGGAAACTTGTGAACATATAAATGATCAAAATCTGGATTGAAACCTGGAAGAATGCACTTAAAAATCATGCACTTTCCATTTTCCCTATGCTTGTCCTTTCTCATAATATTTGATGTCCCAGCTAGGGAAATGTTTTGCTGCTTGTCCATTGTTTGTCCATGTGTTGTATGATGGAGGGGGCTGGCGTGTTGTAGCAGCAGGAAAAAGAGCTGGACTTTCCTTTCAAAATCCCATTAACAAGTTATGTGATGCAAGATAAATCACTTACCTAAGCTTTTCCCTGTGTGAGATGGGAGGACCAAAGTTTCGCCTCCAGCACACCCCTACCTACCCTAAAACAATGGTTGACTCAATCTGTATCCTGAGTATATGTTAAACTTCAAGTAAGTGAAAAATATTTCACTCAAATAAGGTGCATGTTATAAGTTGATTAGTGGGGAGGGTCGGGGATGAGGGAGACAATTTAAAAACTTAGAGGCTGAAAGCTGACCTAAAGTTAACTTAAGGAGTTTGGTATTTTAAGCTTAATGGAGTATATGAAAACATAGTAGAGGGCTTCCCTGGTGGCGCAGTGGTTGAGAGTCCGCCTGCCAAGTCAGGGGACACAGGTTCGTGCCCCGGTCCGGGAAGATCCCACATGCCGCGGAGCGGCTGGGCCCACGAGCCATGGCCGCTGAGCCTGCACGTCTGGAGCCTGTGCTCCGCAACGGAAGAGGCCACAACAGTGAGAGGCCCGCGTACCGCAAAAAAAAACAACCCAACAAAACAAACAAACAAACAAACAAAAAATAGTAGAAGTTTAGAAAAATGTTTCAGACTAGATCATTTATAGAAATTCAAATCTATTATATTTTTGTAGATTTTTTTCATGTACTTGTAGACTGTTATAAAATCCTATGATTGCTGAATCTGAATTTCCAATTATTTTTGTTTCAGAATCTGAAAATTGCTAATCCCGTCTTCAATTTTATAAGAGCAAATATATATTTAAACAATAATCACTCAAAAAAATTCACTCAAGAATTGCTCATGCCAGGTGGTAAGAAATTTCTACGCCTTGTGATGAGTGGGCATAAGGTCCCCAAATACAATAATAGTAATAATACTTAAAACAATACAGCAATGACTACCTCTTGTTGACTCTTATTACGTCCCAGGAACTTTGCAAAGTTTAAATGAGCTCCCTTAACTCATTTAATCCTCACATTCATCCTAGAAGGTTGTTACTGCTCTAGCCCCATTTTGCAGATGAGTAAACAGAGGCCTATTTTAGGAACTAAGCCGAGAATTGTTCATAAGAAAATGTACCAAGATCCATTCACTCACATAGTCTGTAATGTGTGTAGTCCAGCTGGATGTGCTGGCACCAAGACACAGGCAGGGACACTGCTTTCATGAAGTTTACAGTCTTCTGGGGGATAGAATCTTCACTCATTTTTGCTTAAATGACCACAAAAATGAAGCTCTAATTAGATAAAAAATAGTCTTTCTTTTTAACAAATTGGTCATATGTATTTTTGAAACTTTCTGTTTCTATGGATTTGCCAATTCTGGACATGTCATATAAGTGAAATCATACACTACGTGGCCTTTTGTGTCTAGCTTCTTTCACTTAGCGTAATGTTTTCAAGATTCATCTTGTTGTAGCATGCATCAGTACTTTATTTCTTTTTATTACCAAATAATATTCTATGTATGAACATGCCACATTTTATTAACCATTCATTAGTTGATAGACATTTGTATAGTTTCTCCCGTTTGGCTATTATGAATAATGCTGCTATGAACATTCCTGTATACTTTTTGTGAGGATGTTATGTTTTCAGTTCTCTTGAACATATATCTAGGAGTAGAATTGCTGGGTTATATGGTAACTCTATGTTTAACTTTTGGGGGAAACTGACAAACTGTTTTCCAAAGTGGCTGCATTATTTTATATTTTCATCAGCAATGCACATCATCACTAACACTTGTTATTGCCCATCTTTTTGATTATAGCCATTCTAGTGGGTGTGAAGCGGTATCTCATTGTGGTGTTAATTTGCATTTCCCTTATGACGAAAGATGTTGAGGAGGCATTTCTTTTATTTATTTTTTTTCTTTTATTTTTAAAATTTTATTTATTTTTGGCTGTGTTGGGTCTTCGTTGCTGCGTGCAGGCTTTCTCTAGTTGTGGTGAGTGGGGGCTACTCTTTGTTGCGGTGCGCAGGCTTCTTATTGCAGTGGCTTCTCTTGTTGCAGAGCACTGGCTCTAGGGCATCAGGGTTCAGCAGTTGCAGCACACAGGCTCAGCAGTTGTGGCACTCAGGCCCTAGAGCACGTGGGCTCAGTAGTTGTGGCTCACGGGCTTAGTTGCTCCACAGTATGTGGGGTCTTCCCAGACCAGGGATCGAACCCATGTCCCCTGCATTGGCAGGCAGATTCTTAACCACTGTGCCACCAGGGAAGCCCAAGGAGGCATTTATTTTTATGATTTAAAACAATTTTGACTAGAAGAGTACAACAGAACTACTTGAGGAGCTTTTACAGGATACTACCTGGCCTTCCTGCCACTTAAAGTGGTGAAAATATTTACCAGGATGGTCTATTAATATTTGGAATATAATAGAAAACCAATTCAAAATGGCTTAAACTATGTGGAAAATTATCATTTCGTATAACAAGAAGTATAAGGTCAGAGGATTACAGAGTTGTTTAATACAACCACTCAATACTATCATGGAGATCCAACTTCCTTCCTATTTCCTATTGTGTCACCCTAGGATGCCCATTATGTCTGCACTCTTTGTAGTAGCAAGATGACTGCCAGAATTCTGGGCAATCCATCTGAACCTGAAAATGTCCAGTGGAAGAGAAATCTTTCTCAGAAACCTTTAGCTGTCTTTTCTTATATCTCATTGGCCTAGAACTGTATCACATGCCCAAATCTAAACCAATCACAGACAAAAGAAATGGGAATTCCATGTATACAGTTTAGTTGAATTGAGATTTACTACCTTCCTAAATGGGAATTAAATGGGAGTTCTGCTAACAGGGAAGAAGGGAGAAATGGATGGTGGACTGGCAACAATAACAATGTCTCTGTTATGTAGCTACAGGCTACATTATGATGATGAAAAATATTAGGCTGAATCTTGAAATTGCTGCTATTGTACTTGACACATACTAATTGCATATGGTTCAGCCTAATAATTTCCAATGCCATTTTGACAGATTGGGTTGAGGACTGAGGAGAGAATAATACTGGCTCCAGGTTTTAGTCCAGTCACTTAAAATTGTAGCTCATAAACTATGAATCACTTAAATTGATTGATACAAGTAAATCAGACTCTTGTGAGCAAGAAGAATTTGTGTAATACAATATTTTATTTGGGAATTCCCTGGCGGTCCAGTGGTTAGGATTCAGCACTTTCAGTGCTGTGGGCCCAGGTTCAATCCCTGGTCGGGGAACTAAGATCCCACAAGTGGCACCGCACGGCCAAAACAAACAGAAAAAGCCAACAAAAAAAGATTTTATTTGACTTCTTTATCTGTTTCTTGGCACATCTCAAATGTTAGGAAATATTTCTACAATTCTGAGGCCCAAAGCATATGTCCCAATGCATGTGCTGATGAAGCCTGTGAATGTTTTATTTACACAGACGTAACAGTTTGTTGAAATTTAATTTTAAACAATTAAATCACAGAATGCATTATTCTGTTTTTTTTAAATTAGTTAATTAATTTATTTTTGGTTGTGTTGGGTCTTCACTGCTGTGCAGGCTTTCTCTACTTGCAGCAAGTTGGGGCTACTCTTCATTGCAGTGCTCGAGCTTCTCATTGCAGTGGCTTCTCTTGTTGCCGAGCATGGGTTCTAGGGTGCAGGCTCAGTAGTTGTGGCACACGGCTTAACTGCTCCGTGGCATGTGGGATCTTCCCGGACCAGGGCTCGAACTCATGTCCCCTGCATTGGCAGGAAGATTATTAACCACTGCGCCACCAGGGAAGTTCCCATTATTCTGTTTTCATTAAGAAACATTTAAATATTTCATAGAGAAAGTGACTGTGTACCTTCCATTTTAGGGTTCTTTTAATCTAGGCAGACTTTGAGAAGTCTAAAATAAGCTATTTAGTATATGGAAATGAATAGGACACTTTTATGATTAGGCTACCCTTGAATTGTGCAGAGCTATGCACAGAGCAGACTGGAAAATAGCAACCCTTCTCTTTTTAAAATTTTTAAATTATGTATTTATTTTTTGAATAGATAATATATTCACACAGTACAAATTCAAAAGATATAAAAGTTATAGAGAAGTCTCCCTCCCACAGCTGTTCCTCAGCCACTCAGGTCTCTTCTCCCAAGATAACTGCCACCAGAAGAAAATGTTTATGAATATTCAAACCATGTCTTTCTCTACAAATGGTAGCATACTTTACACCACTGTTCTGCTCCATTTTGTTGTTGCTGTTTGTTTTTTATCTAACGGGCTATTTTGAAGACCATTCCAAAATGGCATATAATGAGCATCCTCATCTATTTTTTATGGCTGTGTAATATTCCACTCAATGGATGTACTGTGTTTCTTTAACCAGTCCCCTATTAATGGACATTTAGATAGCTTTCAATCTATTATGAACAGTGCTGCAAAGAATAACTTTATACATATGTCATTTTGTGCAAGTATACCTCTAGGGAAACTTCCTAAAGAGGAATTGCTGCATCAAAGAATGTTTATGTTTTTGTAATTTTTATAAATAATGCCAAATGTTCTTTTGTTAAAGGAACAAAGCGAAGAATACAAATATGAACAGTATAAAAATTTGGGGATACATAGGAGAAAGAATGGAAAGACATGATTAAAATATTGACAGTATTTAAAGTCTTTATACTTTTCTACAATTAGCTCTGGGTCTGTTTGTAATCAGAAAACAATACTAAAGTCACAGTACTGTTGTCCTTGGGTTAGGAATCTCATTCCCTTTTAGCAAAGCCCTCCTTTAAAGGAGGCTTCATCTCAGTTCCCTTTTAGGCTGAGCATCTACTCTTCCCTCAGTGTCTCCTCTGTTTAGCCACAGATGCCAAGGAGCTAGGGCAGAAACTATGACACATCTGCATAGTCTGTCAAATCTACCAAAATGAAAATTCCAACAGGAATATGTCTTACATTTTAAAAAATTGTTCTGTCTTATCAATTTCACTGATCGCAGTGGGGTTTCACTAACTTTCTGGCTTTTCCACCATGGTGGTTTCTGTTTTTCACTAAGACCATTAAAATATTTCTGAACCCCCAAAGGCCACTCCATCCAGACAAAGACCTGCTCACTTGCTAATAGTCTTTGGGTTCCCTTGGCATCTCATACCCAACATGGGCAAGGGCACTAAATTCGAAGCATTTCCTCCAGGAGCTGACTCAGATATCTGAGCTCGGCCCAGTGCTGCACTCACTCTGCCTAAAGGCTGATAGCTGTTGCAGTTGCAATGTTCTCTCTAAACTCCCGCTCCTTTTGTTGACTTGTAGAGGCTTACATTCCAAAAAAAGGTAATTTGAAAGTGCTGCTGAATTCAGATGCATTTTGCTAATTTGTTTTTATTATGCATAGAAATATTGGTATAAAAGGTGTTTCAATTATTTTCTAAGGGAGGGACCTATGCATTCTCTGCAGCCACAAAGCTTTTAAATGGAGTTATTTTTCTCAGCCTATAATTGTTCTCCCTTTTAAGTATCCCAGCAGAAAAAGTAAGTTTACTGCTCCTCGCACAATGGGCCTCTTCACTTTTTAGGTTTGGGAGACCTGGGTGACCTACGAAAGTTAATTAGAAGGTTAACAAAGGCGAAGACAGAGTCGAATCCATCGCCTCTCCTTCAGCCAAAGATGTCATCCATTAATTAGGGAAATCGTTAAGGTGGCCTTTATAGAATCCATAGAAAATCTGCTGTTGGCGGTCGACAGTTTTGATCAGATTTTCCTCTCCCCAATAATGCTATCCTTAATAGTACGAAAAGCAGAGGGTTGGGGTGGGAGAGGGGAGAGGAGGGGGTGGGAAGGATGTGTTTCAGCAACAGTACAGTTAACCAGCCGCTGATTGTGACGGCTTTGATTCTCAGGCTGCCCCGCATACTTGCTCCATGATGTAATCCTTATTCAACCTGGAAGCCGAGGGAGCGCGAGGGAGGCGGGAGAAGCCGCTGCTCCCGCCTTGCAGCCACAGGAGGCTCTGGGAGTTAGGAGCTCTCCACCGCGGTGGGCCGCGCAGCCAGACGCTCTGCCCGCAGCGCCGGCTCTGCTTCGGCACTGCGGCTCCAGCCGCCTAGAGGACGAGGGCAGCTCGGGCTGGTCGCGGCTGTTCGGTCCTGGTGGGTGCCCGCCCTTTTTTGGTTGAGGAGGAAGATTTCTCCCTGTCTCTCTCCCCTCCTGTTCTCTGCAACCAAAATACCAGCTCAACTAAAGAAAAACTTGTCTGAGTAGATCTTTGCCATCTTGAGAACCACAAAGGGAATAGAAAGCCTGGTGGTTGCATAGTTGCGACCTCTCTGCCATCCCGTTTCTTGTCTCCTCTCATACTTATTTGAACCTAGAATTTGTAACTTAGATAGTAGAGCCTTCAGGGTTTCCGTTCTGGTATTATGTATTTAAAATGGTGTTAATTCTGAATAAGAAATGCCTTTATTTTTTAATGTGGAACTTTTTTTTTACACCACTTAAACCATTTTTAAGTGTACAGTTCAGTGGCATTAAGTACATTCACATTGTTGTGCAACTATCACCACTATCCATCTTCCCAAACCGAAACTGTCTACACTGTGAGACTTATTTTTGAAACTACATTGCAGGGTTGGTCCCATGGTTTTCCAAGCTATCAGTAAACTCTTAAGGAATTAGTATCTTTTAAGGTGTTAGTAATTTTTGCATAGTTCTCCTTCAATGGCAAAAGCAGGAACAATACAATGTGGCCCTTGTTCACCATGCAAAAAATTTCTATGTACCTTTGCCTCTCGCTGGATTGACATTGAGCAAATACTGTGCTAAACCTTACCCAGAAAGTACACTGCCATTTTGGTTTGCCTTATTACCCCATGGCAGAGCGGGTAAGAGTTGCTCAGAGAAGAGGGAAGTGTCACTCTCAGTTCTTAGCATCACCGTGGAAAGAACCAGAACTACTATTCTATACATACAAAGTTACCCAGGCCCTTGTCTCTTCCTCAGCAAGGTGGAGAGGAGTTCCTTTCTTCTGTCATCCTCCTAGCTCCTCCCTCCTCCCCACCCCACAGGAGGCCAAATTCCATGGCTCAGACCAGGGCCTAGAACCCCAGCTTCGAACCAGGCCCTGCCAGCAGCCCCTTTAGTCATCCTTCCTTTCCTGGCTGAGGGCACCACCTTGGGGAAAAAGCTTGGGGTGAGTGCCCCCAGCTTTCCAGAAGAAAAAGTAGTAACTATCAAAAAATCAGCTAAATGATTAAAAATGCATGGAATCAAAAATACATAAATTATGAGACACAAGCCATAGCTCTATATGTCACCAACACAAAAGTTTAAAATAAGACCCCACCATTCCCATCCAAAGGATCCCTATCTCCCCGCAAAGCTTTGTACCTTTGATTTCAGTTTTATTGTTACGTGTACTTAGCATCTATGTTGTTATTGCTTCATATTTCTTTGCTGTTATAGCTAGCAGTGTATAAAGGACCCTCAACTAATTGAATTAATAGACTCTTAGTGATTAGTTGGTGGTGGCTCTGCACTGAGCCACACACATAAAGTGCTCCCATGTGGCTTCTCTGCTCCACCAAGTTTCCTTGCCGAGGTACTTCATCTGGCCAGCTTGACTGCATATTAGAGTCACCAGAGGAGTTTTGAAAATTTCTAAGATGCACCTCAGACCAATTACTTAAGGATTTCTGAGGGTGGGACTACAGAATGGTATGTTTTTAAAGCTCCCCAGGGGATTCCAATGTGTACTTATATACCTAAGGTGATTTATGGGGTTGAGAACTGTGATGGTTAATTTTATGTATCAATTTGAATGGGCCAAGGGATGCCCAGATATTTTGTCACACATTATTCTGGATGTGTCTGCGAGGGTGTTTTGGAATGAAGTGAACATTTGAATCAGTAGACTGAGTAAAGCAGGTTGGCCTCCCTAATGTGGGTGGGGCTCATCCATCAGTTGAAGACCTGAATAGAACAAAAAGGCTGAGTAAGAGGGAACTCCTCCTGCTTGACTGCCTTTGAGCCGGGATATCAGTTTTTTCCTGCCTTTTTTTTTCCTGCCTTTGCACTTGAAATCAAACACTGGTTCTCCTTGGATCTTTCTTTTAAAAAAAAATAGATTTATTTATTTACTTATTTATTTATTTTCTTTTGGCTGCGTTGGGTCTTGTTGCTGCCCGCGGGCTTTCTCTAGTTGCAGCGAGCGGGGGCTGCTCTTCTTGCAGTGCGTAGGCTTCTTATTGCGGTGGCTTCTCTTGTTGCAGAGCACGGGCTCTAGGCGCACGGGTTTCAGTAGTTGTGGCTCGCAGGCTCAGTAGTTGTGGCTCAGGGGCTCTTGAGTGCAAGCTCAGTAGTTGTGGCTCACAGGCTTAGTTGCTCTGCAGCATGTGGGATCTTCCCGGACCAGGGCTGAAACTCATGTCCCCTGCATTGGCAGGTGGATTCTTAACTACTGCGCCACCAGGGAAGCCCTCTCCTTGGATCTTGAGCCCACCAGTCTTTGGACTAGAACTACAGTTGACCCTCAATGCAGTAAAAAACCCAAGCATAACTTTACAGTCAGCCCTCTATCTGCAGTTCTGCATCTGCAGATTCAACCAAACTCAGATGTGTAGTACTGTAGTATTTAGTGAAAAAAATCTGCATATAAGTGGACCTGTAAAGTTCAAACTGATGTTGTTCAAGGGTCAACTGTACATCACTGGCTCTCCTAGTTCTCAGGCCTTTGAACTTGGACTGCAACTACACCATTAACTCTCCTGGGTCTAGCTTGCTGACTGCAGATCTTGGGACTTGTCAACCTCCATAATTGTGTGAGCCAATTCCTTATAACAAATCTATTTCTATATAGATATACATCCTATTGGTTCTGATTCTCCAGAGAACCCTGACAAATACAGATTTTGGTACCATGAAGTGGGGTGCTGCTGTAACGAATACCTAAAAATGTGGAAGCAGCTTTGGAACTGGAAAATAGGTGGAGGCTGGAGGAATTTTGAGGTGCATGCTAGAAGAAGTCTGTATTGCCATTAAGGGACTGGTGGTAGGAATATGGATGTTAAATATGGATTCTGGTGAGACCTCAGAAAGAAAAAAGGAGAGCTGGAGAGAAAGCCTCCATCTTCTTCGAGAACACTTAAATGATCACTAGCAGAATGTTTGTAGAACTGTGAATGTTAAAGACTATTCTGGTGAGATCTCAAGTAAAAATGAGGAATAGGTTATTGGAAACTGGAAGAAAGGTGATCTTTATTATATAGTGGCTAAGAACTTGGCTGAACTGTGTTTTGTGATAGAACAAACTTGCCAGCAATGAAATTGGGTATTTAGCAAAGGAGACTTCTAAGCAAAGTACTGAAGGTGTGGCTTTAGTCTTCCTTACTGCTTTTAATAAAATACAAGAGGAGAGAGATGAGTTGAAGAAGGAAACAAAAAGGAACTGGAACTTAAAGACTGGAAAATTCTCAGCTATCCATACTGCAAAAACTGAGGAGGATGTTCTGAGGAGAACACTAAGGGTGTGGGTGGCTGAACAACCCTTTAATAAGGAGATTAAGTGTGAACCATGGATCTAATCAGCCATCTCAACAGAAGCCAGAAATAGAGATTATACCACCAGAAACACTGCCAGCTTCGAGAAAATGGGACGGAATGAAGGAAGGATGCTAACATGGGTTATCCTTCCAGGAAAGAGAATGACCTGAAGGTGATTCAGAGGGCTGCCTAACACAGGCTCAGGGGGCAAGGCTGTTTCCTCCCTGGTTTCAGAGGGTGGGGCTCTTGAAGAAAGCCATGGTGGGGGCCCTTAGCAGTGGCTCTGGAGGGCAGTGCATCAAACCAAAGAGGATTATTCCCAAGCCTTTAAGATCTAATGGAATTTGCCTTGCTAGGTTTTAGCCTTGCTTGGGACCCGTCATACTTTCCTTCTTTCCTGTCTCTTCCTTTTGGAACAAGAATGTCTGTTCTATGCCTGCCTCACTTTGAAATCATATAACTTGTCTGGTTTCACACGTTTACATCTGTAGAGGAATTTTGCCTTAGGATGCATTTCACCCATATCTGATTTAGATGCTATTTAGATGAGACTCTGGACTTTATACTTTAGAGTTGATGCTGGAATAAGTTAAAACTTTGGGGGTTGTTGGGATGGAGTACATGTATTTGCATGTGAAAAGGACATGAATTTTGGGGCACCCGGGGTGGAATGTTATGGACTGAATGTGCCCTCCAATTTATATGTTGAAGTCCTAACCCCCCACTGTGACTATATTTGGAGATAGGGCTTATTGGGGGGTGATAAGGGTTTAATGAGGCCATAAGGGTGGGGCCCTAATCAATAGGGCTGGCACCCTTATAAGAAGAGGAAGAGACACCGGAGCCCTCTCTTCCTCATGTGAGGACACAGAGAGAAGGTAGCCATCTGTAAGCTAGGAAGAGAGTTGTCACCAGAAACCAGATTGACCAGCACCTTGATCTTGGGCTTCCCAGCTTCCAGAACTATGAGAAAATAAATTTCTGTTGTTCAAGCTACACAATCTATAGTATTTTGTTATGGCAGCCTGAGTAGACTAATATAAGAACCATATAAAGGAGATACCAATCACTGACCCCACCCATATCCCTTTCTAAAATAATCTACCCTGACCTGGCCCCTGGGGTACATGCTCCTGTGTCCTCAGCTTATTGGCCAGGGTGAGCACCTGACCCAGGAGATGGGCCCCTGAAACGTTTCAGGCATAAACCCCACAGATTAGAGTTTCATTTAAGTTCATAAGATCTTCTTTTGAATTGTTATTTCTCTAGGGATAACATGTTAGGGTGAGTTAACTTAATACCTTAATACCTACCTGAAAAGCTTGTTGTAACAGTAATTTTGAAACTTGAGGCACTTTCCAAAAAGGACAGACTTAAAAGGGTAGCAGTTAGGATCTTTCAGAAGCAAAGGTCAGAATGGGAGTGTGGGACACCTATGGGGGAAGTGGCTAAGAAGTAGGTGAGGGTGGGGAGATTGAAGGACACAAGAGAAACGTGCTTTGCACTGCAGTTTTCCCTGGGACTTCTGATCATACAGATTCTTCACCCTTCCCCTCCAATTAATCTTGAAGGTGGCCTTTGTCATAATTGTCCTAATCAAAGCAAATTTAATTGTGAGGATTAAAGACCCATTCAAACTTACTTATGTATTAGGGGAGGGTGGATGGATACAGTGGGGAGTATAGCTGGACTGCTTGGGAAACTACAGCTATTTCCTCCTCCCGCCTCCACCCCCGCTCCCTCCCACCAGGCCCTGTGGCTTCTTTTGTTAGTTCACTTGGGCAGGTCTACCCAACCTCTCTGTACAATAGCTCTCTCAGCCACCTCAAGGTGGGATGGGCCTGGCAGGGGTTGTAAGTCATCAAGCATCTATTGAGGAAATTCATGCTGAAAATTTCTGTTCAGATTGTTAGAAATGTCCAAAAATACCTTATTTTTTCTATTTTAAATCCTAAATAATTAGATTTAAATTTGGACTAATGGGCATACTGAGGAGTGAAGTATTCTGACTCATTTTCTGATAAAACCTTTGTGTTAATCCCAAAATGCTTTTATTAAAAACAACTCCACTGTTAAGTGTTTCTAAAATGTTTACTTTACTCCCTTTTTAAGACAGTGACAGTATTGCTCTCTCTTGGTGACATGTGAATCATAAGTTTTAACAGCATTTCCCATGGAAGAGATCCCAGGGAGAAGTGGAAACAGTACTGGGTTCAGGGAGTTGGAACACCTCCTTTATCTCAGCTGTATGATAAGAGGAACCTCAAGCATGTCACTAAGCCTCTCTAAGCCCTGCTTTCCTCATATGAGAAAGAGGAAATGAAGGTGTAAGACCTGTTTTTTCTTTTTATCTTGGTGGTAATCACTTTAAATTTATATGTGAAATTAATTTAAAAATTGAAAGCTTAAGTTATTAGCTCACTCTCTGGTATATAGGACTTGCTCTATAAATGTTTGTTGAATGACTTCTATGGTACAAAAGGTCTCCATATACAAGGATAGGAAATTGGGCTGAATCTGGGCAAATTCCAGATCATATTCTGAAAAATTGAGGTTAGTGGGTTTTTTTGGATACCAAATTCCTCATAGGAGCTAGTTATGTTAGCTTCTTTTTTTACAAAGTGAGATGAAGGAAAACAAACATGTAAATTGAGGGTCCATTCATTGAATACAGGTTTAACTGAGTTGCTACTGTACAAGAAAGTCATTAATAGTGTATTCATTTTTTTTTAGCTTATTCAACAAATACTTACCAAGGACACCGGGACATGCTGTTGAACAGAAACAGACATGATCCTTGTCCTCATGGAGCTGACAGTCTGGTACTTGAAACACCCTCACCCATCAAAAAGGCACTAACGATATACTCCACCTCCCCTGACCTGTTTTCTCAGTTCCTGCAAAAGTCCCTTTTGACCAGGGCCTAGAATGAGTTGAGGGAAGCAGAACAAACACCAAGGTCCAGCAGTTCAGAAGAGAGCTGGGGTCTGAACATAAATCCCACATAACAGTTTTTAGATCACTGTCCTTGGCTGAGGTGGGGGAGAAGTTTTTTTTTCACCAAGGCTGGAACACGCTCAATGACTGTATATGTAACAGTACCCAAATGCCATGTCTTGGCTTTATTCCAGTCTGACAATAGCTAACACTTTTTGAGAGTCTATCCAGGGTCAGGCACTGTGCTGGACACTTTCCATGTTTTGTCTTTAATCTTCACACCAACCTTGCAAGATAGATACTTTCCTCATCCTCAGTTTGCTTATGAGGAGACTGCAGCTGCAGAGGACACAGCCAAGGTCACAATAGATGGTTACAACAGAATTAAACCTGTTCTATCCTACTTGAGTACATACCCTCTTCCTGCCAAACCATGCAGGGTCTTCACTATTTTCTAAACAGAACAGTGGGAACCCTGCGTTTCTGTCCCTTGCCACAATGGGGGGAAAATACACATCTTTCAATATAATAAATGATAGTGATAACAACAGCTAATATTTTTTTTTTCAGATTAAACAAATTGTGCTTTCTTTATCTCTGAATTTTTTGAGTTACAAGTAACAATTATCATCATCATCATCATTAGCATCATCATTTTTGCCAAAATACACAAAATGGAAGGTTTTTATAGGCAAAAGAGGGTAGGACAAAGAAGTTGAAAGGGTAGATTATTTCAGGCAAGGTCAGCTTCCTTCAGGGGACAGCAAGGGATCTCTGGCAGACTACATCACTAGTGCTGACCAGGAAATTCCAGACTGGTTTAAAATTTCCCTCCTGAGAAAGGTTGAAACTGCACTAGGTTAGGTGTTAAGTTTTGGTGAGGCTTAGCACAAGTGACTCTATTTGGGGCTTGTCATTTCTTTTTTTTTTTTTTTAACATCTTTATTGGAGTATAATTGCTTTACAATGGTATGTTAGTTTCAGCTTCACAACAAAATGAATCAGTTATATATATACATATATTCCCATATCTCTTCCCGCTTGCGTCTCCCTCCCTCCCACCCTCCCTATCCCACCCCTCCAGGCGGTCACAAAGCACCGAGCTGATCTCCCTGTGCTATGCGGCTGCTTCCCACTAGCTAACTACCTTACTTTTGGTAGTGTATATATGTCCATGCCTCTTTATCGCTTTGTCACCGTTTACCCTTCCCCCTCCCCATAGCCTCAAGTCCATTCTCTAGTAAGTCTGTGTCTTTATTCCTAACAACAGCTAATATTAATTGAACAATTACTATGTGCCAGATACTATTCTAATCTAGTTATATGTATGAATTCATTTAATCCTCATAAACCTATGAAGCGGTTACTCTTTTTATTTAACATTATTTATCTATTATTTTATAGATGAGGAATTGAGACACAGAGAGATTAAGCAATTTGTCCAAGGTGACTCAGCTGGTATATGGCACAAGCAGAGTTTAGACCCAAGTTGCCTCGGTCCAGAGCTTAAAATTTGTCATTTCATCCAAAAGAAATGCATTATTTTCAGTGCCTGTCACAGTTTTCTTAGTTGCTGAAATAAAGATCACTAGCACAGGAGGGACCCTTCTGTTCTCACCCCCCACCCCCATAAGCAGAAGACCCAATTCCATTCATAGTTTGATGGAACATTTCCCTCTATCATTCTGCAGTGTGCAACCTATACAATCAAATGCAACATCTCTGAATTCCATCCACCATGGAATGGCACATGACAAAAAAAATGTACCACGTATTCTAAATCTGTACTTACTAATTTAGTCTTTTTCCCCCAATGCATAACATTTCCCATAGACATGAGAGTTCTCTCAAAGAGTTAACAGCACTCCTTGAGAGGAGGAATTGGAGAAACCCAGAGCATTTTCTTTAGTAGCTCAGGCAAGTGACTAAAAAGTCAAAAATTAATTTTTTAAGATATCAGGTTTTGGATCTTCATTCTCACTGACTGGCTATTTGGGTAAATTGGGCAGTGGCATCACTGATTGGGCAGCAACCTCAGTGGCCCAGCTAGGGGCAATGCAGAGCCAGAAGGCAGCAGAAAAGCGATGGGGCATGGGGCTGCTGGATTCTAACTTCAGTCCACTAAAAACACTCTCCCTCTTTCTGTATCACAGAAACACACATGAGAGATTTCTGAAGCAGGCTGATGCCCTCAGACATAAACCTAGTTTGTGGCTATGAACCATTAAGGATGCTTGATAACTACTAATTAAATGAATTAGGAGCACAATATATAATTACTAATGTTCTACTTTCCCCCTGTCTTTGCTGCACCACAGGAAAAAGTTTCCACGGCAATTGGTTTGTATAAGCAAAGACCAAAATTAAATTAAGAGGTCACATACCAGTAGCAAAGACAAAACCAGGGAAACATTTTCTAATCAGAAACTGCAAAGAAATTGGGGCTTTTATATAATAGAGAAATTAGGATTTGGATAGTGGTATTCTTTCAACCAACTTCTCACAAATATTTCCTGGAACAGGCCCAAGGATTGAATCCTCATTTAGCCTATTCTTTTTTCAGATATAATTGAATTCACTTGTTTCGGTTTCTGCCTCCCCACCTACTATCCAGGGGTAAGGGCAGCGCTACTCTGCTCTCATGCGGCACAGGCGCAGTCATAAACCACGTTTGGACGTCTCTTCTCCAGGTATCGGACGGAGGCTCTTAGTCCTTTCTCCCACAGCTCCTATCTTCTCCTACCCCAGGGAAATTCCTCTATACACTCCCCTCCCCGGTGATGCTCAGTAACCTGCCCCCTCCACTGCCTTGCACTCCCCAGCCCCAAAAGTTATCCTATGAAAATGAACAACTCCATCAGCTGGGGAGAAGATCATCTGAAAAATATCCTCTGAGAGGAATCTGGTGCAGGAAAATACAAATAAAGGTCTAGAATCTTTGACTGAAATCACTTACGGTTGCGAGAGCCGACTCTAAGCTGAAGCAACATGCATTCCTTGTGCCTGAGGGATGCATGCATCAGTAGAAGGAGGAAAGATAGCTTTTGTTGTTGTTTGGGGCCCATGGGAGAGGATTTAGCAGCACACACATCAGGTTGGAGTGAAAAGTCTCTAAAGACATACTCGTTCCCACAGCAGGCCTCTGGTTTGGCATCTACTTAGCCCCCAGACTCGAAAGCCATCTCCACGGGGAGGGGGAGGACGTGACTAGTCAAACGATTCCCATCACCCGCCTAGATGCCCCCTCATGCTCTTGGAGTTCTCCCTGGCAGGTTGGCTGGCTGACTTTGCTTCAGAGTTTTACAAATATTAGCTTCTACTCCTGCTTCTTGAGATTAAAAAAATGTTCAAATGAAGGCACAACAGGGAAAGGTAAGAAGCCCATGTCTCTCTCCTCTTTGCTCTTGAAAGGAAGTTAAGAAGTAGTTTTTAAAAAGAAATTTGATTTGGATATAGAAACTTAAACAAAAATCTCCCTTTCCTCTTTGAGGATTCTTTTCCATGTCTGTCAGAGGCTAAGGTGCTTTTGGAACATGAATACACGCACACACACACACACACACACACACACACACACGCAAGCATGCTCATTCCAGCCACCGCAGTGCAGTCTCTGCTCTCTTACTCACATTTCATCCCCAAGGACGTGCAGGCCTCCAGGAAAAGAACCACAGTCACTGGGCAGTAGAGTTTGGTGAGCAGCCAGGGGGCTGGTGGGCCCCGTCTGTTCCTGCCATGAGTGGTTCTTTAGCCTGGTTTAGCAGGAATCAGAGTCTGTGTGATTTCTGCATGATGTCCCAGCATCTAGTTGTCCTGTCTCCAAGTGCAGCCTTCTACGTGCAACAAGGGAATGTGGGCTTCTTTGAAACAGGCTTCTTAGAGCAAGAGCAGAGGGAGCCAAGTGTGAAGGGTGTCAGCAGCGGTGACACGCCCTGGGGGAAGATGTGGGACCAGCTGGGCTCTGAGCCAACAGCAAGAGAAGGGAAGGCTGCTGTGAATCAGAGGAGTTCTTCCAGGATCCTGATTGCTCCTGGACCATCTTTTGTCATTTTAAAGGGGTGCGTTCACCACTGGTCTTACCTTGGCCCCGGGGGAGTGTGCTAATTTTCATTCATTAACATATTACTTTGCAATCAAATCATTCTCATACAAATGGTGCTTAGTCCTCATAATCCATGAATTAAGTGGCACTGGCCCCATCTTATTAATGAAGTAACCAAGGCTTCAGAGCGGTTTAAGTCATGTGTTCCCCAAGGTAAGGCTGTTAGTACTGGCAAAGACAAGAAGTCTCCATCTTTGTCCTGATTCTAAGTTCTTTCCCTTACACACCTTTAGTCAATAGACAAGTGTGTACTGTATCCCTAGCACGGAACTAGTGTCAATTAGGTTAAGAATTCAAAGACATCGTGACTTGGTTCCTGCCATCCTGGCACTTACAACCTGGTTAGCCAGAATTAAGAGATAAGGAAGGTCTGGATGGTATGCATTTAATGAGTTACTGGTTCATTTACGCACTAACCAAATGGTTTTTGAGCATTATGTACCAGACACTGGGACAGTAGTAGAGGGACACAAAGATGAAAAGGACCCAGTCTCTATTCTCAAGAAGTTCAGTCTAGGCAAGGGACTTTCACTGCTCAGAGCTGTTCAATGGCTTCCCATTGCTTCCAGGGTAAAATCCCAATCCTTGACGTGGCCCACAAGGCTGTTAGGAGATCTGACCTTTGCTCCTCTCTCCAGCCTCACTCTGCTCCAGCTACACTGGGCTTCATCAAGTTCCTCAGTCAGGCTAAACCTCCCTCCTTCCCTTGGGAGTCTTTGCACCCTGGGATGGCTTCCCAGAAGTATGTTTTGAGCAGGGTCCTGAAGAATAGATAGGAGATTTCCAGGCAGAAAGTGATGGGGGCGGCGGGGGGCTTCCAGTTAGAGGAATTTGAGTGGGGAGGGGACTTAGTGAATAAGAGTAGCTGGGTAAAGTTTCATAGAAAAGGCAAATGTTCTTTGTATGTAACTGATATTCAATAACTGTTGAACAGAGTTGGGTTGAGAAGGCTAGGGATGGGCAGAGTGTGGCAGGATGGGAGAGTAGGAGAGTGAGAGCAGGACCAAATAAGCAAAGCCTTAGAGCTGGGATTACCTGAGCACGATGTGGGGCAGAGGAACCATCTAAGAGGCAGGTTGGGGAGGTGGGGCGGTGAGGTGTGGGAGTGTAGGTGTTTGGTGGGATGCGATGGGAGATCTGAACTCCAGTCACAGCTCAGCTACTTGCTTTGTGAGCTTGGACAAGTCACTTCTCTTTTCTTGGCCACAGAACTTGTGAGGAAGATGGAGTGAGTAGGTAATCTCTAAACATCTTCTTTCCAGGTGAAATGTGCTCTTTAACGTTAGGGTGGTGACAGAGAGTTGCAGAAGCCAGGAAAGATCCAAGACACTGGAAAATCAAAGGAAATCTCAGAAGGATAGAGAAAGCTCAGGCAGAGTGCTGGCATCAGAGACCTTTACAGCATGCAGGGCTGTGGAGAAGGACTAGAGGCTGGAGCAGAAGCCAGGGCTGAGTGACCTGCTAGGGGAAGCTGCAGTCTGTGACTCATTGATGTCCCAAGAGAACCAGATCAATGAAATCAATGGAATTTTCTAAGGCAACCTGACTGTTCCTTACTCTTACCCTGATCTGATGTCCAGTGGGGGGGGGGGACCAAGCTCGCCATCAGGAGAGAAGGCTGCTGTGGCCAGTAAAACTGAGGGCCAGGTTCAGGTTCAAAGAGTAGGAAGGAGGGGAAAGAACTAAAGGGGTTTTTCAGACAGTCCAAATGAAAGGACAAGCTCCCCACCCAGGTTTTTTTCTCTAGTGACCCCCATTCTATGCCATAGATGTCACTTGTTTCTCTCTCTCTCTTTTCTTTTTTGGTACTTTTGCAGAGGGGGAGCAAGGCCAGGGAGGTGGGAAGAGACTTTTTTTCACAGGAGTCCTCAGAATTACAGTTCACAAACTATTCAGTAAACTGACCGGCCTCACCCTCCCCTTCAACGGCCTAATCTAAGGGGTGGATCTATGTGTTTTGTTGCTTGTCAGAAACAATCGCTGCGCGGCCCATTACATTTACAGCACGTCGCCCTTTAATTGGTGTAACACGCTGAGGCCTGAAAGGAGGAGAGGCCCACAAAAGCGCCCGTGAATGAGCCTTGACTCACACAAAAACACTCTGCAGAAGTTCAGAGCTGGCCACTAACAAGGAGGTAGGGAGTTAGTTTGAAAAGGGGGTGAAGTTCAGAAATGTGTCACCTTGAGGAGCCTCCCATCAAAGCAATGGTCGCATTGACAAGCTGCAAAGAAAAAAAGTTAAACCTTCAGGGCTATGGACTTGCCTGCTGGATTTATTCTTTTTAAACTTGAGAAGGTGGGGGGGTGGGTCAGGAGAGGGGTGAGTCTTTCTTTTCCTTCTCTTCCCTACACTTGTCTCTCTGCTCCCCTTATTTACTTAAGAGAACCCTAAAGAAGTCGGTGTGAAAAAACATACCTCCTACCCCCCTGCTAAGGTATGCTATTAAAAAAATAAATGTATAAAAAGTCAGGATGAATGCAGCAGCTTTAGGCTGCTGCAGCTGATCTCAACCTCTGTGGGAATAGTGTTTTGTCTCTGCCCTCGTTTCCCCCTCCCCCGATTTTCTAAGGCCACTCTCTGCATCCTGGGGCAGGGAATGCTGCGGCCTGGACCTGGGTGCGTGCAGGCCTGGAGACTGCGCACCAGGATTCTGTGAGGGTGACGGCATGCATTCGGGTTCCTCGGTGGCAGAAGGGACTGGTGTGAGCCATATCAATGTAAAGGGGAGCAGAGATCCGCACTGGTGCGAGTCCAGCTCAGCCGGGTACAGATGTCGGGCGTCCTGCCCTCCCCCAGGGTAGGGAGGGGACCCATCTTTCCCTCCTCCTGCCTGTAACATCTGGGTAAGATCCTACCCAGGCCGAGCGGGTTTCCACGCTTAGGATCCAGTTTGCAAAATGATACGTCCCTAAAAGAAGAACTAGCGTGCACGGGTCCAGGGTGGAGGTGGGGGACGAAGTCGCACCTTCTGCTCCTCTGCCCTCCACGGTCACCTGCTCCGTCCCTCTAGCACACCTTCCTCGTTCCAGATGCCCGGAATTTACCCGGTGGCGGTGGTGGGGTGGATCTCTCTCGGCACCCTCCCCTGCACCCTACCCCTCGCTTTCCTCGGGAGCTCCCCGCCGCACAAGTGCCGGAGTGGACGACGCTTCATCCAGTTCCTGGGTGCGCAGAGGCACCCTCCTCCGCTCGCCTCTTCCTGCCTTTGTCTGGTGACTAGACCTCGGCCCCTCGCACTGCTCCTGTGAACCGACTGCCCCATGCGAAGGCGGGGGTGCTTTTCACTGCAGCGCCACAGCTCCCTCCAGATTTGTAATCCGCCAAAAAGCCGCTGATTGCTGCAATCGTTACTTTTCATTAAAAAAACTTAGAAGCAATTTGGGAGAACCCTTCTCAATGAATACATTTACCCCCGAACGGTCTTTATTCTCCGCCTCCACTTGATGAGTTTCTCTGGCACGAATCCGTTCTTACAGGCACAGAATGGGCAATCCCTTGATCCCCGTCAATTGTCATCCCGAGTCGGGGCCACTTTGACCGCCAATAGTGGGGAAGTCAGAGCTAATCCTCAGAAGGAATCACGGGAAAAGAAAAGCAACAATAACCAAGTCAAGCGTAAAAAATGAAAGAGAAATCTCTATTATCACTCACTACATTTCCCAGCTATGTACTGAAAAAATCAGCTCGCTTGTCATTCGAGTCAGACACCCACACAAGAATATGGGGTCGTGGTGGGTTGGAAGACTCACACGACGTAAGGAGCGATATTTGAGAGCGAAAGGCCTCTCTTCTGCCTCTGCCAAATCCCTCTCGTATCCGCCATAACCATTAAATACAGACTGACTTTATTCTGTATGGGGAGGCCCAGGGTTGGGTGGCGAGGGAGCCCCCAGCTGTGCATGGATACAAAAAGGTCGCTGGAGAGAGGGATGGGGGTGCAGAGGGTCAATGCTAAAGAAACGCGCCCTGTCGGGTACCTCCTGTTCGGGCCGCTGGGCCTCTCCTGCCCGGGTCCAGCCGCCTCCTGGGGCGCCCCCTCAACCCTCTGACCACGGTCCCTGAAGCCCCGCGGGCGCGCAGCCTCGGAGGCTGGATCCTAGAGCAGATGCGTGCGTGCACGGGGTCCGTGGGCCACCGGCTCCAGCAGCCTCCAGTCTCCCGAGGGGAAGCTGTGGCCCATAGCGCTGTGGGCTGGGGGTGGGGTGTGAGAGGCTCGGGAGCCGCGGGAGCAGACACAGAGAGACCTGTGAGAGTGTGCAAACACAGCCACTTTCCACGCTGACACCTACAATTATCTGACATAGGCCTTGATTCCTTTATGCCGCAGCCAAGTGAGGGGCAAAGTTAGTTCTAAAGAGGCCAAAGAAAAGCGGGACGCGGGGTGGGATTCCTGGCGCTGCTGCGGCGTCTCCGAGAGGGGTAGCCCAGCAGCTGCGCGCCTCTTTCTCTGTTCCTTTCGGGAAGGAACTTCCAGGGCTGGGACTGCTCCCTTGCTCACGGACGCGGGGGTCAACGGCCAGCTCCGGGTTTGGAGGACCTGAATCCCAAATACCTCGGGCAGAGTGAGAGCCGGGCCGGGGTGTGAACGCACAGTCCAGTGGCCTTTCCGCGTCCACTTATGTTACAAAGCCGGTCTAAGGTGCCTTTTGGCTACTTTCATTTTCCCCGGGTGGGTCGAGGGGACCTCCCGTGACCGAGAGGTTAAGCTGCTTCTCCTGGTTGCTCGCGGACAGTGAGGAAGGACCAAGTGTGGGATGTAGGTGTTTTCTCGCCACCTTCTCCCTCAGGCCTTAGAGGCACGGCCCGCGCGCGGCTCCTGTTCCTGGCAACCCCCCCACCCCCACCCCGCGCCTGGGCTCCCAACCTGTGAAGCCTGTTGCGCTTATGCCTCTGGGGAACTTCTCCAGGCTGTCACTCACTGCTCCGCACCACATACACATCACACACTACATGTGTACACATGACACACTGCATACCGTTTACGCCTATGTTATCACATATGTACACAAATGCAGGAAAAAAACCGTTCAGGCAGCAAAAAGCTTACGAAACACAATCACATTTACACAAGACCTGGACTTACCCGCATACACATAATCACACAGACATGCACACATTCCTGCATACCCAGGCACACATCAAACGTGCACCACTCTTGAAGTGCAAAAGCACGTGCCCTTGGGCACCCACGTACTGGCTCCTTCAGAAATGCCAGATCAGACAGCGGGGACTAGAGGGAACAATCCGGGGAGGAGTCATGGACTTTGGCCCTGAGACCCGGACCTCCTTTGGGGATCCTCACCCGGGCAGGTGCTCCCAGCTTCTCGCGGGGCCTGTGAGGCGCTCACACCCTTCACCTCACAGGCACTGCACCGGAGCTGGGGCCTCTCCAGGCAGCCACACCGATCAGGCCAGAGCCCGCGGCGAACACTGGACAGCGGGACTCACCCCAGCACCAGACATACGCTCATGAACCTCCTTAAGGGAGTGGCCGAGCTGGCCTCCGGTGGCCTGGCCCGCTATGGGGCTGGGTAGTGGGATGGACAGGGAAGGAGGGGATCAGACATGACTGACCCGCACCCACCCAGGTCAGGCATCCCCGCGCCCCCCGGGGAGGATGGCATAGGAGGTGGGGGCGGGTAGTGGTAATCTCCATCTGTAAGGCCAGCGAGAGCGAGAGAGCCTTCTGCCCAGCCCCAGATTTACATAAACGTGGATCCCTGCTTCGGTGGAGATCTGGAAAGGGTGCTTGCAGAGAGGGCGACATTCTACAATCCTAATTAGTGATTTTTGTCCCCTTGTTACTGGGCTCAGCATCTCATGCAAATGAACTCTTCATTCCAGCCACATTACCCCAGCTCCAGAATTAACTGACTCTTATCTTTAATGATATGCCGCTGAAGTTCTCCGAGCCGGCTAGCTTTTTATCTTGATTACTCTAATCAATAAGAAATGATAGAGTAGAATTATAAACTCTATTGGCTTTTAAATGTTGCCGACAAGCCCTCTAGATGCCATTCCCGTTCATTGTTATTTATTAAAATGATCCTCAGCCTAACAGTGGATGCAAATAGAGAGGCGAACAAGAATTAGCCTTGGGAGGAGTCCCAGTCGTTTCTGACACCTTCACCCCCCTACTTCCCAGGGAAGAGTCATCTCTGTTTGGGCTTGAGAAAATGGAAACATATTAAAAAAAAAAAACTCTAAAAGAAAATTGCTCTTTTGGAGGCACAAAAGAAACAAACAAACAAAAAACAAATTAAGAAATACCAGATTTGCCACTTCATCCAGATAGTTTTAAATTAGAAGCTTTGAAAAAGGTACTTTGAGACACAGAGCCTCACGCCCTGGGAATGAATCAAATCTGTTATCTTTCTCTCTCCCTCCCCCCACTCCCTACCTACTGACCCCGCCCACATACTTTTGCATAGCAATATCTATAAACTTTTGTATATGTAAGTACGTATGACTTCAGACAGAACTCAGGAAATGCAATTTCCCCCACTTAGTTCTCTTGGGAGAAAAATGGGGCTTGCATCTCTTCCTGTCTGCAGACGAAACCTTTAACTCCAGCTAGATGGCGGGTGGTGGTTGGCCAAGGTGTCAAAAGCACCTTGAATAGGAAGTTTTTGGGTTCCTAGATGTCCAGCATCAGGTGGGCTGAAACATCTCTCCCGCCTCAAGCAGCCCATCGCCCACACCCCTCTAAGGTCCAGGACCCCACGACTCTCCCGGTTGCACCTCCGTCACAGGCCCAATTTGCGCAGCACTCTTCTACTCATGGAGAGTGAAAAAAAATGTTTATATGTAAGAAACATCCCTCTTCACCCTCGACCCGCGTATTAACCCCCTCACTCCCAAACCTCCGCTCTAAGTTTGGTCCTGGGTGGGATGTCCTAGGAGGACAAGGGGCTGCTAAGAACACCAGCCATCATCACTCATTAGATCATGTACAAATTTACTAGCTTTCCTTTACATCCCCCCAAACCCAAGAAGAGCCTATTCTGCACCAGTTACTTTGTCAGGAGTGGGATTCAGGTTCTGAGGCACAGGGAACCTTCGCCTAGCTCTCGTGACCCTCCTCCCGCTCCGTGCTTTGGTTGGGTTCTCAAGATCGGTGTCATCCAAAGCTCCGAAAACGCTCGAGCAGTAGGCACACACACTAACACACACGCGCCACAAACTCGGCCTGCCCCTGCCCAGCAACCCCGCAGGGCGCAGCACCGCTGTCCCGACGCGTTTACGCACAGCCCTACTCGCCCGCCGCAGGGAGACCGGTCCCCAAGTAGCTGCGCGGCCCCTCCAGCCCCCGTAGCTGCGAATTCTGTCCTCTCCCCCTACCCCCATTCTCCGCACAGCCCCAGGCGCTGCGCTGCACCGCGCCCTGGCCCGGCCAGCAGGGGAAACTGCGCGCTCAGTCTCGCAAAGGCGCATCCGGCCATTGAGCTGGTAACCAGCAACCGGCAACGGCGGACGCTCCCGCGAGGGGCGGCGCGCGGGAAGCGAAAGGGGCTGGAACACAAACCCAGGTCCTCCAAGGCCACGGTCGATCTGTGCAAGAAGCTGGAAATCCGCCGGCAGGCTAAGCCTTTTTTTTTTTTTCTTTTAATGACACGTGGGGGAGGGAAGGGCTGAATGTATCAAAATCATGTAAAATTTCTGTTCTTAGCAACATCCTTGTTATTAGGAATGATGACTAAACCGCCAGGATTATTCTGGACTGTAAGTTATCAAGAGCCCACTAATTTCACATTAAAGCCCATTGACTGCAACGGCGTGATTGAAGGGTTTTTAACAATTAACATAATCAGAAAATGAGCTGAGATAATTTTTATTCAACTCATTACTTTTTAATCATGTATTTCTTTTAATTAATATCTTCTCCGTGAACATAACACAAAGCGGAGCCCCAATGCTGGCCCAAGCCAGCCTGCGGGACTGAATTTGACACAACCAAACATTTCACCAGCCGCACTCATTGTATCTCTATTGTGGTATTCGTGAAACAGAAAAATCTTGTCCAAAAGTCACCATGTTGTTTTGAAACACAATTTAAAGAGGGGGAGGGGGACTTGGAGCGCACAAGCCATACGCTTTCAAAATTCGATTTGACTTGTACATTTGGGCGCTGCTCTTGGTTTGCAGCCAGAGGGATACAAACGAGAAGGAAGAAACAGGAGGAAGAACAAGAAGCGCTTTTGGAGATGAACGTCCCATAGCGGGTTCGAAGAGAAATGGGCTTTGGCCGCTCATGCTTGCTACCCAGGCCAGCTGAGGGAAGCTTTGAAGGCACAGAGCTTGGAAGCAGCGCGCCTGCCTTTGGCCTCGCCTAGTTTCCGCCGGCTGCCTGGCCCTGGCCCTGGCTGTCAGGGCTGAGGTGTTCAGCCTCGGCTCCCCTACCCTACTCCACCTCCTGGGCTCAGACCCATGGGGTTAAATCCCTCTGCTCCTCAGGCCAAAAGGAAAGTGGGCAGAACCTGCGGGCCTTTTCGGTTAGGATATGGGACCGCCCAGGTATCTGCATTGCAGTCTTGGTGTCTTAACGCCACTGGTCCCCAACGCTTCCTGGTAATCCCAACCCAGAAGACTTTATCTAACTCAAATGCCTCAAAGGGGGCAGAGAACCGGCATTTTGGTGGCAGATTGGAGGGCGCCTCCCCCCTTGGCAGGCTCCCTCCTTATTCGGATAACTCCAGCACAGGGGAACACCTTGCCTGTGGCCTGACCACCGAGTCTCCAACATCTCCAAAAAAAGGGCTGTTTCTGGACTAATATCTCCTGCCCTGTGGGAGCTGCGTCAGCCTCAGAAAAAAGAAACAAAGCCGACCCCTGGTGGAAGAAAATAAAAGTTAAGAATATAAGGAAGGCTTGGGAGAGCCTCTTGCCCAAACATCTGTACATGGGAGAGGGAGGGAGGAAAGGAAGGAAGAGAGAGTGGGAAAGGATAAATAAGGAAAAAGAAAATTGGAAGAGGCAGAAAACAGGAGAGATCACATGGCAGCAGGTGGAATTCAGGTGGAGAGAACTGGGAAGAATGAGACAGAGAGCAAATCCTTTTGGGCCCTTGGGTCAAGTATGCATCCTCAATGCTTGTGGCCTGACTAGTCTCACCCATCAGGCAAGGACCTCTGTTTTCTTCTCTCTCACCAGTGGAGGTCTGGAAGTTCTATGGTTACAGAGGACAGATGGAGGTCTCTGTTGGACACTGGCAGCCACTGCCTGCCTGTCTCAGAGAGTATTCAGGTCCCAGAATCTTCCTTCTCTTTACTCTAAACAAAGTTCTGCCTCCCACTATCCTAACCTCTCAGTCTTAGCTACGTGATAGTAACTAAGGCAAAAATCCAACCTATCCAAGGGGGATAAATAGCTTAGAATGCAAGCCCCATTCCTCTCTGGTATGTCTTTATCGCTGAATTTTAATGAGGAACATCTAGGGCACAAGATTTGTGCCCAAGGGATGGTGGTATTTCAGGCACTAGAGCAAACCAGTGAAGGGAGAATCACTGTACCAAAGCCTCTGCAATGTCCAGGGCCAGTTAGAAGAAAGAAAAGGTGACATCAAAGATAAAGGTCCCGGGCTTCCCTGGTGGCGCAGTGGTTGAGAGTCTGCCTGTCGATGCAGGGGACACGGTTCGTGCCCTGGTCCGGGAAGATCCCACATGCCGCGGAGCGGCTGGGCCCGTGAGCCATGGCCGCTGACCCTGCGCGTCCGGAGCCTGTGCTCCACAACGGGGGAGGTCACAGCAGTGAGAGGTCCGCATACCACAAAAAAGGAAAAAAAAAAAAAAAGATAAAGATCCCACTGAGGAGCAAGTCATTGTTTACTTGGAGTGAACACTTACTTCAGGTTAATTAAGGAAGTGCAAAGGGTTGCATCTGTGTTCTCGAGTTCTTTTAAAATAAAGCCTTTCTGGATTCTGCCATCAAGATGTGCCTCTGTGTCGCTTCCTCCTCATCTTTCTACTTCATCTTCCATGCTCTTCTATGTGTCCTGATATTATAAGGGATTTCTTTCATACGCCCTATCACTCCTGCATCTATGACATCTCAGAATCATTTTCCTCTCGAAAGTCCATCCTGCCTCCCCATCATCCATTTACCCAGAACTTTGCCTTGGGTGAATTCCCAGGAAATATTTGTTGAATTTTTAACTATCTTCTGAGATTCAGAGTTTGGGCTTATAAACCAGGCCTAGGAGCAGGGTGGTTCTGGACTGGCCTTTCTTTTTCTTTTTTAAATTTATTTATTTATTTATTTACTTTTGGCTGCATTGGGTCTTCGTTGCTGACTGTGGGCTTTCTCTAGTTGCAGCGAGCAGGGTCACTCTTCATTGTGGTGCATGGGCTTCTCATTGCGGTGGTTTCTCTTGTTGCGGAGCATGGGCTCTAGGCGCGCGGGCTTCAGTAGTTGTGGCATGCGGGCTTCAGCAGTTGTGGCTCGCAGGCTCTAGAGTGCAGGCTCAGTAGTTGTGGTTCATGGGCTTAGTTGCTCCGTGGCATGTGGGATCTTCCCAGACCAGGGCTCGAACCTGTGTACCCTGCATTGGCAGGCGGATTCTTAACCACTGCGCCACCAGGGAAGCCCCTGGGCTGGCCTTTCTGGAATCTGGTGTGAACCACAACCACTCTTTGGCAACTGAGAACAACCCCTGCTGAGGGGTGTGATGAAGATGCTGTCAAAGGCTGTTTTGAGTGTATAATAGGAAGAAAAACCTACATGGTATGCCTATGACTCTCCAATGCAAGTGCTAAACATGGGGGAGAGGGAGATGGGGGCAGGCAGACACACAGAGAGCACAGTTGTCCTGAAATCTGCTTTGAGAAAAGCAGGTCAGGAGGATCAGTTTGGCACCCTGGACACAGGGCAAATTGCCTCTCTTGACAAAAATTAATGAAATAGTTGTAGCACATATTTGCCAAAGAAACAGGGAAATATTAATAAGAGGTGAGTACATGTTCTCATGAGAACAGACAGCACTGTGTCCCACAAAGTTTTGTCAGTGACAGCATATGCTTCTTTTGCAGTTTCTCCACTTTGCCTCCCTGGTAGAGCCATCATTGCCTTGAGCCTTGACCCAAATCTGACCCGAACGATGACTCAGGCTTGAGATAAGGGATGCCAAGTCAACAAAGAGAGCCCTGACAAATGAATCATAATTCCTGTGGCCACCTTGGAGCAAGAGGTAGAGTCGTGGTGACCCCACTTTGGAACAGGGCACCCTCCTCAGACCACCCCATCTCTTTGTTAAAGCTTTCATGAATTCTTGTCAGATGCATCCTGTTCATCAGAGCCTATGACACACTCAGCACATCCTAGTATTGGAGCCACCGTTCTGAAAACAGCCAGAATGTCTCATGGCTGCTCTGGCTAACTTCAAAGATGATTTATTTTTTTTCCTACTTGGACTGAGTCTAAACAGTATGAAGCAAAGAGAAGAATGTACAATTAAACTAAAGCACTTTAAGTTTTGAGACAGCCAAACTGCACAATTCAGGTCAGAATATACACTTATAAAGACTGAATTATTTGAATTGTGTAGTCCACTCTCTGTCACCAGATGATCATATGATTTTGCTTTACTTTGCTCTCTGTAGATACAAGCTTGCTTTTTAGAAGAAGCTTCTTGGGCATTCTCAGGCTATGTGAGAAGAACTTAGTACCTTGAATGGTTTGTTGGAATGCCATCATCCCTTTGGTGAAAACTGAAAATCTACTTATACTATGTCTATATTTAAAAAACCCACAAATTAATATTCAGTGGAAAATAGCAAACTTGAATAAAATGTCACATTATATAGCATGTCACACTTTTTTTCATAGCTTTTATTGTGAAAATTTTCCACTATACACAAAAGTACAGTAATTCCCCATGAATCCATCACCCAACTCCAATAAGCATCACACTTGCCTTCTTGTTTTCTGTCTCCCTCTTGGTTTGGCTAGGGTAGTTTGAAGTGAATGCCAGATATTAAATGTCATTCTACCCTTAAATATTTCATTATATAACTTAAAAAATGACATGTCACAATGGCTATATCACACCTAATGAAAAATAATAATTCTCTAGTATCATATAATATCCAGTCCATATTAAAATTTCTCTACTCATCTAAAAGAAATTTTTTTATAGTCAGTTTATTTGAATCAGGATCCAAAGAAGGTACACTTGTCTTTGACTGTACAGCTCTTAAATCTTTTAAAAATGTTTTTTGGTTTGTTTGTGTTATGGCTTTTGAGTCTTTTCAAATCTTTTACTATAGTCACTCCTTTCTCCTGTGCTTTCTTTTCACATGACATTGACTTTTTTGTTTTAAGAAACCAGGTCAGTTGTCCTGAGGAACGTCCCACATTCGGAATTTGCCTGCTTGCTTCCTCATGGCATCATTTAGCAGAAATTTCATGTGTCGATGAAGCAGAGGTTTAACTTGATTTTCTATCTTCTGCATTTCCTGAAAACTAGAAATAAGATCTAAAAATTTGAATAAATTCAGGTTCTTTCTTCTCTTCCATTTTCGGAGCAAGAATACACTAGAGGTGAATTTCATATTGCACAGAATCAGGAGGCCCACAATGTCTTGTTTTGGTTTGAGTGAAGCTCAGGTTGATCAATGGGTTCAGGTGATGTCACTCCCTCATTATAAAGTTCCCATCACCCTCTGACTTTGAATCAGGCACTTCATTAGCGGAAGTACATCATCCTTTTCAAAGCATATTTTCAAGTAAATTATTTCTTTTTACCAGTGATACATATCATTTTCCTTATTGTACAGAGGAGTGACAGAGAAGTCACTTTGGGGGCCACACAGTGACTTTGGGGCACACACATAACCAAAATTCAAATCTTCTGATTCCTGACTCCAAATCCTTTTGTATGGCAAGCAACATGACAGACAATAATGCTTCCTGGTGTCCTGCCATTTGGAATCAAAGGAGTATTTAAAAACTGGACTCAGATTCAGTGTTTTGACTTAAAAATCTTAACTGAGAATTAATCAGTTTGGATCACTCTGGTCTGGATTACCAGATACAAGAAACTTGATTTGCTTGCTTATTAACATCTAAAAAGCCACACCCCATCTTCATTGTTTGAGTCAAATTTTTGTTTGCATAGTTTTGGACAGATAAACCAAAGAGGACACTCCTCTTACTCATCAGAAATATTCTGGTCCCCAGCACTGGGCTGTTTACAATAAGGGTTGTTTGTGTTCAGCTAAAAGTATCAGAAATGCCAATTCCAGGGCCTTAAACAAATAAGATTTTATTTTTCTCACACAACAAGAAGGCCAGAAGTTAGCAGCTGCTTTAGTGGCTTGATGATGACAGAGCAGATGTTAGCTCTCAGTCTCTTCCGTGTGGTCTCAAGATGGCTGCTGCATGTCCAACCATTATGTCTACATTCAAGACAGAAGAAGGGGGCTCAAGAAAAGGCTATGACAGCCACATCTATTCCTGTCAACTGGGAAAACATGCTTTATCAGAAACCTCCTAACAGTTTTCTTTGGGTCAGAACTGGGTCATATGGCATCCTGAACTGCTAGAGAGCTAGGAAAGCAGTATTTGGCTTCAATGCTCTCTAGTAGAGGCAGCAAGAGAGATGGGGGTTGGGCATAAATGAAATGCTGATCCATCTACACCAAGCCCACCCCTCTCTGTTCTTTGACACACACGATCTCCTACATTTTCATGAAACCAAGTTTCTCAGCCATTCATTCTGCAGAATAAAGGCTAAGGAATAAGAATATCCTTATTCCTGACTTCTTTGACCATAGGGATGGTAATCAGACAAAGATTGGCTACAACCTCCAGGAGGGAATGCATACCTTGGGTGCTAAGGTAGATGAAGTTGAATTTTACTAGTCTTTGGAGTCCATGGTTTGTTTAAAGCTATTGGACTGGGTTGGAGTGAGAGTGAGAAACAGTGAAAGATCTGCAGAACACAAAATGTAAGACAGGGTATCATCAAAAAGGCTACAAACAACAAATGTTGGCAAGGATGTGTAGAAAAGGGAATCCTTGTACACTGTTGGTAGGAATGTAAATTGGTGCAGCCACTATGGAAAACAATATGGCGCTTCCTCAAAAAACTAAAAATGGAACTACCATATGATCCAGCAATTCCACTCCTGGGTATATATTTGTAAAAAATGAAAACACAAATTTGAAAGGATACACGCACCCCAGTGTTCACAGCAGAACTATTTATAATAGTCAAAGCATGAAGCAAGCCAAGTGCCCATCAACAGACAACCGAGAAAATTCCCTGGCAGTCCAGGGCTTAAGACTCCATGCTTCCAATGCAGGGGATGCAGGTTCGATCTCTGGTTGGGGAACTAAGATCCCATGTGCTGGGTGGTGCAGCCAAAAAATTAAAACATAGATGACTGAATTAAGAAGATGGAATATTACTCAGCCATAAAAAATGAAATACTGAGAGGGAAGACAGCAGAAGCAAAAAGAACTACAATCCTGCAGCCTGTGGAACAAAAACCACATTCACAGAAAAACAGACAAGATGAAAAGGCAGAGGGCTATGTATCAGATGAAGGAACAAGATAAAAACCCAGAAAAACAACTAAATGACGTGGAGATAGGCAACCTTCCAGAAAAAGAATTCAGAATAATGATAGTGAAGATGATCCAGGACCATGGAAAAACAATGGAGGCAAAGATCGAGAAGATGCAAGAAATGTTTAACAAAGACCTAGAAGAATTAAAGAACAAACAGTGATGAACAATACAATAACTGAAATGAAAACTACACTTGAAGGAATCAATAGCAGAATAACTGAGGCAGAAGAACGGATAAGTGACCTGGAAGACAGAATGGTGGAATTCACTGCTGTGGAACAGAATAAAGAAAAAAGAATGAAAAGAAATGAAGACAGCCTAAGAGACCTCTGGGACAACATTAAACGCAACAACATTCACATTATAGGGGTCCCAGAAGGAGAAGAGAGAGGGAAAGGACCTGAGAAGATATTTGAAGAGATTATAGTCGAAAACTTCCCTAATATGGGAAATGAAATAGCCATCCAAGTCCAGGAAGCACAGTGAGTCCCATACAGGATAAAACCAAGGAGAAACACACCGAGACATATACTAATCAAATTGGCAAAAATTAAAGACAAAGAAAAATTATTGAAAGCAGCAGGGGAAAAACAACAAATAACATACAAGGGAACTCCCATAAAGGTAACAGCTGATTTCTCAGCAGAAACTCTACAAGCCAAAAGGGAGTGGCATGATATACTTAAAGTAATGAAAGGGAAGAACCTACAACCAAGATTACTCTACCCATCAAGGATCTCATTCAGATTCGATGGAGAAATCAGAAGCTTTACAGACAAGCAAAAGCTAAGAGAATTCAGCACCACCAAACCAGCTCTACAACAAATGCTAAAGGAACATCTCTAAGTGGGAAACACAAGAGAAGAAAAGGACTTACAAAAACAGACCTAAAACAATTAAGAAAATGGTCAGAGGAACATACATATCGATAATTACCTTAAACGTGAATGGATTAAATGCTCCAACCAAAAGACACAGGCTTGCTGAATGGATACTAAAACAAGACCCATATATATGCTGTCTACAAGAGACCCACTTCAGACCTAGGGAAACATAGATACTGAAAGTGATGGGATGGAAAAAGATATTCCATGCAAATGAAAATCAAAAGAAAACTGGAGTAGCAATACTCATATCAGATAAAATAGACTTTAAAATAAACAATGTTACAAGAGACAAGGAAGGACACTACATAATGATCAAGGGATCAATCCAAGAAGATATAACAGTTATAAACATATATGCACCCAACATAGAAGCACCTCAATACATAAGGTAACTGCTAACAGCTGTAAAAGAGGAAATCGACAGTAACACAATAATAGTGGGGGACTTTAACACCTCACTTACACCAATGGACAGATCATCCAAAATGAAAATAAATAAGGAAACAGAAGCTTTAAATGACACAATAGACCAGATAGATTTAATTGATATTTATAGGACATTCCATCCAAAAACAGCAGACTACACTTTCTTCTCAAGTGCACATGGAACATTTTCCAGGACAGATCACATCTTGGGTCACAAATCAAGCCTCAGGAAATTTAAGAAAACTGAAATCATATCAAGCATCTTTTCAGACCACAACGCTATGAGATTAGAAATCATTTACAGGGGAAAAAAACGTAAAAAACACAAACACATGGAGGATAAAAAATACATTACTAAATAACCAAGAGATCACTGAAGAAATCAAAGAGGAAATCAAAATATACCTAGAGACAAATGAAAATGAAAACACAACGATCCAAAACCTATGGGATGCAGCAAAAGCAGTTCTAAGAGGGAAGTTTATAGCTATACAAGCCTACCTCAAGAAACAAGAAAAATCTCAAATAAACAATCTAACCTTACACCTAAAGGAACCTGAGAAAGAAGAACAAACAAAACCCAAAGTTAGCAGAAGGAAAAAAATCATAAAGACCAGAGCAGAAATAAATGAAATAGAAACAAAGAAAACAATAGCAAAGATCAATAAAACTAAAAGCTGATTCTTTGAGAAGATAAACAAAATTGATAAACCATTAGCCAGACTCATTAACAAAAAGAGGGAGAGGACTCAAATCAATAAAATTAGAAATGAAAAAGGAGAAGTTACAACAGACACCACAGAAATACAAAGCATCCTAAGAGACTACTACAAGCACTCTATGCCAATAAAATGGACAACCTGGAAGAAATGGACAAATTCTTAGAAAGGTATAACCTTGCAAGACTGAACCAGGAAGAAATAGAAAATATGAACAGACCAATCACAAGTAATGAAATTGAAACTGTGATTAAAAATCTTCCAACAAACAAAAGTCCAGGACCAGATGGCTTCTCAGGTGAATTCTATCAAATATTAGGGAAGAGCTAACACACATCCTTCTCAAACTCTTCCAAAAAATTGCAGAGGAAGGAACACTTCCAAACTCATTCTATGAGGCCACCATCACCCTGATACCAAAACCAGACAAAGATACTACAAAAATAGAAAATTATAGACAAATATCACTGATGAATACAGATGCAAAAATCCTCAACAAAATACTAGCAAACAGAATCCAACAACACATTAAAAGGATCATACACCATGATCAAGTGGAATTTATCCCAGGGATGCAAGGATTCTTCAATATACACAAATCAATCAATGTGATACACCATATTAACAAATTGAAGAATAAAAACCATATGGTCATCTCAACAGATGCAGCAAAAACTTTTGACAAAATTCAACACCGATTTATGATGAAAACTCTCCAGAAAGTGGGCATAGAGGGAACCTACCTCAACATAATAAAGGCCATATACGACAAACCCACAGTAAACATCATTCTCAATGGTGAAAAACTGAAAGCATTTCCTCTAAGATCAGGAACAAGACAAGGATGTCCACTCTCACCACTGTTATTCAACATAGTTTTGGAAGTCCTAGCCACGGCAATCAGAGAAGAAAAAGAAATAAAAGGAATACAAAAGGGAAAAAAAGAAGTCAAACTGTCACTGTTTGCAGATGACATGATATTATACATAGAGAATCCTAAAGATGCCACCAGAAAAACTACTAGAGCTAATCAATGAATTTGGTAAAGTTGCAGGATATAAAATTAATGCACAGAAATCTCTTGCATTCCTATACAGTAATGATGAAAAATCTTAAAGAGAAATTAAGGAAACACTCCTATTTACCATTGCAACATGTTCTTGGATTGGAAGAATCAATATTGTGAAAATGACTATACCACCCAACGCAATCTACAGATTCAATATAATCCCTATCAAATTACCAATGGCATTTTTTACAGAACTAGAACAAAAAATCTTAAAATTTGTATGGATACACAAAAGACCCCAAATAGCCAAAGCAGTCTTGAGGGAAAAAAACGGAGCTGGAGGAATCAGACTCCCTGACTTCAGACTATACTACAAAGCTACAGTAATCAAGACAGTATGGTACTGGCACAAAAACAGAAACACAGATCAATGGAACAAGATAGAAAGCCCAGAGATAAACCCACGCACCTATAGTCAACTAATCTATGACAAAGGAGGCAAGGATATACAATGGAGATAATTGTATCTTCAATAAGTGGTGCTGGGAAAACTGGACAGCTACATGTAAAAGAACGAAATTAGAACACCATACACCAAAAAAAGCTCAAAATGGATTAGAGACCTAAATGTAAGACCGGACACTATAAAACTTAGAGGAAAACATAGGAAGAACACTTTCTGACATAAATCACAGCAAGATCTTTTTTGATCCACCTCCTAGAGTAATGGAAATAAAAACAAAAATAAACAAATGGGGACTTCCCTGGTGGCGCAGTGGTTGAGAGTCCGCCTGCCGGTGCAGGGGACATGGGTTCGTGCCCCGGTCAGGGAAGATCCCACGTGCCACAGAGCGGCTAGGTCCGTGAGTCATGGCCGCTGAGCCTGTGCATCTGGAGCCTGTGCTCTGCAACAGATGAGGCCGCAGTGGTAAGGGGCCCACGTAGTGCAAAATAAATAAATAAATAAAAATTAAAAAATGGGACCTAATGAAACTTAAAAACTTTTGTACAGCAAAGGAAACCATAAACAAGACGAAAAGACAACCCTCAGAATGGGAGAAAATATTTGCAAACGAAACAACGGACAAAGGATTAATCTTCAAAATATATAAACAGCTCATGCAGCTCAATATTAAAAAAACAAACAACCCAATCCAGAAATGGGCAGAAGACCTAAATAGACATGTCTCCAAAGAAGACATACAGATGGCCAAGAAGCACATGTCAAGCTGCTTAACATCACTAATTATTAGAGAAATGCAAATCAAAACTACAATGAGGTGTCACCTCACACCAGTTAGAATGGGCATCATCAGAAAATCTACAAACAACAAATGCTGGAGAGGGTGTGGAGAAAAGGGAACCCTCTTGCACTGTTGGTGGGAATGTAAATTGACACAGCCACTATGTAGAACAGTATGGAGGTGACTTAAAAAACTAAAAATAGAATTACCATATGATCCCGCAATCTGACTACTGGGCATATACCCAGAGAAAAACATAATTCGAAAAGACACATGTGGGCTTCTCTGGTGGTGCAGTGGTTACGAATCCACCTGCCAAGGCAGGGGACACGGGTTTGAGCCCTGGTCTGGGAAAATCCCACATGCCACAGAGCAACTAAGCCCATGCGCCACAACTGCTGAGCCTGAGCTCTAGAGCCCGCGAGCCATAACTACTGAGCCTGCATGCCACAACTACTGAAGCCTGCATGCCTAGAGCCCGTGCTCCGCAACAAGAGAGGCCACTGCAGTGAGAAGCCCACGCACTGCAATGAAGAGTAGCCCCCGCTTGCCACAGCTAGAGAAAGCCCATGCACAGCACTGAAGACCTGACGCTGCCAAAAAAAAAAAAAAAAGACACATGCACCCCAATGTTCACTGAAGCACTATTTACAATAGCCAGGTCATGGAAGCAATCTAAATGCCCATCGACAGATGAATGGATAAAGAAGATGTGGTACATATATACAATGGAATATTACTCAGCCATAAAAAGGAATGAAATTGGGTCATTTGTTGAGACGTGGATGGATCTAGAGAGTGTCATACAGAGTGAAGTAAGGCAGAAAGAGTAAAACAAATATCATATATTAACGCATATATGTGGAACCTAGAAAAATGGTACAGATGAACCGGTTTTCAGGGCAGAAATTGAGACACATATGTAGAGAACAAACATAAGGACACCAAGGGGAGAAAGCCATGGGGGGGTGGGGGTGGGGGGGTGATGAATTGGGCGATTGGGATTGACATGTATACACTGATGTGTATAAAACTGATGACTAATAAGAACCTGCTGTATAAAAAAATAAATAAAATTAAATTTAAAAATTTTAAAAAATATAAAGGCTAAAAAAAAAAGAAAGATGAGGAGTTCTGGTTCAGATACTTTTCTAAAGGAAATGGAAATTGTTTTTTGCTCTTAAATTTGAAACAATTTTAATCTAAACCCATTGGCCACGAAGGGCATAACTGATAATAATAAGCCATATTATCTATTGGACAGAAACAAGCATATCCTGAATTGTGTTGGAAATGTCTACTTTAGGATAGAATTTTTGCCTGTTTTAACTAATCCTTAGCATATTAAAATAAAATTCCCCTTGAGAAACAAACAAACAAAAAAGAAATACTGCCATTTGCAGCAATGTGGATGGACCTAGAGGATATTATGCTTAGTAGAATAAGTCAGACAAATAAAGACAAATACTGTATGATATCACTTTACATGTGGAATCAAAAAAAATAATAAAAATGAATGTATATGCGAAACAGAATCAGACTCACGGATATGGAAAACAAACTTGTAGTTACCAAAGGGGAGAGGGATGAGAGGAGGGACAAATTAGGGGTATGGGATTAACAGATACAAAGTACTATATATAAAATAGATAAGGAACAAGGATATACCCATATACTATGGGTATAGCATAAGGAATTATATCCATTACCAGGTAATACCCTATAATGGAGTATAACCTGCAAAAATACTGAATCACTATGCTGTACACCTGAAACTAACATAATATTGTAAATCAACTATACTTCAATTAAAAAAAATAAGCCAGGGTACCATGAGTCAGAAAGCAGTCTTGACACCAGGAGGTTTCCACTGTAGAAGGATTTCTAGTTACCTCTGTCCAAAAATGTCTGCTGCATATGATTTCTGAATGCTTGAAAATTCCTTTAACAGTGGGAAAAATCTATAATAATGTTAAAATTCAAAAAGTTCTGGAAAAGTAACATTAACTTACATTTTTAAAAAATATAAAGAGCCTCAAGTAAAATAATGTCATTCTTATTTAATTTAAATAAAGTTCAGATTCTTCACCCTAGGGACAAAAAGTGGGCAATCGGTCCTTTTGTTTCCCAGTAGCACAGCAGAGATCTGGTTAGAACATTAAACAAAGATTTTACTCAAGGCTAAACAGCAAAAGGGCTGATAAAAGGGAAATGAACACAGTTTTTGAGACACAGATTGCATCCATGATTAAGGTTTCATACCATTAATCAGAAAACCCAGGGAAAAAAATCCTTTGGTTATCCTCCCTCCACCTGGTAGATGGCATTTTGACCTCCATCAGCCAAGCATGCACTTAGTTTAGGAATCTAAATTGAGAGAGGCTGTCTCCCTCCCTGTATTCTGACCAGACTTCTAGTTTCCTGTCTGAACTTTCCAAACTCACTCACATGACTGACCCTCCAAAATGACCTCCCTCTTCAGGTGAGAGGTGTATTCATAAGATTGAGATCTGACCCTGACCCTTGCAAGCCCCAGCAGAATATCCTTCACATCAGAATAGAAGACATCAGCCCCACAGCTCCAACAATTATACACAACTGAGGAACAGAGAATCATGGCTGGTGGGGGTGGGGGGGCTCAGTGGAAAGGTACTGTCCATACAAGGGCCAATATTAGCTCCTCTGACTGGAGAAGGACTGCCTGAAGGAGAAGTGAGGGGAAACTACAAAACGTGGAAATGAGCAGAAGGGTAACTATAGGGTCAAAAAATATAACTCATGTTTTCCAAACAGGTAGTAAGAAGTGCATCAGTATTTCTTTGTGGGAACTCCAGGCCCTTTGCTTCTGAGACCCCCTGGGAGTCTCACATGTTGTCCCTAGAACTAGTCCTGTGGCCATCCTGGGACACTGCCCCTTTTCCTCTGATGCATTCTGGCAATGTGTCCTATTGCATCCCGCCAAAGTCCCAATACAGGGCACCACTCACCACTGCACCAGCCTGGCTGTGCAAGTCCCCGGATGCCACCATTAGGGCACACTCCTGGCTCTTCTCCTGCCACAGAGAAGTCCCAGGTCCCTCTGGGGAGTCACTAATATTGATATCTCTGGAGACTCATGATCTCAACTTTTCACAGACAGCATAATTTTAAAAACAAAACTACACCTTTTAGTTTTTGTTGGTTTAGTTCTTTCAGCCCCTTTGCTCAGAAGAGGATTCTAAGGGGCTGGACTTGGGAAGGGAGTCCATGCCAGACTTCTTACTATGTTCAAAATCACTTCTCTCCTCTACCCCTCCCTTTATCCTTGAACCAAATGTCAAGTCCCTGACCCTGGGAATCCATTATTTCTCAGCAAGCCCTTGGGTTTCTCAAGATCCAGACTTTGGCAGGCTGCCTCCCCTCCTCCACCTCCAACATGCTCAGATGTGTGAATCCCAGAGCCCATCTCTGTTAGGCTTATGTTGGGACCTCTGTTATATATGTTTTGTCTGCCTTACTACTTTTCTATTTTTCTGCTACCAGGTAGGTCTCTAGACAAAGTTAAAACAAAGCATGAAAAATGTAGTGCCATACAAGTAAAAATACATATAAAAATAAGAAAAGAAAAAAGAAAAGGTGAAATAGTATGAAAATAATCATCAACACTGTGTGTAAGTAGGGGGAAGGGATAAATTGGGAGTATGGGATTAACAGATGCATACTACCATATACAAAATAGGCAAAAACAAGGACTTACTGTACAGCACAGGAAACTATATTCAATACCTTATAATAACCTATAATGGAAAAAATAGAATACAGATACATACATATATATGTATAACTGAATCACTTTGCTGTACACCTGAAACTAACTCAATATTGTAAATCAACTATACTTGAATTAAAAAAAAAAAAAGACCACCACTTTTGTCTTGGAGGGATTGTTTCTTTTCCGTGGGATGCAATCCAGTGAACTATAACTCAAGGATCTTGCTCTCCCCCAGACCCAGGTCAGGGATGAGACCAAATTTTCACGATTTGATGATCTCTCCATGGAAGTTGAATTCTTGAGCAGAGTGGAAACAGCAACAAAAAACAATTCCCCCCCCCAAAGAAAAAGCTGTGTGTAACAGCAGTGATTTATTTAAAAAATATCACTGCATTTAAAAATTATAGAACCAACAGAACATTATATTTTGAAATTGCTTTGACTTTATAGTATACTATATTGACTTTAAGTAAAGGAGATTACCCTCAATAATGTAGGTGGGCCTTATCCAGTCAATGAAGGCCTTATGAGCAAAAACAGATTTTTAGTCAAGGAATTCTGCCTCAAACTGCTGCCTGAGTTTCCAGCCTGCCTACCTGACCTACAGATTTCAGACTCCTCAGCCCCCACAACTGCTTGAGCCAGTTCCTTTATTTATTCCATAAATGAATCACTTCATATTTACAATATGTATCTTACTGGTTCTGTTTCTCTAGAGAACCCTGACTGATACAACTTGCTTTACAGATCAGAATAATTTTGAACATTATATATGGTACATGTTCCAAATTAAACTGGATTCAGTAATCCATTGATTGTTTAGTAGCATATTGTTTAGCCTCTACATGTTTGTGCCTTTCGCAGGTTTATTTATTTATTTATTTTTTGTAGTTGATTTCTAGTCTCACAGCGTTGTGGTCGCAAAAGATGCTTGATATGATTTCAATTTTTCTTAAATTTACCAAGGCTTGTTTTGTGACCCGGCGTGTGATCTATCCTGGAAAATGTTCTACGTGCACTTGAAAAGAATGTGTATTCTGTTACTTTCAGATGGAATGTTCTGCATATATCTATTAAGTCCATCTGGTCTTGTGTGTCATTTAAGGCCACTGTTTCCTTACTGATTTTTCTGTCTGAATGATCTGTCCATTGATATAAGCAGGGTGTTAAAGTCCCCCACTATTATTGTGTTACTGTCAGTTTCTCTCTTTATGTCTGTTAATATGTGCTTTATGTATTAGGTGCTCCTATGTTGGGTGCATGTATATTTACAATTGTTTATCTTCTTGGATTGATCATCCCTTGATCATTATATAATGTTCTCCTTTGTCTTGTAACAGCCTTTAAAGTCTATTTTGTCTGATATAAGTATTGCTACCCCAATTTTCCTTTGATTTCCATTTGCACGGAATACCTCTTTCCATCCCCTCACTTTCAGTCTGTGTGTCTTTAGATCGAAAGTGAGTCTCTTGTAAACAGCGTATATATGGGCCTTGTTTTTGTATCCATTCAGCCTTTTGACTGGAGCATTTAGTCAGTTTACATTTACAGTAATTATTGATATGTATGCTCTAATTGCCATTTTGTTAATTGTTTTGGGGTTGTTTTGTAGGTATTTTTTGTTCCTTTCTTCTTCTTTTGTTCTCTTTTGTGATTTGATGACTGTCTTTAGTGCTATGTTCAGATACCTTTTTCGTGTGTGTATCTATTATTTGGTTTGTGGTTTGTGGTGACCATGAAGTTTATATATATATGATTGTTTTAAGTTGCTGATCTCTTACTTTCAAATGCATTTTAGCAGCCCTTCATTTGTGCTCTCCTCCCCTCATGATTAATGTCTTTGATATTATATTTTACATCTAATTGTTTTGTGTATCCCTTACTGCTTATTGTGGATATAGATGACTTTACTACCTTTGTCTTTTTATTTTTAATATATATATATTTATTTATTTTTAAATTTATTTTTGGCTGCATTGGGTCTTTGTTGCTGCACACGGGCTTTCTCTAGTTGCAGCGAGCGGGGGCTACTCTTTGTTGCGGTGCACAGGCTTCTCATTGCGGTGGCTTCTCTTGCTGCAGAGCACAGGCTCTAGGCGCGCGGGCTTCAGTAGTTGTGGCTCGCGGGCTCTAGAGTGCAGGCTCACTAGTTGTGGCACACGGGCGTTGTTGCTCCGCAGCATGTGGGACCTTCCCAGACCAGGGCTCGAACCCGTGTCCCCTGCACTGGCAGGCGGATTCTTAACCACTGCACCACCAATGAAGCCCACTACCTTTGTCTTTTAACCTTCGTACTAGCTTTGCGTGTGGATGAATTCTGACCTTTACTATATGTTTGCCTTTACCAATGAACTTTTTCACTTTGTAATTTTCATGTTGCTAGTTGTGGCCTTTTCTTTTTCACTTAGAGAACTTCCTTCAACATTTCTTGTAAAGCTGCTTTGGTGTTCCTGAACTCTTAGCTTTTGCCTGTCTGTAAAACTTTTGATCTCTCCATCAAGTCTGAACAAGAGCCTTGCTGGGTAGAGTATTCTTGGTTGTAGGTTTTCCCTTTCATCACTTTAAATATATTGTGCCACTCCTTTCTGGCTTGTAGAATTTCTGCTGAAAAGTCAGCTGACAGCATTATGGGAGTTCCCTTGTACATTATTTGTTGCTTTTCCCTTGCTGCTTTTAATATTCTCTCTTTATCTTTAATTTTTGTCATTTTAACTACAATGTGTCTTGGTGTGTTCCTCTTCGGGTTAATCCTGTATGGGACTCTCTGTGCCTCCTGGACTTGGATGTCTGTTTTCTTTCCCATGTTAGGGAAGTTTTCAGTTATTATGTCTTTGAGTATGTACTCAGCCCATTTCTCTCTTCTCCTTCTGGGACTCCTGTAATGTGAATATTAGTGTGCTTGATGTTGTCACAGAGGTCTCTTAAACCGTCATTTCTTTTCATTCTTTTTTTTTTTTTTCTGTTCAGGATCAGTGATTTTCACTAGTCTGTCTTCCAGCTTGCTGATCCATTCCTCTCTATCATTTAGTAAACTGTTGATTCCTTCTAGTGCATTTTTCATTCAGTTATTGTATTCTTCTTCTGTTTGGTTTTTCTTTATATGTTCTAACTCTTTGTTTAAAACATCTAACTTCTGGCTCTGTGTATCCATTCTTCTCCCGAGTTCTTTGGTCATCTTTACGATCACTACCGTGAACTCCTTCTCAGGTAGACTGCCCATCTCTACTCACTTAGTTCTTCTTCTGGGGTTTTATCTTGTTCCTTTGTCTGGAACACATTCCTCTGTCACCTCATTTTGCCTAGGTTGCTGTTTTTATTTTTATGTATCTAGTTAGTTATGTTTCCTGACCTTGGAGAAGTGCCTTTTGAAGGAGGCATCCTATGTGTTCCAGCAGCACACTCCCCTCTCATCACCCAAGCTATATACTCTAAGTTCACCCTATGAGGGCTGCATGGGCCTTCTGTTGTAGCAGGCTGACTATGTTGGTCATCTGGTAGGCTTGGTTGGCCCCTGGTCTGGTTGTTGCCAGACCCTGTCTTTTTACAGAGGCTTCCAGGCATTGGTAGGTGGGGCTGGGTCACAAAGCAGCTGACTGCTGAACCCCAGGGGCTCCAGGGCTTATGCTGGCTCAATGGTGGGCAGAGTCAGGGTCCAGAAAACTCTGGACCACCCACCCTTGGTGGGTGAAGCCAGGTCCTGGGGTTAGTGCTGGCCTATTGGCAGGCAGAGCTGGGTCCTGGAGTCTGGCTGCAGGACCCAGAAGTCCCAGAAGTCCCAGAGCTGGCATCAGATTGCTGATTGGAGGGGTGGGGGGGAGGGGTGTGTGGCCCCTGACACGGCTCAGTACAGGGTCTGGGGTGACCCAAAGCTTGTGTTGGCCTGTTAGTGGGCAGGGCCAGGGACCAGCTGGTCCCAGGGCAAGGTGTGGCCTGCTGATGGGCAGGCTGTGGGATTGTGGTTTTCTTGAGACTGGTGTCTGCCCCCTGGTGGATGAGGCTGGTCTAAAGTCTAGAGCAGGCTCCCTGGAGGGGAGAGCCAGGGCCCAAGAGATTCTGGGACTGTTGGGTGGACCTGTGTCCTGGGCCCTCTGGTGGGCAGGGCGGTGACCAAAAGTAGTTGAGGACTCAGGAGGCATCTAAGCTAGCCTGTCTGCTGATCAGTGGAGCTGTGTCCCCACCCAGTTAGTTGATTGGCTTGAGGTGTCCCAGCACTAGTGCCTATAGGCTATTGGGTGGGGCCAGGTCTTGGCTCTAATGAACTAGAAGGAGGATTCCACAATGGCACTGGCCAGCATCAGTGTCCACATGGTAGATGGAGCGCCCCAAAATGTCTGCTGCCAGTGTCTACATTCCCAGGGTGAGCTGCAGTTGCTTCCTGACTCTCCAGAAGACTCTCCAAGATCAGCAGGTGGGTCTGACCCAGGCTCTTCTCAAATTATTGTTTCTGCTCTGGGTTGCAGAGTGTGTGAGATTTTGTGCTTGCCCTTTAAGAGTGAAGTCTCTATTTCCCTCAGCCCTCTGGGACTCCCGAAAGTAAGCACCACTGGCCTTCAAAGCCAAAGGCTCTAGGGGCTTGTCTTTCTAGTGCAAGACCCCCAGGCTTGGGAGCCCAATGTGGGGCTCAGACCTCTCACTCCTTTGGGAGAATTTGCAATGTAATTATTCTTCAGTTTGTTGGTCACCCACCCAGGAGTATTGGACTTGACTATACTGTGAGTCTGGCCCTCCTACCTATCTTGTTGTGGTTCCTTCTTTACGTCTTTAGTTGTAGAAGATCTTTTTTGGTAGGTTTCAGTGGTTTTCACTCATGGTTGTTCTGTGGATAGTTGTGATTTTTGGTGTGCCTGTGAGAGGAGGTGAGCTCAGGGTCTTTCTACTCTGCTATCTTCTCTTCATCTTTTAAAAAAATCCCTGAATACTATGCCACCATATAGATATACCACAATTTGTTTATCCATTCACTTTTGGTTGCTTCAAATATTTTGGCAATTATGAATAATACTAATAACATTGGTTGAAACACTGATATAGTGGTATAAAAACCTATACAAATTTGGAATAGGTTGGATAAAGATAATTATATAAAATAATGTAGAATGAGGAGGTATCACCAAAAAATTAAGAGGGAAGGTTTACTCAATAAATGTTATACAGATAACTAGTTGACAATTTGAAAACAGCAAACTGTTTAGGATTTCCTTTTATATACTTGGCCTACTTAACAGTTCTCTCACTGTCCGTAAGCTGTTTCATAAAAGGATTCCTTCATTCACCAAAATAAAAGGTAAATGGAGGGTAGTGAGTAGTAGTATTGATCCCTTTCCCAGAAGGAGCTGCTGTTTTGTGGACAGTGTGGTACTCAAGTAGACAGGACCTGACCAGTATGTTGCTACTGTAGACTAGGTAGGTCCATCAATAAGTAGGGGTGCAGCACAAGTCAATTCTGTAACTTCCTGATGCATCTATAGCAGTCCCTACAGTAGTAACATGTAGGACCAAAGAAACTGTTATTTTCTTGTTTCAGTTAGGAGAGTTTAAGCTATGTTTTAGTAACAACCTCAAATCTTAGTGGCTTATAAGAACACTAAGGGAAGGTTTATTTATTGCCCATTGCAGTGAGGCTGGAGGCTTCTGCTCCTTGCTTTCCCACTCTGGGACTCAGGCTAATGCTTTCTTCTCCAATACTGCCAGTTGCCACAGCCAATAGAAAGAGGGCTTTGAAAGGTCTTGTATTAACAATCAAATGCTCTAGCCCAGAAGAGATCTGCTCAAAATTCATTAGCCAGAACTAGTCACATGGCTCTATCCAACCACACGTTTACTAAGCCCACCCATGCCTTGAGAAGAAAGGAGGGGAACTATATTTGTGGTGGGTGGTAGTTTTAAGAATTTAGTACCAGGAAAGCTTCGTCTTCTATAAAGGATAATTATGTTTTACCTTTTCTGATAATGAGAATTTTATAACTACCAATAATAAAGCTACTTAGGTGCCAGGAATTCTACATATATATTTTTTACTCCTTATGATAACTGTACGGTTTCTACCAGATGGGAAGACTGTGGCTTCATGAGGTTAAATAGGTAACCTCAGGTTGATAGACTGAGGTTGATAGACTATGTTTTGGGCCAAATTTCACAATAGGTCATTTGCTAGCTCCTATGATTAGCATACTTGCTTCTTTCTTTTTTTCTTTTCCAGCTTTTAAAAAACTCTTGTATTAATCTTAGGCTTGTGTATATGTATTTTTGTGTTATCCCAAATATTCTTAAGTACCAGGGAAAATTATTTATAACAATTGTTACAAAAGTATCAATATATGTATATATATATTATTTTTTGGCTGTGTCAGGTCGTTGAGGCATGTGGTGTCTTTCATTGCAGCGCATAGTCTCTTCATTGTGGCACTCAGGCTTCTCTCTACTCGTGGCACACAGGCTTTTCTCTAGTTGTGGTGCTCGGGCTTCTCTCTAGTTGTGGTGTGCGGGTTTCCTCTCTCTAGTTGTGGCGTGTGGGCTCCAGAGCACGTGGGCTCTCTCGTTGAGGTGCATGGGCTCAGCAGTTGTGGCGTGTGGGCTTAGTTGCCCCGTGGCATATGGGATCTTAGGCTCCCAACCAGGGATGGAACCTGTGTCCCCCGCATTGGAAGATGGATTCTCTACCATTGGACCACCAGGGAAGTCCCCAAAGTACTAATATTTCATATAAATAACTCATACATATTGGAAAGGAAACATTAAAACTTCAAAAAATAATTGGGAAAAATTATGAACAGATATTCCTGAAAATAAAAAGAGAAGGAAATCTGGTTTTATAGAAAGCAAAACATGTTCAAATGTAGTAGTTAATAACAAAAAATAACAAAAAAAACACTTATATTAAAATTTTTTTTAATTATTCAATTTTGGCAAGGTTTTGGTGTAACTGGGCTACTCATGCATTGTAGGAAGCAGTATAAACTAACACAGTTATTTGGGATATAACTGGAACCCACATTAAGATTCATAAAAATGATCACTTTCTTTGACTCAACAATTATGAATATTAATCCCAAGGAAAAATTAAAAAATAGGAAAATATTAAATATGTAAAAATGTTTATTACAGTTATTAATTTCACAAATAAAAATTGAAAGTAATATGGTGTGGTTATGTTATGAAATGTCTACTCAATGAAATATGCTGTCATTGAAAATTATAAGTATGAAGACAATCTAGACACATGAAGAAATATATATGCTAGATATGTTGCATGATTACAAGCATGAAAAATGTATATATATCATGACAAAAGAATATACAAAGAACAGTGAGAATGGCTGCTCTATGATGTTGAATAATTACTAGCCACTTTTTCCCCCTTTCCAATATTCATTTAATACCTTTATATGATTTCACAGTAATTATAACTTGAAACAATATTAAATATACTTCATTGACATGGCCTCTACAATTTACTAACTCTAAGGAGTATGCTGTCATTCAGTAAGACACATAGGAAAGTAAGGAAGACAGTAATCTTAAGGGCATAGGTAGCTTTCATGGAGAAACAGTAACAAACCAGGACTCAGGAAGATGGGAACATAGGTCCAGAACTGAGAGTTTATATACAAGAACACTGGATATGGGCGGGTTTGCCTACACTGGATCCTGCCTAGGTGAGACTTACATCATGGAATAGCAGAGGAGAACTCAAGCTCTTTCCTCATCATTAACTTTCAAGAAGAAGGGAAGAAGAGTTAGGTCAAATGTCCTTAGTTCTTAGAAGAATTTAGAATTCTTCTAAAATTTACCAATCAAATAAGTCTCTTTACTTGCTCTGCAGTGAAGTAAGTAAAGGGATGGAGAGAGGCCAGGAGTATTACACTAATTGGGCTCTTTTAACATGGAAAAAATTTGGGGAGTGGAGAACATATTTGAAAATAAGAAAAAGTAAAATTAAATGGAGTAAGCATTCAACTCCAGAAGCTACAAAAAAATCCATAGAAAGTAGAATAAAAGAAAAGATAAAATCAGAAATTAAAATGAAAACAGAAAAATAAGAGATTAATAAAACCAAAAGCAGTTTGTTTGAAAAGACCAATAAAATAGGCATACCTTTTATCAAGTAATCAAGAAAACAAGAGAATGGCATTAAGTGAACAATATTAGAAATTTTAAAAGGCAACATAACTATGGAAGTTGTAAATATTTTAAAAATCAGGAACATTTTATTAATTTTGCCAGTATGTCTGAAAACATATATAATAGTCAATTTTCTAGAAAAATAAAAATCACCAACACCCACTGAAGAAGAAACAGAAAAACTTAATAGAGCAATAACTGTTAAGAAAATTTTACTGGCATAAAAAAACTCTTACTCCTCTAAAAGGTACAAGGCTGTTTTAAAATGTACCCAGGATTTGTCTTAATCAGGTAGTAAGACATTAAGACACAAAAATTACTGTCATGAAAGAAGAAGTTTTTATACTTTCAGATCCCTAAAAATAGAAGGCACAGCACACCAAGCAGGGAGGCCACACAGGAAAGCACCAGGGATGATCAAGAGGCAGAAGAAGCAAGGGGGAAAGCATGCCCAGATCCTTTATTGTGGCTTTTGGTGGGAAGCAATGGGTGAGGCATGGCAGGCAAACTGAGCACATTTAGAATTGGATAGTTTGAATAATTTTGGCAGGCTCTGTGCTATAAAGGGGTAGTCCCTAGTTGTCTAGCACCTGGCCCTAGGGTGATTTACCACAGGGGGATAAAAGTCCCAGACTGCAGCACTCTGATAAAAGGAGGAAGTTATAGACTCAGGATTGGTTGGTTTGCACAACAAAGATATGTTCAAAGGCAAATTATGTTATCTCTAGAAATAGCTAGTCCAGGAAGGAGCAGTCTCTCCTCAAGTACATAAGGCCCCAAGATGTCAAGGCATCATAGAATACCAAAAATAAAAAACATGATTAATATACAGGCATAGGTGAGTTTTACCAATTCTTGAAGAAAGAAAAATTCTATCTTTGCAAACTGTCCTAGAGAATAGGAAAGAGGGAAAGCTACCAAACTCACTTTATGAAGCTGGAATAATCTTGACACACAAAGCAGAGTAGAAGAAAATAAAACTTTAATCTCACGAACACAAATGCAAAATATTAAATAAATCATTAGAAAATTGAATATAGCATTGTATTAAAAAGATCAGATAAGATTTATAAGAATGCAAAAATGATAACTTTAGGAAACTATTAATTTAATTCACATATTAAGAATATTGTATGATTATCTCAAAAGATACATTTAAAAGCATTTGATAAAATGCAGTCCCCATTCATGATTTTAAAAAACTTCTCAGTAGGGCTTCCCTGGTGGCGCAGTGGTTGACAGTCTGCCTGCCGATGCAGGGGACACGTGTTCGTGCCCCGGTCTGGGAAGATCCCACATGCCACGGAGCGGCTGGGCCCGTGAGCCATGGCCACTGAGCCTGCGCGTCCAGAGCCTGTGCTCTGCAACGGGAGAGGCCACAACAGTGAGAGGCCCGCGTACCGCAAAAAAAAACCCCCAAAAACAAAAAAAAAAACTTCTCAGTAAAATATTAATAGAAGAGGATTTCCCTAACCTGATTATTTGGTATCTACTAAAAACATACACAAACAGTATGCTGAGTGGTTAAACTTCAGAAACATTGCCTTTTAAAGTTAGGAACATGAGGGACTTCCCTGGTGGTACAGTGGATAGGACTCCGTGCTCCTAATGCAGGGGGCCCGGGTTCGATCCCTGGTCGGGGAACTAGATCCCACATGTATGCCGCAACTAAGAGTTCGCATACCACAACTAAGAAGCCCATGTGCTGCAACTAAGGAGCTGGCAAGCCACAACGAAGGAGCCCTGGAGCCACAACTAAGGAGCCTGCCTGCTGCAACTAAGGAGCCCGTGAGCCACAACTAAGGCACTGGACTGCCACAACTAAGACCCCACATAACCAAATAAATAAATAAATAAATATTTGAAAAAAAAAGTTAGGAACATGATAATACTCAATACTATCACTCCTATTATTCAACATTGTACTGGAGATCCTTGCAAATCCACTGAGATTTTTTAAAAAAAGAATAAGAGCTTTAAGATCCAAAAATATATACTTTACTGTTCTTAGTTACGAGCAATAGATGCTGCTGACTCTGGCTGATTAAGCAGAAAGAGTTTGTTACAAGAATATTTGGCAGCTCACAGAATCATTGGGAGAGTTGAAAAACCAGACTTAAGGCTGAATTTCCAGAAGTACCCATAACACGCTGAAGAAATAGTCTGACAAGGAATCCTTTGCTGCCACCATTGAGCCCTGTTACTGTTAGATCACTGTCACTTCTGCTCCTGCAACTTGACTGCAACTGCTACCCCTGCTAACACTGATGCCAGCTCTGCTCTATCACTACTGTTACTTCACTGCTGTCACCACTACAGTATCATTAAATGCCTGCTCCTCAGCTGCAAGGAAGGCTGGGAGGGAAGTTTGGAATATTTTAAGCTCCTACAGAGGAAGAAGTCTTTGTCTTACAACCAGACTCATAAAGCAGGAAATTTCCTTAAACATAGAAAGGAGTTCAGATGCTGGATGGCTAAAACAAATGACAAATGTCCACCCAGAAAGAAAAAGTAAAAACTGCTGTTATTTGAAGATGCTACAATAATCTACATGGAAAATCTAAGGTATTTTATAGGCAATCTTGTAAAATTCACGAAGTTTATAACATAAAAATCAATGGCATTGCTATAAATCAGCAATAAAAAATTAAAAACCTAATAGGAAAAACGGATACTATTCACTATAGTAAACATACTATAAGGTACCTGGGTCTAAATCTAACAAAAGATGTATACATGTTTTAAGAAGAAAACTATAGCATATTATGAAGGATATAAGAAAAGCTTGTTAAAAATGGAGACACATACTATGTTCTTGTTTGGGAAGACTCAATTTCAGGATATGTCGATTTCCAAAATTTGATGTCTAAATTTAACATAATTCCAATAAAAATCCCACCTGGATTTTTACGCAACTTGAGAAATTGATTAAAATGCAAACGGAAGAGTAAATATCTAAAAATATCCCCCAAAACTCTGAAAAAAACGAACAAGGAGGTGGGCCTTATTTTTTTTTTTTAATTCATTTATTTTTTGGCTGCGTTGGGTCTTCGTTGCTGCACGCGGGCTTTCTCTAGTTGCGGCGAGCGGGGGCTACTCTTTGTTGCAGTGTCTGGGTGTCTCATTGTGGTGGCTTCTCCTTGTTTTGGATCATGGGCTCTAGGCGCGCGGGCTCAGTAGTTCTGGCTCACGGGCTCTAGAGCGCAGGCTCAGCAGCTGTGGCGCACGGGCTTAGCTGCTCTGCAGCATGTGGGATCTTCCCAGACCAGGACTTGAACCTGCGTCCCCTGCACGGGCAGGTGGATTCTTAACCACTGTGTCACCAGGGAAGCCTGGGACTTACTCTTTAAAATACTTAGTAATTATAAAGTTTTAGCAATTAAAATAGTTTGGTACTGGTTCAAGAGTGTTCAAAGAGATCAGCTGAGTGAAACAGAAACTCCAGAAATAGACTCGTGCCTTTAAAAGATATTTATCTATAACAGAAGTGATATTTAAATCAGGGGTGAAAGGATGGATGAGTTAATAAATAAGATTGGAACAACTCACTTTCCATACAGAAAATTAAGATCCCTACTTCACACAAAACACAAAAGCAAATTTCAAATAGATTAAAGAAAGCTCCAAGTGTAAAAAACCAAAACTTTTAAACTGCTTGAAGAAAATATAGGCAATATCTTTAGAATCTTGGGTCACAGAAGGTGTCTTAAACTAGAAAAAAAACAATAAATCATAAAGGCAAGGAACTAAAATTTGGCTTCATTAACATTTTTTTTTGTATGACAGAAGACATATAATCAAAGTGTAATAAAAAGCACAAGTAACTCAATAGGAAGATGGCCATAGTGTATGAACAGAGAATGAAGAGACTAGGCAATCCAAATGGTTTATCAACATGTGAAAAGATGCTCAACCTTATCGGTTATTAGGAAAAAACAAGTAAAATAACAATGAAATTTCATGTATCATTACCAACTAAGGATTGGCATGCAAGTTGAGTAAAGGTAAATCTCTTAAACTACTAGCATAAGTATAAACAAGTATAATCACTTTAGGAGAACAATTTGGAAGTAGGCAATAATATTTAAATAACTTTTAGGTTTTTAGAAACTCTTGCTTATGTACTCAAAGAGACACATGCAAAGATACTCATTACCTTGTGACTCATTGTCACTTCATTAGTAACACCAAAAAAAAAAAAAAAGGAAACAAATGTCCATTAATAGGAAAATGAATGAGTAGAATTTTCAGTAAAATGTGGTAATCCATAGATTGAATATTGAATAGTGGTTAAAAGGGACTAAATAGATCAATATGAATAGATGTCAAAAATACAATATTGATGGGGCTTCCCTGGTGGCGCAGTGGTTGAGAGTCCGCCTGCTGGTGCAGGGGACACGGGTTCGTGCCCCGGTCCGGGAAGATCCCACATGCTGCGGAGCGGCTAGGCCCGTGAGCCATGGCCGCTGAGCCTGCACGTCTGGAGCCTGTGCTCCGCAATGGGAGAGGCCACAACAGTGAGAGGCCCGCATACCGCAAAAAAAATAAAAATAAAAAAATAATAATATTGAGATGAAAAAAGCAAGATGCATAATAATTCACACATTATGAAACCATTTTTGTAAATTGAAAACATGTAACATTGTACATATTTATATATATAAAATATTCATTGATAGATATTTATACAAAAATATATAAAAATTAGATGGAAAGATACACACTAGCTAGCCCCTAAGATGGCCCCCAATGAATCCTGCCTCCTAGACTTCATGCTCTGTTATAATTTCCTCCCCTTGAGTTTGGCCTGGGCTTAGTGACTTGCTTGTAATGAAAAGAGTGATAGAAGGTCACTTCCAAGATGAGGTATAAAAAACTGTGACTTCTCCTTTGTTGGCTCTGGTTCTTCTAGCTTTGATGAAGCAAGTTTCATATTGTGAGCTGCTCTTGTAGCAAAGAACTGAGGACAGCCACTAGCCAAGAGGCAGGAAGGAACTGAAGCCCTCAGTACAACAGTCCTCAAGAAACTGAATCCTGCCAACAACCACTGAGTGAACTTGGAAGTGGATTCTGCCCCAGTTGAACCTGGAGATGACTGCAGCTCCAGGTGACACTTTGACTGAGGCCTTGTGAAAGATCCTGAGCCTGAGGATCCAGCTAAACCGCACGGATTCATGACACACAGAAACTGTGAGATAATAAATGGTGTTGTTTTAAGTCACCAACTTTTGGGGTAATTTGTTATGCAGTAATAGATACTAATACTCACACCAAATTATGAGGGTTACAGCCTGGACGGGGGAGGAAGGAGTAGGAGGGAATGGGATTAGAGGAAAAACAAAGGAGAATTTTAAAAATTACTTTTATAAAAATGACTTTAAACAAACACTACAAAATGTTATTTGTTAAAATCTGGGTAGCAGATACATGGGTGTTTGGTACATCATTGTGTTTTTCTGTATTTTCTTTATATCTCAAAGAAGAATAAATGGCCAATCCCAGACTATCAAAAAATCTAGGGCTGAGATGCTATCTTCCAGCTCTCCGGATATCAGAAATACACCTTTTGTTTTCAACTTCAGCTCCACAAAGTTGTTGGAGCCTTTCTTAGTGTATTTTTTAAGTTATTGCTTCATTTATTCTCTATAGCCCTGTTTGTAGGAGATAATGGAAAAGAGAGTGAGCTCATTTAAATTCTAAATTCGAAATCACCAGATTTCAGGAATGATGACTCTATAGACAGGAGGAATTAAAAATGGAAGGGGCATTGATTTATTTTTGAAAATTATTTCATGCTACATTGAAAATTCAAATTACCCAAGCACATGCCAAAGAGGTGTAATGAGACAAATGTAATTATCCTACAATTCAGACAAACTCCTGTTCTGTGAGAAAGCAGCATTGGGCTACTTACACTTTTGGTCCTTTCTTCTTCTGACCATAAGATAAACCAACTTTAAAAATGTTTATTTCACAAGGATATATTAAATTGGTATATGATAAAGTAGCAACTATATTAATGGATGTGTCATTTTCATTACATTTGCTACCTACTCACTGCTCCTCATGCATTCTGGTGATTTTCTATAACTAATTATATATATTTAAATCATATGGGCCTATAAAAAAGATATTATTTGTGATAATTTAATAATCATGCAACTTCAAATGTTAGGCTTTACTTTTAAGGATCATTTCCACGTTTTATTCCTTTTCTTTGGATTAGCCAGCCATTTTATGAGGGCCATGTTGTGTTCCTCTTGTAGAAAATCCAATGTATCAGTGTTTCTTTCAATTCATAATGAATGGTACAATTAAGATTTAATTAGAAGCACACTAGTACAGGAATTGAAAGCTACTCTGAACCTGTAAATGAAACGTCACACTTTAAAATTTTTCACATGTTGCAACCCAGCCTCTCTAAAAAGCTGCCATATGTAAACTTAATTTGAGATGGAGCTTTTTAAAATAACATGATTGCTTGTTACACTGAACCTCTTTCTTGTCATGTGCTCACCAAAAAAGCTCATTTTATCTAAAGAAAGACTCACAGATGCTTCAAGGAAGAAAAGGGGAATTTTCACTACATTTGTTTTAAAAAGAACATCCTGTACAAGTATTTAAGGGTGAGGAGAAGACCTTATACTCATTAATGCATGTCCTACCTACTTCTCCTCCCTGCTTTTCATAGCTTTACAAAGAAGCACATTTGGGAAGTGATTTGTCCATCATATATGAATCAATTTTGAATAAATATGTAGCTTTATATTTATTTATTTTTTGTAGCTTTATATTTAAAACAATGCTTTAGAAAACTAATATTTCCTGTTAGAATTTGTGTCTTCAATACTGCTTTAAATCCCATTAACTTCTTTTCAAACTTAGATGTATCATTTCTAAGACTGAAGTAGAGGGTACATTTAAAGATGATGTTGCAATTATGGGTTTTCTCATTTTAATTGGGATTAATTAATTTTCTGAAAGGTAGACTGGAATAGCCACTTAGTGTAGAGGTTTGAGTCTTGGTGAGGTGAGAGAGATGAGTTCAAGGCTGCTGAAAATACCCTACTGATATGTTTTGGCTATAGGAAGAGGAATGGCTTTGTTCCAAAGTGGATTTCAGGCAACTATATGTATAACTGCCTAGGGCTTAAAGGGCTACAAGTAGAGAATTAGTGTCTTAGAAATTTTTCCTATCCGTTTTATTGTTACATCTGGGTCCAGAGGACCTAATCACGGGATGAAGCAGAGAAATAACCAAGTGCTTATGATCATTATGGAGATGAGGACTTGCAGGAAATCCTAAACATCCAAGGTCTTGATATTCACAGGATGATCTAGAATTCATGTTCTAAAGGGAGAGCATTTCTGAAAACAACTTATTACCCACAGGTCTCTGTCATTAAGGCATGGTAGTATCCTAATCAATATACCTTCTAATAATGGGGTAGATGATATTTTAATATCTTTTAAGAGGAAAGTAGAAGGATTTTCCAGAGATCATTATTTTAGAGAGCTGGCTAATTATCTCATGTTTATAGATCTCCAGGAAAGATGACTTTAGTAATCTTGAGCTTTAAATTTCTCTTTCTACAGTCTTTATATTATAAACAGAATAATAGCAGCCATATATACATTTATTAAAATCACATTTCTCCCAGGATGGAATTCATTTACCCAGAATTTATTTAACCAATCACTGTATATGTATATATCAATATTGATATCTGTATCTATGTATTAAACCAGAGCTTAAGATCAGCGTGGAAAAACAGACTTGCTGCCCTGACTTGATATAATTCCATTCTAAAACAGAGAAACTTGATGTTTTAGGTAGCTTTGTGTCAGGTAAGTATATGATTTCCTTTCGACTTTATGAAATAGTGCAAATAGCTTATGGATCTTCAATTCTTCCCTTACAGACTCCTAGATGTCTAGGGATCTCAGGCTGGAACCCACTGGTTTACAGGACAAAAACAACTGAGTCACTGCTTGTCCATTATGGTCATTTCAGGGACTATGATAACTGAGTTGAATCTCTGCAAAGCTGACCTGGATAATTAACATACATTTGAATTTGAAGATGGCTCAAAATCCAGGAATAAATTTGCTACAGTCAATTAAATCTCTTTGTGTAAGAATCGTTCAAATAATGAGCTATATTTTTAAAAAACATACTTATGGTATATATTGAAGTGACCCCCAAAAGCCCAATTGCCTCAAAATTCCTCCTTTTACCCAACATACCTTAATACCATCCACTTCCTTTTCCACAGCATGGACTCCAGTAGGCTACTGTTTAAGATCAATTTTCCATGAGGAGGGCCTTACAGTAGATACCTATTAAGTGTGCCATCCAGCCTCCCTTCTCTGCAAACTTCTCCCTTTCCCTTTCATCTTCATGGTCACAGGATAGCCTCCAAGCAGCCATGGGTATAAATTATGAACCCTAATTTTTGTCCTGGCTACAGTTTGGGCTGAACAGAGATTCATCCTTGGAAAACTTCAAATTGGGAGTAAAAGATCTGGTCTTTGCCTAGGTTTAAATCTTTAATGCATGAGATATAAAAACTGGAGTTTGTTCAGCCATATTTTCTACCATGAAGACTGGGTAAAGAGATACATAAAGTGGGCAAAGACAGAGAGAGTGTCTGGTGCATAGTTTCAGTCCCATCCTGAGACATGGCCTTGGTTTGATCCTTATATATTTTCCACTTTTTGCTTAAGTTAACTTGAGTTGGGTTTTGTTTCTTGAAATCAAAAGAGACCCAACAGACAAACTGTCTTGATGGAAGCCTACTGTCAAGTCCCACAGTCACATTATTGCCTCTATCAGATCAGCCAGTAGTTATTCTCAAATGCACAGAGAATCTCTGTCTCTGAAGATCTAGGAATACAAGCCAGGTACCCAGGAGAGTCAAAATGATATCTTAGTTCACATCTGACAAGTCCAAGATTGACTGATTGATTTGCTGTAAAACCAAGTAATTATTTTAAATAGTTGCCATACCCTTTGAAATGTTAGCAGACTAACAAAGGGAACACAGATAGGCAACTATCTCCTCCATGGTACTCAGAAAAGCAGAACAGTTGTTTTTGTGTGGGTAATTTATTTCTCTAATTTTGGAGAGAAAAAAAAATGACCCAGTCCATAGTTTTATTATTCAAATACAGAAAGCATAGTTTTCCATTCTTCATACAAAGCTGAGGTGGACGCAGCTGGAAATAACTGAATAATTAAAATATCAATCAGAACAGGGGAGATTAAGTGACTTTACTTGAATAGAGCAATTGGGCAGAATTAGAATTGGAAGGAAAATAAAATAGTTTACAAAAGAGGGAAAGCAAACAATTTAACATTGGCTGGATCTTCAAGTAACGGATGACAACAAGTGGTACTTGCTCCAAATGTTGTCATAGGTAAACTGAAGAACATCCATTTCTCTGAGACATGGACATTCATACATTTTACCTTGTTTGTAACATTTGCTTCCTCCTGCTTCTGTTGCCATGTACACAGTGAGTATGACTTAACTTTCAAAGAATACTTAAATTATGATATTTAAAAAGGCATGCTGTATAGAAATAGCACCTTATTTATTTCTCTAGCTATCTATGTACCCCAGGAAATCTAATAATGGATAACAAACAATAAATAATAAAACATACTTTGAAACTGCCAAGAGATACATAAAATCTATAGTATATGGTTATTAATAAGAATTGAATAATTAACAAGATTTTTAAAATAGTGCAATCACCTTTCTATTTATAATTAGGTATCTGTATTAGTCAGGGTTCTCCAGAGAAGTGGAACCAACAGGAGATATAATATAGATATAGATATATAGATATACATGGGGAGGAGGGAGGGATATTTATTATGAGAAATTGCCTCACATGGTTATGGAGGCTGAGAAGTCCTAAGATCTGTAGTGGGTATAGTTACTGATGTATAGTTACAGTCTGTGTCTGAAGGCCTAAGAACCAGGAGAGCCGATGGTGTAACTTCCAATCTGAAAGCTGGCAGGCTCAAGACCCAAGAAGAGCTAATGTTGCAGTTAAAGTCCAAAGGCAGGGAAAAAAGTCAATGTCCTAGCTCAAAGCAGTGAGGCAGGAGGAGTTTCCTCATACTCAACCCTTTTGTTCTCTTTAGGTCTCTGCTTGATTGGATAAGGCTACCCACATTAGGGAGAGCAATCTGCTTTACTCACTGTGCTCATTCAAATGTTGGCTTACCCAAAAACACCATCACAGACACAACCTGAATAATGTTTGACTAAATGCTGGACACCCCATGGCCCAGTCAAGTTGACACATAAAATTAACCATCACAAATCCACCCCTTGTAAACTTGGCACCCATGTGCATCTCCTTAAAACAAGCTTAATCTCTAAATAAAGACAATAACAAGGTCATAATTCTACCCACCGTGATACAACTATACTGCATATGGCCAGAAACACACTAACCACTTCCACAGAAGAGGAGGTAATGTCCTGGAATGGTGTTTACTCTTTTCCTTGATATCCCATAACTTAAATTCTATGATGTAAAATTAACGATACTTAAATACTATGACATAAAGCCAATATATCTTATTTTATATGATAAAGGAATGAGAGGGAAGAAAACAAAGATATTTGAGATACACACACACATACTCATAACAAAATAAGCAAGAGTACTCATGACAATTACGTCCTCATTTCTATAACTAGTTATGTGGTCACAGCTGGTATTTATAACTACCTTCTTCCACTACCAATTTTGTATTCCTTTTGTCTTCAGCACTTCAGCTGATCATGGTTCTTTACCTGGTGGAGTGACCCAAATCTTCATTCCTGAAGGGTCTGGGACATCAGTAGTCCTGCCTGGATTGGGCTGTTGTATTTTTCCATTGGCCTTAATCACAGGGCATGGTGATACTAAGGGATCTCCTATATTCCAGACATACTCTTCCTTACCTCCATCGTGAAGCAGTAGTCCAAGTCCCCCTTGGTAGTCAGGATCAGTCACCCCAGCCAACACAGAAATTTCCTTCTTTGCTTACTGATTAAAATGCATGAGGAGCCCAGTGTGGTCAGGCAGCAGTTTTAACTTCCAATTCAATGGAATCATTATGTCTCCTTGTGGAAGCATTCCACCTTTTGGAACTAAGACCTCTAAGCTAGCAAAACATAAGGCCACATAGACAGGAAGCAAAAATTTTGCTGCTAAGTCACTAGGGGTGATAGTTAGTGGTGACACTCCCATTTCTACCCCTTGAGTCCTGGACCTGTGAATCCTAGCAATGGGAGAAACAGCATCATGTATTAGGTATCTAATTAACAACCAGATTTTCCTGTTATATTAGGACATGGATTCGGCGATCAGAATTTGGTCACTGATAATGTACAAATACTGAACACACATATTAATGTGTATCTCTATTCATTTCTTTATTGAGCAGATATTTATTTAAAATATATTGATACAAACATGAAGTCCTAATAAGATTCATCTGTTAGAAATATACATTTACAATCAGATAGTCTGTCAGGTAAGTGTAATTAAACTTCACTGTTTTAAAAATATCTTCTAACGCAGAGGCTATAAAATACTCTGTTTAGGAGTAGGAGATTTGGAAATGAGATTGGCCACCAGAGTGAGTACATGAGACTCTCTGCGAAGTGTCATGAATGAACAACATGATTTATGTGTTCCACGTGTTCAGGTCATTTTAGTCATGCATGCAAAGTTTACGGACATTAGGAGTTAACTTATTGCATTTTTGCATATTAAAGAATTAGGAAAATAGAAGTATAAGTTTCCACTGATATATTAATGGAAAAAGCATTTAAAGCAGATGTGAATTTGCATTACATAAGTTCAGTGTAGCAAATGTACTGAGTACCTATTAAGGCCAGGTACTTCTGAGTATACAAATATAAATAGGACACAGTTCACATTCTCCATGAGGTTATCATCTCATGGGAGTGGGGGGTGGTGAATAAGAGACACATTCTAATTACTTTAACGAAGAGTGAGGTAAAACAGGGGAAACTGCCATTTAAGATAGCAAGTTGAATGCATGATTAGATCTGCTTCTTCCTGAAATCTCACCAAAATGACAGTAAAAGAATTTTTTTTAAAAGACACACAAGGACGTAGACAACAGGAGGGAAGAAAACAAAATAAGAATATTGGAAGCTGGAAAGCAGATGGACTAATGATAACTGACTTAGCAGAACCAGGAAAATTAAATCCTAAGCCTGCAGTGGGAGGGAAAAAAAAAGCAAGTGAATTACATTATAGAACTCTCAAATAACCCAGGAAGTGGGGGACCTCAGGTATCTCTGAAAATGTAGGTGGAGGAGCTAAAAAGAAGATGATGTTTGAAAGTTTGTTTACAATACCCTCCCTGCAACTCTGTCTCACTCTGATTCCATCAGAATACCCCTGAAGTTCTGATCTCTGGAGAAAGTGAAACAGAGGGAGTCTGGACCAAGAGGCACAAGCATATTTGAGGGCAGGAGTGTTTTACTAAAAATAGGGTAATTAAATAAAGGTTTACTAACAGAGTGCAAAGACTGAGTCTTTTTCCATTGCTAGGATCTCAGAATGCTGGCAGCCAGATAGCATATTGGCAAGTCTTCTCTGAAGAGCGTGATCTGCACAAGAGAAAAGATCTAAAATATTTATGTTTTCAGTTCTTTGTTTTGGGTGACCATTCTGTGCATTGTAAGATGTTTAGTAGTCCTGGTCTCTACACACTAGATACCAGCAACACTCCTCCCCCTGTTGTAACAACCAAAAATGTCTCTAAACACTGCCAATGTCCGCAGTGGAGGAGGATAAATTGTCCCCAGTTGATAACTACTGGCCTATAGTGATCCCTACAGTCAAAAAGCCCTTTCCATGAACTTCCATTCAGCTTTGTAGTGCCTCTCTCTTAAATATAAGCAGAAAGAGCCAAAGTTCACCAGAAATCCAAGGAAAAATGAAGAAAAAAGCAGCTTGGAGGAACCAGGCTATGAGGAAGAAGAAAACTTTAAAGAGAGCATATAGCATCTACAAAAAAAGAACTACTGGAAATTAAAAATGTAGCAGCAGAAATGAAAACTTAGAAGAAGCACTGGAAAACAAAGGTAATGAAATCTCCAGAAAGTAGGGTTAAAAGACACAGAAATGGAAAAATAGGAGAGGACATAGAAGATGAGAAAATTAAAGTAACAGCCTAGGGGGACTATATTAGGAAGCAGCTTAAGTTGTTATAACAAGGAGACTCCAATATATAGTGGCATAAATAGCAAAGAAGTTTATTTCTCTGTAGCCTAGGGTAGGTAAATGGCTCTGCTTTATGACCAGCTGGCTCTGTCATGCCAAACATGTTACATCCATATCCATCCCTGTAGCCAGGGCTGCTGTTTCAGTTGTTAACATTCCCTAACTAGCAGGAAGGAGGTCAATAAAAGTCAAAACTTAAAGATATGACTCATAAGGTACATGTATCACTTCTGTTCACATCTAGCTGCAAGGGAGGCTAGGGGATGTAGTCCTGCCTATGCAGGCAAAACTCAGGAGAGAGTTATTAAAAGGAAGAAGAGGATGGATATTGAAGGAAGTTGAGCAATTTCCTCAATAAAGTCTAACATCCAAATAAAAAGAGATCCAAAGAGAGAGAACCAGAGAAAATAGTGGGGAGAAAATCAGCAAATAAATATATATTAAGATGATTAGGTTTTCCTGGGGTAAAAAGCAATCCCTAAATCTTAGTAGCTTATAAAAACAAAGGTTTATTTCTCATTCAAGTTGCACGTCCATCACAAGTCAGTCAGCTGGGAGTTCTGTTCCATGCTTTCTCACTTAGGCCAACAGAATTTCCATCATTTAGAAAAGTGTTAGTCATTGTGATGGCAGGTGGGTGGGACCCCTGGTGAATCATACACTCATCTCTAAAGCTTCCACCTGTCATTCTTGCTCACATTTTACTGGCCAAATTAAGTCAAATGGCTAACCTAACTTCAAGTCAGGACAAACTTCAAGGGCACAGCAAAATGCAATCCTATTACGTGCACAGGAGAAACACTGGAAATATTTAGTGAAAAATATTAATGACTACCACAGCTCACCTAAATAACTGGTTCACTTTCCTCCTTGCAGGCAATATACACTCATTCCCCCTCCATGGGAAACAGCTCCAAAGTCCCATGTTGTCATTGTATAAAGCTCAAAGTCTAGACTTTTGGGCTTCCCTGGTGGCGCAGTGGTTGAGAGTCTGCCTGCCGATGCAGGGGACGTGGGTTCGTGCCCCAGTCCAGGAAGATCCCACATGCCGCGGAGCGGCTGGACCTGTGAGCCATGGCCGCTGAGCCTGCGCGTCCGGAGCCTGTGCTCCACAACGGGAGAGGCCACAACAGTGAGAGGCCCATGTACCGCAAACAAAAACAAAAACAAAAAACTATGATGAAAGTTGTCATTCTTCTCAGAAAGATATACATACATACAAAATTCCATGAAAAAGTTTCGTAGGATTCACAAATGCCCTGAACTCACTGATAGCTGACAAGTGAAGAAACTATCTTTTCATTTTTATTAATTTTTTTGAGTAAGAATAATATTCACATGGAACAAAAATTTAAAATAAAGTTTACAATGAACAGTCTCTCTTCTAGCCCTGTTCCCATACTACTCAATTCAATTCCTCTTCTATCAAAGTGACCACACTTAGTGTATCCTTCTGGAGACAGTCTATGCATATGTATGCATGAGGATTAAAAATTCTTTTTCTTGACACTTTCTTTTTTTCTATTTAATTTATGTTGGCAATTGTTCCACATTGGGTACATAAGACGTCAAATGCACAGAATTCTATTGCATTGCTGTACCCTAATTTTTTTACAATGTATTTTAAATTTTGAAACAATTTCAAGCTTACAAAAAAGTTGGAAGCACAGTACAAATCATTTCTTTCCAGAACCAACTGAAAGTAAGTTGCTGAATCAAAACGACAATGAGATATCACCTCACACTGGTCAGAATGGCTACCATTAAAAAATCTAAAAATGATAAATGCTGGAGAGGGTGTGGAGAAAAGAGAACCCTCTTACACTGTTGGTGGGAATGTAAATTGGTGCAGCCACTATGGAAAAAAGTATGGAGGTTCCTTAAAAAATGAAAAATAGAGCTACCATATGATCCAGCCATCCCACTCCTGGGCATATATCCAGAAAAGATGAAAAACTCTAATTTGAAAAGGTACATGCACCCCAATGTTCACAGCAGCACTATTTACAATAGCCAAGACATGGAAGCAACCTAAGCGTCCACTGACAGATGAATGGCTAAAGAAGATGTGGTACATATATACAATGGAATACTACTCAGCCATAAAAAGAATGAAATATTGCCATTTGCAGCAACATGGATGTACCTAGAGAACATCATACTAAGTGAAGTAAGTCAGACAAAGACAAATATTATATGATATCACTTACATGTGGAATCTAAAAAATAATACAAATGAATGTATATACAAAGCATAAACAGACTCACAGACAGAAAACAAACTTACGGTTACCAAAGGGGAAAGGGAGGGGGAGAGGGATAAATTAGGAGTATGGGATTAATAGATACACACTACTGTATGTAAAATAGATAAGCAACAAGGATTTACTGTATAATAGGGAAAAATATTCAATATCTTGTAATAACCTATAATGGAAAATAATCTGAAAAAAATATGACTGAATCACTTTGCTGTACACCTGAAACTGACACAATATTGTAAATCAATTATACCTCAAAAAAAAAGTAAGTTGCTGACCTGATGTCCTATCACCCCTGAATGCTTTCCTGTGTATTTTATATTTACAAATAAAAACATTCTCCAGGGCTTCCCTGGTGGCGCAGTGGTTGGGAGTCCACCTGCCGATGCAGGGGACACGGGTTCGTGCCCGGTCTGGGAGGATCCCGCGTGCCGCGGAGCGGCTGGGCCCGTGAGCCATGGGTGCTGGGCCTGCGCGTCCGGAGCCTGTGCTCCGCAGCGGGAGAGGCCACAGCAGTGAGAGGCCCGCGTATCGCAAAAAAAAAAAAAACATTCTCTTGCATAACCACAATACAATTATAAAAATCAGGAAATTAACATTATACATTACTACCTTCTAATTCTCAGATCCCATTCAAATTTCGCTAGTTGTCTGAATAATGTCCTTTATGTCAGGTGCAATTCCTCAATCTTTTCTTGACTCTTGTAGACATAACACTATAGATTATAGGCTAGATATTTTGCAGAATGAAACAACTTGATTTATCTGATGTTTTCTCATGATTAGAATCAGGTTATGCATCTTTGGTAGGAATATAATAGAATTGGTGCTATGTTCTTCTAAATGCATTCTATCAGGTGGCATACAATTTCTATTTGTCCCATTATAATGACGTTCATGTTGATCATTTGATTAATGTGGGATCTGACAGACTTCTCCACTGTAAATTTACTCATTTTTTCCATTTATAATTAATACATTTTTTAGCAGATGACTTTGAATAGATGTAAATATTTTAATCCCCATGAAACATTCAGCTTATTCATTTATTTAAATATATCACAATAGGTTCATGGTTTCCTGTTTTATTCAATGGTTTACGACCCATTAACCATCATTATTTATTTTGATGCTCATATTGTTCCAGATTTGGCCAGTGGGAGCCTAGTTAAGCTGGCTTCTGTGTGTTCTTGACACATCCCCATCATTCTCTCAGCACTTCCTTACTTTCTGGTACAAAATGATGATCCAGGCTAAACTTCTGCTTTTCCTACCCCAGTGGTAGAATTGGCTATTCCTCCAAGGATTCTTGATTCCTTTTAGTGGGGAATGACATTTAGAAGCCACAATCTATTTCTGTATGTATTTGCAGCCACTAATAATACATACATTGCTAATTCTAATCCAACACTACAGAGTTCATTCTACTTTTCTCCCTTTTCATATTTGTAACTCCCTTCTTGGACAATGAGAAACCAGACTCCCATTATCCTTAATATATTTACCTATTTGATCAATCCTTCTGAAGGTAAGCAAACTCCCAGTCACTGCTGTACCCTCCCTTACAGGGAAACCCTTCTTACCCAACTCAGGATCCAATACCCTGCATCAGGATACCCCCACCCCCACCCTGGTCATGTCTTCCTCGTCTTCCCTGTGCTCTGACACCCCTCTCTGGGCCTCTGACACCCCCACCCCACCAAGCATGGATGCCAACCTTACGCTACTTGATCTAACGGCTTTAGGATGGAATTGCTCCAGGAAGGGAAGTTTGAAATTGAGCGGTTTGTCCAGGATTTTCCAGGTTTTTGCATTGGATGCAGGTTTGTGCTGCATGCACTCTAGGAACTCCTTCAGTCCTAAGGAAACCTGGACATTAGCCACCCCAGTAAAATAAGTTGTCTTAATTTTCTCAAATGTCATCCTATAACTTTTAGGTCTTTCTACATGTTAGAATTACCATTCTTTAAGAGTTCTTTAGGAACCATTATGAGTAAATTATTAAACCTCCGTGGAAAGTAATATAGCACAATCAACAACATCACAAATACACATACTCTCTGACCCAGCAAGTCTACTGCTAGGAATTTATCTTAAACATATACCAACCTTGTATAGATATGATTATTACCTGCAATATTGTTTGTAATAGTAAAAGAATAAAGAGGCATGTTAAAGAAATTATGGGCCTTTTCTCCCTTCCCATTAGGAACACAAAACAATAATCAGACTTAAAAAGGTAACTCTACCAACTCTCAGAAACATAAATTAGCACCATAAGATGAATAGGAATTAGTACAGCCACTCTGCAATTTACAAGGCAAAAACGAAAGCGGGATGACACAAAACAGCCAGGAAATAATTTTTCTACCAAATTTGTTAGCATATGCTTGTCAGAAAACCGTTTTCCAGGTCATTAGCTAAATTCTTTTTACAGCCCAGTAGTGGTATCAGGAAGCTTTTCCGAGTGTCCCCAAAGATTGCCCTGGGCTTGTCAGAAACTGGATAGGAGTTTGAAATTGAGCGGTTTGGCAAGGATTTTCCAGGTTTTTGCACTGGGATACAGGCTTGGGCTGCACCCCAGGAACCCCTTCAGTCGCAAGGAAACCTGGACATTAGCCACCCAAGGACCAGGCTACACAGTGAGAGAACTTAGACCTGCGCTGTCCGACACAGCACCGCTCGCCAGATAGGGCTATTTACATTCACATTAAATACAGTTAAAAATTCAGTTCCCCGGTGGCAGCAGCCACATTACGAGTGTTCCACAGCCGCAAGTGGCTAGTGGCTACTGTATGAGCGCAGATACAGAATCTTTCCATCACCTCAGGAAGTCTATCGGACAGCGCTGACACAGATGAGTTTTTTTTTTTTTAAAAAAAGCTTTAAGCCGCTAGGTTCCACTATCAAAAATAATCAACACACGTCATTACTCTTTCCAAATATTTTGAGGGGGAAAATTATGCTAAGAAATACCAAGTAAAAAAACCTGCAAGGCACGTGCCAGCAGGCTTTCTCAGAGAACTCACTCGTAATTCCCACGGCGGAGGCCGTCCGTCTTTCTGTGGCACATAACTCCTCAGACTTCTAGAACTCAACGAACTCCTAAAGAGGTGGGCAACCGAGGGCAAGACCCCAGAGATTTAACTGCTCAAAGCGGCCGACGCCTATATTCATAGGGCAGGCGAGCCTCAGCTCCGGCCTCCACAGCTGACGCCAACCGGGTCTCGCGCGCCCCTCGGTCAGGCGCTTGCCACAGGCTGGGAGCGCGAAACCGCCCCTGTGTGCGCGCTCCCGCACGCGCGCCGGCCCGCGGCGCGAGAGGCTCTCTGCAGCCAATGGGGCGGGGCGCCGCGCGCCGGAGGCGGGGCCGTGACGCGCGCTCCTCGTGACCCTGCTCGCGGCCTGCGCCCGAGGAAACCGGAAGCGGCAGCTGTCCGCAGCACCGATTAGGGGCGGAGAGGTGGAGGTCTGTACCTTGGGGTTCGTGAACCCCGCGATGGACCCGGACCGGACAGTCGCGCGGCGGAGGTCATCGTTGCTGCTGCTGCGGCTGCTGCTAGTGGCGCTGCTGTGGTCGGGGCTGGCTCTGGGCACCTTCTCCTTGGGCAGCAGTCCCCACCGGGTCCTCCACGACCTCTTGTCGGAGGAGCAGTTGCTGAAGGTGGAGGACTTGTCCCTGGCTCTACTGCAGGGCGGAAGCATGGGGCCACTGTCACTACCCCCAGACTTGCCGGATCTGGATCCCGAGTGCCGGGAGCTGCTGCTGGACTTCGCCAACAGCAGCGCAGAGCTGACCGGGTGTCTAGTGCGCGGCGCCCGGCCGGTGCGCCTCTGTCAGACCTGCTATCCTCTCTTCCAACAGGTCGCCAGCAAGATGGACAACATCAGCCGAGCCGTAGGGGTGGGTAGAAGGCACACCCGGGACCTCTGGCGTGGATTGTGGGAAAGGGAGGAGGATGGAATGATGGTTATCTCGGGGTGGGGGGGGTGTTCAGTTTCCCCTTTTGTGAGAAAAAGAGGTTGGATTGGGACTGTGGAGTTAGGGGCATCAGAAAAGTGGGTGGCATTATGGGGCGTGGGGTTTGGATTTTTGCTTCCATGGCTGCTGTTGGGCATCTTTGGGTACATATTTGCAGATAGGTATGACTAGTTTTCTTGGGGCTTCTGCACCCCAACTCTACCTTTCGTCACCTCTTTCCCCCCAGTCTGCCACAGCTTCTTCCCATCTCCACCTGGAGTTCCCAGGAAGGACTCTTTCCTGAAACCCCAGGTGGAGTGGGGAAACTATAGTGTGCTGGTGGTAAGGAGCTTGAGCTCTGTAGCCAGGCATTTTCAGATCCACCACTTTCTAGCAGTTGGACCTTGGATTAATTATCTTGGAGTCTATCTTGGAGTTTCCTCCTCTGTAGAATGGAGAAAAACCGCTGCCAGATGTGACTGTTAAAAAAATAAAAAGAGATAATGCATGAGAGTTCATTTTAGTCATTAATACAGGCTGGAGCCATTCTGCCAGGAGACCAGTTCTCTGCTTATTAGAGGTGTACTCTGGGCAAGTTATATTCTCTGTAACTGTTGTCTCATCTGTAAGATGGGGATGAGAGGAACTCTTAGAAAACTATTACTACACATAGTAACAGTTCTCAGTAAATGGGAACTAAAATTTTACAAAAGGGTAAATCTGCCTTCCACTCTTGGTACTCTTCGAGCTCTCTGGTCATGTGGTTGGTGCTGTGAGGGTCTTAATTAAAAGAAAGAAAGAGAAAGAAAGGAAGGCAGGGAGGGAGGAAGGAAGACAGGCAGGCACAGACATGTCCTTGTTCCTAAGTACCTTAAAGGGGCTAGAGTAGGAAGGGATTAGTGTCAGGGCTGGTGGGAGTCATGAGGTATGGGCTGGATATGCCTTGTAAAGGAAAAACAGGAGAAATGACTTTGCGATTATGGAGTGGAAAGTTCCTCTTGTACTGGGAGAAAAAGTCTCATGAAAATGTGGTTGGAATTATTTCATAAATTATAGTTGATTTGACAAAATATAAACATATATAGTTGCATCCTACTTTGTCAGCTTGATATTACTTGACATAAATATGTATTTTTTACAAAAATAGGGAATTTATTTGCATTAAATAAATTCTGTGGCCAGTCTCTGTAAAGAGCTACTTTTCAAGGTACTTTAAGTAAATGTAGACCTACATGTAGTATTTTTCAGGCATACTTCTCCTGGGTATAGCAAGGGATATGTGTGTGTGTGTGTGTGTGTGTGTGTATGTATATATATACATATATATATATATATATATATAGTATATCTCACCATGATTTTAAAGTAAAACACCAAAGACTTGTCCCTGTCAACTACAGCAGGATATGATATGGCATCATATTCTGTTTTAAGCAGTTACGTGCATTGTTCTGTGGCCAGAATGACCGTGAGTCCTGAAGCAAAGCTTGGATCTTTTGAGGCAGCAAACACATTCCTCATTTGTGTAGTTTCTGTGGAATTAAGAAGAGGTTAAAAAATTACCCCAAACTCTGGTGGCACAGTGATGGGCATCTGTGGGCCAATTATGGGCATATTTGTATATGAATTTCCACATGAATTCCCTACTGCCTACAGGAGGCTTCCCAGTGTGGAGACGGCAGAAACTTGCTTCCTCTGCTTTGTGTCTGATTCTACCAGTGACCTGCACACCCAGCTCGCCTCACTGTTGTGTGAAGGAACGGGGTAAAGAGATAAAAAGAGGCAGAAACCCCTTTCCCCAATCCGTATTTCCTCTCCAACTCATCCTAGATCTTGCCTACCCCCCATCCCCTTTCCTCAGTAGAGCTGGATGTGGTAGCTCAAAAGCATGATTTCTGCAGTTGTGAGGTACTTCGTGGATTTTATAGGCCTTTTCAGATTGGTCTGGGAATTGAACCATTATGTGTAATGATGAACCTATGGAAAATTATGTCTGAGTTTCTTAGGAGTGAACTTAAAGGAATCAGTTGTCCTTTGTGTGTGTGTGGCAGGGAATTGTTTCTGGAGAGTAATGTATTTTCTTTGACTCACATAGACTCAGTCTTTCATTTAAATAAGCTTAATTAGCAAGCACATGCTATTCTTAAATATTGGGCTGGTTAAAGGGTATTTGAAGGAAAAGGAGGGTAAAGTCCAGGCCTTAAACTGTCAGTGTAGTTGGGGAAATAAAAATAAATCTATACTGAGAAAAAGAAAAAGGGAAAAAATCATCAATGTGAGTGTTATAAATTGTACAATAGGATTTTAGAACAAAAGAGTGAAGGAGATGCTGAATTAAAGGAGGGAACAGAGCAAGGTGGGGTTAATCAGAGAATACCTACAAGTGCAATTATGAACAAGACATTCTTTCTCACCTCTTTAGGGTGAATCAATGTCCATGGATTGATTGAGAGAGGAGGGGAGTATAACAAGGAGAAAAAGAATCAAAGGTAGAAATTAGTAAGCTATTTCTGTGGTACAGCAAGCTGATTCATTTAACTGTAATAGAGTTGTCTGATGAGAATTCTATTTTCTAGTCACTTCCTCTTGGAATTACTGGGTCAAGGACTAATAAGATAAAACTAATATAAAACAAATAATATCATTTTATTATCTCAAGGTAAAGAATACAGTGATTTGTGAAACCTGAATAGTAGAATTGACGGATTCCCTCTTACTTAGAGTCATAGTTTCTTCTTTAATTTAAACTGAAAAGAGATGTAGTTTCATTGAGCTGTTCAGCATCACTAGAGTGGTTGCCAGGTTGCTTTGGCCCCCCAAATTCTGAATTGCTAATCTTCATCTTATTATACTTGGTTTGTTTAAAATTTATATAAGCAGATAGACATATAGATATGTATATATATATTACCTATGATTGGAGGTATGTATCTGGAAGTGTTCAACATAGTTTTAGTGTAGTTTTAGTCTCTTTCATTGGAGATCAGAAAATGTAGTGCTTCTTTTTCACTAAAAAAAAAAATTATTGAGTACCTGTTATGTGCAGGGTAGTGGTAGTAACTAGGCATATAGCTGTGAATGAGCAGAGCTTGTAGTCTGGTAGGGGAAACAGACATTAAACATATTGTTATAAAAGTAATTATTTAATTCAGGTGTGATAAGTGTTGCAGAGAAAAAAATCCCAGATGCTGCCAAAGCATATAACAAGAATGCAGATCTTGAGCATTCAAGATCAGCTGAGAGTAGATAGAAGTGGTCAGTGATTAAAGCTGACACCTAAAATTTGAGAAGGTTGGGGAGGAGAGAGAATGTATACATGTTACGAAGTAGCAGGTGTGAAGACTCTGAATGGGAGTCTGGTATGTTTAAGGACTAGAAAGAACTCAAAGCACCGTGAGCCAGGAGGAGACTAGTGATCTGAGCCTGAGGAAGTGGGCAGGTGCCAGGTCATATTAACTGTAGGGTATTACTAAGGGTTTTAGTCTTTGATTTTAAAGCAGTGTGATATTACTGAAGGGTTTAATTCTGTGAATGATATGATCCGATTTGTACTTTAAAAGGTCATTATGGCTACATGAGAGAAAATGGAGGGGACAGGGACTGGGGAGGGTAGGGGAATAGTATGTGTGGGGAAATGAATTAAGAGACTCTTACAGTGATGTGAGAAATGGTGGTGGCTAGGCCACATGGGGGCCATTGTGACGGGGAGAAATGGATAGATTTCAGAGATATTTAGGAGGTAGAACTGACAAAACTTGGTAGTTAATTGAATATGGAATATGAAGGAAAGGAACGATGATTTCCAGGGTTTTAATAAGAGCAGCTTAGTGAATAGGGTTGCTATTTACTAAGATGGAGGGAGGAACCTGTTTGGTGGGGGAAGATCATGAACTTGATATTGAACTTGTTGATTCTGAGGTGTTTATGAGACATCTAGGTGGAGATATTGCATATGTGGTTGGATGTGTGTGTCTAGAGATGTGGATTGGGGATAATAGGTTTGGGAGTAGTCAGCTTAAAAGTAGTGTTTGAAACCATGGCATGATGAGTTTGAGTAAGAAGTGAGAATACATAAGAACTGCTGGGTTGAAGATTTGGTTAGAAGATAAAATATTGAAAGAGACCAAGAAAGAAGAGCCGGAGAGATTAAGAAAAATCAGGAGAATGTGCTGTCCTATAAATCAGGGAAAAGGGAAGGGGTGGTTATTTGTGTCAAATCCAGCTGAGAGGACCAGAAGTGAATCTATCAACATTGGCATTCTTGGTGCCATAAGAGCCATTTTGAGGGAGCACTTGGGGGTGGGAGTAAGATTAAAGTAGATTAAATAATGAATGGAAGATGAGGAAGTGGGAATAGTGATGTTACACAACTAAAAGTTTGGCCATAAGGAAGAGATAAGAAAGGTCACTAAAGAGGAATTGAGACTCAGGGATTTTCTTTTAATTTCTTTCGGTTCCTTTGTCCCTCCATCCCTCTGTCTCTACTTCCCTTCTTCCTTTCTTAAGATGGGAGAGACCTGAACATGTTCAAATGCTGATAGGAAGAATCCTATAGAGAGAGGGAAGATATAGGAAACAGTGGGAAAGTAAACAAGGTCAGTTTTCCTGAGAAGGCAGAGTAGTTGAGATCTAAGACATCCACAGAGAGAGAGAGAGAGATGAGCCTTTGACAGGGGCAGGCACGTTCTGCACTCTAACAGGAGGGTAGAAGGAGAGGTTGGGTGTAGAGGGGTAGGCAGATCAGAGTTTCAGCTTGATGGTCTCTGTTTTCACTGTCAACCAGGAGGCTAGATCTTCACTTGAGAGTAAAGGGTCAGAGGGATATCAGAGTTTCAAGGGAGAGTGGAGAAGATTGCAATAGTGGTGTTAATCAGGGGAGAATGAGCAGACAGAGTGAGGAGTACAGTTTGGGATTATGGATTTATTGTGGAAATAATCTGTCTGGTTGTTTGCATTTAGCCAAATAGGCATGATGAAAGTGTATTGTTGGATTCATTGTGGTTAGGTTTCTGCTAAGTGGTTGTGACAGATTTGAGTTCTAAAAGTTCTAAATATAAACCAAAGGCCAATGTTTTTTGTCATATGCTAGGTGTTGGGAATACAAAGATATAAGACAAAGTTTCCATCCTAAAGGAACTTTTGTCCAAATAAGGAACCTAGACATATATAGGTGGATATCATGCTTTAAGAAACTGAGCCTCGGAGTGATTAAGTAACTTACCCAAGACCATGCAGTGAAAGAGGCTGGGTTTGAATCCAAAAGGATACTACTGCCTATTTCATAGCGTTGTTACAAGGATTAAATGAGTTATACATTTAGAGCTTTTAGAACCATTAGGTATTCAAAAGTACATCATCGTTGTTGGGATTATTCATCACTAACCTTCCATTCTCACTGTTGCTACTATCTTCTCATTATACATGAACTATGGAAATAGTCTATTTAGTCTCCTGCTTCACCCTACATATTATGACATAGACCTATGCTCTCCAAACTCTGCTTTTCATGCCATCTTCCTCAAAAATCTTAAAAAGTTTCCCACTGTGTGACTCTCATAACCCTCAAGACGTTTCATTACCTTGCCCTGACTTCTCCCTCTACTGCCTCTACTTTCATAGAGGTACCTTCCACTGGTCTCCTGAATACTCCCTGAATACTGCATAACCATTCCTACTTTCACCCCTTGATCATTTTATTTACCCCATTTTAAAACCTTCTTCCCTTTCTTAGTATAGGGCTTAGTTCAAATCCTGCTTCCTCCATGAACTCTCCTTATTTCTCCCAACTACTCTGATGTCTTCCTCAACTGAACTGTTCCGCACGTTGACCACTCATACAGGTTATTCTGTATTGATTTTGACTTATTTATTTATTTTTATTTTTAATTTTTTCTTTGTACAGCAGGTTCTTATTAGTCATCAATTTTATACACATCAGTGTATACATGTCAATCCCAATCACCCAGTTCATCCCACCACACCCACCCCCCCGCAGCTTTCCCCCCTTGGTGTCCATACGTTTGTTCTCTATATCTGTGTCTCAATTTCTGCCCTGCAAACCGGTTCATCTGTACCATTTTTCTAGGTTCCACATATATGCGTTAACATACGATATTTGTTTTTCTCTTTCTGACTTACTTCACTCTGTATGACACTCTCTAGATCCATCCACGTATCAACAAATGACCCAGTTTCATTCCTTTTTATGGCTGAGTAATATTCCATTGTATCTATGTGCCACATCTTCTTTATCCATTCTTCTGTTGATAGGCAGTTAGGTTGCTTCCATGACCTGGCTATTGTAAATAGTGCTGCAGTGAACATTGGGGTGCATGTGTCTTTTTGAATTGTGGTTTTTTCTGGGTATATGCCCAGTAGTGGGATTGCTGGATCATATGGTAATTCTATTCTTAGTTTTTTAAGGAACCTCCCTACTGTTCTCCATAGTGGCTGTATCAGTTTACATTCCCATCAACAGTGCAAGAGGGTTCCCTTTTCTCCACACCCTCTCCAGCATTTGTTGTTTGTAGATTTTCTGATGATGCCCATTCTAACTGGTGTGAGGTGATACCTCATTGTAGTTTTGATTTGCATTTCTCTAATAATTAGTGATGTTGAGCAGCTTTTCATGTGCTTCTTGGCCATCTGTATGTCTTCTTTGGAGAAATGTCTATTTAGGTCTTCTGCCCATTTTTGGATTGGGTTGTTTGTTTTTTAATATTGAGCTGCATGAGCTGTTTATATATTTTGCAGATTAATCCTTTGTCCGTTGATTCATTTGCAAATATTTTCTCCCATTCTGAGAGTTGTCTTTTCGTCTTGTTTATGGTTTCCTTTGCTTTGCAAAAGCTTTTAAGTTTCATTAGGTCCCATTTGTTTATTTTTCGTTTTATTTCCATTACTCTAGGAGGTGGATCAAAAAAGATTTTGCTGTGATTTATGTCAAAGAGTGTTCTTCCTATGTTTTCCTCTAAGAGTTTTATAGTGTCCAGTCTTACATTTAGGTCTCAAATCCATTTTGAGTTTATTTTTGTGTATGGTGTTCGGGAGTGTTCTAATTTCATTCTTTTACATGTAGCTGTCCAGTTTTCCCAGCACCACTTATTGAAAATACAATTATTTCCATTGTATATCCTTGCCTCCTTTGTCATAGATTAGTTGACCATAGGTGTGTGGGTTTACCTCTGGGCTTTCTATCTTGTTCCATTGATCTATGTTTCTGTTTTTGTGCCAGTACCATATTGTCTTGATTACTGTAGGTTTGTAGTATAGTCTGAATTCAGAGAGTCTGATTCCTCCAGCTCCGTTTTTTTCCCTCAAGACTGCTTTGGCTATTCGGGGTCTTTTTTTTTTTTTTTTTTGCGGTACGCGGGCCTCTCACTGTTGTGGCCTTTCCCGCTGCGGAGCACAGGCTCCGGATGCGCAGGCTCAGTGGCCATGGCTCACGGGCCCAGCCGCTCCACGGCATGTAGGATCCTCCCAGACTGGGGCATGAACCCGTGTCCCCTGCATCTGCAGGCGGACTCTCAACCACTGCACCACCAGGGAAGCCCTATTCGGGGTCTTTTGTGTCTCCATACAAATTTGAAGATTTTTTGTCCTACTTCTATAAAAAATGGCATTGGTAACATGATACAGATTGCATTGAATCTGTAGATTGCTTTGGGTAGTATAGTCATTTTCACAATATTGATTCTTCCAATCCAAGAACATGTAATATCTCTCCATCTGTTGGTATCATCCTTAATTTCTTTCATCAGTGTCTTATAGTTTTCTGCATTCAGGTATTTTGTCTCCCTAGGTAGGTTTATTCCTAGGTATTTTATTCTTTTTATTGCAGTGGTAAATGGGAATGTTTCCTTAATTTCTCTTTCTGATTTTTCATCCTTAGTGTATAGGAATGCAAGAGATTTCTGCATTAATTTTATATCCTGCAACTTTACCAAATTCATTGATCAGCTCTAGTAGTTTTCTGGTGGCATCTTTAGGATTCTCTATGTATAGTATCATGTCATCTGCAAACAGTGACAGCCTTACTTCTTCTTTTCCAATTTGTATTCCTTTTATTTGTTTTTCTTCTCTGATTGCTGAGGCTAGGACTTCCAAAACTATGTTGAATAATAGCGGTGATTGTGGACATCCTTGTCTTGTTCCTGATCTTAGAGGAAATGCTTTCAGTTTTTCACCATTGAGAATGATGTTTACTGTGGGTTTGTCGTATATGACCTTTATTATGTTGAGGTAGGTTCCCTCTATGCCCACTTTCTGGAGAGTTTTCATCATAAATGGGTGTTTAATATTGTCAAAAGCTTTTTCTGCATCTATTGAGATGATCATATGGTTTTTATTCTTCAGTTTGTTAATATGGTGTATCACATTGATTGATTTGTGTATATTGAAGAATCCTTGCATCCCTGGGATAAATCCCACTTGATCATGGTGTATGATCCTTTTAATGTGTTGTTGGATTCTGTTTGCTAGTATTTTGTTGAGGAATTTTGCATCTATATTTATCAGTGCTATTGGTCTGTAATTTTCTATTTTTGTAGTATCTTTGTCTGGTTTTGGTATCAGGGTGATGGTGGCCTCATAGAATGAGTTTGGAAGTGTTCCTTCCTCTGCAATTTTTTTGGAAGAGTTTGAGAAGGATGGATGTTAGCTCTTCTCTAAGTGTTTGATAGAATTCACCTGTGAAGCCATCTGGTCCTGGACTTTTGTTTGTTGGAAGATTTTTAATCACAGTTTCAATTTCATTACTTGTGATTGGTCTGTTCATATTTTCTATTTCTTCCTGGTTCAGTCTTGCAAGGTTATACCTTTCTAAGAATTTGTCCATTTCTTCCAGGTTGTCCATTTTATTGGCATAGAGTTGCTTGTAGTAGTCTCTTAGGATGCTTTGTATTTCTGTGGTGTCTGTTGTAACTTCTCCCTTTTCATTTCTATTTTTATTGATTTGAGTCCTCTCCCTTTTTGTTAATGAGTCTGGCTAATGGTTTATCAATTTTGTTTATCTTCTCAAAGAACCAGCTTTTAGTTTTATTGATCTTTGCTATTGTTTTCTTTGTTTCTATTTCATTTATTTCTGCTCTGATCTTTATGATTTCTTTCCTTCTGCTAACTGGGTTTTGTTTGTTCTTTCTCTAGTTCCTTTAGGTGTAAGGTTAGATTATTTATTTGAGATTTTTCTTGTTTCTTGAGGTAGGCTTGTATAGCTATAAACTTCCCTCTTAGAACTGCTTTTGCTGCATCCCGTAGGTTTTGGATTGTCGTGTTTTTATTGTCATTTGTCTCTAGGTATTTTTGATTTCCTCTTTGATTTCTTCAGTGATCTCTTGGTTTTAGTAACGTAGTGTTTAGCCTCCATGTGTTTGTGTTTTTTACGTTTTTCCCCTGTAATTCATTTCTAATCTCATAGCGTTGTGGTCTAAAAAGATGCTTGATATGATTTCAGTTTTCTTAAATTTACTGAGGCTTAATTTGTGACCCAAGATGTGATCTGTCCTGGAGAATGTTCTGTGCACACTTGAGAAGACAGTGTAATCTGCCGTTTTTGGATGGAATGTCCTATAAATATCAATTAAATCTATCTGGTCTATTTGTGTCATTTAAAGCTTCTGTTTCCTTATTTATTTTCATTTTGGATGATCTGTCCATTGGTGTAAGTGAGGTGTTAAAGTCCCCAACTATTTTGTGTTACTGTCGATTTCCTCTTTTACATCTGTTAGCAGTTGCCTTATGTATTGAGGTGCTTCTATGTTGGGTGCATATATATTTATAATTGTTATATCTTCTTGGATTGATCCCTTGATCATTATGTAGTGTCCTTCCTTGTCTCTTGTAACATTGTTTATTTTAAAGTCTATTTTATCTGATATGAGTATTGCTACTCCAGTTTTCTTTTGATTTCCATTTGCATGGAATATCTTTTTCCATCCCATCACTTTTAGTATCTATGTTTCCCTAGGTCTGAAGTGGGTCTCTTGTAGACAGCATATATATGGGTCTTGTTTTTCTATCCATTCAGCAAGCCTGTGTCTTTTGCTTGGAGCATTTAATCCATTCACGTTTGAGGTAATTATCGATATGTATGTTACTCTGACCATTTTCTTAATTGTTTTGGGTTTGTTTTTGTAGGTCCTTTTCTTCTCTTGTGTTTCCCACTTAGAGATGTTCCTTTAGCATTTGTTGTAGAGCTGGTTTGGTGGTGCTGAATTCTCTTAGCTTTTGCTTGTCTGTAAAGCTTTTGATTTCTCCATCGAATCTGAATGAGATCCTTGCCAGGTAGAATAATCTTGGCTGTAGGTTCTTCCCTTTCATTACTTTAAGTATATCATGCCACTCCCTTCTGGCTTATAGAGTGTCTGCTGAGAAATCAGCTGTTAAACTTATGGGAGTTCCCTTGTATGTTATTTGTCATTTTTCCCTTGCTGCTTTCAATAATTTTTCTTTGTCTTTAATTTTTGCCAATTTGATTAGTATGTGTCTTGGCGTTTTTCTCCTTGGGTTTATCCTGTATGGGACTCGCTGCGCTTCCTGGACTTGGATGGCTATTTCATTTCCCATATTAGGGAAGTTTTCGACTATAATCTCTTCAAATATCTTCTCAGGTCCTTTCTCTCTCTCTTCTCCTTCTGGGACCCCTATAATGCAAATGTTGTTGCATTTAATGTTGTCCCAGAGGTCTCTTAGGCTGTCTTCATTTCTTTTCATTCTTTTTTCTTTATTCTGTTCTGCAGCAGTGAATTCCACCATTCTGTCTTCCAGGTCACTTATCCGTTCTTCTGCCTCAGTTATTCTGCTATTGATTCCTTCTAGTGTAGTTTTCATTTCAGTTATTGTATTGTTCATCTCTGTTTGTTTGTTCTTTAATTCTTCTACGTCTTTGTTAAACATTTCTTGCATCTTCTCGATCTTTTCCTCTGTTGTTTTTCCGAGGTCCTGGATCATCTTCATATTATTATTCTGAATTCTTTTTCTGGAAGGTTGTCTATCTCCACTTCATTTAGTTGTTTTTCCGGGGTTTTATCTTGTTCCTTCATCTGGTACATAGCCCTCTTCCTTTTCATCTTGTCTGTCTTTCTGTGAATGTGGTTTTTGTTCCACAGGCTGTGGGTTTTTTCCCACAGTATTGTAGTTCTTCTTGCTTTTGCTGTGTGCCCTCTGGTGGGTGAGGCTATCTAAGAGGCTTGTGCAGGTTTCCTGATGGGAGGGACTGGTGGTGGGTAGAGCTGGGTGTTGCTCTGGTGGGCAGAGCTCAGTAAAACTTTAATCCACTTGACTGCTGATGGGTGGGGCTGGGTTCCCTCCCTTTTGGTTGTTTGACCTGAGGCAACCCAACACTGGAGCCTACCTGGGCTCTTTGGTGGGGCTAATGGCGGACTCTGGGAGGGCTCACGCCAAGGAGTACTTACCAGAACTTCTGCTGCCAGTGTCCTTGTCCCCGTGGTGAGCCACAGCCACCCCCCGCCTCTGCAGGAGACCCTCCAACACTAGCAGGTAGGTCTGGTTCAGTCTCCCCTGGGTTCACTGCTCCTTCCCCTGGGTCCCGACGCGCATACTACTTTGTGTGTACCCTCCAAGAGTGGAGTCTCTGTTTCCCCCAGTCCTGTCGAAGTCCTGCAATCAGATCCCACTAGTCTTCAAAGTCTGATTCTCTAGGAATTCCTCCTCCCGTTGCCGGACCCCCAGGTTGGGAAGCCTGATGTGGGGCTCAGAACCTTCACTCCAGTGGGTGGACTTCTGTGGTATAATTGTTCTCCAGTCTGTGAGTCACCCACCCAGCAGTTATGGGATTTGATTTTGCTGTGATTGTGCCCCTACCGTCTCATTGTGGCTTCTCCTTTGTCTTTGGATGTGGGGTGTCTTTTTTTGGTGAGTTCCAGTGCCTTCCTGTCGATGATTGTCCAGCAGCTAGTTGTGATTCTGGTGTTCTCACAAGAGGGAGCGAGAGCACGTCCTTCTACTCCACCATCTTGGTTCAGGCCCCTAGTTTCTATCTGTATTGATTTTTAAAATATCCAATCATCTACTTATAAGACTCTACTTAAGTAACTGGTTATACTTAGCCAGCTACACCCACTTAGAGCACTTCTTGTTGGCAACAGGTAGCTAGGTGAAATAGTATATATCAGTTACTTACTAGGTGCCAGACATTGTGCTAAGTGATTAACATATGGTATTTCATTTAATGCTGTACCTGTAGGACTCATGATCATGGAACTGAGCCTCAGAGAGTTTACCTCAGCTGTCCAAGATTACCAGCTAGTAATCCAGGTTTGTCTGACTCTTTAGGCCATGCTCTACTTTAATCGGGTGGGTAAATTATCACAAACCATTGTTTGATCTTTTATGAAATCTTCTTCTATAGCTGATATTGCTCTGAAAGCAATTCCAAGAAAAGGGCTTTTTAAAATGTTTTATTCAGGGCTTCTCTGGTGGTACAGTGGTTGAGAGTCCACCTGCCGATGCGGGGGACACAGGTTCGTGCCCCGGTCCGGGAAGATCCCACATGCCGCGGAGCGGCTAGGCCCGTGAGCCATGGCCGCTGAGCCTGCATGTCCGGATCCTGCGTGTCCGGAGCCTGTGCTCCGGAACGGGAGAGGCCACAACAGTGAGGGGCCCGCGTACCACAGAAAAAAAAAAAAAGTAAAATGTTTTATTCAATTTACTATTTTAAAGGCAAGCATTCATTTGGCTGCATGTTTTAATGAGAAAACAAAACTAAGCCACAGAAAGGGTAATCATCCCAAAATGATCTTCAGAAATATTTTAAAACAAGAATTCTGCTGTTAAGCCCTCCTTCCCTCTTTTCTTATCCCACATGGCTGATCAGTTCTTTTCTAGAGTTAACATATTCTCTCTTTTATTACTAATGACACTATTTAATTCCTTATCTGTATGTCTCTGGGGAGGTTTTGAAGACCCAGTGTTGATGGCATTCCTTTATACTCTTTGTATACTCAAAACTCCAAGATTCTTATAGTGCCGGATAAATAGTAGGAGTTAAATAACTTTGAAAGAATGAAGAGTCAGCAGGACTTAGTTCCTTGCTTGGGGCAAAAAGGAAAGGAAATAGATAAGGATCCAATAATTTAGGAACTTGAATTTATTATTTGCATAGTGTGAGTTTCATTATTAAAACGATCTGTGGAAAGCATGTTCTTCTATCTGGGTACAAACTGTTTCGGTACAAACTAGATGTATCACATTTTCTTGTGGGTTTTAAGATTTTGAGCCAAAAAATGTCCAGAAGATGAAACAATTTTTTTTGTTTTTTGTGGTATGCGGGCTTCTCACTGTTGTGGCCTCTCCCGTTGCGGAGCACAGGCTCCGGACACGCAGGATCCGGACATGCAGGCTCAGCGGCCATGGCTCACGGGCCTAGCCGCTCCGCGGCATGTGGGATCTTCCCGGACCGGGGCACAGGGGACTGTGTCCCCTGCATCAGCAGGCGGACTCTCAACCACTGCGCCACCAGGGAAGCCCTGAAACAATGTTTTGTGATCATTTATCCACCAGGTTTTTAAAAATGTGTAAATAATATATGTTCATTGTAGAAAAATTTAGTGTAAAAGAGGCAAAAAAGAAATTGAAAATCGCTCTATTTCCATTATTCAGAGATAACTAATGCTACATTTTGGTGAATAGCTTTCCAGAATTTTTTCCTGTGCGTAAGGAGTAAGAAATATTACATGTGGGCCTAAGCAGTTGAGATTGTACCATAGAAGCAAGTACTTATTTATTTAAGAAGCAAAGATTTTCTTCCCTTGCAAGTGAACCTGGTACCAGTAAATGTTAGCTGCTATTGTTTTATTACAGTTGTTATTATTAATGACATCATTATTTGATTATAGCAAAAAAATTAAATGCTTATAATAAATATTTGAATTATTTTTATAAGGTTTTTTGCCTCAAGTAGTTGTTTGGGAAGTCTAAAAATATTCAGAGTGTATTTTTCTTTCTTTTTCTTTTGTCGTTATAGAATTCCTCAGAGAGTCATAGTTGTGCCAGAAGTCTCTTAATGGCAGATAGAATGCAAATAGTTGTGATTCTGTCTGAGTTTTTCAATTCCACATGGCAGAAGGCAAATTGTGCAAGTAAGTAATTCTTTCATTTTCATGTTGCTGTCATGGTTCAACAGTATAGATGTCATTTTATTTGACTCTGAAAATTTTGAATATTTTTTGTTACTAAGTTTAAATGAACTGTGATTAGCATCACGGTTTATTAGTGAGAAATGCTTGGGCAAATACTGAAAGGCAGAAAAGTGTAGCAGTTAACAGTGAGCTTTGCAGTCAGACAGATCTGGAATTTATTCTAAGCTCTGCCGTTTATTAGCCCTAACCTACTACTGTCAGACCTTGGGCATGTGATTTTACCTCTTGGAGCTTCAGTTTCCTCATCCGTAAATTGGTGGTAATAATGGAACCTACTTTATATGATTGTTTTGAGGAGTAAATGAAATAAACTGTGTAAAGCACTTAGCTTAGTATCTGGCATATAGTTAATGTTCAAGGAATGTTAGCTGCTTAATATAATAGTAATTATGATGTTTATAATAATCTGTGATGGGGGAGGTGATAACGTCTGTTCTACCAGTTTTGCAGGCTTGTATGTATTTGTATAATGAAATGAGATCTATTTTCAAGCATTCTTTAGGAAAATTAAAATCACTATTTCAATTCATAAGTGTTTTGAATACCAACTATGTACTAGGAAATTCTTATTTTCTATTCCTTATAATGTTTGAGGAAGGAAGTTATAGTTACAATATAACCTAAAGCAGACAAATAACTGCTATAATAAAGTTATAGAGTCTTGGGGAAGCTGAAAATAAATCAGATTGGAGAGAATTTGAAATACTTCCTGGAGGAGGTACCTTTTGATCCTACACTTTTGTGACTGGACATGATTTCAATAAGTAGAGATGAGAGGAAGGACATTGCAGATAGGGAGGCATCGTGAACAGAGGCACAGAGGTATAAAAGAGTAGTAGATGTTACAGGATGCTGGAAGCACAATGGGAGGTAAACTTGGAAAGGGAAGGTAAGACCTTGACCTATATAGTAGTTTATCACTTATGCCAACATTTTTCATACTGCCTAGAACACCAGCATAGTATTAAGAAATGGTTATATACTATAGTATCTTGGGAATTTACAATACACATAGAATATTAAAAGCAGTGAGAAGGACTATAGGTTAAAAAAAACTTTTAAACATCATTTAACCTAGCACTTTCTGAGCTTTTTTTTTTTTTAAACTACAAAGACCCTTTCTTTTTCTTTTTTTTTTTGTGGAACCCCATTGGAAGAGAGAGACCAGTGAGGAAATTCTTACAATGGTTTAGGCAAGAAGCAAAGAAAACATTAAGTAGGGCATGGGCTGTGGAAATAGAAAGGATAGAGTGAATTAAAAATCTGTGTATCTGTAAGTCATTAAGGAGCTTAACTTTTTAAGGACTTTGTCTTTTTGTTTAGTTCATATGAAGAAAAACTGTAAATGGGAAAGACTCCCTGCTAAGTTTCTTTTCCTTTGTAGTATACCATGGATATTGAATATTAACTCTTTTAATTTTGTCTCTATTAATTCAAAATTTCTGGTAATTTGAACAGAGGCTTGACTGACAGCTAACTTTTTTTTAAAGCAAATCTTTACTTTTTTGGAGTAAAACTTTTTAGTGTAAATATGATTGAACAGAGTTTGCTTAACTTATACGGAAGAGCTGTTTTTAATTATTCTTAAGCCCTTCCGAAAAATCCATTGATATAGGAAAAAATATGTTAATTGCAAATAATTTAAAATCAGTTAATTAGAATAAGTGGGGTATGTGTTGGGATTCACTTCTTTCGACTGATGTTACTTAATTTACATACTTGAGAGGTAAATCATCTTTTCTTTAAAAGATATTTTGTAATGAATTTACTAATTTAAAATAGCTTTCTTCTCTGGCTATTTAAAAAAAAATAAAAAGGAAAGAAAACATTTTGCTGCATATTTACTCAGTATGGTAGATGTAAAACTCTTTAGAATAAATTCTTAGGGTACTTTTGTTTTTCTGTGAGGCATCCTATCTTGAACATATTCCTTGATTGAACTTCTTCTGAAGAAAAAATGAAATGTTTACTTCCTAATTAAAATTAATTTGGCCAAAATATATGACCAAGCAAGGTGCAGAGAAATATGACATCTTTTGGAGAATTAGATAGCTGAGTGGGCAGGAAAGACAGGAAGACCTAGTTTTCATTCTGCTTACATTTGTACCCTTTGGATTGTATACCATAGCATTTAATACCTATTCAAAAATACATAAAGATTTTTAAAACTTGACGGACTGTCCAAATCTGCCATGATTATTCATATGTTAGATGTAATCAGAGAGATTGGCTATTTTCTTTTTCCAGATTATGCATTTTAAAAAAGTTATCTTCCATTCGTTGTTTCATTCACATTTTAAAATTTATCATAATTTATATTCTGTATTTTATATGGAAATAAAATAGTTTTATAAATTTGTGCTCCTCAGATGTTTTCCCTTGGGTATTCATTCTAAAGTAATCATCTAGGACTTCCCTGGTGGTACAGTGGTTAAGACTTTGCCTTCCAATGCAGGGGATGTGGATTCGATCCCTGGTTGGGGAGGTAAGATTCCACATGCCTCGAAACCAAAAAACTAAAACATAAAACAGAAACAATATTGTAACAAATTCAATAAAGACTTTAAAAGAAATGGTCCACATCAAAAAAAATCTTTAAATAAAATAATAAAATAAAATAATCACCTTACCTAGAAATGAATAATCTTTACCAAATTACCTGGAAACACTTCTAATTATGTTTTCTACAAATCTCTGTAATAAAGATAACATGAACATTTTCTGAAAAATTTAAAGAATTGTTCAAAAAACTTTGCAATTTTTACCAAAATTTAATAAAGCATTCTTACTTGAGCAACATAGTCTTCTGTTACAAAGCAGTGAGAAAAGAAATTTGAAGGAAGGAGAAAATGAGCTAAAGAAGGTGAATAGCAAGTCAGCAATTAAATTAAATAATATTTCTCAATGTCATGGCCCTTGGTTCATTTGAACTTCACAATAAGCCGAGCCCTGTGAGGTAGAATGGGGGCTCAGAAAGTGTAAATGAACTGCAGATCAAGAGCCTAGAACTAAAATCGGAGGGCTTTAAGATTGTTCATCTGAATAGACAGTGTTCATGAGTTAAGGCCTAATTTTGTTTTTAAAGTGCTATTTGACAAATTCATTGCACAGTCTCCATTTTAAGAAATATTAGCCCTGCACTTTAGCCCTACAAAGTTTAATATCTATGCTATATACATGTTTGATATCATGGAAAACCTGGTCTTTTACTAAAGATATAAATGTAAAATACTCTTTTTTTGCCTAAAGACCTATCAGTACTACATAAAATTAAAACTAGATAATGTGAAAAAAAAGTTTTTAATAGGGTTGCACATTTTCTAATGTTAATGGTCAGCAATGATCAGGAATCAGGCATCAGGTTCTGAGACAATCGCATCTCTAGCAACCAGATCTATTAAACCACTGATTTCATGGAATCCTCACTCTTCTATTTTCTTAATAAATAATGCTAAAGGCTTCTCTTTTCCTTTTACTTAAAGGATAATCCATTTGTTACCTATCCAGTCATTGTTTTTTAAAAATCTTTGGCCTTTAGAAATAGGTAAAAGAATGAATACAAAGGATATTTACTCTTTTAATAAAATGGAAGAAAGCAATCATATCACACTATAATTTTAAGTGAATTTGTGCCTGATCAGAAGTTTGCCTAGGATGTTGTCATTTTGTATTGTCGGAGACCAAAATGTGCCATCCCAAAATATGCCTCTTTGGCATAAGGATTATTTTGAGCTGATTATTTTGAGAAACCGCAGACACAGGAGAAGCTCTGAAAACAGAGTAGAAATAACCATTTTGTATGAGAAATTTATATTTATTAAGGAAATCTCCACTGCTAAGGGTGTCTCCCTCTCTGTACCAGGAAGAAAAGGATGACTTTAAATCACTAGAGAATCTTGTAAATGGAGAAGGCAGGGACATAATCTGCATAACCTTATGCTTGTTTACCTCACTTTTCCTGGTCATTTCCCCATAACTGACCTCCCCCACACCCATCTTTGCTTTTACCTGAAGATGATATTCAAGTCTGACTTCTAAGCCCCTTTGAGTTACTCAATTTCCCTTTGTATCTTCTGTGTATATGCGGAAGATATACAAGTTAACAAACTTCTGTTTGTTTTTCTCCTATTGATCTGTCTTTTGTTACAGGGGACCCAACTGAGAACTTACAAGGTAGAGGGAAAATTATGTTTCCTCCCCTACCTTATATACATGAAAACACAGTATAAATATTCCCCCCAAAATCTAGATTATTTGCTTTTTTATTTAAACATAAAAAGACTGGTTGTGCTTGCTTCGGCAGCACATATACTAAAATTGGAACGATACAGAGAAGATTAGCACGGCCCCCGCGCAAGGATGACACGCAAATTCGTGAAGTGTTCCATATTTTTAGCAATTATACTCCAAGAAAGATGTTAAAAAAATAAAAAATAAAAAAAATAGACATTAAAAAAAAAAGACTGGTCAGTTTTCTCAGAACTTATGTAAAACTGTTAAATACAAGCTATGAACCCTTTTGTCTCAGTTAACTTTTTGTGGTGATCTAGTTATTAAATTTGCAAATACAGAGCTGATAAGTGATGCCAGCAATAGAACTCTTTAATGGTAAATAATCTGGAGTCTATTCAGTCTGACACCTAAAAGATAAAATGGGAAGGAAAAACATTACGAAGGAAGAACGAAAACTACTGAGGTGTTTTTAAAATTTGTTTTTAATTGAGACTTAAACCAATATGTGATCCATTTTGTAAGAATATATATTTTGATATAAAATGACTATTCCTTTTTCATCCTCTGTGCTAGAAAATGCAAAACTATAATTATATAAATATCTTTTTTTTTTTTTTTTTTGCCGTACGTGGTCCTCTCACTCTTGTGGCCTCTCCCGTTGTGGAGCACAGGCTCCAGACGCGCAGGCTCAGCGGCCATGGCTCACGGGCCCAGCCGCTCTGCGGCATGTGGGATCTTCCTGGACCGGGGCACGAACCCGTGTCCCCTGCATCGGTAGGCGGACTGTCAACCACTGCGCCACCAGGGAAACCCTATAAATATCTTTTAAAGTTAATTTAAGGGGCTATTAAAAATTTTTTAAATAATATTATTAAAAATATAAACATGTAAAGCTATAAAAGCTAAAATATTGTTTAAAAGAATACTTTTAAAAGTAATACATTGCCAAAAAAAATCACCTTTCTACTTGATCTAGCTGTGGGTTGGCACGTAGTCTTTGCCATTATTACTTGATGAAAGGAAGGCTAGACTCTCAATGAAAGAGAGTGCCATCCTGATACAACATTGTTAATCAAGTATACTCCAATATAAAAAAAAAGAGTGCCATCCGTTACCACTACCATCTATTTTATCTTTAGAATTTCTGTGTCTTTGAATGATATTAGTCTTCATCAGAAATGAGTTTTTGGAAACTGATTGAAACTCAAAAGGAGTGTACACAACTCTTCCAATTCATATTACAAATAGCATGGAAATTAATTCTTGTGGAGAGTGACTGTTAAGAAGTAAAGAAAATATATCAAGGATTTCTCCTCTTCACAATTTTAAAGCTGTTATCAGAAGTGTATTGTTAACGCATATATGTGGAACCTAGAAAAATGGTACAGATGAACGGGTTTGCAGGGCAGAAATAGAGACACAGATGCAGGGAACAAATGTATGGACACCACGGGGGGTAAAGTGGCGGGGCGGGGGGTGGTGGTGTGATGAATTGGGAGATTGGGATTGACATATATACACTAATATGTATAAAATGGATAACTAATAAGGACCTGCTGTGTAAAAAAATAAATTAAAAAATGTCTATGTGTTTGAAAAAAAAAGTTTTTTTTTTAAAAAAGAAGTGTATTGTTGACATAGGGATAGCCTGGTTATTGAGATGCTTCTTGGTTATCTTATGCATATGACAGGTGAATAATCAGTAGAGTGACCAGATTTGATGAGACTATGAATTGCTTTATGGTAAAGTGTTTTGGTACTTTGTTTTTGTTCTTTTTTCAACTTTATTGAGATATAATTGACATATAACATTGTTTAAGGTGTACAGTGTGTTGATTTGATACACTTATAAATTGCAGAATGATTACCACCATAGTGTTAGGTAACACCTCCGTCATGTCACATAATTACCTTTTTGTATGTGTGTGTGTGTGTGGTGAGATCATTTAAGATTTATTCTCTTAGCAACTTTCAAGTATAGAATACAGTATTGCTAACTAAAATCACCATACTGTACATTTGATCCCCAGAACTTATCTTACAGCTGGAGGTTTGTGCCCTTTGACAAATATCTTCCCATTTCTCCCACCCCCCAGCCTTTGGCAATCACCATTCTGCTCTCTGTTTCTAGGAGTTCAGCTCATAGTTGACTGTATATGCAAGAATTTATTTCTGGACTCTCCATTCTGTTTGATTGGTCTCCTTTCCTCTGATAGGGGAAAATCTTCCCTAGTTGATGAAACTCCTGGAGAAGGGATTTATGACAACTGATTTTCTTTTGGAAGCTCTGTCTTCAAGCAGATAAGGGGAATTCACAGAAAGCTTCTCTCTGCCTTGGCTATTTTCCAAGTGCCGTCAGCTCAGAATAATCCATATGGCAAATATTCTGCCACTTTTCACTTTTTATGTCTTGATTCTTTAAAAATCAATAATAAAACTTGATAGTTAACCAGAAGATCAATTAATCAGAACCCATCTTTCCCATATTTTATCTAAATGGTAACATACTAAGCATTGGACTCATTTATATCTTACAACTTAAAATGTCCTAGTTTTCATACTTATTAAACTTAATTATGTTGTTTAAGTACAAAGTTCCCATAGTTTAATACTATGTTTTCTGAAGCTTGCCCTGTTTTTCAGAAATTGATAATTGTCTCTGTTCTCTATAGAATTAGTTTTGAAAAACAGCAGAGATCCTTATACAAGCTCCTAATAGATGCCAAATACTTTATCTAAAGATGCATACATAATTCCTGTTATGATATTTAGTGGGTTTCTATGTAAGGTCTTAACTTGAATCCTTAACACCTTTAAGAATGCCTCTTGAGCTGATGCTTGAGCCCTCACTGAGAAAGAAGCTATGCTAATCTGTCCTTGATGAGGCTGCATTGATTATCTGAGATGAGGAAAATTCATGATGACCACTTCACTTAGTGCTTATAGGAAGCTTTAGTACTACTAATGTTTCTTTTTTTTTTGCGGTACGCGGGCCTCTCACTGCTGTGGCCTCTCCCGTTGCGGAGCACAGGCTCCGGACGCGCAGGCTCAGCGGCCATGGCTCACGGGCCCAGCCGCTCCACGGCATGTGGGATCTTCCCAGACCGGGGCACGAACCCGTGTTCCCTGCATCGACAGGCAGACTCTCAACCACTGCGCCACCAGGGAAGCCCCATATAAATTACTTTTTTATAAAGAAATTATTTCAGTTACATACTTTGTATAGAAGTATGAATCACATTCATGCTTTATACTGCTTTTGTAAGACAATCCAGGGACACACACACCCCCATATTGTGCATGTCATTTGCCATGATGTGGCTCATTATACACAGATGTACAGTTGTTGTGGATGAAATTGTATTCCCTGTACTTCCCTCCAAAATGTCAACTACAAAAACTGAAAACTTCTTCAATCTCGTTAGCACAGTATAATAATATTATGCATATTTGTAACTTTGTTTTTATTTCTATATACTCTACCTCGTGTAAAAAGATTCAAGGCTACTTTGTGATGATGTTAAACCAGGATTAAGAGAGACTTATGTTATTTTTTTTTTTTAAGAATTTAGTGTGTGAACTTTTTGAAAGCCAACAGAGAGAGTAACATTTTTAAATAGTAAAGGAAAAATGGTATAATTAGGATAATACTTAATCAAGAGCCTGGAAAGTATATTTTGTATTTCAATGCCTTACTAACTTGATGTATGATCCTCAGTATATCACTTTATTTCTCTAGCTGTTTCCTAATTTGTGAAGTGATCCCTCAGATTTTTAAATGATAAGGTGAACAGTCAGAACAGGACTTACATGCTGGAGAAGATAAAGCTGCAGAGAATGTAGAGTGTGTGAGTTCAGAGAGGGATAGACTCTTGGAATAGGTTCATCAGTAGAGCCCCAGGAATGCCAGGTGCAGGCCAAGTCCTACACTAGGGGCCATGTAAGGGGATGAGTGGGGCTGGATTCCAGCTCAGCTTCTGGAGGTAGGAGCACTTTTTTGTAAATAATCTACCTGGACGGAATGTCTTTTTCCAGTTTGCACAAAGGAGTCTTTATGTGCTAGTTGCTGCCCTGTTTACCAGTTTTATGCTTCATCTCAGTTGCCAGCACTGATCAGTTGGTAGCGACTGCCTGAATCCCTGCATGGTGTAAGAAATCTATGGGTGGTGGAGGGAGGAGCAGTGGCATGTATTTATTGATTCCCAGTATTGAACTTTAATTGTCTAGAGTGTAGATATTTTATATTTGTAGTGTTTGCAAGTGCAGGCTCAGGAATCAGACTGAGTAGAAATTCCAGGTTTTTACTTACCAGTTTTATGACCTTGGGTAACTTCTTAATTCCTCTCTGCCTTTGTTCCTTATTTAGAAAATGGAGATGATAGTTCTTGCCTCATAGGATTGTTGTAAGAATTGAATAAATGTGTTTAAAGTACAAGCATGGCACTTGGAACATGGCAACTACTCAGTTAACATTAGCTTTCATTGTAGTGATTGTTGTTTATAATAGTGCATGCGTCATATAGTGTGTCATATCCTAATGTCTACTCTAAGGGAGGGAAAAAATCTTTTTCCTCTATCCATTTTAGGTTCTCTGGCTAGAACTCTCTAATTAGACTGGCCAAAGACGGAGTAACAAGAGAAAACAAACAGAAGTTTATTAACAAGTGCATTGCACATGTACACACGGGAGCACCCCGTGATGAGTAACCCAAATGGATGGTTAGAATTTGGGTTTATATACCATCTTAGGATAATCAGAGGAGAAAGGGTTTTGGTCTTCTGGATGAAGGAGGCAAGTTATGGGAAAATGACCAGGAAAAGTATGGTAAACGGGATTGTTTAGTAAGGTTTGTTACATAGATTTAAGTTAGAACCATCTCCATTGGTAAGAGTTAGTTGTTAAGAGTCCTCCCTTTTCTTTTTCTTGAGAGAGAGAGACATCTTTACAAATGGAAATTTCCTTTACAAGTGTAAATTTTATCTACAAAATAAAAACTTGTGCCCTGTTTTTAGAGTTTTTCCTGAATCTGTTGGTTCTTAAAGGCCTTTACTTTTTTAAAATTTATTTATTTTTGGCTGCGTTGGGTCTTCGTTGCTGTGCGCGGGCTTTCTCTAGTTGCGGCGCGCGGGGGCTACTCTTCTTTGCGGTGCGCGGGCTTCTCCCTGCAGTGGCTCCTCTTGTAGTGGAGAATGGGCTCTAGGCGCGCAGGCTTCAGTAGTTGTGGCACGCGGGCTCAGTAGTTGTGGCTAATGGGCTCTAGAGCGCAGACTCAGTAGCTGTGGCACACGGGCTTAGTTGCTGTGCAGCATGTGGGATCTTTCCCAACCAGGGCTCGAACCCACGTCCCCTGCATTGGCATGCAGATTCTTAACCACTGCGCCACCAGGGAAGTCCTTAAAGGCCTTTAGCTCAGAATAATCCATATGCCAAAGAGGCATATTTTGAGTTGGCATATTCTGGTACTCTTCACTACCTATTCTGTGTATCTCTTATCCATTGATTTCTTTCTGTTTGCATTGCCACCTTTCTCCTGGATAACTGCAACAGCCTTCTATCCTGTCTCTCCCCTCCCAGTTGAAAGATCATAATAGATGGCCCTGAGTGTGTATAATATACAGCTCTCAGTTAAATTTAAGAAGAACAAGAGTATGGTTGAGTACTAGAGAATAGAAAGTATTTGAACATCCCTTGTGGAGTAATTGGTAGGGCATCTACAAGGATTGTTTTGTGGCCCTGAAACTAGTTTGAATTGAGTCCCCTCATTATAACTTTAGAATTTTCTATAATAGTGTTCTACAACCACAATTGGGAGTAGAGAAAGTTAATGAAGGTTTTAAATATTTGTGAGTATGTGGAATGTAAAAAGGGCAAGGATTCTAGGAAAGTGAGATTGAAATGGTTGACTATGAGTTCCAGGATATGGTGCCAGGCACTTGAACCTAGATCCCAGAGGGTAAGCTGAGAGCACAGGGAGAGGTAAAAGCAAACTGAGGATAAAGAATAAGTTCATCCAAGAAGGGAGAATAGATTAAAAAATTGTGCTATGTTCATACATAGAAATAGAAAACAATTCAAAGGAATGAACTTGCTAAGTGAGAGTAGCAAGTTGCAGAGGAATATCATTTATGTAAGATTTTAAGAAAAACATAAAACAAGTGTATTTATTTCCAGATTTTACTTGAAGCCCCTTTATCAGTATTTTATGCAAGATTCTCACCAGCTTGTTTCTCTGGTCTCCCAACTCACAATAGATTAGAAAGAGCAGATTTTAAAAGATTAACCTCTTAGATGCAATAACTGACCCACTAGTGAAGATGGAAGAGACCCAGAACTACTAAATGTAACACAGAAAACAATCAAACAGCATATGAATTTAGCTAAAATTAATGCAGGATAGTCTTATGCCTAAACAGCACTAAGAGTACTCCTATTAAGGCGGCATTTGATAACTGATATTCATGATTAAGACTTTGTACCATCAAAAATCAATTTCAATTTTACATGGTATATGGTTTTTACAAAGAGAGAAAAGTATGTGACTATTTTAATATTTTCATTTAAATGGTTATGATGTAAAAAAAACCTTTTGGAAACTAAAAGGGGTAAGCTTCATGTATTTGGAAAATTCTCTTAATGTGGAACACTTCATGCTTGTCTGAATAAAGGATTACGATAGTGTGAAACAGAAGATAACAGCTTGAGAGATAAATGACTATATATAATTGTTGCTTGAGATATATTAATCTACTTTTTGGTTTCTTGACAGATTGTTTAACGAACAAAAGTGAAGAATTATCAAATAGCACAGTATACTTCCTGAATCTGTTTAATCACACCTTGACCTGCTTTGAGAATAACCTTCAGGTATTTTATGTATGACACTTGAAATTAAAATGCTGTCTTGTCCAAGTGAATAATAAATAATTCCAATTTTTATAGCATTAATTGTTGATATTTATCTACATACACAGTGTAGAGGTAGACCTGGATTTCTGCTAAATTCTTCTATTACTAGCCCTTAGGCAAATCATCAAAACTTCAGTTTTTTAATTTGTAGGATGGGAATAGTAAGATCTACCGTGCCTACCTTCCAGTATTTTGTAGTCAGGATCCAATGAGTTAATGAGTGTGAACATATAAACTGAGGCATGTGATTGTTTAATTAAAACACAGTGTTGTTCTATCAGACAATAATTTTTCTTGACTTTGTTTATGCAATAATGTATTTTGCAATTCAGTATGATTCTGCCTATAAAAAGCTTATTCTTTGCCTCAATATTTGCTTAAATATATTTTACCTACTTTAAAAGGTGCTGTTTAATAAGGTAACTTTGAGTTTTGAATTATAATATAAAAGGTAGCCTTTAAGAAACCTACTTTATTGGGTTTTGTTTTCTCCACCTCTGACCCTTGAATGTTAGTACTGGAATGTTCCTGGTAGTGGTGAGGGGTGAAATTGGAATTCTGGTAAAATCCTAGTTTTGAAACTTGCTTTTTAACAAGTAGGTAATCCCCACAAATAGATAGAAATATATTTAGGATATAGGTATGTATAACTTTCTCTTTAATAAATGTGATAACATAGTATATGAATTTCCCTGAGTATAATAAAAACTATTAGATGAACATTTCCCAAAATATGTTCTGCAAGATTTTAATAGATAGCCCATAAAAAAGGTGTAATGTTCTTAATAAGGGTAAGAAATGCTTTAATACAGGACTGCAGAACTTTAGTGGACTAATGTACATTATATAGAACTTCAAATGGTAACTTTGTATACAGCATTTACCAAGACTATTTGACTAGGAACTCTGGTTTTAGAGACCAAAGACACTAGTTCTGATGAATGTACTTTAGGGAAATTAGCATTTTTCCTGGGATGTTAGTTGCAAATATTTTTTCCTCATTTGTTGTTTGTCTCTTTATCGTGCTTCTCTTTTTGATATGAAGAAAATTTTAATTTTTATGTTGTTAGATTTACCAAAATTAATTTAATGGCTTGTGGATTTTGTGTCACACTAGAAGGCCTTTTCCCACTTTGAGATTATTTAAAAAATTTCTCCTGTGATTGTTTTAGGACTCATGGTTTTGTTTTGTACATTTAAGCATCATTTTATCTGTTTGAAATTTATTTTGGTGTAAGACGTAAGGTTTAGCGCCAACCTTTTTTTCCTGTTGGCTTCTTGACTTTCAAAACATGATTTACTAAATAAATCCATGAAATGAATTTTAGAACCAAGTTCAAAATAATCAATCATTTTGATATTTTATTAGAATTGCAGTACATTTTAGAGTCATCATTTGGGAAAAATTGACCTGTTATGATATTAAGCTTTCCTATCTAGGAGTACAGTATATATTCACTATTTTTTATTTCAGTAAAATAGAATATAAAATTTACCACATTACAACTTTTAAGTGTACAGTTCAGTGGCATTAAGTACACTCACATTGTTGTACAACTCTACCACCATCCATCTCCAGAATGTTTCATCTTCTCAAACTGAAACTCTGTACACATTAAGTAATAACTCCCCATTTCCTCTTTCTCTAGCCCCTGGTAACCACCATTATTCTTTATTTTTTAATGTTCTCTAGCACAGTTTTACTTATTTATTTAAATTTCCTATAGGTTTATACATTTCTTAAGTCTATTTCAAGGTACTACATAGTGTTTGGTGCCCTTATGAACGATATCTTTTCTTCCCCCACTACAGATTTTTTATTTTTTGATTTAATAAAGCTTTATTTTTCAAAATATACAGCTGGTGGGACCTGTTAATGCATCTTCACCAGCAGCTGGAGCATCTCCACCCTTGGTATTTCTGGTGTAAATTACTTGAGCTCTGTGCTTTGAAACCAGTTTAATAAGTCCTTTACTAAGCAGCTCCTGCAGGGCTGCCCTGGCCAGGGAGCCACGACAGTCTCTCAGAGACGACAGCTGGAGTTATAAGCTTATAGTTGGGAACTTCTTTACAGAGTTTGTCATACGTTGCTTTGTCAAACAAGACTAGGTTATTGAGCTTGTCCCGAACTTTGCCTTTGGACCACTTCTTCTTTTTGGCCTTGCCCCCAGATTTGTTCACTGGGTCTTTGTCTTTCTTGGCTGACTTTCCGGCATCTTTCTTCTTCTTGTCATCCTTGGGCGGCATAGCGAAGCCGGGAGAGCAACTGCTATCACCTCACCTCCCTAAGATGTCGGACAAAAAGGCCCCACTACAGATTTTAACTGCCTATTTTTAAATGGTTTTTTTTTTTTTGGAATAATTTTAGACTTACAGAAAAGTTGCAAAGCTAATATAGAGAATTCCTGTATATCCCTGACCTAGTTTCCCCTAATGTTCACCTTATGTTACCAAGGTACATTAGTCAAAAATAAGAAATGAACATTGGTATATAACTATTAACTAAATGCCAGACTTCATTCTGATTTCACCAGTTTTTCTACTAATGTCCTTTTCTGTTTCAGGATTCATTCCAGGATAATGCATTGCATTTAGTAATTGGTTACTCCTTAAAATTTCTATCATATATATAGCTACATTTCCTTTCTATTTCCAAATGCTATACTTGTGAGTCCTTTTTTCCCTTGAATTTTCTTTAGGCTTGTTGAAGATACATTTATATTTATTGACCTTTTTGAAAACCCACCTTTGGCTTTATTTATCAGTTTCTGTTTTATTTTTCTTAATGTGTTAAGTTATGCTTTTGCATTTATTAATTCCTCCTATATTCTTTTGGTTTTGTCATTTTTCTATTTCCTTAAATTGAATGGTTTTTAAAAATTAATTAACTAATTAGTTAGTTTGTTTGTTTATTATCAGGGGAGAGGTATGAGCTGGAGCTGTAGATTTGAGAGGCATCAGGTACAGATGGTATCAAGCCTGGAGACTTGGATGTGAGTGAGTGGAGATAGAGATGATGAAGAGGCCCCAAGGACTGAGTTCTGGGCAATGCCAACGTTTTATAGGTTGTGTGTGTGTGTGTGTGTGTGTGTGTGTGTGTGTGTGTGTTTGAAAAGGGAGGAGAACCAGCTAAAGAGATAGGTGGTAGCAGTGAAATTAATGGTATTGGCTGTGGCAGTGCCTTCTGGCTCAGTGATGAGGCAGAGATGTGGGTTTAGGTTCCAGACCAGCTCCACCTTATGGTAGTATGCGTTTGCAGGTGACTTCTCTGGGAACCTGGACTGTCTGGGTGACTGTGGAGACTGCTTTTTGTGGGTGGTCCCGCAGGTAGGGTGGGGCTATTATTCCAGCCCCTCGCATCTCCAGAGGACAGTAGGTGGTTGCAGGGGATAGAGGGTCACAAGAGACTGTGGTTCCGGCTAGTTTCTCTGGGAGTGGTATGACAGCTGTCATACAACCTTCCTATGATGAAATGTGCATGTCATGCCTCTATAATTAACAGTGCTATCAAGGGCCTGGGTTTACTCTTCTGTTCTTGAGTCTCTTCAGGAAAGAAATCAGGAATGGCACATGCTGATGTCATCATTTTCCCAGAATCCTACTTTCTCATTTGCTTTAAACGTTGCAGAGCTTTTTGTTGTTTGACTATGCCACCATTTAGTCAGTCAGTCCCTGTATCAATGGAGAATTTTGTTTGGTTCAGTATTTTACTATCACAAATATGGACAGTCTTTTGCAGGTATTTGTATCTTTGTCTGTCTGGTAGATTCCTAGAAGTGAAATTGCAATGTCAAATGATATGTACATTTTAAGTTTTAATATAAATGACTAAATTATACTCCCCCCTCAAGGTACTGTGCTCCATTTTTGATCGAACACATTTAGCTGAACGTACAATTGTTCTGTGAAAAACAGGCAATGGGCTATTTCTTGTGGCAGAACTAAAGAGAGTCTTGAGTTTCTCTGTCAAGTAGATAGTAAGGGTAATGTTGTAGGGGCTACATCAGCTTAATTCCTTTAATTTTTCCTTTTCTCTTTCATTCTGATAGTTAATATTATTTCTCCAGGCTATAAGGTAAAGAATAAAGGGAATAGAAAACAAAAGTGTGAATTGACTGTTTAGCAAACTTGTTCTTGAAATACAAGCGTCAGTCCCAGAAGTGGAAAAGATTGAGATTCACTAACATAATGTCTTATATCCAGTACCTGAGGTTATATTTTAGGTTACACAATTCATTGGTATTAGTCCCTTTTTGTTGACTTGAAAGGCCTGGATTAAAAGCATTGGGGTAAGAGGGCTGGGGGAGGGATGTGTTTGGGTGCCTTTTCCTAACTCATTATAAAGTCTTCTCTGTCTCAATAAGGCAGACTTCAGGGTTCAAGTCAGCACAGGCAAGGGTATACTTTATTTATTTGGTGAGTATAGGATAGATAAGGGCAGATGTATAAATGACAAGATAACTTAGTAAATTTTTGGTATTTAGGTATCAATAATTTGGTATATGAGCTAGTGTTGCCCTCAGTTAACAGTGGCTAGTGCAGTGGTTTTCAAAATTCAGGGGCGACTAGAAAGTACCAAATATTTTGCTGTGTGCTACATACCAGTCTCTATTCCTTGGGACCTGTAATACAGGTAAGGGTATCCCTATTTTATAGATAAAACCGAGGCTCAGAGTGGTTTAGCAACCTGGCCCACACCACAGCTCAGCACTTTAACATACTCTATTATTTCCTCCAGGAGGGCAAATAAGTTTAAAAAATGTAATGTTTATTGTGTGTATTTTATGTGCCTTTAACTTTTAGGGGAGCGCACACAGTCTTCTTCAGTTAAGAAATTATTCAGAAGTATGCAAAAACTGTCATGACGCATACAAAACTCTGAGTAGTCTGTACAGTGAAATGCAAAAAATGAATGAACTTGAAAATAAGGCTGAATCTGGAACGCACTTATGCATTGATGTGGAAGATGCAGTAAGTACTTTGCTCCTGATACAACACGTGTTTTGCAGTGTTGTTGAATGTGCCTTCAGTATTATTATTGGAATTTGCATATGGTGTCTTCAACCAGAAATAACTAGTTGCTAAGTAGTAAGGTTTTAGAATATCCTGATGTGTCAAACTAAAATGGAAATTAATCAGATACTTCATAAGTAAGTTGATAATTTGGTATATTTGACTTCTTTTTATTAGAGTATAGTTGATTTACAATATTATATTAGTTTCAGGTATACAACATAGTGATTTAATATTTTTATAGATTATACTCCATTTATACATTTTGTTTTTTTAAGTTTGATAATGTGTGTCATTTTCAGAGGTGTGGGTATATTGTTAAATGTTTTCATTTCAGTTTCTTGTGCACTTGTTGCTAATTCAAGAAGTCTCTAGGTTTTGCTACAATATGTTTCTGAAGCCATTCCTCAGTTACTTCCTATCCTGTTGCTTTATTTCTTTATATCTATTACCATCTGAAAAGTTTTGTTTACTTATTTGTAGTCTTTCTCCCCTTACTAAAATATAAGCCATATGAAGACAAGGACATCATTGTCCTTTTTTGTTCACTGTTCAGTATCTAGAACAGCGCCTAGCAAATAGTGGGCCCTTAGTAACATGTATTGATTGAATGAATAGTCAACAAAAACTCTTTTTTCCTCCGTTGAATAGCCTGCCTTTACATGGGGCACCACTAGATGGCAATCATGCCTTTTTATGGGAATACGATGCCTGACTATTGAGGCATTAGAGGAAACAGAAAATTTATTGTCAAAAAGCAGAGAACTTGTGGTCAAAATTGGTAAACTTAATGTTTGAGAATGATGAGTGTGAATTATAGCAGCTCAGAGTGAACATAGTGGATCTGTAATATTCAGAATGGTAAAAAGCACTTAAAATGGATACACCATGGGGATTTTTGTTTGTTACTGCTCTGTTACTAATGTTTAGAGTAGTACCTGGCTTCTAGTAGGTTCCCAATAAATAATAACATCTTTTTAAAGAATAATAGTCTCTTTCTTTTTTTTAAAATAAAGAAGAAAAATGAATATTGGTTCTATGACACAAGTTGGATTACACAGGAAATCAACATGACCAACCTATTTTAGAACATCCATCTTGCAATAAGCAAAAATTACGACAGACGTACAGTGCACCATTTGTAAACCATATCTCAATTAAACAAAATCTAGGCAAGAACAGTTTTAAAAGCTAAATTTGGGGCTTCCCTGGTGGCGCAGTGGTTGAGAGTCCGCCTGCCAATGCACGGGACAGGGGTTCGTGCCCCGGTCCGGGAAGATCCCACATGCTGCGGAGCGGCTGGGCCCGTGAGCCATGGCCGCTGAGCCTGTGCGTCCGGAGCCTGTGCTCTGCAACGGGAGAGGCCACAACAGTGAGAGGCCCGCGTACCGCAAAAAAAAAAAAAAAAAAAAAAGCTGAATTTGATAGTTTCCTTACATCGTTTAGCCTGTTTGACAGAAATCATGAGCTCAATGAAAGTGAGGTACTGCAGCCCCTAAGTGTATCTAGGGGCTAAATAAGATATTAGTATTGTCTAATAAAGTTTCCATGACTCATTAGATATTATATACTTAAAAAATTATTTGCTGTGAGTATGAATCTTTCCTAATATCTTAGATAAGCTATTAAGCATTTCATAGATATCATCTCTTGAAAAGAAGCCCTATAAAGCTGATATTTTTATCTCCATTCTAAAAATATTACAAGCTCAGTGAGATTACGTAGGTAACATATGAAAGAAAATATTTTGTTTGTTTGTTTTGTGAGACTTCCCCTCCCCCCAGTTTTATTGAGGTGTACTTGACAAATAAAATTATAATATATTTAAAGTGTACAGTGTGATGATTTGATATACATACATATTGCAAAAGGATTCCCACAGTCTAATTATTGACATTCATAACCTCACATAGTTACCCTTTTAAATCTTTTTTAATGAATGAAGCACAGTATATTTCTATTGATACAAGTTCTGTGTTTGAAGTCTGTGAAAAGCTGACATTCTTTGGACAGTATTATGAATTTACAATATGAAATTTCTGTATGGATATAAATTTATACAATGACTAATCGTGAACCAGCTTATTTCCCTGACAGAAGAAATTGTCCTCAACTATTAATAGATTTTTTAGGGATGTGTATTTAGTCTAAATTTGGGGTTCTTGTTACTGACAAAATAATTTTATGAAATTGAAGACAAATTAAATATAAAATAGAGTAACATTATTTGTTATTGTTTCAGATGAATATTACTCGAAAACTTTGGAGTCGAACTTTCAACTGTTCAGTCCCTTGCAGTGACACAGTGCCTGTGATTGCTGTTTCTGTGTTCATTCTCTTTCTACCTGTTGTCTTCTACCTTAGTAGTTTTCTTCACTCAGAGCAAAAGAAACGCAAACTCATTCTACGTAAGTTTCTTTTTATGGTTGTTTATTTACTTAGATTAAAAACCTGTATTTAAAAAAATCTAAGCCTGTTTTAGAAATAATATATACTCTGAGAACTCAAAGTATATTAGCCTAAAACAGCTCTCTTCTTCAAATTTTACAACTGTGCTCACTACCAGAAGAGATGTGTAAGTTAAGTGACTTTATAATCAAACTTTAACATACAGTATCTTTCAGAAGCTTTAATTGAGAAAGCTAGGTTCCCTGGAATAAGGTTGACAACAACAAAGGAATAGCAACAAAGGCTTTGCAGACCTGAAATGGCCATAATAGGGAGATAAATAGTAGAGAGCTCTTAGGCCCATTGGCAGAACCACCCATGACAGAACCACCAAACAAGTAGCAGGCAGGGAGAAACTGTAGCTTACACACAGACAATTTGTTTATGAACAAATTGGAATTGTAGTTGCAAGAAAGTTACTTGACATATAGCATGTGCTCAGTATGTGTTCATTCCTTTCCTTTCTCCCCATCAAATAGGGCAGAGCAGAAAAAAAACACTAACTAGAAGGTCCCAACTAGCCAAAGAAAAGTGACCTCCAAATCTCATAGGTTTCTTGTTTATTATCAGAATGAAAGTATGGGCTTATCCCTTAGCAATTTTAGTTTTTTTAAAAAAGAATGTTTTCAGGAGAAAAAAAAAGTCAGGCTTTTTTTCTCTTAAATATTATTCCTAGTTTAGGAACCTATGATATAAAAATTCTTTCCCTTGTAAATTTCTTTCTGGCATTTTTTTCATGATTTATCTAACTTCACGTCTAATATATCTAACTTAAAAAAAAAACCAGATTGCTTGTAGATCAGTTTACATTGAATTTGTAATGTCTTGTCACCTCAAAAGGCTAGCTACTAGAGGAGAGAGTCTTTATCATGGGTGTATTTAGTAAAGTATTTTGAAGATTGCCAGCATTCTGTAAATATGTAATAACTCGGGCCTAAAAGTGCTTCTTTAGGGTAATAACAAAATATTGCAGGGACCTCACTGTTGAAACACTTTATTTTTCAGGGCTTGGTGTACTTTTAAAGTTTAGCATCTTATTTGCTTTGCAAATCTATTTAACTCTACAGAAGATATATAGTACTTCTGATCAGTGTTTTTGTTCGTTTGTTTTCACAATAAAAGTCATTACCATCCATCTGCTTGTATAAGCCACAAATCCTTTTGTCGTTTAATTTCTTTTAATATCTTTCAATTTCTTAACTTTTTCTTTTCTTTTCTTTCCCCATTCCCTTATTCCCTCCGCTACCCCTTTTCAATTCATCAGCAAGTACTGCCAGCTGTATTTCCAAAAATATATCTTAAATTATCTTTTCTCTATCCCCACTGGTAATACCTTAGCCCAGGCCATCACCGTCTCTTACCAGCACTAAAGCAGAGGTCCCTTAACTGGTATCCCTACTTCTACTTCTTGACCCACTACAATCCATTGTCCGTATAGTGGCTAGAGTAAATTTTTAAACACAAATTTTACCACGTGCTCCTCTCCCATTTGAAACCCTTCCCGTGTACCCGTCGCACCTAGAATAAAATACAGACTTATTCCAAGGTCTGCTCTCCAAGCTGCATGTGACCTGGTCCCCATCTGCCTTCCTAAGCTCCTGTGTCTACCCCTCTCCTTTCTCATGATGCTGTATGTAGGCAGTCCGGCCTTCTTTCTGCTCCTCTCAAACACCAAGCTCATTCACACTGTCCTCTTTCCGAGGTTCTTGTATTTTTCCCTCCCTGCTTTCCTTGACTGGCTCCTTGTCATCCAGGTCTTAGGTCAAAGGTTACTGACACAAAGAGAACTTTTATGACCCCCCCAACCTAAGAATACACCCTTTTTAAAATTCTTCTGTATCATCTTTCTTTAATAGCATTTAATCACTATTTAGTCTATTCCAATTAACTTTTCCACTTATTTTCTACCTCATTTGTTTGTCTACCCTGACTCAACTGTAAGTTCCATCAGAAAAAGGATTTTGTTTATGTTGCTCACCACTATATCACTAGCATCTAGAAAGTACCTGGCCCATAGTAGATACTCCAAAATATTCGTTGAATAAAAGAACATTGTACTTAATGTTAGCAACTCCTAGAGTGAGTTCCTTAAAATACTAGTCCTGTGAAATTCCTTTTCATGAGCTTCGTAATGTACCTGAATATAAATTAAGGCCTCTGAGATTACATCCCCCAAACTTGACAATAGGACCTTTGCATAATACCTATTAATGTTTCATAGAAGCATTGTTTACAAATTAAATGATGAACTTAAGGAAGTGCTAGTGTAAGCAAATAGTTCTTGTGCTGATACCTCATGGAAATTTTAATTTACTTTTCTTTATGCTACCATTTTCTTTATGCTACCATTCATCAAGTCCTATGGTAGGAATTAGGGATTTAAAAAGGAACAAAGCACAATAGATGCCCTCAAAGAACATACCGACCATAATCCAATCATTACAACAAATGTAGTAGAAGTGCATACAGTGTGGTTGGACCACAGAGGCATAGAAGACGAACTCTGCATTTGGGGTGTTGGAATTCACCATTAGAAGATCCCTGGAGTAGAATTTTGGAGGATGTAGGGATTTATCAGATAGAGAATAAGGAAGCAAGGACGTTGTATCACTACCTGGTTAGTTTAATGAATTTGGTAATTAGAAACTAGATTACTTTTAATAGTTTTAAACAACGTTTAAAACAAAAAACCCTTTTGATTTAGTTTGCTTCCCAGATCCACTGAAGGCTTAAGAAGTAGACTTTCAGTTTAGGCTGTTTTTTAGTTTAAGTTGCTTTTTAAGTTTAGGCTGAAACAATGCACTGGTCCAGGAAGCCATGTTGTCATCTTCTACTTACAGTTGTCAGGGGAGACCCTGATAGAAACTAGAACAGTGGTTCTCATCCTTGGCCACATATCAGAATTGTCTGCAGAGCTTTCAAAACACAAAAACAAAAATTAAATGTCTGAATCCCATTGCAGACCTTCTAAATCATAACCTCTATTCTAGTGTTGAGAACCTCTGAAGTAGAGAGATTCCTAGTTATCCAATGTAAGATACTTTCACTATGGCATGATTGTTTTTAATTTCTGGAACATGAGAAACATTCATGTTTAACTAAAGAACAAAACATATTACCAAGCCAAATAGCCATGATTTTCTTTATTAACTCTAATGACTCAGTCCCTTTAGCATCATGATCAAAACTGATTGTACATATTTTATTAGTTGCCATATATGTTTGTGCACATGTGTGTAATATCCAACTTACTTTTCTTTGTAAGCCATTTGAATGTTTGTTTTTTTTTTTTAAACATTACAGAGTTCTTTTACTGAATTCTTTTAAGAGAAATTTAGATTTGGATTTCTAGATTAGACTTTCAAATATATAATTTTATTATTATACTTTACAGCACTTCCATTTTTAAAGTAGAGTACTTTCATTTTTATTACATATTTAAGACTGTATTGTTCAGGATGATATAAATTACATCTGTTTTATTTGGCACTGCTTCTAACAAAATCATGTGCAGCTTCTAGCAAAGTTATATCTTTTGAGGTTGGTAGAAAAAAATAGATTTAGGTTTAATTCTTATAAGATTGAATCTATTCAGATTCAAATATGGAATTAATAGATGAATACTATAGTTTACATAAAATAATAATTATGTTTAGAGAATTAAATTTAAGTTAAAATATAATACTTTTGATTTATTTAGCCAAACGTCTCAAGTCCAGTACCAGCTTTGCAAACATTCAAGAAAATTCACACTGAAACCTACAGAATGGAGAATTGACATCATATCCCATGGATGAATGGTGGAAGACACAGCTTGGTCCAAAAGAAGATAAACCGTGATTTGACAAGTCAAGTTCTTAAGAAATGCAAGGACTTCAGATTTATTTTTAAATAAGAATTTTCAATTTTTCTTTCCTGTTCCACCCCCTTTTTAAAGGTTTGGGTATTTTTAATTTACAGGCATAGCAATGTTGTCTATTTTAAAGTGTATTTGTTATACTAACAAAAGATGCAAGAACAATCTTGTTTTATTTTGTAGGCATATTGTTACTATTTGAGACTTCCAGTATCTCCTTAGTTAACATAGTATCTCTAGTAGCAAAGTTTTTGAGAACTAACATTTAAAAATTAATCAGTTATAGCAAAGACTTTGAAAAAAATTTACTTGCCGAAAAGTAGCAAGTCCAAAGATTAAGTTTCTCACCATTGCAGTATTATTGTCACATATATTTAATATGTCATATATTACAAATAATATGTAATTCAATCTCTGGTTTCCTTAAAGTCATTTTTGAAACCACTAGTTATAAACCTCCCCCCAAATTTTTAGAAATGGAAAGGCCCATTACATTTATCTTTGTAAAAAGATTTATGGTAACTGGTTTCTTACTTAACTTTTATAAATAGTGTTTTACACCTTATTTTTGCCTTTATTTCATAAGTAATTTGAAATCACTGGACTGCTTTATTATATTCAGGGCAAGATGGATTCTTTTTATACCAGGGATTTGCATTGTGAATTATATTATTTGGCAATTTATAATTTATTACCACTTTAAATCAAATGTAACATTGTCACAATGTATTTAAATTATGATTTTTTAATAGGAATTTTCTCTTGGGATATATGGGGAGTTTTGGAGGGGAAAAAAAGGAGGAGTAAAAAAGCTTTTAAGATTCAGAAAATAGACAGGGACCTGAAGGGATGCTCACTATAAGAGTATTGAATGGTTCGTACTGGGGGGCATGAGTCAGAAAGAGAATCTGATACAGAAAGTAGTTCAGTTAAGATGATGCTTATTTTTTTTCTAAATTATTTAAATCAGATAAAAGTGATATATGATTGAAATGAAGTCAGATACTTCACACTTGAAAACAAATTCCTTTTTGGAATGTTTATATCAACCTTTCAAAAAAGCTTCATTTCAGAATTGTTCACATTTTTTTCCCTCAGGTTTTTAGCATTAGGTGTTTCACTTGTTAATTCCTTCTAGCTGTCTTGGTGGAAATAGGCTTTCTTTTCTCTTTCTTTCCTTCTTTCTTTCTTTAATATAAAGCCTACTTTATATAGAAAAACAGTTTGCTTAATTGGTACAAGAATCTGAATCCTTTTATACACTGTAAAATGCTCTTACAGAGAGACAAGAAAGTGTTTTTATTATTTTTTAAAATGTTTACCATATATGCAGAGTGAAAGAGAAGCCTCATCCTTGGATATGCAACATATCCAAAAGCTGTTACAGTTTTTCTAGTCTGCTGTGATCCATTTAAAATGTGCTGGGGTTTATTCTGCTGTTACTGTTCATGCTGCTGATGCTAATAGCACTGTCTTGATTTGAAGCATATGGTTGAGGGCCATTGAAAGCAATCTTTCATTAATGCAGATAAAATCAGTTTACATGTACAAAGTTACAAAATGGCATATTTGATTCTGTAAGAGGTGACTCTTTGAGCACCTTTTAATATCATGTATTTCTGAAAACCATTGCTTTTGGATATGGTTGCTAATAAGCACTTTACAAAAGAAAAGGCAGCCTTTAATATTTTTCTGGTTGAGTCATTGCTCTTTAGAGGAGCATCAGCAATAGATTTCAAAAATAAGCATTAAGCACTACCAGTAAAGTGTGTAAATATTTCACTTGTAAAGTCGTATTGAAAAGTTCTTTGCATAGTTCTGAATTCTTAGATTCACAGCATATGTGTGTGCACCAGAACACCTTTAGTTTTTTGGCACTTTGAAATAAACAAAGTAGCTTAAGGAAATTAAAGTGCTATATTTTATTTTTATTATTTATTTATTTATTGGCTGCATTGGGGCTTTGTTGCTGCACACAGGCTTTCCCTAGTCGTGGCGAGTGGAGGCTACTCTTCGTTGAGGTGCACGGGCTTCTCATTGCGGTGGCTTCTCTTTGTTTCAGAGCATGGGCTCTAGGCACGTGGGCTTCAGTTGTTGTGGCACGTGGGCTCTAGAGTGCAGGCTCAGTAGCTGTGGCGCATGGGCTTAGTTGCTCTGCGGCATGTGGGATCTTCCTGGACCAGGGCTCGAACCCGTGTCCCCTGCATTGGCAGGTGGATTCTTAACCACTGCGCCACCAGGGAAGTCCATATTGCTGTATTCTTACAATAAAGTAAGCTACAGAAAAAATGTTATTAAGAAAATCATAAGGAAGAAAAATATGTTTACAGTACTGTACTGTATTTATCGATATTATAAGTTTATGTCACCTGTTTACAAGATGAATTGTCTGTCAGTACCTACATCAGTATTGTCTTATATGATGCAAAATACTGTAGATGTTATACGTATTACTAACACTAGACATCAGAAATGAAGAGATAACGTGAAATTCAGTTTATTTACAGGTATAACAATTCATGCATTGATAATGAAGAAGCAGCTATATGATTGCTTTATGGTAGCCTAGGATAATCAATACAATTGCTTCATGGTAGCCTAGCCTGCTCACTAATGAATGAATTGTTATAAAATTTTTATGGCATGCATAAAATTTTTATGGCATGCATTATTGCAGTCATATTCATGATACAGTATTGGAAACATAATTATATATTTTTAAAAAACACTTCCCTGTGATGATAGGCTGATACACAGTTTCTCCAATTATGAAAGAGAGAGGCATACTGTACAGTTACGTAATTCTTTGAAAGCAAAGTTATAAAACAGTAAGAAAACTAATATCATTAACGTTATGTTAAATATCACTCACCCTGTGCCTATGTAGGGATAGGCTATCCACTTCAATACAAGTCTTGCACATGATGTTCTACACATATATTTTTGTATATATGTTGAAAAAGAATCTGTGTATGAGTAGACCTGCACATTTCAAAGACATGTTGTTCAAGGGTCAACTGTACCTTAAAGAAATCACTATTGCCTTCTGGCTTGCAAATTTTCTGATGACAGGTCTGCTGTGATTCTTATATTTGTTCTTCTCTATGTAACATTTTTATTTTCTGACTGCCTTCAAGATTTCCTCTTAACTTTCAATTTTCAACAGTTTTACTATGATGTGTCTTGGTATGTTTATCTTTGTATTTATTCTGCTTGGGATTCTCTGAGCCTCTTGGATTTTTTGGTTGTATATCATTAATTTTGGAAAATTCTCATCCATTATACCATCAAATATTCTTCTGTCCTGTACTCTCTCTCTCTTCTCCTTCTGGGACTCCAATTAGATTTATGTTAGACCATTTGATATTGTCCCACAGCTCTGTTGGATGCACTCTTCTGTTTTATTCACTCTCTTTTACTTTTATGTTTCAATGTGCATCATTTCTATTGACCTACTTTAGGTTCACTGATTCTTTCTTGTGCTGTGTCCAGTCTACTAATAAGCCTGTCAAAATGATTCTTCATCTCTTGATACTGTATTTTTATTCCCAGGGTTTCCATTTAACTCTTTTTTATAGTTTCTATCTCTCTGCTGAAATTCTCTGTTTTTGTATGCTGTCCACTCATTCCACTAGATCCCTTAGCATTTTAATCACAGTTATTTTAAATTCCTGTTGGATAGTGTCAATATCTAGGTCATCTCTGGATTTAGTTCTGTTAACTACTTTATCTCTTGACAGTGGATCATTGTCATTTTTTTCTCTTGCTTTTTAATGTCTTATAATTTTTTTTTTTTTGCAGTACACGGGCCTCTCACCGCTGTGGCCTCTCCCGCTGTGGAGCACAGGCTCCGGACGCGCAGGCTCAGTGGCCATGGCTCTCGGGCCCAGCCGCTCCACGGCACGTGGATCCTCCCGGACTGGGGCACGAACCCGTGTCCCCTGCATCGGCAGGCGGACTCCCAACCACTGTGCCACCAGGGAAGCCCTTATAATTTTTGATTGAATGTCAGACATTGCATGTAAAAGAACAGTAGAAACTGAGGTAAATAGTATTTATACGTACAGTGGGCACACCTCTCCTTCTCTTGGGCCATTAGTGTGGGGGTACCAAGTAACTCTCAGTAGTAGTTGATCTGGGCTTGGGTTTTATTGTTGATATTGTAACCTTCAATATACCACAGCTTTAAAATTCATCCAGTGGTGAACTGCTGCTACTTTGTGTTTAGTGAGTGGCCTAGAATGCCAGGGAGTTTTTCTCAGTGTCCCTGCTTCACCCTCTTGCTTTCAGCAGACTGCACAACTGTACTACAAGTGGAATCTCTACAAGTCCTGCCCCTCCCTTAGCTCTAGGGATCTGTTGCTTGTTTCTTTGAGCAAGTTTTGTGGTTGGGGCAGGCATTGTTTTCCCCGCTAGCCTCAGTCTCATGCAGGCCCCGGGCTCTTGAGCTTTATAGGTGCACCTCCTTCTCCCCATGGCAGTCAGACTCTGCATTGTAATTGGGGGGGACGGTTCTTAAATGAGAGTAAGTTTCCTGTCCCTCTCTCACTGGCAGCAGACCTAATGCTTTGCATTAGGGCAGGATCCTGGTCACAGGTGGGTTTCCTACCCCCCTCTAGCATCTGATGCTTTTTCCTTCAACTTCTCTACCACAGCCTTTTCCTGGAACCAGGGAACAGGAAGGTTTTGTACCACTCCACTAGTGGCAAATGGCTCTTTCTTTGTATAAAAGAACATGGGTTTCATGCCTTTACCCCAGTGCCAGATGGTTGTTATCTGCATGCCTGTGTCACCAAAGGGTGGCTCTTTCAGTTTTCCTGATCTATCCCGCATTTTTCTTATGAACACCCAGTGGAGGCCTATAGAAAAGAGCTGGCAAGTGAGGGCAGACTCTTCTTGTATCTGTGCCTCCTGGAGATTCTAAGCTGTCACACTGGCCCATACTTTGTCTTTAAGCATTTGTTAAAATTTCGGGTTTTTCCTCTTACTGTTTTGGCTGACTCTTCCTTCTGTACTCTGCCCAAAGAAACATAGTTTGTTGGAGCAGAACTTCTTGTTTTTCTATATCCTAAGTGGGACTGGAGCTCATTGATTGCTTCTCTGTTGTCAAGTTTTTTCTTGACAGCAAATTGCTGTGCAATTTGTTTAATGGGTAAAGAGATGAAACAAAAAAAGCAAGGTTGATAATGATGGAAAACATAAATAGGAACTAAATCCCAAACCAAAAAATATAGTAGCTGAAATGAACTCAGTGGAAGGGTTTTATAACCAATAAGACATGGTTGAAGAGATGATTAAGAATAAATTAGAAGAATATCTCCAGAAGGAAACCTGCAGAGAAAAAAGTTTGTAAATACAAATGGGGGTGGGGTGTGTAAGAGATATAGGGGATATCGTGAGAAGATTTAATATAAGTGTATTTAGAGTCCCTGAAGCAAAGGAGAGAGAAAAATGGAACAGAAACAATTTTTGAAAAGATAATAGCTGAGAATATTCCCAAACTGGTGAAAAACATTGTCACAAATTAAGAAGCCCAAAAAGGATTTAAAACAAACCCAAAAACCTAGTCACATTCATAGTAAATGAAAACCAAGGAGAGAATCATACATACATACAGCTAGAGAAAAAAGACATTACCTTCATGAGAGCAATAATTAAACTTATTGTTAGTTTCTCAAGAGAAATAATGAAAGCGGGAAGTTAAACGGAGTATTTTCAAAGTGCTGAAAGAAAGTAACTGACAATCTAGAATTCTATGCCCAGCAAAAATGTGTTCTTCAAATTGAAAGGGGAATAAGGCATATCTGGGCATAAAGTCTGAGAGAATTATCACAAGCAAGGCCTGCATTAAAGGGAATACTAAAGATCGTTCTTCAGGCAGAAGAAATAAAATGAACTTAGGTGGAAACCCAAAGGCACAAGAAGGATAAAATAGATAAATAAATCTGAATAATTATTGACTATACAACAATAATGCCCTGTGGGATTAACATATATATAATGAAAACACAACAATGGCATAAAAATCAAAAGAGGATTCTTGGAGTTAAAATGTTTTAAGGTCGTTGTATTATGTGGAAAGAAGGTTATTTCTTTAGGCTGTTTCTGGAAGTAAAATTGATTGTCAAGTGGGTACTGGTAAAGAATTTTTTTGTTTTTAAGTTGGATTGAAGGTGTATTCTGACTCAGATCCAATTCCACTCCTTTCGTGACATCTTTTACGATTTTCTTCTGCTCTTGACTCTTCATATTTAAGAAAGCAGCTTGTCATAAAGGAAAAAACGAGGCCTTTAGAATTAGACCTGGGTTTAAACTCCTGCTTTTTCCCTTCCTTGGACAGGCAATTTACTTCCCCTTCCTTGGACAAATAGGAGGTAATAATACTGGCCTCACAAGATTATTGTGCAAATTAAATGAGATTAGGTATATGAAGAGCCTCCAGTGCAGCGCCCAGTATCTAGTACTTCATACTCTGCTCAATTGCACTATGCAATTCGGCACTTGATTAGACACCCTCTCACATTGTCTCCTAGGTTCCTTATGTTTGAGATTATTATCCCTCCTCTCCTGACTAGACTGTAATCCTTTCCAGTTCAGGGACTATATCTCTTTTTCCTCTTGTACCTGTAGTTCGATGAAGGGTTTTTGGAGTCAGGGTAACACTTGTTTGAAGAAAGCACGTGTAAACAAGATAAAATACATTCCTGAGCTACACACTGTTTTGTAGCAGGTCCACACAGAAGGATGTTTGAGACCTTGAAGAAAAGTCCTTCAGCTGCCCTTGAAAAGCATAAATGGTGAAAACATAACTATTTAATGGAAAGAGAGAAGTGCTATCTTACCATTCAGGACCCCTCCAGTTTAAGCACTGAAGATTCCAGGCTAGAGCCAGTATCGAGTGTCCTGGATTGCTGCCCTTAAAAGTAGCATCTTAAGTTGCATATAATACCTTTTCTGGGCAAGAGTCCCATCTGCTTAATCTCTGCTAAATGAGTGTATATTAGATCTGACTCTTGAAAAATACCAAGTTAAATCAGACAGTTAAAATAAAATCAACATTATAACCATAACTGGTTTAATTTATCTTTCCTTTCAGTAATCCCACACATTACCTACTTATTTGCTGTAATGAACATGCCATTCAGCTAAAATAAGATTAACTGCTTAAACTGCAGCATTACAGTCAGAGAACGTTAATGCCACTTTGTGTTTCATTGTAAGGTTCAGCAGTTAAGCAATATGGTGTTGTCATTCCTTCCTTTGTAATCAAGATGGTTTCACTTAGGATTAGTGCTCCCCAGCCGATTCTCCTGATGGAACATTTGAAGCAGTACATTTATATGTCTAGGTTATAGCCTGGCAGCAATAACAATCTTCAGAATCAAACCTGTTGGCCTCATCAGCACTCAGATTACACTGCTCTTTGTGAAGCCCCCCTCTGCTCTAACGGTGATGAAAACCTCGCCTGCCATGCAGACTGTGGAAGGGAAGTTGGAAGGGGACTTGACTATGCATCTGGAAAATAGCATTGTGACTCAGGTGGAATCAGAGTCCAGAAAATTAACCCAAGTTTTCCCCAAGTGAATGCACATTTGTCTGTTCTCTGCGTCAAGGTCAAATCCCACTTCAATGGATCTTTCTAGACTGTTTGAGCCCCACTCATCTCTCTTTTCTTTGGACTCTAATTGCAATTATAGTCCTCCCTACATTACTTAAGACCGCTTATTTAGTGATTTATATGATTCATATCATTGTTCTATATGGGCTAAGACTATCTCTTCAGTTAGACTGCAAGGTCTCAGAAGTCAGGGACTAACGTCTATATGGTCCTGAACCCAAAAGAAGGGCCCAGTAGTTGCTCCTTGACTGAAGGAAATAACCTCTGTGTGATGTGACCCATCAGACCCATCAGACTCTGCCTGGATAGTCTGGAGAGGGGACCATTAGCCTCAGCTAAGCCTGCAAGGAGCCCCATCCTCGTCATGCCTTCTCTTCCATGGAGCATACTCCATTTTTGTGGTTCGTCAAAGAGAGTCAGTATGGTGACCAACAGATTTTTCCGTCCATTCACTTACTTATTCATTCAATAAAGATTTATTAAGCACCTGCCGTGTGCTAAGTCTTACTCGTCAGCACTGTAAGAACTGAGAAACTTCTTGCTGGCTATTTTGGCTGAAATGGGGAAAACGGTTTAAAAGAGCTAGAAGAAAACTCCTTTCTTCTCAGACACTACCTTTCAACCCCAACTTTTGAGCAGGAGCACACTTCTGTAGAGCTTTCTTTCCCCGTGTTTATTCATCACTTCTTCCCATTCTCATCTCTCCTCCTACTTAAATTGCTGTGATGGGGGGCTTCCCTGGTGGCGCAGTGGTTGAGAGTCCGCCTGCCGATGCAGGGGACACGGGTTCGTGCCCTGGTCCGGGAAGATCCCACATGCCGTGGAGCGGCTGGGCCCATGAGCCATGGCCGCTGAGCCTGCGCGTCCGGAGCCTGTGCTCCACAGCAGGAGAGGCCACAACAGTGAGAGGCCCGCGTACCGCAAAAAAAAAAAAAAAAAATTGCCGTGATGGGTAGGAGTGCTCCTCCCCTGCCTCCCTGGCTGTGACAATAGCAGGCAATTGAATTTTCCTGTGTGAAACTGGTTTGCTCAGGTCTCTGCCGGACAGGCTGCACTTGCTATGTTGGATGAGTTCCAGCATACTCCTCTGGATAGGATCTAATATGGATCAGGATTCCTCAGTGGGCAGGAAGAGGGTGGGGAGGGAAGAAGGCGATTAGGTGGGTTCTGCCCTGTCTGCCCAGGGCGTCTGATGAATTCTTTAATGAATTATAAACAAGGAGCTCTGTCTTGGATATACCTCTACCCCCAGCCCAATAATTGTTGACCAAGTTTTGACCCTTCCAGGGAAAAGCCAGAGCCTCAGTTGCCTGGGATGATCTGAGGCTGGTTTGGGGGTATTGGAACAGCTGCCTTCTGAGCTAGACCTCTTGGGAAACCTGAGGTCATGCTCTTGACAGCAGTGAATCCAACAGTGATGCACCCTACTCCCTTGTGTCCTTCATTTTCCTGCTAGAAATAAGGATATACTAGAAGGATCGACTATTAGAGCCAAGATGGACCTTAATCACCTCTATTCCAGGCCTCCTTATTTCTCAGGTGTAGCAATTACAACTAGTCAAAGTGGTTCACCCAAGCAGATGGAGCAGTAGTGGCAGAGCCAGGGCTGTGACCCAGGTCCCCTGACTCCCAGGCTGGAAGCTCTGATACTCCGTGCCATCTCTCACTATTCCCTTCTCCATCACTCTGTTCCCATACCTCCTTTTACTACCTCTCTATCCCTTCTCTGTTGACTGACTCATTGTTTTTCTTCTTACAATTTCAAAAGCAAAAACTGCCAGTGTAAGAAGGAAGACAGCAAAAATGAGCAAAACTGACTTCCTCAACATTCTCCTAAACACCTTTGATTTGTCCGTAGTATGCTAACGAATATTTCTTAGATACCAACCTGCTTAAGCATTCGTCTCGTTGAATTTACTGTGGACTCATAGAAGTTTAGTAAGTGTATTTCTAATAGAAAGAGCATGTTGTTTAACTTTTACTTTTTTTTTTAGTTCAGACTTGTACAAGTGACAGAAATCCAACTCAGACTAGCTTAAGCATTAAAGGAGATTTATTGGATTACCTAACTGGGAAGTCCAGAAATTGATCTAGCTTCGGGTTTGACTGGACTGAGGAACTGCAGGGAGGTTGCCACCTGTGCCCTCTACCCATTTGTCTATATTGTCTTCATTCTTTCCTACTGCAGACAGGTGTTCTTCATGTAGTGAAAAAAATATGGCTGCCGGCAGTCCCCATTGACATACTTCCAAAAAGCAAGACCCCTTCTCCTCCAGCCCCAAACTGGTCTCAGAAAAGGGCTCTAATTGGCCCAGACTGGGGCACATGCCCTTCCCTGGACCAATCACTGTGCCCAGGAGAATGAGGTGCTATGATTGGCTGGGCCATCCCTGGTTGGGGAGCTAAGGTCCTGCATGCCACGTGGCAGGCTGTCTCCACCTCTCAGATATGAAATGTATTCTGTAATTCCAGTTACAGTCAATGCTATCTTTACCCAGATTTGCTCTGACTGCTTGGTATGTTTGGGCAGTGGCAACAGTCTAAGACAAAGTCTACTGATTGCTCATGTTTGGAAACCAGGCTCTGAGCAGAGTTCAAGGTGGGGCAGAATGAGACAGTACAGCTTTCTGTTTCATTTTTGTTGTTTTTTCTGGCCTCGCCACAGCAACATGCAGGATCTTAGTTCCTCGACCAGGGAGCAAACCCGTGGCCCCTGCAGTCGAAGCGTGGAGTCTTAACCACTGGACCACCGGGGAAGTCCCTCTGGTTTTCTTTTAGTTTCACACCGTACCTCTTCTGAGAAGCTGAAAACCACTATAAAATGCCCTCTTCTACTGTCAAGATGGCACTGGTTTTTTTAAAAAAAATCTCCTTGCCTTCTTTTCCTATTGACTGTGGTGAGGAAGGAGAGCGGTAGAGAGGAAGATGTCTTTAACAGAGGTTGCTTGTTGCCCTCAGTGGTTGCTCTTCATTTCTTCCATAGCTATAGAAGTTTGCACTGGATGCCTGACTTCTCAGGATAAAGACATTTCCCAGCTTCCCTGATGTGGGGGAGAGGAGCGGCATCCAACTGAGGTTAGTGGCCCACGGGCTCACAGCAGGAGTGTTGAATGGCAACTTCTAGGACGCTTGTTTTAAGAGAGAACTGGTGTAGGTGAGTTCCCACGTTCCTCCTTTCCTCTCACACTACTACTACACTTCACTTCTGATGCCAGGTGTATGGGGTTTGACACATCGAGCAACTCTCTGGCACCGGCTGGGTGTCCTACAATCTAACTCCACTCTGACACTACCTGGAGATGGCCTCAGGTCCCACCCCCACTTCAGGTGTCAATCACAAGTTTCAGCTTTTCACCTATACTTCTGACTGACTGGCTATAATTGGGGTTCCCATGACTCTCTCCTTGTGAATGGCTCAAAGAACTCAGGGAAACACAGTTACCAGTTTATTATGTAATTAAGGATGTGGTAGAGGATACGGATGAACAGCCAGATGACGAGGAGAGGTCCAGATGGGTCCTGAGTACAGAAGCTTCTGTCTCTGTGGAGTTGGGGTCTGTCACCCTCCCCACATGTGGATGTGTTTACCAACCTGGAAATTCTCCAAAACCCAGCATACTCCTCTGGATAGGATCTAATATAGATCCTATACTTTGGGGATTTTTATAAAGGCTTTGTATGATCAATTATTAACTCAATCATCAGCCCCTTTCCAGACCTTCCCAGAGGATAGGGGTGGGATTGAAGTTACAAGCTTCTAATCATGGATTGGTCTTTCTGGTTACCAGCCCCCATCCTGAAGCTATTCAAGAGCCCACCAAGAGTTGCCTCATTAGAATAACAAAATTCCTATCATCCAAAATTCCAAGGGCTTTAGGAGCTCTGTGTCAGGAACTGGGGTCAAAGGCCAAATATTAGAACAAAAGATGCTCCTAGTGCCCTTATCACTTAGGAAATTACAAGGGTTTTAGGATCTCTGTGCCTGGACCTGGGAGGCAGAGACCAATATATATTTTCTATTATTTCACAAGGCCCTTTATCTTTCTCCCCTTTCTCCATCCTGCTGCTTGGAAAGTGGCTGTGATGGCTGGAGCTCCATCTTGAAAGAAAAGGACAAGGGCCGTGCATAGCAGAGTAACAAGCCTGAGTCCTTGACACCATGGAGCACCCTACCAACTCAGGCCTGCCCACTCAGATTTTATGTGAAGGAGGAATAAACTTCCATGTTGCTTAAGCTACTATTGTCTTGAGATTTTGGTCATTCACAATTAAACCAATACCAATTGATGTAGTATATTTCAGGTGGAGCAGATGAGCAGAGGAATTCTATTTTGTACTAAAGGACAAGGGAAAGTGTCATATCACCCAGGAAGGGCTGGGTGTGTGATAGGCTGGAGTGAAAAGCGTGAAAAGCTGGGCAGTCGTTTTGGGAGGTTGGTAGGAACAATGCTACTTCCTAAAAGTAACCAAGGCCAAGGCTTTTGAACTCCCTTCTTTCTCTGCTATTGGTCCTTAATCTCAAACCAGTGCAAATCCCTTGAGCATTCAATGTCCATATTGGTAAACTAATAATAATGTTTTATAATGTGTTTGGCTTTTAGTTTCACAAGTAAGAAACACTGAACAATTAATAGAGAGAAATTGCAGTATCACAGTTTGAAAATTGAAATATACTTAAATAGTAATAAGAAAGAAGCACTCCAACTTATCGACAGTCTTTTAAGTGCTGTGCTAGGCTAAGTACTTTATAAACATTATCTCATTTAATCCTAACAACAATTTATGTGCTAAATGAATTAAATACTGTTTTTAGCTCCATTTTCTGGATGAGATACATAGAGATACTTAACTGACACTTGGAGAGAAAGATTAGGCATACCTAGAATCACACAGTTAATAACAGATCTGCATGACCCCAACACCCATACTCCTAAGCAATACTCTGACTGAAGTTGTGAAGAAATATATTCTACAAAATCGAGATCTCTTTTAACAATTTCATATTAAAATGAGGGTCAGTTTGTGTAACAGCCAGGTTCCCCACAGGAAACAGAATTTATCCCAACAGGTAAGACTTTTAGTACAATGGGGAGACTGTAATAAAGGGACTGCCTCCAGAGGTGTGGGCAGGGTTAAGGAAATGAATGAAGGATTTTGAGGCACCCAGAGTCTGGCACCAGCAGGAAGCCATTAATTCCCCTAGGGCTGAAGGAGAAGAAAAAGTGGTCTTGGAGCCTGGCGAGAGCTGGAGCTCCCTGAGGGGAGCCATAGGCGTGGAACATCACAGCTATCAACAGAGATGCAGCTACTAAGGAGGGAGGGCAAAGAATAAAGCCTGACCCCTCTCTCCTCTTGCCCTCTCATCAGAAGGGGTCAGTCTCCTTGGGCACAGAGCAGGGCTGGGAAAGATGGAGAATGGGTCAGGAAGGCAAGCAGAGGAATTACAGCCAGCACCGTCCATCTCTGAGCTACAAGAGCTCTGTAATCCAGCCATCATTCAGACTTTTCTAGAAAACAGACTCTTTGGGCAATTCTTTGAGGGAAAAATCCCACAGGACTGAGAGCAGCTCTCAGAGCTCAGGATCCACTCCCTTTCTTACCCTGCTTTGCAAGGATAACCCTGCTGCAGGGAATCTTCAGGGCAGCATAGGCAGTTCAGCCCTGCAATCCCAGGGTTCTCTTTTCCTCCATGTAGCCTCTCCAGCCATCCTTTAGGACAGTCTCCGCCTTTAGTGCTGTATCCTTTCATGCCACAGGAGGAGAGGCAGCTGTCAGAGTAAAGAAGTGAGTAGATGATGGTCAGACAAAAAGCTGCTTCAATGATTAAGACATATTTTTTACTTGGGCCCAGTCTAGTCATTTATTTTTGGAAAATCCATGGATATTATATCCGCAGGAACCAAAAATTAGTTTCCAACTGCAGTAGGCACCTCTTAAATGGTAAGCAATGATGGGCCAAGGCCCGTACCACTATCAGTTGTGTTTACTTCATATTATTCATGAATTTTTTGTTAAAAGGAGGTAAGAGGGGTGCAGGGAATCTGTGAGAAAATATTTTGTGGGAAATGAAGGATAAATAAATTGATAATCTATTGTCTTTTGACTTCTGAGAAAGGAAAAATTCTAAACTCTGTAGCTTCTCCCCAGAGGATATTTTACACCCATTAACTACGAAACAAAATTGGTATTACAAAGAAAAGGAAAAGGTAAATTCTGACCGCTTAAGCCTCTGGGAAGCATGAGTGAGAAAGTGACACTGCCAGTCTACCATACAATCTTGTTTTAATGAGAAAAAGCGTGAAAAAACTTCAGCAGCCCACACAGTCCAAATCAGGTCTTTTATAAGCGGATGTTGCCAACTTTGGGGCCACTAGAATATCAAATCAAATCCTTGGGCAAATTATAAAATGGTACCCTTAGGAATTACAGAAATAATGAGTCATTCTACTTTTCAAATACTTGGTAATAAAACCACATTATATCTCTGTTTTATGGTTAAGTTTTATTTATTATTATTATTTTTTTCCGGTACGCGGGCCTCTCACTGTTGTGGCCTTTCCCGTTGCGGAGCACAGGCTCCGGACGCGCAGGCTCAGCGGCCGTGGCTCACAGGCCCAGCCGCTCCGTGGCATGTGGGATCCTCCCAGACCGGGACACGAACCCGTGTCCCCTGCATCGGAAGGCGGACTCTCAACCACTGCACCACCAGGGAAGCCCAAGTTTTATTTTTAAAGTATTTTTTAAAGTTATATTTTGGTAAATCATTTTTCTAACTTTGTGTTCTTTCACAAAACAGTTTTGTCATATTTTTCTGTTTGTCATGATCACTGAACAGCTATTATATTTATATAAAGTAATAATACCAGTTCTGGCTTCAATAGGCAAAATTTAGGAGAAAAGAATCTTTCTTTCTTACTGAAAAAATATATACTTCTGGTCTTTATATTTTCATTTGGGCTTTTGCCATGCCACAAAAAAAGAAAATGAAGCCCTCTGAAAAGTGTTGACATAGATGGGGAATTTCTTTTAGCAAAGAGTGCTTAAGAGGAAGGTGGAATTACTAAGTCAATATTTTCCCCCCAAAGAGATGCTACTCTCTCTCTCTCCTCTCTCTCTCTCTCTCTCTCTGACTCATAATGTACATTAACATATTAAAGACTCTGAGAATTACTGCAAGAAAGTAATCTGCTTAACATTTGTTTTACCATTATTTTTCCTTCCACAAAACCCTATAATTCCCCATTGACATTATTAAAAAAAACAAAAAATATACTTTGGGGAATGTGGCCTTGAACTGAAGTTCCCCTAACTACAGTATAACTCACTGTAAAGATTTTTGTTGTCAAATTGTTTTGAAATTTTTAAGCCATCCCAGGAAGAGTCTGATTTCAATGAACCAAATCGAATCTTTAAGTAGGAGAACTGGTCTTTATGTCACATCCCCAGGCACCAGCAAGAATGACATCCAAGACCCTTGCTTTGTTCTTTGCCCTATTCACACCTGAGTTCCTGAGAAGTTCCTGACGTCCTCTGCCTGAACTTTCCCCTTATCTCTTATTTTTGGCCTCATAAAAATCCCCTAGAGAGGGCTTGGGGAGACAAAAACCAAAACACATTTGATAATCCTTTGGTCTTAGCTCCCTTCCTCTGCTCTGATTCACATTTATCCCTTAAATTCTATCTGTCTCCTTCCAGACACTCCAGAAATAATCCAACCATATTCAGCTTATTCTAAAGCCCTGGTGCTGGATTGTGTCCACTCACTCAGTCTTTGAAGGGATATTTCTGGCCCCCTAAGGTGAGGCAGGCAGTGTGCCAGGCCCTGGGGCTTCTGCAGTGACCCAGACAGACATGAGCCTGAGCTCACAGAGTTCTTGATCTAATGAGAATGCCAATGTCAGGAACCAGGCAGGTCCTAGGTAAGAAAACCAGGGATTACTAACTAATAAAGAGCAGGGAGACTGTAATTTAGTCATAATAGGCAATTATATTTTATTTAAAATTTAAAATTGTATATCCTTTTCAATAAAGTGGTTTTTGTTTCTTTGGGTGTTTTAATTTTATATGAAAAGCACAGTTGGCTATAAACTCATGAAGATTTCCTTCTAGATTAACCGATCTTATGGATAATATAAGGGTAAACAAGTTTACTTGGTGGCTGCATATTCTAATTTCAGTAAAATAAGTAGAGACCAGTTAAAATCTTCTTCAGGACTGGTGTTATAACTCAAAACTTTTAAGTGCTAAGTGAATGGTAGGTGTTCACATATGTAGAGACAAAATTTTTTTTTTTTTTTAAGAATCTTTCTTTTTTATTTATGTATTTATTTTTGGCTGCCTTGGGTCTTCGTTGCTGCACGCAGGCTTTCTCTAGTTGCGGCGAGCAGGGGCTACTCTTCGTTGTGGTGTGTGGGCTTCTCATTGTGGTGGCTTCTCTTGTGGAGCACGGGCTCTAGGTGCGTGGGCTTCAGTAGTTGTGGTGCGCGGGCTCAGTAGTTGTGGCTTGCGGGCTCTAGAGCGCAGTCTCAGTAGTTGTGGCGCATGGGCTTAGTTGCTCCGCGGCATGTGGGATCTTTCCGGACCAGGGCTCGAACCCGTGTCCCTTGCATTGGCAGGCGGATTCTTAACCACTGTGCCACCAGGGAAGCCCAAGACAAAAATTTTTTATGAAGAACATTTTTAGGTACAAATTCTTTTGAACTGATGATTGTGATTTTTTTAAAGGTGCTCCTCAGGATGGGTTTGGAAGGAACTGCTGGGCTTGGATATTTGGAGAAGAGTGAGGTTTCTGGGAATCGGATCAGAAAACCTGGCTTCAGGCAGACAATGGTCTCTTTCTCTTCCTTGCTCTCTGTGAATATGAAATTCTACCTATCCCAACTTCTCCTTTTCCAGACACAGAGACTGGCAGCTTTTTGGAAGCTTCAGCTGTTCCCTCCCTCAAGGGTGGTGGGCTTAGGGGCTGGAGGTGAGGTGCTGCTTTTGGGGGGGAGTGGTGGTCATTTCCACAAGCCATTTCGTGTGAGACAGATTTTATACAGGATTTTAAGTCAAGATATAGTCAGGAGCAACTCAGAGAAAATTCTCCACCAAACCTCAGGTTCCTAGCACCAGAACAAAATCTTTTTTTTTTTTTTTTTTTTTTTTTTGCGGTACGCGGGCCTCTAGCTGTTGTGGCCTCTCCCGTTGCGGAGCACAGGCTCCGGACGCGCAGGCTCAGCGGCCATGGCTCACGGGCCTAGCCGCTCCGCGGCATGTGGGATCTTCCCGGACCGGGGCATGAACCCGTGTCCCCTGCATCGGCAGGCGGACTCTCAAGCACTGCGCCACCAGGGAAGCCCTTTTTTTTTTTTTTTTTTAAAGGAGGTGTGTGTCTAGACTAGAGGACATAGAGGAGGAAGTGCGCACCTCCATAAAATATGGTCATTATGCCCCAAGTACCCTTACCCATAGGCCCTTGATTCAAAAATGACAGCCCATGAATAAGTCCTGGGATGTAATGTACAGCACAGTGACTATAGATAATAGTACTGTATTGCATATTTGACACTTGCTAAGAAAGTAGATCTCAAAAGTACTCATCAGGGCTTCCCTGGTGATGCAGTGGTTGAGAGTCGCCTGCCGATGCAGGGGACACGGGTTCGTGCCCCAGTCCGGGAAGATCCCACATGCCGCGGAGCGGCTGGGCCCGTGAGCCATGGCCGCTGAACCTGCACGTCCGGAGCCTGTGCTCCGCAACGGGAGAGGCCCCAACAGTGAGAGGCCCGCGTACCGCGAAAAAAAAAAAAAAGTGCTCATCACAAGAAAAAAACTTTTAACTATGTATGGTGATGGTGATGTTAACTAGACTTATTGTGGGGATCATTTTGTAATATATATAAATATTGGAATATTATGTCATACACCTAAAAAACTAATGTAATATGTCAATTATATCTAAATTAAAAAACAAAAACATCCCTCAAACAAAAAACAAACAACAGTCAATGCAACTGCCCACCCATCTACCACTCTAGCTTCACCCTTTTTGATTGTTTGTTTTTTATAAATTTATTTATTTATTTTTGGCTGCATTGGGTCTTTGTTGCTGCACGTGGGCTTTCTCTAGTTACAGAGAGCCGGGGCTACTCTTCGTTGCGGTGCACGGGCTTCTCATTGTGATGGCTTCTCTTTGTTTCGGGGCACGGGCTCTAGGTGCATAGGCTTCAGTAGTTGTGGTGCAACGGGCTTAGCTGCTCCGCGGCATGTGGGATTTTCCCGGACCAGGGCTCGAACCCATGTCCCCCGCGTTGGCAGGCGGATTCTTAAACACTGTGCCACCTGGGAAGTCCCCACCTTTTTTGATTCTTGAGAGCTTTCTTTTGTAAAATCGTATACTCCTTGGAGGAGTTATAGCTTAATTTAGGAGTTATAGTTTATCAGATAACATGTCAAAAACTGAGATGATTTCCCATCTTGGTAAACGAGTACCAATGCCCACACGGTTGCTTAAATTAAAATCACACCCTTTCCCTGTATTCCTCACGCAGTCCATCGCCACTTCTTGTCAGTTTTTCCTCCAACGTATCTCAAGTCTATCTACTTCTCTCCCTTTCGCCTGCACCATCCTAGCGCAAGCCTCCCTCATAGCTCATTGGCAATGCCCTCCTATGAGCCCCTCAGCACCTGTACCATCCCCTGGCCATGAGCTGTAATTGCTGTTTACTCACCTGCCTCCTCTCACACAAGCTCAGGGCCTGGTGTATCGAATAGATGAGTGAATCTGAGTGACACTATTTTCTAAGTCACTGCTGGAGACAGGAAGTTGGGAATTCTACTTAGTATACTCAACGAGAATATTCTTTCCCTAGGGCTGGCCTCTGGACACTAAAAACAAACAGAAAAAAACCCCACAGATATATTTCGAAGGATAACTTGACCTGAAATGAATCCTAATCAGTTTAGACAGTAAAATATAAGACTTGATTTAGAACCAAGAAACTTTTCTAAGCTTCACCTATCAAAGAATCTTCAGGGCTTTTTTGTCATGTCGAAATCCTTGATGAAGTGCACTGCAAAGGGCTTAAGAGGCGATTCTGGATAATTTAAGCAACCAGGATACTTTTGAATTAAGGTTGTTGGGAGAAGCCCAGGCAGAGTAGAGATCCCTTTTAATCTTTTGGACTTCAGGGTCAATTTGTCGGGTAAGGAGGGAAAGCTACCTTCACTTTATTTTTCTCATATTCTGTCTCTTCTTGCCTCCCTCATCTTTCATTATATTTTCTTCATCCTTCCTCAGAAACATCTCCTTGCTTTCTAAAATCACAGCTCTTAGAGCTGGAAGGGACTCAATAGACTCTCTAGTATCTGGCTTAACATCCCCTGAGGCGAAAACCTAGGCTCAGAGACTTGAAATGATTTGCCCACAGAAGTTGGAGACCAGTTTTTCATTGATGACCGCTAATTTGTCCCACTATGTACTGCTGCCTTGCTTCTTTCTCTAAGAGAATAGTAAGAAGAAAGAAGTCTCCAGTACTGGCAGGAAAAAAAAAGTTTATTTTTCTTTTATTTGAAAAAATATATATAACATGAATTTGTACTTTCAAAATATTAATTTCCTGAGTTAAAGAGTTAAACTCAGGTCACAAAACAAAAGAGAAATCCTGATTAAATGGGAAAATAAAAATACTTTGAGTAGAAGTTTATCATTAGAGCTCTGATTTGTTTCTCCAGTTCACTAGTTAGCTGCCCAGTAGTTCTTAAGTTCAAAACTCTGATAATGTCCTTCTAATCATACTCTATTGAGCCACGGGGACGCTTAGCCCTAGACTAATGCAAGAGGCTTAGAACTCTCTCACATGCCTTACTTGTTTCTTTACTTTCTTTTCATGGATTTTGTTGACTACTTCCCAGATGTTTGAAAGGTACCTATTCAATGTCTCTTTATTCAGGTGCACCATTAAAAATTAAAGTTGAAACAAAAATAAAATATCAAATAGATTATCCTTAATAAAAATATTCCTAGGGAGGGCTGCTCCCAATTCATTAGGATCTGTGGCTCATGGGGTAGACAAAGACTGACTTAATAATGCTTATAGTATACTGGGGTTTATAGAGATCCAGACTGCCCTCTTGGTAGCCTGCAGAGGAGCCAGTGTACACAAACGGAAAGCATCCTCCAAACAGTCTATGAGAGAATCACGCAGTCAACCCAAACCCCTCACTTTGTTTACCCTGCATTGTCCTTGTGAACTGACCCCACCTGCTTCACCCAGGCTCATTGCTGACCGCTCTCCCCTTGTTCACCATGCTCCAGCCCAGCTGTTTTCTATTGTGTTCCTCAAATTCCAGCTGCTGTTCCACACTTCCAGGCCCTTCCCCTGTCCTCACCTGATACCTTGACCTAGAACGCTTTTCCTTCCTAGGACTGGCTGCTCATCCCAAGGGAAGCCTTTCTGAGGCACTTTACCTGAAGCAGGCACCACCTCTATCCACTCAGTCTCCAGGCCATGATCCTATTTGTTTCCTTCATAGACCTGCCGTAATCTGAAACTGAGTTCATTTTTTACTGTTTGTCTGCCCTCTCCCCTCGCCCCAGAAGGTAATTTCTGTAAGAATTTTCTTGTCTTGTTCACCGTACATAGCACCAGCATCTCTACCTGGCACAGTGTAGATGCTTCATAAGTATTTGTTGAATATACGAAGTAACAAATAAAACAAGCTGGAGGATAGTAGATTATTGTTCAAATAGCAATGAGCTGTGCAATTATGATGTCAACTGGATTCAGAATTGCCTGCCAGGAATGAAGTCTCCAAGAATATCGATGTGGACAAGAAAACACAGACTCATCGGCCCAAGGCAATTTCTTTCTTTTCTTTTTTTTGGCATTCTTCTATCCAACTTCATTTATTTATTTTATTAATTTTTATTGGAGTATAGTTGCTTTACAATGTTGTGTTAGTTTCTGCCGTATAGCAAAGTGAATCAGCTATATGTATACATATATCTCCTCTTTTTTGGATTTCCTTCCCATTTGGGTCACCACAGATCACTGAGTAGAGTTCCCTGGGCTATACAGCAGGTTCTCATTAGTTATCTATTTATACATAGTAGTGTGTTTATGTCAATCCCAGTCTGCCAATTCATCCTGCCCCCCACCCCCAAGGCAATTTCTTCTAATTGGAATTTTCCTAAAACTAGGCTGCATTCTAACAGTCCCTTGTAATGTTTCCCAAGACATATCAGTCTGAATTCCTCAATAAGAGAATATCCAAGCAGTATTGGGAGGTTCTGGAGACACAGAGATGAGAAAGCCTCCATCCCTTTCCTGAGAGATCTTGTACTCTAAGGGAGTAAAGACATAAGAGGCTTTGTCTTTTGTAAATTGCCCAGACCACAGAATTTTCATTAGTACATGAAGCAGTCTCAGGAGTGTTGTTCTACAATATGAGATTTTGAAATGGTTCCTGAATCCTTCACCTTTCAAAGCCTAGGATCCTTTGGACTCCACAAAAGTGCCCAGTGTTTCAAAACAAATAATGATTTTTTGAAAAAAAAATGCTACCCATTACTGAGCTCCGGTTATGTGCTAGACCCTACCCTGGGCATTTTTTTTTTTTTTTTCGGTACGCGGGCCTCTCACTGTTGTGGCCTCTCCCGTTGCGGAGCACAGGCTCCGGACGCACAGGCTCAGCGGCCATGGCTCACGGGCCCAGCTGCTCCGCGGCATGTGGGATCTTCCCGGACCGGGGCATGAACCTGTGTCCCCTGCATTGGCAGGCGGACTCTCAACCACTGCGCCACCAGGGAAGCCCCCCCTGGGCATTTTTTACATTGTTTTTCTCCCAAGGTAGCTCCAATTATATTAAACTCATTTTTACATATGATGAGACCGAGACTCAGGAAAATTCAGTAGCTGGTTCGAGGTTACACAACTAGTAAGTGAAAGCCATGAATCAGATCCCAGTGTTTCTAGTGCCAGAGCCCATGTTCCTTGCGCTATACCACAGGCTCTTGTTTCAAATATTCCAGGACCCAGTTCCTCCATTTTTCACCTACAGTGGATCTCTTCCTAACTTCCCTTCTCTATACGTGTTAGAGAACATCTTATACACACCAGGTAAAAGCCCTGTAGATCCAGGCAGTCTTCCTTACAAAGAGGGTGCAGTCCAATGGCACACTGTACTAATGGAACCATTGAATAAGGCTGCAGGAGCTCTAAGGATACGTAGAAGACACGGGGCAAAAATAACACTAAACTATCAATTACAGATGTGACTGATACAAGACCCTTAATCGGCTCAGCTTCTGTTCCCACTTTGGTAACTGCAGAGCCCTTCTGGGTGACACCATTTATCCCCTACGTCCATTCAGGTTTCTCTCATGTCTTGTCTTAGCATAGGTATTTTCAGTTCCTAATGGTCACCTAAATAGTATTCATTGATGAAAAGCAGCTGTGTCTTCCAAGGGGTGTGACTTCCCCAACGACTGGCAACAGTGAGTGCTGGTTTCCCACTGGAGCCAAACTCTTCCTCCATCTCAGGGAAGCAGTTCCATTCCTCCTAGCCCCTGTGGATATGGTTTTTATTTTTTTCTTTCAGATGTTACTACTTGAAAATTGTGGTTTTATTCCAGCTCATAAGTCTTATAAATATTATGATTTGGCATGTCACATCCCCCAGTCAATTTCACCTTCGTAAACTCTGGGTTCTTTGGACAACTGCAGAAATTAGACAGGGAGGGCATAGTTGGCAGGAATGAAGACAGTCACCCCCTCCCTTCCTGCACACACTATCCAGCCCATAGCAAGGCACTGCTGGAAAAGTAGACTATGAGGGAGAAAACCCTTTAAAAGCAATTATTACTCTGCTAAGGAAATAACATTGACTTTCCTTCAAACCACTTCTTTGGAGTATCAGGCAAATATCAAATATCTTTCAACCTCTTGAGTTTGAAATGGTTTTCTAGGTACATGTGACAATTGACTTCGAAACAAAGGCTTTTGGAACTAGCTGCTCTCCTCTCTAAATATGTTTCATAAGAAGGCATATGCCTATGGGAGGAGTGGGATGAGGAACTAGGGAAATAATAGAAAATAAAAAGAGGGGGGATGGGGGAAGGGTAGGAGAGAGGAAGAGTCAGAAACAAAGGACACATAGGGTTTAAGTGTTCTGCTTCCTTTTCCTTGTCATTAGCGCAAATGATGGGGCTACCCGTGTATTTCAAAGCCACTTAAGTTCTTCTTAGGGCCTGGTTGTGGCCTGAGGCACAGGCCGGCTCTCAGAGGAGAGCTTGGCAGTAACAGAGGCAGAAGTCAGACAGAAAGGCTCTGACATGTGAGCTGTCGGGTGATGTCAACAACAGCTGACCTATCATAAGACCTTAGGAAGTAAACCAATGGGAATCTTGTTTCAGAGCATCCAGTGCCGCCGGCTAGCTCCCCGCTAGGTGCTTGGAAACAGATTGACTAGCATAATGGAGTGATTTTGTAATCTGTCATAATACCATAAGCCACAAATCCACAGACTTTGACCCCTCACAGGTATAATAAGCTCCTTTGAATAAAGCGGCACATGTTCTCCCTATGGGGAGTGTGGGAGGGGGCCTTTCCTCTAATTACATATCCAAAGCAGATGTTTTGCCTGAGAACAAAGCATTATATTCATTAGCAGCAATCTTATAAACCAGGTTCTTTTTACTAGCAAGTTAGCTAATTGACAGTTAAGAATTTGTATTAATAATATACTTCAGCCAGGCATTGCTTAATCTGACAGTTTTATTTAAAATGTAGGCAAGCTCTGCAAGCCAGCATGACTGCCAGCCTTTATGTAGGAATCCTGCTTATCCAGGATCTTCAAATCCCAGGTCGAAGTCCAGGAGTCAGCAGAGTTACTTACTTGGATGATTTTTGTTTTTGTTCCCTTTGTGACACATCTGATCAAGGAAGTGATTTTGTCCCTGTTTTCTTAAAATCTTATTGGCGTGATTCACTTGTTCTCCAAATTATCCAGATAGTGAATTATCCTGACTCTTCCTTTCTGCTTTTCTGTGTCCCACACTCTCTTTTTAAAAATTTTATTTTTTGGTATAGAAAGAACTATTTCTCAACTCATTAGCAACTCCATCAAAAGTTGTGTAAGTGATGGTAGAGATGGTGAAATTGAAAAGCTATCATCTCACTGCCCTTTCCAGTCTTTGCCTTCAAAATTCTACCCATTTTCTTGAGACCCAACTTGAAGACTTCCTCTTGCACAACATCTTCTCTAACTTCCCCCACTCATGAAAATCAAATATTTCTCTCTTCCACTCTCCCAGCATTTGCACCAAACCTCTCTTGTGCCCATGACTCACCTGATTGTAACCCCCTGAACCCACTGAACTCATAACTGCCAAGGCAAATGGTCAATTTTCAGTACTATCTTTGTTTCATTCATATAGCTGATCATCCTTTTCTCTTCCAGGTTTTCTTCCAATTCTCCCAAAGCTCTTTCTCAGTCTCTTTTTTGTACACCTCTCTCTTTATCTGTTATCCTCCAAAATGTCATTACTCAAGATTCTGCCCTTGACTTACTTTTCTTTTCCTTTATATCTCTCTTCCTAATTACATTTATTCCCACACTTGAATGGTCACCTGTACAATGATAACACTGGAATCTGTTTTTCCAGCCCAGCCCAGATCTCTTTTCCCAAGATTTCAGTTATCGTCTATCAAAACTTCAATGTCAACATGCCCAGATTCTACTCATGCTATTTTAATAGCACCACCACCCCCTCAACACCCAAGTCAGAGACCTGGACATCATCCTGACTTCTTTCTCTGCTTTCTTTCTGCCCCTCATTCATTCAGGTCCCCCTCCAGGTAAACATTCCCCCCACCCACCCCAAATTTCCCCTATAATCTGGACTAGAGTCGCATTTTACTTGGCAGAGTTTGAATCCCAAAGACAGTGAGCACAGTGACAATTGAAAGAGTTAAAATTAACCTGAAAGATTTTTGTTGCAGTCTATGAAGGATTAAATACTACAGAAATTTCCTTTTACCATAAACAACTGGAAAACCAGACAAGATATTTGAAACAGTTTCCTGACATTGGACAACAGGTTATGAACTGTAATCCCTGAGAAAAGGGAACGAAACAAGGAATGCCTTATCAGCACTCTAGCTCATTGTCTGGTTGCAAGAAGAAGGAATCTAAACAACCTGATAGTCTTGCCAAGTTGAAAGACAGAGATCAGAGTCTGGGGAATTTGTGGCATACAGTACCAGAGTGGAGGGAGGTAAACAAAAAGAGAGCTTCAGGGGAGCCCCCTTTGAGTGTTTGGCTGAGTACTGATCTGAACATGTATTAAGAGGAAACCCCGCAAGGCCTGGGAATAACGGCCTTGTGAAAACGGTAAGGATGATCAATGCTCAAAGCCCACACAGGGTTAGGAGTAGCTGTATTTCATCCAGTCAGAATAGAGACCTTAGATAGAGTGCTTGCTCTTGTAGAGGGGCAAAATTAACTCTACAATATTGAGTCCTATGTAGTGCAGTTCTGCTGGTAATGAATTTTTCCAGCTTTTGTCTGTCTGAAAACTTTTTTTTTGTGGTTTGCTCAAAGATATTTTTGCTGCATGTAGAATTCTAGGCTGACAGTTTGTTGGGTTTTTTTTTTTTCTTGGTACTTTAAAGTGTTGTTCCATTGTTTAACTGCCAATGAAAAATCTGCTGTCATTTTAATTGTTCCTTTGTATATAATGTATATTTTTTCTCCTCTCCTGCTTCTATGATTTTCTCTTTATCACTGATTTTCAGCAATTTGATTATGGTATGCCTTGGAGTAGTTTTCTTTATGTTTCTCATGCTTGGGTTTTTTTGTTTTGTTTTGTTTTGTTTTTAGAGCTCCTTGGATCTGTGAGCTTGTAGTTTTCATCAAAGTTTGGAAATTATTTCTCCAAATATTTTTCTGTACCCATTCCCTTTCTTTGGAGGCTTTAATTATGTGCATATAGTCTGCTTGAAGTTGTGCCACAGATCACTGATGCTCTGTTCATTTTTTTAATTTCTTTTTTCTCTCTATATTTCATTTTGAATATTTTCTTTGATCTCACTAATTTGTGATGTCTAATCTGCTACTAATCTCATGCAGTGTATAATTTATCTCAGGTTTAATCTCTAGATTTGGGTCTTTTAAAATACCTTCCATGTCTCTATGTAACTTTTTGAACATACGGAAAATACAGTTTTAATATTTTCTGTTAATTCTAACATTTCCTCTAGTTCTGGATTGGTTTCAATTAATTGATTTTTTTTCTCGTCAAAATAGAGCATATTTTCTTGTTTCTTTACATACCTGGTAATCTTTGATTGGATGACCGGCATTAGAAATTTTACCTTGTTGGATGATGGGTATTTTTGAATTTTTATAAATATTCTTCAACATTGTTCTGAAATGCAGTTGAGTTCCTTAGAAATCATTTGCTCTTTTGGGCCCTCGCATTTATGATATTTTAGAGTAAACTAGAGCAGTGTTTAGTCCAGGACTAATAATCATTCCCCATTATTGAGGCAAGACCTTCTGAGGACTCTACCAATGCTCCATGAATTATGAGGTTTTCTATGCTGGCTGGTGGGAACAGACATTATTCTTAGCCCTGAGCAAGTGCCAGGTAGTATTCTCTCTGATCCTGTTAGATCGTTCTTTCTTCAGCCTTGGATCATTTTTCCACATGCTTGTGCTGATAAATACTCTTGAATATTCGAAGGTGATTTTCTGAAAATCTCTGGAGTTCTTTCTTTGTTCAGCTCTCTCTTCTCTGGCACTCTGTCCTGTGAACTTTAGCTGCCTTTATCTCCCCAGACTCTCAGCTCCATCTCCTCGATTCATGAGTCCAGCAGGATCCACACGAGTTCGACTTTTCTGTGCTATGGCCTGGGAACGTTTCAAGGCAGAAAGCTGGGGCAGTCATAGGACTCACCTCATTCGTTTCCTATCTCTCAGGGATCACTGTCCTTCATTGCCTGATGACCAATGTTTCATACATTTAATCTGGTGCATTATTATTGTTTCAGGTGGGAGAGTAGATCCAGTCCCTGTTTACTCCATCATGGCTGAAAGCAGAAGTCCTAAAGTCTCCTCTAAATTTGCCCTAAAGAAGCTTAAAAGAAAGCATTGACAGGATCAAACTCAAGTAACTTAGCTGCACGTCAGAACAAAGTCCCAGACTCTTTAAGAATACAACAAAATCTAGTGTCCAACAATGTAAAATGCACAATGTCTGGCATCTGATAAAAATTACCAGCCATACAAAGAAGCAGGAAAATATGACCCACACCAAGGAGAAAAATCAACCAGTAGAGACAGATCCAGAAATGACAGAGGTAATGGAATTAGCAGACAAAGAGCTTAAAACATCCATTACAAATCATACAGGTATATTGGACAATGTAAAGGAAAACATGAGCATGATGAGGAGAGGTATGAAAGATACTTATTTTAAAAAGAATCAGGTGGGAATTCCCTGGCAGTCCAGTGGTTAGGACTCCATGCTTCCACTGCAGGGGGCCCAGGGTTTGATCCCTGGTGGGGGAACTAAGATCCCACAAGCCTTGCGGTGTGGCCAAAAAACAAACAAACAAACAAACAATCAAAAAACCAAAAAGAATGGGAGACTTGGATTCTAACATTGATGCTTCCACAGGTTGGCTGTATAACCCTAGTGAATGACCTTCCCTCACTGGGCTAATGACATCCTGCTAATACTCTCTTCCTCTCAATCTCTTTCTCATCCCATAAATTCTCTATCCTAAATATCTACGTCTCCGTCTCTATTTCCCAATCATCTCTGCCTAGACTATGCAAGTCTCCTATCCTAATCATCACCAATCCTTTTCTCCCACAATTGCCGGAGAGATTTTTCTAAGATGAAAAATGAACCATGTCTCTCTCCTGGCCTTTCACTGCCCTAAGGACAAAGTCCACAGTTCATATTGCAGACCCAAGGCCCTTCCTGGTCTGGTCCCACCCTTCTTGCTCCTTTGAGCCTTTCTAGAAAGCATTCTTTCCTTTCCTTCATGGCTCCACTCCTACCCTTTCATCTTGAGGCTTCCTGCCTAGAACATTTCCCCCAGTGATTTTTCAGTCAGTTAATTTCCGATCCTTCATTAAATTGCCAGGGTAAACTCTACTTCCTCAGGGAAGGCTTCCCTGACCACCTGTATCCCTCCCCGTGACTGTTAAGTGCTGCTCCTGCTATGCACTCTTATATGTCTCTGGTTCAATGGTCACAGCACTTTTCTCACCATATTATAATTGCCTAATTGTCTCTCCCCATCCCAGCCTCTGTGCCTGTTCCCCATATTATCACAGCACCTAACCCAGTGTCTGGTTCTAAAAAGAAAGAATGAATGTTTACCCTCCGTAATATATTTCTGTTCTGCTCCTTCCATCCCACGCCCAGAGCCCTGCTCTAGGCCATGTGCCTGTAACCCTGCATTCCTGGAATAACCTCAGATCAGCCTCCCGGCCTGAGAGTCTCCTTCATCTAATCCACCCTGCTCACAGCGGCAAGAACCATTGTCCTCAAGCATCGTTTTGATCATATCACTCCCCTTCTTAGAAGCCTACAATAGCTCCAATTGCCTCTTGAATTAAATTAAAACTCCTAATCATGGGTTTCAAGGGTCTCTACCAATTAGCTGCCTGCCTTCCCCCACACAGAACTGCTGTCAGCTTTTCACAGGCCCTCAAGTCTGGCTTCTCCTGCTGCCCCGCAAATCTGCTCCATGCCCACCTCCTTCCTAAGCCCGCCCCTATGGCACTCTAGCCTCCTTTCTTAGCTTTTTCCCCTCCTCTTTCTTTGTCTCAAATTATATCCCTTCCCCTACTTTAAAAAATATTGCTCAATAATTATTTTCTTTGTGACAGTTTCCTAAATCAACTCCACATGGCTTTGTCCTTTCTATCACAACTTGTTTTCATGTGTGTAGAATATTGGTGCTTATATGTGCGTTGTTAGCATTCCATGCCCTGTGGCTTCTGCTAACTAATTTTTGGTACTGTCTGCCCTATTAGGGTCTGGCAACTCCAAGGAGAGGGATGATGTCTTTTCATCCCTTGTGAGTTCCTGTTAGCCTCAGGCATGTTCTGTGCCTGAGGTCCTCGCTTACCTTTACAATAGTGACAGAGGGGAGACTGGAAAGTGGGAATTCCTAAGGAAACCTGATTTCCTTCAGGCTGTTAGGTGCAGCCCTAGCTGAGCAGTAGATAGTGTGAGCTCAGCGTTCCTGTCATGGGGGAAATCTTAGTGTGGTGGTGGGCAAGAGGGACAAAAACAAACATTTCTGAGTGCCTCCTCTGTGCAGACACTGTGCCGGGAGCTTTACATATGCTGTTTCATTTCTGCCTCCCAGTAACCTGATGAATTAGGAATGATTATTCTTGATTTACAAGTACATTCGGTGTCAGAGAGGTAAGTATAATCTGCGTTGTCACTGATAAAAGTCTTCCTGGTCCAAAATACATGCTTCTGTTCTCATACCAAGGAAAACATGTTTCTGGAAAAGTGGACCTTCCGGTAGAGTGGTGAAGAAGGGCACCAAAATCAGGACACGTGCTCTGACAATGCTGTGTCCATACTTCATATACAATGTTGACTATTGCTTTATGTTTGAAGAAGATGCTCACCAAGCCCATACCACGTGGCTCTGTCACCCTGTTTGCTTGTCTTGGTCTTGTGAGAAAAGACTCCTCCTACAAATGATTACATCTTAAATTTTAGTTCAAGATTCCTTTAAGAATTTGATGAGAGCCATGGACTCTTTCCCCAGAAAAGATAGTAAACATATGACATTTATGTACAAATCAGGGTGTTTGCAGACACTTCCCCTCTTACTTCTAGCCATAGGTTTATCAAGATGCCAGTCCTACACAGAGAACTACATGTTCTCCTTATGCTTTTCCTATTTTACAGAATCCAGAACCTATTAATGGTAAAAATTTTTGAGGACTCTGTCTTTTATGTACATGTTTCAAAAGATATGCTGCATAAGCCTTTAGTTACTTAATGATGCAAAAGCTAGCTTTAAGGTGGAGACCTAAGAGAAAACCTAGAGATTGAAAAGAAGTTAGAGAAGGGGCTTTTGGGAAAGTAAACTTCATGATCCTTCATTCTGGTTGTGCCCATATTAATCTGTGGTCCCTACTGTTGGTTTTAATCGCAACACCTTAATTTCCAGATCAGCTTTCATCGTGATTGTAGAAAATATTATCATTTGTTTCAACCTGATTTTTTGAAGCACTGAACCAGAGTCTGCTCTATTTACAGGGGAAGCTCCTTTACAAACAGTAAACTCATTTTCCTGGGAAACTCTTCCCTTTGTAGTTGAGGAGAAAGGAAAAAAATAAAAACACTGGCAACTTTTGGGGTGGCTTTTTGAGGCTGTTTGAGGCGGCTTTTTGAGGCTGTTTGAGGCTGAAGAGTGACATCTTTCGGTGGGGAGATGGAAGGGGCCTCTTATTAGGCCACTTTTAATTGGGACATGTAGGAGATCAAGTGTCCATGGCTTCAGAGTATCTGTGAACTCCCTAAAGTTGTATGCAAAGTTTTGGGTGTAAAATGTGCATTTTTCTGAAAAAATCGTCCAGGGCTTTCATCAGGTCCTCAGAGGATTCTTTGATCATGAAAAGTTGGTCCACTGAGTTGGGCCTGTGTTTTCTTCAATTGTTTGAGGTCAGAAGATTACCTGCTGCAGAACCACTGGGAGGGCAGGGGAAACGTGTTAAAAACTCAGATTCCTGGGCCCCATCTGAATCTTCTGAATTAGAACCTCTGTGGGAATGACCTGGGACTCTGATTCTTTCACAGTTACCCAGCTGATTTGGTTAAATTTCTGAATTAGCTAGGTTTCAAATGCTTAACATCACCTGTCAGAATAAGATAAAAAATTACAATGTAGGGAAGTACTTACATTTACCTAAACAGGCCTGGGTTCAAATGCCAGCTCAGCTACTTACTAGCTATGTAACTTTGGCAAATTATGAATCTCTTTGAACCTTAGTTTCGTAATCTGTAAATATGTGACTAAATAATTTATCTGTCTTGAGATAATATTGCCTAATACATAGTAGGAGTCCAAAAAATATTATTTACTGTTCATTGCTTCTCTTAAACATTGAATATTCCCCAAACTCTCCAGGTCTATTTTTTTCAAGTGCTTTATGAGGCTTTTTTCATAAAGATATTGTCAATAAACAAAACAAAACAGATTAATCATTTTCTGCGATGATCCACATGCCATGTATAACGGGGTTCTCTTATGCCATCAAATATGCCCGAACTGTAAACTATAAACCAAAATTTTCTTTGTCCCAATAGACAAATTAGCAATATTCATATTCTGTAGGCTCTGCTATACTGCAGCTCTCTCTGTGGACTCATGGTGAGTTTAGCAAATGGAAAGCATAAATACCAGAATTTACCCAACAGGGACAAAGTCTTCCATGCTTAACAGACACATTATTGAGAATGCTTGATTTAATTGAGAATCTACTTACTAGTACATCTCCAGAAGCAAAAGGAGGAAAGAAGAAATTCCTATTTTTGTAAAATCGGTTGTAAAATCCTAAGTTTGGTAAGAACACCCTCACGAACCCTTCTCACTCCCATTCCCACGCACACACACCGGACGGTTTTGAGCAAATTCCTTCCCTCTGGTGATTTTGCAGCTCTATTCTACTACAGCTGTCTATTTTCTATCATTAGGAACTCATTTACACAAATGTTCAGTTTTATACCAAAGAACATTTACCCTGGCTCACAATGTAAGCAGAAAATCTAAAGGAAATGCAATGTCTAAATAAAAACAACAAGCTCTTCTAATTCATTTTCACATAGAGTCCCCATTTGATTAACTAAAAAAATCTAGGAGTTTGTCCCTGGTGTCTCTTCTGTGGCTAGACATTTATTTCAATTCCTGGTGGAAGAAGACTTGTTTGTTTGGAGCATAAGAAACTGTGGCTCTATGGAGAACTGGTATTCAAGAGGTCGAATGCAGGGCTTCCCTGGTGGCGCAGTGGTTGAGAGTCCGCCTGCCGACGCACGGGAAACGGGTTCGTGCCCCGGTCCGGGAAGATCCCACATGCCGTGGAGTGGCTGGGCCCCGTGAGCCATGGCCGCTGAGCCTGCGTGTCCGGAGCCTGTGCTCCGCAACGGGAGAGGCCACGACAGTGAGAGGCCCACGTACCGCAAAAAAACAAACAAACAAAAAAAACCGGTCGAATGCAGTGGTCTGCCCACCTTCAATCTATCATCTTATCATTCTTCAACCACTTGTCAAATATCTTGAATAGGATAAACTCAGGTTTCATATTCTTTGATTGCCATCTGCTGGTAATCCTCTGTACTAGAAAATAAACATTCCCAGGAAGATTGCAACAATCTGGTTATTGCTTGGTTTAAGTAGTTCTCGAAACCCCAAAGAGAACGGTATTTTTCATGCCCACGGTGATACCAGAGAGTCATGCCAAAGTTCCAGAGAACGTATCTCTCAAAAAAATATATTTGTACGTTGTGTTGTTGTTTCCTGGGAAGATGGTTGCACAGCTACCGGGCATCACTCTACAGGGCCAGGCGCTTGTTTAAAAAACAAAAAAGACTTTATTGTTTAGAGTAGTTTTAGGTTCACAGCAAAACTGAGTGATCGAGTGGAGTTTACAGAGAGTTCCTATGTGCTTCCTGCCCTCACACGCGCACAGCTTCCCCCGCTGCCAACATCTGGCACCAGAGTAGTATGTTTGTTACAATCAATGAACTTATATTGACGCATCTTTGTCACCCAAAGAGATAAATAGTTTACATTCGGGTTCACTCTTCGTGTTGTAAGATCTATGGATTCTGGCAAATGTATAATGACATGTATCCACCACTGTAGTATCATACAGAATAGTTTCACTGCCCTAAAAATCCCCTGTGCTCCATCTGTTCATCCCTCCCTAACCCCTGGCAACCACTGATTGTTTTACCATCTCCATAGTTTTGCCTTTTCCAGAATGTCATTTAGTTGGAATCGCACAGTATGTAACCTTTCCAGGTTAGCTTCTTTCACTTAGTAGTATGCATCTGAGTTTCCTCTTTGTCTTTTCATGTCTTGATAGCTCATTTCTTTTTAACATTGGATAATATTCCGTTGTGCGGATGTAGCACAGTTTATTTATCCATTCATCTAGTAAATCTTGGTTGCTTCCAAGTTTTGACAATTATGAATAAAGCTGCTCTAAACATTCGTGTTCAGGTTTTTGTGTAGATATAAGTTTTCAACTTATTTGTGTAAATACCAAGGAGTGCCATTGTTGGATGGTATGGTAAAGGTTGCTCATTTTTAAGAGGACTAAGTGAGCAGTACTGGCTGTAAAATCTGTTAAAATCTACTTAACCTTTAGCCCCTGGACCCATGATGGGCTTCAGGCATTCAGAAATCCCACCAAAATAATAAACTATTGGATAACGTGCATTTTATGGGGGTATGGTTCATTGTTTTCATCACATGCTCCAAGATGCATCAGGAAACAGCTCCCTGGAAACTTTGAAAGGAGTGTAGCTGAGGTGCCCACACAGGAGATATGACAGGCCTATAGTGGTTCTCTTTGCCACCAGACATCCATTATTGGAGCTGGAATTAGAAAATAAGAAAACTAACATTTCTTGAGAACTTACCATGTGCCTGATACTGTTAGCTCCCACATTAAAAAGAAATAATAATAATAATGCTAAAAACAGTAGCTGGGACTTATTAAGAATGCTAAAAACAGTAGCTGGGACTTATTAAGAATCCAGCAAACTAAATAGTTTAACTTTATTACTATATCTATAATCTTACAATTATCCTATTTTAGAAATTATTTTCATTTTATAAAAATGACCAAGGATCAGAAATATTGCATTGCCCAGATTTATACAGCTAATTATGGGGCTGAAATTCAAATGCAGACCCGTTTAGACTCCACTCGCAAATAACAAAGACAATAAACCCAAATTCCTGCCTTTGATGACTTCTATGAGGGAAGACAGAGCTGCACACCATCTGCGGTGAGGAATGGGACGTGGCTCCCTCTGCTGAAGTGGGGGGACCGGGGATCCCCAAACAGGAGGAGAAAATGTCTGAGCTAAGTCTTCAAGGGCAATAAAGACCTGGCTAGGCAGAGACGATGGAGGCAGAGATGGAATTTCAAGTAAGGAAGCAGCACATGTCATGGCACAGAACACGAGAAATAGGCTGAATATATAGTCATACTGCCTATATCACAGCAGCTCCTGACAAGAATGACATGCCAGCTCTTGGGGCAATAGGACAAAGATCAATCGTCTTTGGTCTTAAAGAGAAGAAATTTCAAAAGTGAATTCAAAATAGATAAACCAGACTTCATCAAAGCTATAAACCTTTGTGTTTCAAAGGACACCATCAAAAAAGTGAAAAGATAACCCACAGAAAGGGAGAAAATATTTGTAAATCCTATATCTAATATGGGACTTGTACCAGAGTAAAGACATTTTACAACTTAACAATAATAAGACAAATAACTCCATTTTAAAAAGGGCAAAAGATCTGGATCAACTTGTCTCTAAAGAGGGCATACATATGGCTCATAAGCATATGACAAGATGATCGACATCATTAGTCATCGGGAACATGCAAATCAAAACCGCAACTAGTAGGGGGCTTCCCTGGTGGTGCAGTGGTTAAGAATCCGCCTGCCAATGCAGGGGACACATGTTCGATCCCTGGTCCGGGAAGATCCCACATGCCGCGGAGCAACTAAGCCCATGCGCCACAACTACTGAGCCTGTGCTCTAGAGCCCATGAGCCACGACTACTGAGCCCACAGTGCTGCAACTACTGAAGCCCACGCACCTAGAGCCCATGCTCTGCAGCAAGAGAAGCCACTGCAGTGAGAAGGCTGTGCACCACAATGAAGAGTAGCCCCTGCTCACCACAACTAGAGAAAGCCCATGTGCAGCAATGAAGACCCAACACAGCAAAAACAAAAACAAAAACAAAAAGACCACCCGCAATTAGTTATCATTTCATGCCCACTGGGATGACTAAAATTTAAAAAAAGACTATAACAAGTGTTCATGAAGATGTGAGGAAATTGTAAGCCTTACAGATTGCTGTGGGATTGTTACCAGTCCAAGCTTATAGTGCTTGCCACACAACAGGCCAATAAATTGAGAGACAAGGGGTTGGGGCAAGGAATAGTGATCTTATTTGGAAAACCAGCAGACCAAGAAGATCGTGGACTACTGTCCCCAAAACCCATCTCACTGGAGTTAGAGTTCAGACTTCTTTTATACTAAAAAGGGAGGGGTTGTGGCTGGTTGTTGCCAACTTCTTAGCGCTGGCCAGACCCTGGGAAGGGTGTGATGATCCTTTGTTCTTACAGCTATCTATATAGGTCTGCTAACAAAGTTCCTGAAAACCTCCAACAAGACAAATGTTCTCTGTTCCACAACTTTTTATCTCTATATGAATGAAAAGTGTTATACCTTTAAAGGCCTGGGAGGAAGAGCCTTGAGTATGGGCTATTATGTATATTTCAGGCTATAACAGGAAGCATTCCTTTACAAAGCTGCAGAACCAGCATGACTAAGCACAGGCAACAGAACAAGAAGGTTAGAGCTAAAGGACTAGATCCAATGTGGAGTCAGGTTTGTTCTTTGTTACAGAATTATAAATGGTTCAGACACTTTGGAAAACAGTTTGGCAGTTCTTCAAAATGTTAAACACAGAGTTACTATATGACTTAACAATTCCTCTCCTAGGTATGTACCCAAGAGAACTGAAAACAGGCAACCACACAAAAACCTATACATGAGTGCTCATAGCAGTATCATTCAACCAAACGGTAGAAACAACCCAAATATCCGTCAACTGATTGGATAAACAAAATGTGGAATGTCCATATACTAGAATATTACTCAGCCATAAAAAGGAATGAAGTGCTGGTATATGCTACAGCATGGATGAACCTTAGAAACATTATGCAAACTGAAAGAAGCCAGTCACAAAAGACCACATGGCATATGATTGTATTTATATGAAATATCCAGAAAAGACAAATTCGCACAGATAGGAAGTAGACTAGTGGTTGCCATGGGCTGGAGGGAGATGAGGGAGAATGAGGAATGACTGCTATTGGTACAAGGTTTCTTTTCGGGGTGATATAACTTTAATCCCCTCAACCACCTAGGAGGTAGATACCACTGTTATCCCCATTTTACTGATGAGAATATTGAAGTAGAGAGAGATGGAGCTGATATTTAAATATAAACCTAAGTATTATCCTTTGATAACACTTTATAACTTTTCAAAGCTCTTTCATGAAAATGGAATAATATACGCAAAAGTGCTTTGTGGATGATAAAGTACTATGCAAATGAAAGTAATTATAACTATTTTAATGTAATCTGATTTGACCTCCATGGTATTGCTGTGAGAGAGATAAGGTGTGTAATATTATAACATTCTGTAGACAAAAGCAAACGCATGCAATTGTGAAGTGCAAAGTAAAGTGACTTGCCCAAGGTCACAAAGTTAGTAATGGTATATTCAGAACTAGTACCCACATTTTTAAAGTTTTGTACTTTTTTTAGGATAATAAATTCTGTAAGTATTTTTCTTGCCAAGCGTATTAATAACTAGATTAATTATTAGAGTTAAAAACAGGTTAGTGCTCATAAATAAATCTTCAAATTATCCCTTCTTCTGTATTTTCAATTCCACTCACTCCAGAGGTACCTTCCTTCTCCTCCCCATTCTTTCCCTATTCTCTAACTCCCAGTCACTAATAGACCTTCATATTCACACTCCAGGAATCAGGGAGGAGCCATCAGCCTTCAGATCCCTCTTAGTTAACACAGGGAAGAGATATTCATCAACTTAACAGAATGAGACCAGATCTTAGCTCTTACGATAGAGTCAGAGTGCAGTTACTAGGAGAAAGATGAATGTCTTAAGGTGACTACACAGCATTTGAAAATCACTCTTCAAGGTGATTAAATGTACTTGATTTTAGATGCTAGAGATCAGAAGGGATTAGCAATGTCCCCAAATGTAAGACCCATTAAGTACAGATGAGGGAATTCCCTGGTGGTCCAGTGGTTAGGACTCCATGATTTCACTGCTAAGGGCACGGGTTCAATCCCTGGTCAGGGAACTAACATCCCGTGAGTGGCGCATCCCCCAAAAACAAAAAAACCCCCAAAATCCAAGCCCCCCGCCCCAAGCACGCACACACATAAGTGATAGCATTTATTCTTCCCTTCATCCATGAGACCAGAGCTTGACCCTTCACTGGCCATTGAGCACCAAAGCTAGAGGCTATGAGACTGTAAGATTTCAGAAAACCCTGCAGTGGGGATTTGGTTTGTGAATGCTGCCTGGGGGCAAAGTGTTTGGTTAGGGAACTGAGGATAGGTACCTTAACTACACTCCTCCCTAATTCCCATCCTCTGTAAAGCTTCGTTCTGGACTTCTCTCCTGGACCTTTGAGTAAACTATTGCCTAAACCTTCTGTAGGGATTGGAGATAAGGCTGTATCTAAAACTGAGAGGCCCCTGCTTGTATGGGAAGTTCATGGCTGACCAGGAGGGGCCCAGCCCCAGAGGAGATCAGCAGGGGTGATTTATATAATGTTCTACCCAGAAGAGCAGCTAGGAACATCTTATGAGGGATAGAAAACAGAGGGACTGAGAGCATGTCATATAAACATGGCAAAGTCATCCATGTTTAAAAAGAAAAAAACCTCAGCAATTGGTTCTCGCTCAGTCTCTCATTCCCGATCCATGCACCTTCTTCCAGCTCTCGTTCCTGTTCCTTCCCCTCCTCACAGAACAGTGCAGATGCTTGTCTCTGTCTTTCCTTTTCCTTCTAGTCATTACACACTGGCTTCTCCCCTCCCAACTACTCTATTGCAACTACTCTTGATAAAGTAATCCATCGGTGGCAACCATTTTGCTAAAACTACTAGACCAGCATTTCCCAAAGTGCATTTCTGTAGACCCTTGTCATGCCTATTTTTTAAAAGGAGGCAATGGTCAAATAATTTGAGAAGCCTCATCTTAGAGATTTACATTCTTATTCACAGACCAAAGATTTTGGGGTGTACTACAATCCCCTCTCTTCTCCGAGTTTTCTCTCCCTGCCTGATTCCAGTTTAGGACATCTTTATCTGACACCTTCAAGTGAGGGGTGAATCACAGCAGCTCTCACATTGTATTAGTTAATCCGACCGTCCAGCAACTCTTCACTTGTTCTTACGTTCATTTATTGGAGATGGAACTCTATCTGAAGCACCTGGGGCTGCCCTCATTACTGGTGTTGGAACACATAGCATTGACAGCCTGAGCAAACGGACCTGAAATTAAATCTTTTCTTCCTTTTCCCCTTTTTTATCCTCCTCACACCCTGTCCATTTTATTAGTGATATAGTCATAGAATTTGCCCATAGATTAAAGTCCAGATTCCTTATTCTGATTTGATCTTCAAACCCTTTACAAACTGGCTCCATCATTATCATCTTAATTCCATAACTGGGTGACTTTGCTGGGCCAGAGGTGAGAGTCAGATACTCTAGGAGAAGGAAGCCTGGTGACCCTCTTCACCTTGTAGCTATTTGCATTCACTGACATGCATCACAACTGGGGAGCCCTCTGGGCAAAGTACTTGAACCCTGTCCACAACTGGGGCTAAGACATATACAGACATGTCTGATTAACTGGGGGTTCCAGGTAGAAGCTAGGTTTCTGGGAAAGCACACTGGTAAGTAAGAGGAATCTGGTGCAGGGAGCAGGATAGGGATTGGAGGCAAAGAGGAACATCTCTGTCCTGGAGTCAGACTGCTTGGCTGACTGCTGACCACTTGTGTGTCCCTGGGCATATTTCTTTATCTGTTTAAGCCTCCCTTTTCCTCATGTGGAAAATGGGAGCACTGCTAGTCCCTACTTCATAGGGCTGTTTGAGAATGAAATGAGCTAAAGTACGTAAAGCACTTAGTGAATATTCCTGTTGTCAGCCGTAAGGCTTTAGCATTAAGGAGCCAGTAGTGAGCAGTTCTGGATAGAGCGGTGGTTGACCCTGGAACTTCCACTTCATTTGTGTGCTCTGGGGACAAGGTGCCTATGTGTGTGGACTCAAGGTTCTGTGATCCTTTGGCACTCAACAATCCTTCCTGTGGACCGCTCCACTTGTTCCTCTATCCCCACTCTAACTTCAGAGAACTCTACTGCCATCACCAAATCCTGGACAAACAACATAGTAATACTAGGATATATTCTTTTTGCAAAAGCAATGGCATGGATTTCAACAATCGGATGCAAAGGATCTAGCATTTAGGCAATGACAGCAGTGGTGGTGAGGGCTGGGCAGTGGCCTCTCTGGGTTCTCTTGTAGTCTAAACCTGCAGGGTTGTAACCTAATTAGCCATGGCGGAGAGCAATGAGCAAGTCCAAAATGGTCACACGAGAGAGCTCCCTCTTTTGCATGAGGCTGGATTTCCTACAGCCTGCCAAGCAGGAACGAAGAGCCATCAAGACTGGATGAATGATATAAATGAACTTATTTACAAACCAGATACAGACTCACAGATTTTGAAAACAAACTTATGGTGATCAAAGGGGAAACATGGTGGGGGAGAGGTATAAATTAGGAACTTGGGATTAACATACACCCACTACTATACATAAAATAGATAACCAGCAAGGACCTACTCTATAGCACAGGGAACTCTACTCAATATTCTGAAAAAAATCTGAAAAAGAATGAATATTCTATGTATAACTGAATCACTATGCTGTACACCTGAAACTAACACATTATAAATCAACTATACTCCAATAAAATTAAAAAAAAAAGATTGGATGAATGAACCCAAATCTGGTGAAGCCCTGCACACTTGGGCTACAGTTGTATAGTTGTAACAATCATTTGTTGAAGACCTACAGTTGCCAGGCCCTGGGCTGGGCAACCTGTAATTTATTAAGCACACACACACAAAGTTCTTTCTATTTCACAGATGAAATTAAGCCATTTCCCTAAGGTTACATAGGTAGAGCCAGGATTTAAATTTTAAGCTGATTTGGAAACCCAAGCTCTTACCTTCTATGCTACCCTGCTTTTCTCCATCTACACCCTGGCCATATTTTTCAGTATTGGACACACTCTTTAGTTGAACTTTGACTATCTCAAATCTGTCTCATCAGATTTGGTCTGCAGTTCTTTCCACCTGTGTTGCCTCAAACACCATTATTTATTTATTTATTTTTTTGCGGTACGCGGGCTTCTCACTGCTGTGGCCTCTCCGGTTGTGGAGCACAGGCTCCGGACACGCAGGCTCAGCGGCCATGGCTCACAGGCCCAGCCGCTCTGCGGCATATGGGATCTTCCCGGACCGGGGCATGAACCCGTGTCCCGAACCCGTGTCCCCTGCATCGGCAGGCGAACTCTCAACCACTGCGCCACCAGGGAAGCCCCTCAAACACCATTTTTACAATGTTCACTAAGCTTTGTTGTGCCCTGCCTACACGAGAGTCACAGTCAACTGTCCCTTCTATCTTAGTTTATTTGCCATAGCTATATATACTCCTGCTTTTATTTATTGACACTAGATTTGGGGGACGATCTACAGCTTTGCTACTCCAAGTGTAGTTTGTGGTCCAGTAGCATAGGCATTACCTGGAGCTTGTTAGAAATGTGGACGCAAAGATCACACTCTGGACTTACTGAATTAGAACCTTCATTTTATTAAGATTCTCCATGCGATTCAAATGTGCATTGAAATCTGAGAGGCACTAGTCCAAATCTTTGAGCAGAATCCCTGAAGCCACCAAGCTTTGGGGTAGTTCCTGATCTAGTCCAGAGCTTTCAAAAACTAATAGGCTGCTGGCGTCAGCAGAACAAGAGCACTCAAGATCACCTGATAATACTTCACCTGCCCCAATACTTAAGTCCCCAATATTTAAACAGGATGTAGTTTTTCATGATGATGGAAAGCAACTGCAATAGGAAGAGACTGTGAAAAGTGCTTCAGTATGAAGAGGGGTTTAACTTACATAAATGATTGTACTGGTTTTAAAATTTGGCTGCCAATTGGACTCACGAGGGAGATAGGAAGGAAAATTCTGATATAATTGATATAGGGAATGACCTAGGCATTGGAAATTCCCCAAGTGGTTCTTACACGCAGCAAAGTTTGAGGACCACTTACCTACTGTGAATACCTTCTTCTTTCAGTTAATATAATTCTAGGGTCTATATTGTATTCAAAGATAGTTTTATTTTATTTTTTTAAAATTTGTATTGGAGTATAGCTGATTTGCAATGTTGTGTGAGCTTCTGTGACACAGCAAAGTGAATCAGTTATACATATACGTATATCCACTCTTTTTTAGATTCTTTTCCCATATAGGTCATCACAGAGTATTGAGTAGAGTTCCCTGTGTTATACAGTAGGTCCTTATTAGTTATCTATTTTATATGTAATAGTGTGTTTTAAAACGAGGTTTCCCATACTTCTTTGATTTTAGGACTCACCTGGAGTAATTGCTAAAAATATAACAACCATGCGTCCTCCCCAGCTAACTGTGTCAGAATCGCCGAGGGCCTGGGAGCTATAATTTTAACTAGCACCTGGGTTCTCTGTTCCTCCTCAGAGAGGAGGTTTGGAAAACACTGCCTTCAAAGACCAGTGAATCAGGAGCTCTAAAACTTGCAACAGCTGCCTGATTTTGTCATCTTCCTGTTTCTGGAAGGGCACCTGATCCTCACCCATCAGGAACAAAATGGTTATAAAAGAACAGAAAAAGGGACTCAGCATCATTCCACAGCTTTTATTTTTAAATTTAAAAAAAATTTTTGGCTGTGTCGGGTCTTCATTGCTGTGCACGGGCTTTCTCTCGTTGCAGCGAGCGGGGTCGAGCAGGGTCTACTCTTCGTTGAGGTTTGTGGGCTTCTCATTGCGGTGGCTTCTCTTGTTGCAGAACACAGGCTCTAGGCACGTGGACTTCAGTAGTTGTGGCACGTGGGCTTCAGTAGTTGTGGCTTGTGGGCTCTAGAGTGCAGGCTCAGTAGTTGTGGTGCATGGGCTTAGTGGCTTCGTGGCATGTGGGATCTTCCCGGACCAGGGATCGAACATGTGTCCCCTGCATTGGCAGGCGGATTCTTAACCATTGTGCCGCTAGGGAAGTTCCCATTCTACAGCTTTCTGAAGGGAACTGTTTTCTTATAAAATGCTCAGCTGGATGGTAATCTAAAGCCTAGCACAGATCTTGGCACAGGGTCACAAATATTTGTGAAATAAATGAATGAGTAGTTAAATAACTCTGGAAAGGAGCACCAGAGGGCTGGAGGAAGGAATCAGCAAACAGATGGTCTCCCTTAATTCCTGACTTTTGACCTTCTGCTCAGACACAAATTATAGTCACACACATCTAACCACTACAACATATGTTGCTTCAGTAAACTCAACATATGACAAACAGACAAATTGGGAAGTGGTTAGTCATTGTGCAAAAGGATGATTTGATTTATAAAAATGATTCACTAAAACAGTGTGGTTTCCAGACTAGCAGCTTCAGCATCACATGGGAACTTGTGAGAAATGCAAATTTTCAGGCTGCCCTTTACCACAGCCTGATTCAGAAACTCTGGGGGTGAGGCCCAGCATTCTGAGCTTTAATGAGCCTTCTAGGCCTTGATTCTCCTGCAACTAAAGTTTGAGAACTACTGTGCTAGAGCATTTCTTTAAATGAGAAGCTCCCCACCTGGTAAAAGAATGTTCAAGAACATACTTACTGTCAAAGGAGACCTTATCTGTATTCTATGATTGAGCTTTTCCATGCATCTTCAGAAATCTTCCAGACCGTAGTTCAGTGTTTCTTTCTTTTTTTTTTTTTTGGCGGTACGCGGGCCTCTCACTGTTGTGGCCTCTCCCGTTGCGGAGCACAGGCTCCGGACGCGCAGGCTCAGCTGCCATGGCTTACAGGCCTAGACGCTGCGCGGCATGTGGGATCTTCCCGGACCGGGGCACGAACCCATGTCCCCTGAATCGGCAGGAGGACTCTTAACCACTGCGCCACCAGGGAAGCCCCAGTGTTTCTTTAATAAAGCATTTCACACATAAGTATAATTTATTACATATACATTTAATATGAATAAATGTATAGTGTACGATAGAAAAATATCACACCACATTGCACATGGTGAGGGTTAAGTATTCTTTTATGACACTTGTACTGAGCCATAATGTAAAATATATCTCTTGCTACGAATAATGGTCAAAAACAATTTTAAAAGCACAGCTGTATATGGCACAAAGTTTGGTAGTTCTTATCCGTACGAACAGGTGAATAGGCATACAGAAGGGCTAATTATAAGGATCAAATTGGTAATCCCTGCTAAGGAAGAACATTCCTTAGATTCTAAAAAGCCTTTTTATTTCTGTGGTCCTGTCTCAGACTCAGGCAGTGAGTTTGATTTCATAGGCTGGTTGGTTGGCTGTTTTTTCCTCAGTGTCTAGGTTTTAGTGGGAGTAGAGGTAGGCACTTGGCGAATCATGAAGACGTCTATGCTAGACTACTACTATGTGTGTAATACTATGTATACCTAACAACTGTTAAAAGCAATTCATTTAGTATTTACATAATGTGGAAATAAGTGAAGGTCTTCCAAATGAGAACAAACAAAGGCTGTTTATTCAGACCTTGCTATAGCAAAAGATTCTGCCACCATTGCTTGGGTTTGGCAGAGACTCGAAGCCAGGCAGGGGAGTGGGGAAGATTTACGGTGAAAAAAGGGAAGGCTTCGGTGTGCTTTGATGGAGAAGCTAGAGACAGGCTGACTAGGAGTTGGGTATCCTGCATGACTGATTAAGGCAGCACATTTGGCTGGTTGATCCTAATTAGCAAATGGGGGCAAAAAATTGGGAAGCTAGTCCTGGTGCTCTGGGCCAATTGCTGAACAGGTTGTGTTTTGGCTTCCTGGATTGCTTGCTGTAAGGGTTGTGGGTTAGAGTTCTGTTGTCAGATTGGTCTGGCCATTGTGTCACTACCCATAAAGCAAGGCAACTACTGAACCTGGAAGGCAAGTTTATTCATGTATTTAATATTTATGGTCTCTAGCCAACCTGTCCAGTGAATCAGAGATTAAAATGAGGGTTGAATCTAGTCAGCCTGTAGGTCAAAGTTTCCCTTCCTTGATCTGATTATTTAACATTGGCAGGGAGGGCACACGCCAAACTTTTGGTGAACTGGAAATGCTTGCTAATGCTGACACCTCCTCACTGGCTATCAGTCAGCTCTAGGATGGCTATTCTGAGTCCGTGCTAATCTGACTGAGCCATGAGAGCTGAGGACCCCACAGTGACCATAACAACTCAGCCCTGTGCAGGCCAGCAGTGAAGGGTAAATGGGTCTTGTCTCTACTGTTTTTGCAGCTTCTTGTGAATCTATAATTATTTCAAAATAGAAAGTTAAAAGAAGAAAAGGATCCCTGGCTGCTGTGTAGAGAACAGATGTGAGGCAGGAGAGAGGTGGGAAAGCAGGATTGGAAGTAGAGAGTGAACACGATGTGAAATATAGGAGCCAGCAGAGTGAGGTAAGTTATGTCAAAGAAATCTTTTTGGGGACATAACTATTGTATTAGATCTTCAGATTTGATTGATATCAAAGAGTGGAAACTATATGCTGGGTAAAGGAGGAAGAAGAAAATAGTAGAAATCATGACCTAGTTCACCCTCTTGTTTTCTGCAGGCCCTTACTTAAACCATGCTAGTTAAAACCATTTCTTTTTCTCTCTCTCTTTTTTTTAAGGTATCTAAAGGAGACTGCAATATCTCCCACTTATGGACTCCTTTAACAAAGCTCCTTAAATGGCAATACTGCTAACATGTTGCCTGTAACCTGGAAGCTAGACTTAAAAAGTATTTTCCCACTTCTGTGATTGCCATTTACAACCAGACTGGACTTCATGCTATTCTTCAAATGTTCTCTGAGCTGATTCCACCTGGAATTTTTCCTTTAATTTCTATTTAAGTTTCGAGGCCTAGCTCAATTACCACCTCATCCTTGAAGCCTTCTGATTCTCTCTGCCAAGAGAAAGGACTCTTTCCTATGAACCTGGAAATAATTTTATTTGTATATTCCTTACAGCATTTATCAATTCCTTCCTCTGGTTTTTGTTACTTATTGAAAAAAGTATGCCCTTCTCATTAGACTGTAGGCAAGTTTCCAGAGGTCAGAGACCCTGTCTTAAACATTCCTGTGCTCCCCACCCTCGCTAATAGTATCTGTGATTTCAATGAATGTTAAATGTTGAATGACTGATTTTCTTCCTTATAATAATCTGTATATTTGAAAGTAAGGGGTACATTCATTTTGGAGCTAGGGTGATATTTTTATGTAGTTCACAGTTACTTCTGTGTATAGTTGTTAGCGCTTCCAGGAATACTTCTTCCACCTCTACCCCTGGGGCAAACTTACTGAGCATTGCAACGTGAAAGAGTGATACGTCTTGATTAATGATATGAATATATTCCACTAGGCCTGGTACCTGAAGTATGTAGGTAATAGAGGAGAAATATTGTTTGAAACGTACAGAGTCAGAAACTACTCTGTGGAAAATTCTTCCACTCATGAGATGTTAAAATTGTAAGCAGAGAATTTGGTTGTCATTGAGCCTTGTCAAAAAGGAAAAATCTCTCTCAGTAGAAATATATTCAATATACAGTTTATACAATTGTAAATGTTACCATATTAAAAAGAATCCTGATGGAAATCATGCAAAAATAGAATTTATCAGAATTCTTTTGTTTGTAGAACACAAACCTATAGCAATTATAATTATTATAAATATTAGCTTTTTTTTTTTTGGCAGTACGCGGGCCTCTCACTGTTGTGGCCTCTTCCATTGCGGAGCACAGGCTCCGGAGGCGCAGGCTCATCGGCCATGGCTCACGGGCCCAGTCGCTCCGCGGCATGTGGGATCTTCCCAGACCGGGTCACGAACCTGTGTTCCCTGCATCGGCAGGTGGACTCTCAACCATTGTGCCACCAGGGAAGCCCAATATTAGCTATTTTTTAGTAGACTTTCTTCAGAGCAGATTTAGGTTCACAGCAAAACAGAGTGGAAGGTACAGAGATTTCTCATATATTTCCCACTCTCTCCCTCTCCTGGCCCCAGAGCCTCCTCCATTTTCAACATCCCCCACTAGAGTGGTACATTTGTTACAAATGATGAACCTACCTTGACACATCATTATCACCAGAGTTCATAGTGAATATGAACTTTTGTACCTAATTTTATAATCATAATTTTATTTTTTTATTAATTAAGGCTCCCCAATTTTATAAACTTCAGGATCCACAAATATTTGTTTTTCAACAAGATGATTTATGTTTTCCCTTAAGTTCTAATCTCTATTGAGATATTTTTTTTTCTCCTTACGCAAATATACAAACTTGAAATTGCCCATAGTGATCTCTCCTGTTTATTTATGGCCACTCTTCCAAATTATATTTCAATCTGGGCGGAAAATTTCATTAAGTGCTATTTTATGGCTCACTGTGAAATGTCAATCATTTTTTCTTTAAGCAGTTTAGATATGTTGGTAATGCATAAAATTAATTCATAAAGGAATAACCTAAGTTTGTTGATACATCGTTGACAACTGGTTTTAGTACAATAATTCTCAGCTTTGTAATCACAAAAGTAGGTATAGAACAAGAACAATATTTACAAGTCCAACATACTCATGAAAAGAGAGGAGCCCAAATGCAAGCCTGATCCCAACACTAAAGAAAACCACAGCCCTCAATTCCTCTTTTAACATTGTTTTCATGCTTTCAGAGTGGAGCATAATCCAGTTCCAATGTCTTTCTAACCCATACCTCCCTTCACATTCTCTCCAAGTGTAAGACTGGGGTTTCATTGGGTCATAATGGCCTTAGGAAGCTAGGGAATGAAAGGATTGCAATCGGTTAGTACCTTTTACCTAGTCAAAGTTCCAACATGTGGGTCATGCTTTGACATTTCAACTGGAATAATGCTGAGGAAGTTTTTTGTAAATAATAAATGTTGTACAAAGGTTACTTTGTTGATGTTACTGTTGTCATTATGATGGGCATAACTTTTCATTTCTGTAAGATCAAATAAAAAGAATTGTTCATTTTGTATCAGAAGAGATTTAGCTCTTAATGGAGAAAATCCTGGCACTGAAACAAAGTAATAAGAGGCATAACATTAAAGATGATTTGCTAGGCTTTGACAGTGAAGGTTATTGTAGGGTAGAGAGAGGGGGAAAAGACTGGAAATAATTGCATGTACCTACTTATTTATTTGGTTCTTTCCAGTCTCTTTGAGGCTAACTACAATAAGCAGAAAATTAAATCATGTTGACTATAGCTACACAAATGTATTTTGGTATGTATAAATGTTAAGTCAACACCAGTAGTTACAAGCATGACTTGCAAGGAAGGAAAGATTCACTTTAAGGAAAAAGCAAATTATTAGGAGGAACCAAAAAATAGTCAGGTTTTCTACACTTGAGAGGAAATATCTACCTAGAAATTAAAATGAAATTGATTAAAATAATCCTTTACAGACACATATAGAGAAATACAAAAATGTCTTTTAACATGTCCTATCAGACTAAACAAAATGTGTTTGTAGCTCTGGTTCTACCATATTCACTCAGTACTATTAAATATTTCACTGAAATGATATCTTAAAAGAAACAACTGTTTAAAAAGCAATTAAAAAAATCAGTCAGAAAAAATTGTGATTAATTAAAGGTATGATTCAGATTTGCTTTGGAGAATATTTGGGTGATCTGAGTTTATCTATGATGAATAGCATTAAGTTCTAAGACAGACTGTGTTTATACATTTTCAAATCTTTAATCGTTTAATTTGGTTAAAAATTCATATTTATATAGGTATGGAGTTTAGCAAATAAATGTGATTTGTTCAAAATTTGGTTTCATGTTTCAGTTCTGTACAAACCACTCATATGCATGACCCCAAACTGCAGGGAAAAGATTACTCCTGCAGAAAAAAAAGTCAGAAGGGGAATATTTATCATGAATAATTTATATTGACACAAGGTTATAAAACTGATGTATTATCTTTATCCAAATGCAGAGTAAAATGTATAATCAGGGTAATAAAAAACAACCAGTTCAGCATTATTAAAACAAGACTTAATAACAAATTCAGCATAAACAAAAGGAACTTCAGGATCCTACGCACTGCAGTTGAGCCAATTTTATGACAGACTTGTTTCTGAAGCAAGGCAGATTGTTTTGGGCATATCAGCCTTGGGTGATCACAGTGCTGTGCTGACTTCATTGTCCAATCCTCTCCCCCTCACCTCTCTGTTTTATTTCTTCCCCTCTAATATAGTCTTTGAAAACTTCACACAGAAAAAAGTGAGGAGGGGAATGCAGAGCAAATGATCTTCTGAAATTTCCTTTCAAAATGGGTAGTTAGGACATTTGAGAGGGAAGACAGAATACATGTGAATATAATCTGTTATGAAGGAAGTCGTCACTGATTATGATAAATAATATTTTTGAGGACATGAAATAAAAGATGACATGTGACCAGATTTCTCTTCCAATACTGGAAGGCATATTGAAAGGAACCTAGTAAATAGACTATAGAGCCTTAAAATGAGTTTTTAAAAATACAGTGTAATATTTGCTTATTGCATTGGTTTTCCAGTTTTCACTATAACTCCCTTTAATCTTCACAACGACTCTGTGAGGTGACTCGGGTGGGCCTTTCCTTTTGGTCCCCTGAGGGGAGGTGGAGATGCTGGGATAGGCTCCAGCCACGGCTGCCGCGGGAGCGTGGGGGTCATTCACGGATCAGGGCACCAGCCCCCTCAGCTCCCAGCTTAGCTGACACCAGCCTCTGGGATCTCACAGCTGGCGAGGGCCGAGGCCGCGGAGAGCGACTGCTCCCCCAGCCGTCTCTCCTCGCAGCGCGGATTCCTGCCCACACTCCGCACGCGAGGGCCGGCCGCTCTCAGGAAAATGCGAAGGTCGGCGACGAGGCGGTGGTCAGGGCACTGGCTTTGTGGCGTCAGCGTGATCTGGGTTTAAATCCCCAGACGTTTCTTTATTGTGCTTCACTTTAGGCAATCTCTCTGAGCCTCCATTTCCCCATCTGGAGAGCGGGCATGCTTTGATTCATTCCAAGGGGTTCGCAGACCATTGAATGATTTAAAGCAATAAAAGTCTTTGCCTACTGCCTGTGTCGAAGAAAATGCTATAAATATTATTAGCTCTGGGATAGGTAGGTGACCATCTCTACCGGCTTGGGGAATCTCCATCTGCAAAATGGGCGCAATGTAGATTGCAGTCTCTTAATAGCAAACGTTGCTTTGCCAGAAAACCCCTACAGCCAAACCCCTCACCATCCCTCCCCACCGCCCTGCTCCCGCGCCCTATTCTGACCGACCAGTGTTTCCAAACTGGAGGAGCGGATCCGGAATTTAAGGAAACATTCTTATCAACCAGGGAAATTGAAAAGTGAGAGTGCAGGACAGGGTGGGTAGGGATGGGAGACAGGGGAGGCAAGGAAGCCTCACCGCTGCTTCGAATGGGTGCGAACCCGGTCGCAGTCAGGTGAACCGCCCGCGCCCACTGCTCGGCCGGGAAGCCTCGGCTGGGACCCTGTAAACCGACCCTCAGGACCCGGAGCTGGACCCTGGGAAAGGAAACTGAGGAGGGAGGGGGAGGGACTTTAGGGGTAGGGGCGGGGCCTTCAGGGAGGGTCTACCGGAGCTTGAGGGGCGGAGCTGAGGCTAAGCGGGCAGGGCTAAGGGCGGGAGCTCGCAGAATCCTTCGGCTGCGCGCGCCACGTCTCTCTCTGCGAGCTGGTTGGGGAGAGGCGGGGGGCAGAGGAGGGAAAAACCGCGCGGGGAGGGAGCTATCTCTTCTCGCGAGAGCTGGGACCGCAGCGGCGGTGGCGGCGGCGGGTCCGTGAGAGTAGCGTGGGGGCGGGGAGGAGAGGCGGCGGCGGCGTAGGAGCTACGCCACACGCGGCCGGGGCGCTGGGAGCTCGAAAGCAGAGCGGGGTCGTGGCGGCGGTGGTGAGACGAGGGAGGCGGAGGAGGGGGTGCCATGGCAGGGCAGCAGTTCCAGTACGATGACAGCGGGAACACCTTCTTCTACTTCCTCACCTCCTTCGTGGGGCTCATCGTGATCCCGGCCACATACTACCTCTGGCCCCGAGATCAGAATGCCGGTGAGTCCTGCCGGCAGCAGCCCGTGGACACGCGCAGGCTCCGCCGGCCCCACCGGGCCGCGCCGTTCCCACCCGCTCCGGCCCAGCCCGCCGCGCCCGGGGTGATACCGCCCGCGCGGCCGGGCCTCAAGTCCAGGCGTCCGCCGCTGGCGGGGCCCGAACTCGGCGGTGTTTCCCTCTGTGCCTCTTCGGGTTCCTCTCCACCCCCTTCATTGTCCTCCTCGGGAGTTCCGCTTTGCACCCTGTCCCCCATTGTTCTGGACGCTCCTTGCAGCCTCCTTTTGCCTCTTTGTCTTCTCTGCCTCCAGTTTTATTGGGTATTTTTCTTTACGGAGGGAGCAGGGTGGGATAGGGAGGATGGGAATTGGGAGGTGAGAGAAGAGTTGGCCAAGGAGGAAGCCGAGCGTGCAGGCTTCACTCTGAGCCCCCAGGCCACGGTCTTCTTACCCCCACAGCCCAGTTTCCCTGTTGCAGCGGTCGTTACAGATGTTTCGGGCACCGTGTGAGCTGGGTGGCAGGTATAGGACTCCATCTGAGCTCGCCAACCGCCCCTCCCCCCGTGCCTTTCCCCCGTTGCTTTTTCATTTGTTCACTCACACTTGGGGGGGGGGTTGGAAGCAATGCCGTTATTCCCCTTAGGAAAAATTAGGCTTTTCTCTCTATTTCCATTTCTTTGGAGTTTCCTGTTTATGGCGGAAAAAGTGCAAGTATGAAGGAAGGATTAAGTCTTCTAGGTAGTCCAGTTGTGAGGTAGCTGGTACGTTTGCTTTTAGTTCTGAATCTTTTCACATTAAACAACATCGGATTAGAACACAGAATTATTTAGATTCTTTGCAAGGCATTTTATGTTTGGGTTTTGGATTCCGTTTGTTGCACTCTACTAGGATATATGGCAGGTGATATTCTTAAAACCGATAGAACTGCAAGGCCTTAGTAGGTTGTTTGTGGTAGCGTTAACAGTAACAAGTAGCTTTTGAGTAAGAACATTTAGGGAAGGCTTTCTGTTTCACAAGAGCTATGCTAACTTGAGTAAACAGATTCTCTCAAGTTGGGTGTGGTGGGAGTCTGAGTTGTCCAGGTGGTATACTGTACTTTGGGGACACTGTTACCAGTGAAACATGGAATCAAATCGGAACTTGTTATGCTTTAAGACTGATTCAGTGCTTTTAGCTACTTACAGTTTCACAGGAAAACTAAGTAAGCTTCAAAAATCAAATATTAAAATATCCTGTTGTGTTATTCAAAATTACTACTACAGATCCACATGCTTTATTCAAAACGCTTGAGGACAGGTATGCTACAGAGTTTTTCAAATTTTAGAAAGATAGTGCCTACCCTAACAAGCCTTTAAGGGTCTAAAACAGCACCAGTAATCAAATTAATATCCCAACAGCAAAATATGACTATGAATAAAGGTTATAAGTAGCCTTCTATCAGTCCGAGTCACCAAATTATGTTCCTGCAAACATCTAGGCGTGTAATTTTGAATTTCAGAGTTCTTATGGCAATATTGACTTTTCAGGGGTATCTTCTATATGAAAGCATAAAAAGATTTACCCAGCAATTGTACAACATTAAAGTTGAGTTTAATCTTTGTTTAGCTTTTTTAAAAGATGACACATTTGGGGGCTTTCAGTTTCAAGGTGACAGTTGTTTCAATGTTGCTCTTTTGGAATTGTTGGGCTCTTGAGTCCATCAGAAAGTATGGCGTCATTTCAGATTGGAAAATGTAGGGTTTGACAAATAGAAATAGCTTTGTCATTGGCATATTTGACGTGTTAATTGAAGTTACTCTGTTATCCAAAACATTATCATTGGAATCCTTTTGCCTTGATTTTTGTCTAATCCGTTGGGCTAAGTGTGCTTATAATTAATACCCCTTTTGGTAGTTGAAGGGTCCTATTTATCTTACTCTCTTGGTTGTTTGCAAATTGGCTGAATAAGATGACTGAATACTTTTTCAGACCTTTATGGGCAAAAGCTCTGTGTGAAGTAATAATATGGAGGGTTTGGATTTCCTTAGAATAGTGGTTCTTAAACCTGACTACTCATTAGAATCACTTGGGGGACCTTTTAAAAACACTTAGACCCATCACCAGATATTGTGATTTAGTTGGTCTGGAGTGGGTGCTATGTATTGGTTTTTTAAAAGTCCGTATGTAATTGTAAATTGTAACTAGGTTTGAGTAGTGTTGCTAAGGTAGGTAGTGGTCTTTTGTTGGAGTTGTCATTTTGGGAGGTGGTGTATTTCTTTTGATATGTGCACTTTCCTGAAAACAAAAAAACCTCTAATGTCTTAGCTTTTTTATTTTACAAAGCTAAGAAGTACTTACTGTAGAATAGGGCTGTAAAATTCTTGTAGTTGAAAGTAGAATATTTTTGTTAAAGCAACTTTAATAGGTTTATAATGATATTTGACAAGAGAAAATAACTGTTTCTAATTATTAGAAATTCAAATAATCCAGAGAGGGCTTTTATTCTTTCCATAAGTTAAGGATTATAGATCCTTTGAATTGAGATAAAATATATCACTGCTTTCCCCAGATTTTGGAGGTTTTTTTTTTTGACTCCTTGATCTTACTTTTTCAAAACTGCCAAGTTTTGAAACCTGGATCTGCCAATTACTGTGTTATCTTAGGCAAGTGATTTAATTTCTGTGTTTTAGTTTACTCATTTGTGAACTAGAGACAGTAGTTATCTGTTTTATAGAATTAAATTAATAAAATAGATATATGTAAAATGTTTAGAACAGTGTCTGACACATACTGGGGCTCTTAGCTCCTGCTGTTTTTGCTGGTTACTTAGACTTTGTGGAACAGTTTGATTTGGTACACTTATGTACTCAGATTTTTTCCCCCATTGTTTGAAAGGATTAATTAAACTTTTTAAAAAAAAGTTACATTCCTTTATTCTTCTTTGCTTGCTCCCTCTCAAATAGTGTACAAGTGATTTAGCTCTCTGACTTGGGAATGTGAGTAGGAGTTCACTTTTAGTGTTTAGTAGTAAAGTAAAAAACGCTGTATTTGAAGTTAGAAGTTTTGGTTTTAAGTTCCAGTCTAGTCCCTGTTTAGTTGTTTCTGAACTCTCATCCTCATTTTCTAGGGGTGATAATAATAACCTGCCCTACCTACCCAAGAAGTGATTATGAGAAGCAAAGAAATAAATGCATATAAACATGCTTGCTTGTAAAACTAAATATGCTGTAGAATTTTCTTCATTTTGCAAGTATTTATAGAGCATAATACTTTGTGCTAGATGCTGCTTCTAGGTGATGGATCAGATTTTTTTTTTTAAAGCTTTTTTTTTATATTTATTTTTTTATTTGGGGCAGCATTGGGTCTTCGTTGCTGCACGTGGGCTTTCTCTAGTTGTGGCGAGCTGGGGCTACTCTTCGTTGCGGTGCGTGGGCTTCTCACTGTGGTGGCCTCTGTTGTTATGGAGCACAGGCTCTAGGCACATGGACTTCAGTAGTTGCAGCACGCAGGCTCAGTAGTTGTGGCTCGTGGGCTCTAGAGCTACGTGGGATCTTCCCGGACCAGGGATTGAACCTGTGTCCCCTGCATTGGCAGGTGGATTCTCAACCACTGCGCCACGAGGGAAGGCCAATGGATCAGGTATTTAAGGGCTTATAGCTTTTTTCTTAGTAAGTTGCATATACTCAGTGCAGAACAGAACAAAAATTGCTTGTAATTCCATCACCCAAATCACCCAGAAGTGATTAAACATTTTGGTGTGTGCATCCCCTTGGGATGACTTTAGACATAGTCCCTTTTCTTGTTGGGGGGAGACCCCACATCCTCCTCCAGTCTTAGACAGATAATTGTGATCCTCACCTCAGCGTTGCTGCTGTTCATTGAATGTTGACTAGCCTCAAGGATGGGTAGTGCTGAATGCACTCACTATAGCACTTTAAACTAGACTCAAGTGTTATCCCAATTTTATTAATGAGAAAATTGAGCCCTAGAGGAGGTAACCAGCTTGTCTAAAGCTATATTGCTACTAGGTGGAAGATTGAGTGTTGGACCCAAATCCATCTTATGCCAAAGCTTCTCTTGTTAGCCACTACCTTATACTCTCTCCTGTAATTACTATAACACATTATAATAAGTATTAAAATGATAAGTGGAAAGTGCTGTGGGAGCACAGAGGAAGGAGAGAATAATTCTGTTTGGGGATTTGGGTGTTTAATGTAGAGGAGTTGATTTGAGATAGGTCTTAAAAGGTAAATGGGAGAAGTGCATTCCAGTTGTAGGGGAAAGCATATGCAAAAGCGTGGAGATGTTCAGTAAGTGGTAAAGATTTAATGTGATTGGCACTTAGGAGCAAATCAACCATTTTATACTTCATCCTATAAGTTATTGGGTAAATAATGGAGGTTTTTAAGTAGGATAATTTACATGGTCAGTTTTGCTTTTGTGGAGCTTTGAGTGGAGAATGGTTTGGTGGGAGGTGGTGGTGTCTGGGTGGGGAAAAACTAGATGGAGAAGGAATCCATTTCAGAGGCTTATTAGTCCTTTGAGATGTCAGCATATAGGGGAATGAGCAGGTTAGAAAGAGAATTCTAAGATAGCATGGGCTGTTTGTGGAATATAAGTACCGTGGAGGGAATGAGAGAGTGGAGTGCAGATTTTGTTTTTTGGTTTTTTTTTGCGGTACACGGGCCTCTCACTGTTGTGTGGCCTCTCCCGTTGCGGAGCACAGGTTCCGGACACGCAGGCTCAGTGGCCATGGCTCACGGGCCTAGCTGCTCTGCGGCATGTGGGATCTTCCTGGACCGGGGCACGAACCCGTGTCCCCTGCATCGGCAGGTGGACTCTCTACCACTGTGCCACCAGGAAAGCCCTGGAGTGCAGATTTTGAATTTTTCATTCATTTCTGTTTTGTTTCTCTTCCTCTTAAAAGCTGTTTGGTGATTGGTCCAATAATAACATATTAACTTTTATCAGTTTTAGGGTTGAGTGCAGGGAAAAGGATGGGGATGAACATTTTTATTTAAAATGAAATGTTGGCTTTATCTATTGATTTATCTAGATAATTTCTAATTACAGTAGAGTTATCTCAATCTCTTGTTGAGTGGATTTTTTAACAGAAAAAACTAGCTAGTTATCAGTTTTGTGTTCAAAGGAGTATATTTTATGAATGTTCATATTCCACTTAGAACATATAGTCTTCCTAAGATTTTAGATTTTGAAGGGGTATTAGAGATCTGAGAAGTTTGAGTCATTTTAAAGTAGTCATTCCCTCTGGGTTCTGTCTGGACAGAAAAGGTATCAGACGTGAGCATATACACATTTAAGTCCCACGTCATAGAGGAAACTTGGCAGTATGAATTATAGTACAACATTTAGGTTTTATAAATGCGGTGACAGACATTGGATTAGTAAATGCATTTATAAAATTGTTTTTAAAGGCCATCTTGCATTCTTGCTTGATCTTGGAGAACCTGAAAGACAAAGATAGGCTTACTTTCATATAAAATAAAATTTTCAGATGTTCATTCCCTTAATTATACTTTACAGGTGATAACAAATATATCCATATTGTACTCAGACTTCCTTTTAAAAAAACGTCCCATTACCAGACTCTGTTCATGACAAATGTTGTTACACCATCTCACCGTCACATTGTTGAAAGGCATTATTGTTCATTCTCTTAATAAGCGAAACCAAGTCCCCCTAAACCCCGAGTTCCTCTGCCGAGTTTATGATTAACCTATCTATTCAAAACATTATTCCCTTTCTTGTCCCATATCTGTTCCCCTCAAGATTGAGGAGTATCAAAGGAAAGGGGGATTGAAACCAAGCAGGACCCTGCCAGGTACAAAAGCCCCTCCATGTCCCCCATTTCTTGTTTGTAGAAAAAGACTTTAGTCTCCTAGGCCTTCCTTGAGTTCCAAAGAGTAGGCGTAGGTAGCTACTAAGTAGGGAAGTGAGGGAATGCAGAAACAAAGGAAAAGCAGTTAAACAAGAAAAGTAATGACAATAGTTCAGGGATAAAACAGAGTCCTAGTTCCTCCTCAAGGGATATACAGAACTATCTGAAGGATCTCTTGGAGTTGTTCTTCAGGAACTAAGACCTGTCCCCCGCCCCCAACCCTGTGGTGACTTGCAGCCCTCACCCCCAGATGCTGCCTTTAAAAACCCTTGCCTGAAAACAGTTGGGGAGTTTGGGTCTTTTGAGCATAAACTACCCTACTCCTTGCTTGGCACCTGCAGTAAATGCTGTACTCTCCTTCACCACAACCCAGCGTCAGTAAATTGGCTTTGCTGTGGCAGGTGAGCAAACCCAAACTTGGGTTTGGTAACATAAGGTGTTCCTTACATTTTGGAATTATATTTGTCAGTATGGATGAAGGAATTTTCTTGTGTAGATTCCAGATGTTTTTCACTTTAGATTTTTGCCTCTTTAGTTAAATCTAGTAGTTATTGATTGAGCATTCACTGTTTGCCTGTACTAGGAGCAGCAGATGGTACAAAGATGAATGCAGTGTAAATATAGTCTTTTGATAGAGTTTATAATCTGGATGGGGTGGGAGAATTAGGATTAGACAGATACACAAATTATTATATCCAAAGCACAACAAAGAAAGTGTAAGAGAAGTGAAAGCAAGTGCTATGGAAGTTATTTGGATAAAGTATTTGCATCTAGTTGGGGGTGGTAGTGGGTATCTAGAGGTGAGAAAAGGCTCTTCAGAGTAAGTTGATTTTGACTGGACTGTTAAAGGATGAGAAGGATTTAATGGGTGCAATGGAGAGAGGAGGTGCAAAGAAGAAGTCACATGAGCAAAAGTGTAGAGCCTGGAAAGCATGAAACATGTTTAAAGTACAGATCAAACCAGTTGCAGCAGAGTTCCCAGAGTGAAAAAGTGTGAGAAAAGGCCAGAAGACTTGATTAAGTCATATAGAAAACCTTATATGTTCAGCTGAAGAGTGTATATGTGATTTGGTTGACAGTGTGTCATTTTGAACATTTTAGAACACTTTTGCAACTGTGCTATATGCAAGTTAATGTAATAACATCTCATAGGATGAGACAGTATAGAGATTGAGAAGCAGACAAGAAATAATATGGGCCCAAACAATGGTGGTAGCAATAGGAAGGTAAGGGACATACTTGAGATATTACTTGATATATTACTTTTCTTTTAAAATTTTTATTGTGGTAGTATGTATATAAAACATAAAATTTGTAGTTTTAACCATTTAAAATGTACAGTTCATTAGCATTAATTACATTCACAATGTTGTGCAGCCATCATCTTTCCAAAATTTTTCGTCATCCCAAATAAAACTGTGTACCTGTTGAGCAATAACTTCTCATTCTCTCTTTCCTTCAGCCCCTGGTAAACTCTAAGCTACTTTTTGTCTCTGTAAATTTGCCTATTCTAGATATTTCATATAAGTGGAATCATACAATATTTGTCCTTTTGTGTTTAGCTTATTTCATTTAGCATAATGTTTTCTAGATTCATCCGTGTTGTAGCATGTATCAGAACTTCATTCTTTTTATGGCTGAATAATATTCCGTTGTACAGATACACCACATTTTTATTCACTCATCTGTTGATGAACACATGGGTTGTTTCTGTTCTTTGTCTTTTGTGAATAATGCTGCAGTGAACATTGGCATTCAAATGTCTGAGTTCTTAGGGGTATATTCCTAGGGGTGGAAATCCAGTTTTTCAAGCAGTATTTGTTGAAGAGACTGTTCATTTTTCATTGAATGAACAATAGCCTTTTCAAAAATCAGTTGGCTCTAGACATGTGAGTAGTCTCTATTTTTGTGGGATAATTTATTGAGCATAGTTTACTAGTGAGGACCTCTTAATTTTAGAATACCTCAAGGCTGAGTCCTTGACTTCTTTTCCATCCACACTTATTCCTATGGTGATCTCATCTGGTCTCATGGCTTTAAATATCAGCTGTGTGACTCATAAAAACTTATATTTCCAGTCTAGAACTCTTTCCTTGAACTCCAGACTTCTGTATATGTAAGTTCCGAGTCCACATTTCCATTTGCATATCTAATAGACATCTTAATATGCAAAATACTGATGTGATTTCTGTCTCCCCTCTCCCCAACCTTCTTGACTTATAGTCTTCTCCATCTCAGTTAATCACATCTGTTTCTTCAACTGTTCTGGCAAGAAGCCTTAGAGTTATTCTTGGTTCATCTCTTTGTCTCATATGTCACTTCCAGACTTTTAGTGTGTCCTGTTGGCTCTACCTTCAAATTATTATATCTAGTCTGACCATTTCTTATTGCTCCACCACCACCACCACCCTGTTTTATTGCCTGGATTATCATTAGCCTTCCAACTAGTCTCATTGTTTCTACCCTTACTCCTTGCAGTCTTTTCTCAAAATAGTAGCAGAGTGATCCTTTTAGAACTGAAGCTGGCCCATGTCACTCTTCTGCTCAGAACCATTTAAGCCTCTCCCATCTCAATCACAGTAGAAGCTAAAGTCATTAGAGTGGCCTGTGAAGTCCTTCATGAGCTTTTTGACTTCATTTCTTATACTTTCTCTCTTGTTTCTTCCATTCCAGTCATACTAGCCGCTCTGCTGTTCTTAGGGCACATGAGGCACACTTCTTTTGAACCTTTATAGTTGCTGCTCCCTATGCCTGGAATGCTTTTTCTCTAGTAGCCACATTACGACCTCCCCCATCTCCATTATGTCCTTGCTCAAACACCATCTTCTCAGTGTTGCCTTCTTTGAGCACCTTATTTAAAATTGTTAAGTTTTTTTCTACCTTCAAAGAAGCTCTTCCCTTTTTCTGTTTTATTTCTCTTCATAACACTTATCATCTTCTAATATACTATATAGTTTACTTAATTTGTTTATTGCTTTCTCCTCTGCTAGAAAGTATGGTGTGTGAGAGCAGGGGTTTTTGTTTTGTTTTCTGCTGTATCAGTGTCCAGAAACATCCAGGCACATAGTAGGTACCCACCAATATTTATTTAATAAAGGTGTTCTCTACATTCTATACAAATATTTATGTAGTGCTTGCTATATTCTTGGCAACTGGAAAGGGCAGGGCTGATTATGTATATGACAACAATGTCTGCCTTCAAGAGTTTGAGTACAGATTAGTAAAAATTGGATTTAATACTGGCTGCTGAAGAATGGTGGTGCCATTCATGCCAACTGCTGAAGAGAATGTATAGTCCTACTTCCTTTTTTAGAAGAAAGCTATAAAAATGTTAAAAATTTTAAATTTAGTAATTCCACTTCTGGGACACTGTTCTAAGGATATAGTTCTAAATACTCATAGGACCAAAGAAAGATACTGTGATATTGTGACTTATAAAAATATGTTTTGGTCATCTGAATGACCAGATGTATGGTTCTTGTATATATTTGGCCTTTGTCCACAGTTCCTGCTCACAACTTCCAAAATCCTTGGAATTTCCTAAGTGTTAAGAGTGATACAGGTATCTTTTGTTATGTGAATGAGGTGACTTTTGGAAGCACTGAAAAGGGACCCTGCTGGTCACCAGGAGAACCAACCATGTGATTAGGGGGTTGGAACTTTCAGTCCTACCCCTGATCTCCAGGGATGGTAGAGGGGCTAGGGATTGAGCTCAAATGCCAATGGCCAGTGATTTAATCAACCGTGCCTATATGAAGCCTCTATAAAACCCCAAAAGGATAGGGTTCAGAGAGGCTTCTGGGTTGGTGCACACATGGAGATTTTGGGAGAGAGGTGCACCTAGAGAGGGCATGGAAGCTCCTCACCCTTTCCCCAAACCTTGCTCTATGCATCTGTTCCATTTGGCTTTTCCTCAGTTGTATCCTTTTATAGTAAACCGGTGATATAGTAAGTGAAATGTTTCTCTGAGTTCTGTGAGCCACTTTAGCAAATTAATCAAACCAAAGGAGGAGGTGGTTGGAACCGCCCAGTCTATAACCTGGGCTTGCGACTGGCATCTAAAGTAGGGGGGCATGGATGTACAGTCTTGTGGGACTGAGCCCTCAACCTGTGGAGTCTGATGCTAACTCTGGGTAGATAGTGTCAGAACTGAGTTGAATTTTCGGACACCTAGCTGGTATTCCAAGAATTACTTGTCGAAGGTGTGGGGACCCTCCCCACCCCTGCGTTGGAAATTGAGTCTCAGAACATCCTATTTAAATGCCCATAATACCAAAAAATCAGAAACAATTTGTATGTCGAATTATAGGATGGTAGGTATATTATGGTGTCAATTCATTTGGTTATTAGTAGTCATTAAATGATGTTTACATTGAGTTTCTAAACATGGGAGATATTTAGAAATTAAAAATTACAGGTAATGTGATTTTAACACAAACTTTAGCTTTATGTGTTTGTGTCTGTCAGTTTGTACGCTGGTACATTATAGAATGCTGCCCTTAAATTAGCATTTGTATGTCCTGCTTGTTCTTCTGTCTGAGAAACTATCTCTTGGGCATCTGCTGCACTGGGGAGAAGTAGTAGATGTCATCATTACTGCAGAAGTGTTCTTGAGGGCCTTGATTGAAGCAGCCCCACAGCCCTCTGATTGAGGGAAGCACATTGCCCCTAGAAATTAGTTGCTGGAATTATCTTATTCGTAGAGAAGTCTTTCCTGAGTATGTAACTTCAACCTTGCCAACTTTCCTTTCTTCCTTCCTCCTTCCCAGATGTTCTCTGAAAGAGGACTACAAAGGAAACACATTAAAATGTTATTATTGATTATTATCTGGGTGTCAGAATGGTGAATACTTTCTTCCTTCTGCTCTTATGTATATGTTCAGTTTACTGTATGAATTTGTATTAATGTCTAAAAGCTTATTCAAAGAATCTTTGGCTAGATTGGCTATGATGGAATGAGCCAATCATAGCCATAGAAGGAGGAAGACATTCTCTGTACCTCTTATGTCTGCAGGCCCTTTCAGCTCAGTGAATTGTCTTTACTTTGGGGTATGTAGTGTTTAAGGTCCCAGTGGGACATATATCCTTGTGTGTGTTTTTTTTAAATTAATTAATTTTATTTTTATTTTTGGCTGTGTCGCGTCTTTGTTGCTGCGTGCGGGCTTTCTCTAGCTGCGGTGAGTGGGGGCCACTCTTCGTTGCAGTATGCGGGCTTCTCATTGCAGTGGCTTCTCTTGTTGCAGAGCACAGGCTGTAGGTGCACAGGCTTCAGTAGTTGTGGCTCGTGGGTTCTAGAGTGCAGGCTCAGTGGTTGTGGTGCACGAGCTTAGTTGCTCTGCGGCACGTGGTATCTTCCCGGACCAGGGCTTGAAGCCTGTGTCCCCTGCATTGGCAGGCGGGTTCTTAACCACTGCCCCACCAGGGAAACCCCATCCTTGTGTTTTAAATTGCCATTTTTTTTTTTAAAGCTAGTATTTCTTTACTGTAACAGTATTTGAGTTTCTCTATTTCTTTTTCTCTTGTTTTGTCTTAGAAATAATTAACCTTTGACTTGGGCTATGGATTATCACTTGAGATAAAGGTGAAAAGAAAAATAGAGTGGTAATGGTAGAGGAATGGATGAAGAGTAAGGTAGCTAAGAGAGTAGCTGTGCTGTTGGCTGATGAGATGGCAGGGTAGAGAGGACCCTTTAATAGGGTCTTGGGTCATGTTTGAGAGTATGCTAAGGAGACATAGCATCCTTCTCGGGGACCCATTTGCAGCACACTATAGTTCATTTAGAATTCTCCACTATCTTGCACCTCTAGTTCAGTTTAAGAAATGTAATTTGAGGGACTTCCTTGGTGGTCCAGTGGTAAAGAATCTCCCCTGCAATGCAGGGGACGCGGGTTTGAGATCCCTGGTCGGGAAACTAAGATCCCACATGCTGTGGGGCAACTAAGCCTGCGCGCCACAACTACTGAGCCCGTGCACCTCAACTAGAGAGCCTGCGTGCCACAAACTATATAGCCCACGAGCTGTGGAGCCCGCGCCACAACTAGAGAAGAGAAAACCTGCACGCCACAACTAGAGAAAAGCCCATGTGCCGAAGCAAAAGATCCTGCATGCTGCAACTAAGACCCGATGCAGCCTAAATGAATAAATAAAATCTGTTAAAAAAAAAAAAAGAAATGTAGCTTGAAATGAATCGTTCCTGCAGTTGAGACTCCCCTTCTTTCCTTAGTATTATCTTCTGGCTTAGAGACAAATGGCTCACAAAAACCCCTGTGTCCTACAGATATGAGGGGTGGTTTGCTTTTCTTTTGGATCGTGACACTTCTGTAGCAAATTGAGCTAAAACAAACGAAAAAGAACTGGTTTACCATCCCCTCCCCCTCAAATTTATGTGCTACATTGCCTTGTCCCACACTCTTTAATACTGAAGTCCTTGTGGCGGTTTTATTTGTAGTACTTTTTTTTTTTTTTTTTTGCGGTACGCGGGCCTCTCACTGTTGTGGCCTCTCCCGTTGCGGAGCACAGGCTCTGGACGCGCAGGCTCAGCGGCCATGGCTCACGGGCCTAGCCGTTCCACGACATGTGGGATCTTCCCAGACCGGGGCACGAACCCGTGTCCCCTGCATCAGCAGGCGGACTCTCAACCACTGCGCCACCAGGAAAGCCCTGTAGTACTTTTTTTTAAAATAAATTTTTATTGTTTTTTTTGTTGTTGTTTGTTTGTTTTGGGCCACGCCACACGGCTTGCGGGGTCTTAGTTCCTCCACCAGGGATTGAACCCGGGCCACAGCAGTGAAAGCGCCGAGTCCTAACCACTGGACCGCCAGGGAATCCCTGGTCTGTAAACTTCTGTTTCAGAAGTTTAGAGGTGTCATTTAATCAGTTGTTTTTAGCTACTCCTTGTTCTTAAATATTTTGACTTGAATTTCTTCGTATTACATTTTCTGCTTCGGAGATATAGTCTGGTCTGGTTAAGTTAATGAGAATAGGGACATAATATATTTTAGCTGCTTTTGAGAATTGTCAAGGCAATCTAACTATTCTTTGATTAGGAAAGACAGTTAAAGTGATTATGTGCACAGGCCTATGAATTTAAACCTGGGCACAAGTCTCATCTGTATTCTTTAGTGGTTATTTGCAATTCCTTTGGTACCGTCTGTAACTTTGGGCAAGTTACTTAACCTCACTGAGCCTCAGGTTTTTTCGTTTTGTTTTGAAGTATAATCATCCATCCATCCATACATACGTACCCCCAGGGTGGTTGGGAGGTCTAAATGAGGTAATTAAAACATTCAACAAATATTTGTTAAGCACCTACTATTTGCCAGGCATTATGTTAGGCAATGGAATATGGGAGTGAGCAATATAGACAGGATCCCTGCTCTCTTGAAGCTTACATCTTAGTGTGGGGGAGATGATTGACATCTAAACAAATAAACAAACAAAATCAGATAGTGATAAATACTGTGTAGAGAAGTAGAATATTCAGAGAAAATTTTCCTGAGAAAGTTTCTTCAAGCTGAGTGACAAAAGGGAGCCAGCCATTCAAAGATCTGATTTGAGTGGAAAAGCCTGTTTCAGGCTGGGGAAACAGTGTTCAAAGTCTTCAAGGGAAGAAAGAGTTGGACATATTCCAGGAACAGAGAAGAACAAAGTGGCAAGAGTGTGGCAGGTGAGGAGAAGAATCAGGGATAAAGTCAGAGAGGGAGCTGGGATGCTGATAATGTCTGTAAGCCTGGTACGAAGCTTAGATTTTATTTTAGGTGCAGTTGGAAGCTATTGAAAGTTTCTAAGCAGAGAAGTTGACAAGGTCTCCTATTTCTTAATGAGGTGAAAAAAGTTTTTTGGCCAGCATGGATATATACCCTTTAAAGGATGAAGTCGTATCTACTTAAAATATTTAAAAATCATATACTGTAAAATATAGTACTTAAAAATACAATTTTATCCCCTTATATTTCAGGAAACAATTATTTTCAAACTCCTCATGTATTCAACCTCAGTGTCTTTGTGATCACCAGAGCTATTTTGGGAGTCATCTAACAGTTTTTCAGAATGTATATGTTTCATCTGCGTTTGTGATATAGCACTTTTGGGCTCTGAATATGATACCATCACTGGAAATTTTATTGCAAGCCACAAGTGCAGTATTATATAACATTAGGTGTTTGATCATCCTGTAAGTATATATTTTTAATCTCCATAATGTAGCCACTTGCTAAATTTTTTAAGTGGTCTTTACAAAGGTTGCTTACAATGACAGCTTAACACTTGTAATTGTGAGATATACCCCCAGGGATAATTATGGAATATCTTAATATTTTTGCCTTCAGATGACCTCTGAAGTGTGCTAAACTACTATTAATTGAGATTGTTGTGGGCTTTCTTCCTCCAGCTTTTTTTTGTTGTCTGGCTTTTTTCTTCTTTTAAAATAATCAAGCTCCCCAACCTCCCCCTCCCTCAGGGTGTTCATAAGTACTCAAATATATAGTGATTCTCTTTGCCTGAAGGATACTTGTAGGGGAATGGAAAAAGAGAATTGTTGCCTTATCACCTCTGTTTATTCTCCCAACCTTTCCTTTCTTCTCCCTGTGTCCCTGGTCTTCAGGCCATAGCATTCAGCTGCTTTCCATGACCCCGCTATAGCCATGTGTTTTGGTGTGTGTGTGTTTAATATTGTCTCCAGTGGGGAGGTGCTCTTGGCATCTAGTGGGTAGAGACCATAATGCTGCCAAACATACTCTAATACACAGGGCAGCTCCCCACAACTGTTACCTAGTCCAAAATGTCCATAGTGCTGAGCTGAAAAACTGCTCTATAGTACTCGTTTCAGTACTCTAAAGGGAAAATAAAATTGAGGTGGGTAAGCATATGGTATAGTTGTATGCTGCTGTCCAGTCAAGCACCAGCTGAATCTATTTGAACCACTTGGTTTGTATTGGTTTGCACTTACGTTGCACTTATATAATCCTTAGGCATTCCTGAGGATTATGAACTTTGGTTCTGGTGGGGTGGTTCTACTCTGATCCAAACATTTTCAGCTGCTTTCTGGGTTTCCTTCTCTGTTGCCAGGGTATGCATAGCGGGGTAGGTGGCAACTGAACCCAGGTTTCTGAAATCCTTCCAATTTAGGTAATCTGTGATTGTGTGCACTGGGTGGTAGTGATGGTGAGTAGCGTTAAGTGTCTTATCTATCCCAAATCCAAACAGTTCTGACCTGGCCTTGAGAATGACACACTATGGCTAACTATTCAGATTCAGGTTAAGAGCATAACAGAAGCTTTAGTTTCTCTTAGTCTGTTTTGAGATTAGGGTGACTAGGTAAGCGATATAGTTTTGGAGGTCTGGAGCACTGAATTCTCAGTTTTTCATTTCCAAATGATCATTTTCATGCCTTTTCTATTTTGAAGTATTCTAGGAACCAAACTGCACTATTACAGTGAGACGTGTTTTCCTGTTTTTTTAAATAAAAGAACGAAATTGTCCCAACAACGAGTGAGCCAGGGTCATCACATTGAGGTAATAATATATTCTCAGCTAGCTGCAGAGAGACTTTGGGTAGCTAGAAAACTGATATATAATGTCTTCTAGACTTTTTGGGGTATTGAATATAACCTTTTGATTCTTGGTACTATTTTCTTGGACCCCTTAAGGGATTTAGGAATAGTTTTTAGGAGTCACTGAATTTTAGAAAGAAGTGTGGTACATTTTTTTCTTTTAAGTAAATTATGTTATCTCTATATCATTTAGCTTTATTAATTTTAGTAATCTATTTTGCAAGGTATATTCTAAAATTTATTTCTCAGTGATTTTTATAATCCTCAAAATATATTGATATATTTATTTGAACTGAAAAATGAAGTCAGACTTTTTGGACCAAGTTTGGTTTGCCTGATTGGTTTAACAGTGAGGACTGCCTTTGTCAGGTTATGGAGCATGTTTTTTCTATAAATTGAATAACTGAAGATAATCTGCAACTTCCAAGTTTTGAAAAAACATACTTAAAGTAAAAGATAAAGCTATTTTACCTAACATTGTGCCATATTGACAACAGTGTACTTTTTATTTTTAAAACTAAGTTTCAGTGTTTAGAGTTTCAACTCTTTGAACATATGGGATATTTACAAGTTGCTTATAAGTGAAAGCGTAACGGATATTTTACTCTTATTTTAGTAGTTTATCAATTTGTAATATTTATGTTGCCTTGATAACACACACACACATACGGATAAAAGTAGCAGCAGAAATTTTAGCACATAAAAAACCTTATGGATGTGTTAAACTTCACTGTGGTAAAATTACTGATGTTCTTTGGTCATGCGTGCCAAAGCATTTGGAAGTGAAGTGTCTTGATGTCTGCAACTTATTCTAAAAAAAGGGGAGAGGGAGGGAAAGAAGGAACTAGAGATAAAGCCAAGAGTTGCAGAATGTTAATAGTTGGTGGGTTTAGGTGAAGGGTATTGTTCATTGTAATATTCTTTCAACTTTTCTGAAGGCTTGAAAATTTTCAATATAAAAATTTGGGAAAAATAGTCACAGGGAATAAAACAAATTAACTTGAAGAAGTATGTGTCAGTATTATAAGAAATGACTTACCAGGATAAAAATATATTACATTAGGATAAAATTATGTGGGGGAAGTAGAATGAAGAGCTTGTTCATAAATTTCTGTAAATGGATGATGGTGGATATGAAATTGCCATTATGATTTTTAGATTTCATTGGTACATTTAAAAGCAATGAAACTATTTTATTTTAAAATATCAACTTATGTCAGAAACAACATCTTTTGCAACTCTTCAAACTTACGATGAAAATTTTCGATGTCAAATTAGAACTCTACAAGAGGGTAGATGATTTTTTTTTTTTTTTTTTTTTTTTTTTGCGGTATGCGGGCCTCTCAGTGTTGCAGCCTCTCCCGTTGCGGAGCACAGGCTCCGGACGGCGCAGTCTCAGCGGCAATGGCTCACGGGCCTAGCCACTCCGTGGCATGTGGGATCTTCCTGGACCGGGGCATGAACCTGTGTCCCCTGCATCGGCAGGCGGACTCTCAACCACTGCGCCACCAGGGAAGCCCGAGGGTACATGATTTTTAAAAAATTCTTTTGTAGTAAGCAGGCACACAGGTTTGAAGACCGGATCTGGCTAACATTCTTTCAGCTCTTTAGGTTCTAGGAATATGGTGCTAAGGGGGGTTCACTCAGTTATATTACAGACTGACAGATCATTCTGCATGACAGGTGGATATGACTGTTTTAGCAAAGGCACTGTATAGCTTGTGAAGCACAACCATAATAACCTGCCCCCAAGCCTGGACTACTCCCATGGACATACAGACTTCATGATTGCTGAGAGCAATCATCATATGTTGTTATTTTTTTTAAATCACAGAATTGTTTTATGACCTTGTAATTTCCCTTTTCTATAAATGTGAATAATTTCTTTAAAAACTATATTATAAGTTAATGACATTACTTAGGTAATTTTTGCTGGCCATGAAACTAGTAATTCTATAAACTAGAAGTTGATAAATGAATTTCTTTTTATTCTAAGTGCCTTTAAAAAACTCTCAAAGTACTTTACTTTTTTTTTCTTTTCCATTATGGTTTATTACAGGATATTAAATATAGTGCCCTGTGCTACACAATAGGACCTTGTTGTTTATTCTATATATAATAGTTTGTATCTGCTGTTCCCAAAGTCCCAATCCATCCCTCCTTGTGGAGGGACTTTACTTTTTTTTTTTTGTGGTACACGGGCCTCTCACTGTTGTGGCCTCTCCCGTTGCGGAGTACAGGCTCCAGAAGTGCAGGCTCAGCGGCCATGACTCACGGGCCCAGCCATTCCGCGGCATGTGGGATCTTCCCGGACTGGGGCACGAACTCATGTCCCCTGCATCGGCAGGCGGACTCTCAACCACTGCGCCACCAGGGAAGCCCAAAGGACTTTACTTTTGATAGTTACTTTGACTTGAGGTCATTAGTATAGAATTTTGGAATGTGTACTATGAATATTGAGTGGTGCTGGATATTACTGTGTTACTGTGTAAACTATACCCCATAGTACTTACTGATTATTTAAATATTCTGCTAAAAGGTTAAGATATAAATTTTGGATTGGAAGAGTGAGGCATACAAGGTGCGTGTATACGTCGTGCAAGACTTTGGGGGCTGAAAACCATGTGTACTTTCTCTTGGACAGAAACGTTGGGAGAATATTATTCCTTTGAATAGATCAAGCCATGTGGTTAATAGAGACTTTAGCATGTTCTTATAACATGTTTCCTTGGTTTCATACTTAAAATGGGAGACTTAATTTAATGAAATCCAGATTAAAAAATCACCCGTGGTGTTTTCAAAAGTATCCATAATTTAACTGTGAAAATCAGAAAATTTACATTACTACCATTTAATTTTCAGACCTATTCAAGTTTTGTCACTTGTCTCAATGATGTCCTTTATGGCATATGATCCATTTCAGAATCACACATCATCACATTTAGTTGACATGTTTCTTTAGTCTCCTTCAGTCTGGAACAGTTCTTTAGTTTTTCCTTGACTTTAAAGATCATAGGCCAATTATTTTGTAGAATGGACCTGAATTTTGGTTTTCTGGTATTTTCTCATTATTAGATTCAGGTTATGTATCTTAGAGAAGAATTTCACAAAACTGATTCTGTGTTCTTCTCGTTGCATTCTGTTAGATGGTATATGATTGCATTTTGTCTCATTGCTGGTAATGTTCACCGATCACCTGAAGATGTTGTCCACCAGATTTTTTGTATTAGTTTCCTATCATTGCTGTAACAAACCACAACCTTAGTGGCTTAATATTACACAAATTTATAGTTTTGGAGGCCAGACTTCCAAGGGTGGTTTTACTGGGCTAGTGATTGTGTTGGCAGGGCAGGTTCTTTCTGCAGGGTTTAGAATAGAATCCTTGCCTTTTCCAGCTTCTGGAGACAGCCTGTATTCTTTGGTTTGTGACCTCTCCTTCCATCTTCAAAGAACGTCACTCCAACCTCTGCTTGCATTGTTACATCGTCTTCTCTTTGACCCTCCTGCTTCCTTATAAGGACCCCTGTGATTATATTGGGACCACCCAGATAATATAGGATAATCTTCCCACCTCAAATCTTTAATTTAGTCACATCTGTGAAGTCCCTTTTGCCATGTAAGATAATATATTCATTCACTGGTTCTGGGTTTTAGGATGTGGTGGACATCTTGACAGGGGGCAATTATTCAGCCTATCACACTTCCCCACTGTAAAATCATTCTTTCCCTTTTGTAATATTTTGTGGGAAGATACTTGGATCTCTGGTTCCCATTAGCAGAGAATGCTATTTAGAAATCAAGATCTGGGTGCTAGGTGTGCTCACTGCTATTGAGATGTCATTGTTCCTAGGCTCACTTAATAGAGTTAGAGAATGTGTATGTATGTGTATAGATCTACATCTATATTTCTATATTAAAAGATATTAACTAGTTCTTACTCATATCTTCAGTTCCACTCTAATACCACAGAGTTACTTCATGTTTTCTAATTTTTCACATATGTAACTCCCTTCTCTGACAGTGAAAAACTGACTGCAGTTATCCTTAATATATTAACTTACTTGATAATTCTCCCTGCATATTACCAGTCTCCTTTTCTGCCACCACCCCTCCCCCTACATGGATCCTTCTTCACCACACCTGTTTCTGATACCTCCTGCCACATAGCTCTCTCATGTGGATTCTTTCCTGGAAGCATGGTGATAACAGGGTTGGTGGGCTTCTTATATGGCAGCTTTGGAACATTCTGTTATATGCAAAGTTCTTTTACTTACCTGAGATCTCATTTAAGGACTTTGGTTTTGTAGTTTTTTAATATTGTGAAAAAATTTTTATTTAGTATTAAGCAGCTGGACTCAGTTGAGATGATCTCAGTTTTGTTGGCAACATCCAAAGCATCATAGTCAGTAGCCAGTCGAACATACCTTCTTCTCTCCATCAGCCCTGATCAGGGTGTTGACCTTGGCCATGTCAATGTTGTAGAGCTTCTTCATAGACAGTTTGATCTGGTGCTTGTTGGCTTTGACATTCATAATGAACCCAGGTGTATTGCTGTCTTCTGTCTTCTTCATGACCAACTCCCTGCTCAAGGGGAACTTAATGATGACATAGTGGTTAAGCTTGTCGCTCTTCCAAGGATAAACGGGCTGCCTTCGGGGTGTCTTGAGCCACCCAGAAAGTGGGTAACATGCAATCTTCTTTTTGTGTGTGTGTGGATATGGATGCTTTTTAGCACTGCCTTCTTGGCCTTACAAGCTTTTGTTTTTGTCTTTGGCTTTGGAGTGGCATGGGCTTCTTTCTTTGCTTTCTATATGCCATCTTCATGAAAAGGTAGATTTTTATTTTAAAACTTACCTAATTTTTTTTTTTAAACTTGGGAGAGTTATTCAAACCAAGTGATTGTAGTGAGCTTAGTAAAACAGTATATGATATGTTGGCTTTGGTTTAATTCCTTTTTAATTGAATTGCAGACTTTTCCCTGGGGACTAAAATAATACCTTTTGTTATAACTCTTATATAAACCTATTTTAACTTCTTAAGGGTTTGGGTGACTTTTCTCATTTAACATAATTATTTTCATATTTGAAGACTATCATTTCTGCTTGGCTTCCTTAATAAAGTGCACGTTCCAACTATTTTGCACTTTTTGTTACTTTTATAGCAGAAGGGAAAGGAGGAGAGAAATTCTCAGAAATTACTGATTATATAACTAAATATTTCGGGTTCAAGTCAGTTTTTAATTTTTTCAGTTAGAAGTTAAGTCTCACATGAAAAATGATTGCCTGGTAGTTGAATAAAATTTTCCAGATAGATAATTTGTTCTAAGTGGTAGAAAATTTAGCCTATCTTGTGAATTTTTCTTAAAAGTTTAAGTAGAGAGTACTTTGTTCCAATATAATATTAGCATGATAATAAAGGTTAGTATGGTTTTAACTCTGGTTTTGCCTTCACTGTGGAAATCGTTGAACTTATCACCTTATTTTTCTTTCTTTTGACAGAGCAAAATCGATTAAAGAATATCAGAAAAGTATATGGAAGATGTATGTGGTATCGTTTACGGTTATTAAAACCTCAGCCAAATATTATTCCTACAGTAAAGTAAGTAATTGATTTCAGTAAAAAACATACTTAGTGCTTACTCTTTGCTAGGTATCATATAAAATAGGGGTATAATGATGAATAAAAACATGTGTTTGTAAAGAAATTGTAACCTTAGTAGGGGTACGATGTGATTAGTAAATTTGAGAACAGTCTGAACAGAGAATGGTTTAGAAGTTCAAAAGAGAGAGAGTGTACTTCTGACTTGGGGGAGGAGGGGAGAAAGAGAAGTCAAATCTTGAAGGAAGATCTTGTATATCTTGTGTCAGGATTTGAATTTTGTCTTAAAGACTATGGAGGAATCTTTAAAAGGTTATCGAAAGCATGGAGGTGACAGGGTCAAGTTTGCATTTCATGGTGATTGAAGTTTTTGAGCACATACTGTGTGCCAGGGGCTGTGCTAGGATTTTATATTTTATCTCATTAGTTTTATGTTAACTTTAAGGTAGATATTTTTGCTTTTTCTCAGATGAGGAAACTGAGACTAAGAAGATGAGGTAACTTGACCAAGTTCCTGCAGCAAGAGGTGGTGGAGTAGGAACCTAGTTACCCTTTATTTTTGCAGGGCCATCTGCTTAAACAGGCCATTAGCATGTTTGAGTAGGTGTCTTTGATTTTTTGAGGCTGTCGGGTATGCTGGTTAGCCTGGGCTTTGGACCTTCACCCTAAGTCATCAATTTACAGGTAACAGATGAAACTGAGAGGAAGTGAAAGAGCTGCCATTATTGGAGGACTATATCCTGTGAATTACCTACATATATCTATCCAGTAGATAGGAGGGCAAGACCTAGCAGAGGATATTAGTAAAAGTGGATCCAGTTATTTTTAAAAATTGGTTTAGGGCTTCCTTGGTGGCGCAGTGGTTGAGAGTCCGCCTGCCAATGCAGGGGACACGGGTTCGTGCCCCGGTCCGGGAAGATCCCACATACTGTGGAGTGGCTGGGCCCGTGAGCCATGGCCGCTGAGCCTGCGCGTCTGGAGCCTGTGCTCCGCAACGGGAAGAGGCCACAACAGTGAGAGGCCCGCGTACCGCAAAAAAAAGAAAAATTGGTTTAAATGATAATGATAGTTTTCAACATATGTGCCTGGATTAGTTCTTTTGTAGAGGGAGGGAAATCTTAGCTTTGGTGTTAAGAGTTCTTCAATGGTGTGAAACTAAAAGGCAAAATTAGTGTTTACAAGAGTAGTTTCATGTTCACTATGTATTCCTTGCTATTCTCATTTTTTGTTTTTTTAATTTATTTATTTTGGCTGCATTAGGTCATCATTGCTCACGCGGGCTTTTCTCTAGTTGCGGCAAGCAGGGGCTACTTGTCGTTGTGGTGTGTGGGCTACTTGTCGTTGCGGTGCGTGGGCTTCTCATTCAGTGGCTTCTCTTGTTGCGGAGCATGGGCTCTAGGCACGCGGGCTTTAGTAGTTGTGGCCCGTGGGCACAGTAGTTGTGGGTCGCGGGCTCTAGAGCACAGGCTCAGTGGTTGTGGCGCATGGGCTTAGTTGCTCTGTGGCATGTGGATCTTCCCGGACCAGGGCTCGAACCCATGTGCTGTGCATTGGCAGGTGGATTCTTAACCACTGCGCCACCAGGGAAGTCCTTGCTTCTCATTTTAAATTAAACTTTTATGAGGCAGCAGGCAGATATTTTTGGCTTTCCAGTCTCTTCTGTTTTGGGCCTTGGTCAACACATTGTGGGTATCTGAACCTCAGTTTTCAAGAAAAAAACCCAACTTTGTGATGTTCTCTTTAATAATTAGTAAAGAGATTTACTTAAATAGAAGTACAGATTAATGCATGTTTAAATAAGGAAGAATTAAATAATACTGGTAAAATTTTAGATAAGGTCAGGAACCATCAAAACCTTTTTGCTACTTAACCTTGAAGCATTCTTTCAAAATTAAGTAGTCATTGTGTAATACTCTAATTTCTGGAAGTTGCTTAAAAGAAAAAACACAAGACCTCAACTTAATTACTGAAGCCGTATGTAGGGAAAATGTTTGTCTTTTAAGAGAAACCAAACATGTTTTTAAAAAATTGGGCACAGAGTATGATGTAATCTGTTATGTTTCTACCTTTGGTATGGCTCTCAGGAAATTAGAGCGTGGTTTTATTGGTTGTGGTAGTTTTCATCAGCCTGGGAATTCTGTCATTAACCTCTTCTCTCTTCCCTTTATTCTTTGGCTCAGAGAGCTAGATGCTACATGAAGAGCATCTAACACAGGGTGTAGTGTGTTTTAGGTGTTTTGTTCCCTTTCTCTTCTACCCTTGTTTGCTTTAAAATTTTACTTTAGTGGTTTTCAATTTTACTTTTATCATTGTTTTTTGAGCTTTGTAGCCTTTTGGGGAAGTTCACAAAACAAAATGTGGAGTTACCAAGTTTGTGTGGAAATAAAATATATTTTCAAGTGTTCTTTAGCATATTGAGGGTATTAGCAAACTTTGGGTTTGAGTCAAAAGTTACTGTTTTAAATTATTTTCATTATTCATAAAATAAGTAGTTATTGTGTGCTATGTATGTGTCAGGTATTATACTAGGCGCTGATATACCTGAGTAACAAATACTAACAAGTAAACAAGTGATGATAATAGAGTTTAATAAGGGTTGTAAGGGGCGGGGAGGGTGTGCCATGAAAGAACAGAGGGAGGGCTCTTAACTGGCATGAGATAGAGAAGATTTCCTTGTAAGTGAGGTCCTAGTTGAAAGCTGAGACTTGGGTTAGAGTTACTAATAACAGCAAATAGCTACCATGAATTGGTTGTTTACTATCTGTGAGGCACCTTTTAGGGGCTTTAATCTTATTTAATTCTCAGACCCACCGTAAAAGTTGGAAGTTGAATTGTAAAAGGCTAAGCAGCTTGCCAAGATCTCTAAGTTAATAAGTGGTAAAGTTGGGATTTGACTTCAGGTAGTTTTTGCTCCAGAGCCTATGTTCTTAACTACCTCTCCCTAGATAGCCAGGTAAAAGTGGGAGTATTCCAGGTAGGCCTCCCTCTTCGTCTTTGGGCATACAGATAGTATGGAAAGCAGCTTGTAGTATTATGCCCTTAATAAGGTTTAGAGCATTAATTTGGTCAGATAGAAAGAAATTTGCATCTGAGTGCCATCTCTGTTTGTTACTCTGAGGTTAGTCAGAACTGAATAGGATCCTGTCCACGTGCTCAAGGAGTTTGCAGCGAGCCAGAGGAGGAAGGTCATGGTTTGTGCTTCTTTGTGACTGTACCCATGATCTCCCCATTGATCATCTTAACAAGGGTTAAGGATTGCTTCTTGGAGGATACATAATTTGAGTTGAGTCTTGAAGGATGAATATAGTTTGGATACGCAGCAATGGGGAATGGGAATTCTAGGTTGAAAGACCCAAGAGAGCAAAAGCATAATGGTGGGAAAAGCTTAGGGGACTGTGGGATATGGGGATTTATTTTGTTTGAAATACTAGGGTGATAAAAGTAAGAAGGTAGGTTGGAAATGGATCCTGGAAACTCCAAATAAACACATTTAAGCTAGGTTCCTATCAAGAGAGCTTAAACACACGGAATGTTTTCTTTCTGTATTTGAAAATAGGTCACTTCAGTTTTGTTTGATTAGGTCTCCTATGATTCATTTATGTCTTTGTTTAACAGTTCCTACCTAATGTAACAAATTGTGATGCAAAAGGTATAAAAAAATTATTCAATCTCATCATTAAAGGTAACCACCATTAAGATGATTTACCTTATTCGATAACTCCCTAACACCATACACAAAAATAAGCTCAAAATGGATTGAAGACCTAAATGTAAGGCCAGAAACTATCAAACTGTTAGAGGAAAACATAGACAGAACACTCTATGACATAAATCACAGCAAGATCCTTTTTGACCCACCTCCTAGAGAAATGGAAATAAAAACAAAAATAAACAAATGGGACCTAATGAAACTGCAAAGCTTTTGCACAGCAAAGGAAACCATAAACAAGACCAAAAGACAACCCTAAGAATGGGAGAAAATATTTGCAAATGAAGCAACTGACAAAGGATTAATCTCCAAAATTTATAAGCAGCTCATGCAGCTCAATAACAAAAAAACAACCCAATCCAAAAATGGGCAGAAGACCTAAATAGACATTTCTCCAAAGAAGATATACAGACTGCCAACAAACACATGTAAGAATGCTCAACATCATTAATCATTAGAGAAATGCAAATCAAAACTACAACAAGATATCATCTCACACCAGTCAGAATGGCCATCATCAAAAAATCTAGAAACAAATGCTGGAGAGGGTGTGGAGAAAAGGGAACACTCTTGCACTGCTGGTGGCAATGTGAATTGGTGCAGCCACTATGGAGAACAGTATGGAGGTTCCTTAAAAAACTACAAATAGAACTACCATATGACCCAGCAATCCCACTACTGGGCATACACCCTGAGAAAACCATAATTCAAAAAGAGTCATGTACCAAAATGTTCATTGCAGCTCTATTTACAATAGCCAGGAGATGGAAACAACCTAAGTGTCCATCATGGGATGAATGGATAAAGAAGATGTGGCACATATATACAATGGAATATTACTCAGCCATAAAAAGAAACGAAATTGAGCTATTTGTAATGAGGTGGATGTGGATGGACCTAGAGTCTGTCATACAGAGTGAAGTAAGTCAGAAAGAGAAAGACAAATACCGTATGCTGACACATATATATGGAATTTAAGAAAAAAAAATGTCACGAAGAACCTAGGGGTAAGACAGGAATAAAGACACAGACCTACTAGAGAATGGACTTGAGGATATGGGGGAGGGGGAAGGGTAAGCTGTGACAAAGCGAGAGAGTGGCATGGACATATATACACTACCAAATGTAAAATAGATAGCTAGTGGGAAGCAGCCACCTAGCACAGGGAGATCAGCTCCAGCTCGGTGCTTTGTGACCACCTAGAGGGGTGGGATAGGGAGGGTGGGAGGGAGGGAGACGCAAGAGGGAAGAGATATGGGAACATATGTATATGTATAACTGATTCACTTTGTTATAAAGCAGAAACTAACACACCATTGTAAAGCAATTATACTCCAATAAAGATGTTAAAAAAAAAGATGATTTACCTTCTATATTTTTACTTATAATAAACTTTTATTTACAAAGAATAGGATTATATTATACATAGAGCTTTGAAAGCTGTTTTTCTAATTTAACAGTACAAGGTAGATAATCTTCCACAGCAAATATTTTTAGTGTCTAGATAGTATCTCTCTATGGATGTACTGTTATTTATCTTTTCAGTACTCTATTGATGGACATTTATGTGTGTATGTTTTCAGCTATGAATTATACCTGTAACCACCCTTTTATACTTTATAAACTTAATTTTAGTTTATTTCCTTCTAAATTTCTTGAAGTGGAATAGATGATAGTTAAAAAGGTATATACTTCTTTAGGGCTTTTGATAACCTTATTGCCAGATATTCCTTTAGAGTGTAGAATGTATGAGAGTTCCTTTTTACCTTAGCCTCTCCAACACTGATAATATCAATCTTTTAAATATTTTTACTAAATAGAACATATTGAGGAGAAAAGAAATTAGTTTTTTTTCAAACTATATGTTCTTTTATATCTTTTTTTAACCTGTTATGCACGTCTTTCTATATCTGTTAGCTAAAAATGTTCTATTGTGTGGCTATATCTTGGTTTATTTAATTAGTCTCCTATAAATGGTTTATTTAATTAGTTCCTTATAAATGGACATTTAAGGTTGTTTCCAAATTTTTACTGTTATAAACAAGGCTACTTATTCATCTTTGCACAATTGACCCATTATTTTTCATAGTTTATCTTACTAAAAGTGTAATTACAAGGTCAAGAGCAATTCTTTTTTACATTAAATGGTTAACTGAATACTAAGTATTAATATATTTTGATCTAATGGAATGGGTCCAATAAGTTAATGAGTACATTAACTTCTTAAAATTCTGCAAATAGTAACTGAGAGAATATTATATGCCAGGCACTGCTAGGTTCTAGAGAATTCAAAGGTGAAAAAAGATGCAGTCCTTATTGTGTCTTACAATCCAGTGGTTATAGAATTTGAGTCAATAGCACAGTGACATGAGACTACTTAAGATCGTTTTATGCCTTGCCATAGTGTCTTTAGAATCTTAAAGGAAAACCATATAGTTGTATTTATTTATACTTCACTTATCTTTTTTCTAAACAGGAAAATAGTTCTGCTTGCAGGATGGGCATTGTTATTATTCCTTACATACAAAGTTTCCAAAACAGACCGAGAATATCAAGAATACAATCCTTATGAAGTATTAAATTTGGATCCCGTAAGTAGTATTTTATATAGTCCCTTGAAAATACTCTGGGCCCACAGCCTAAAAGAAATTGAGCTGTGCCTAAAGAAATCAGACTCTGGTCAGTTAAAAAAGATACCTAATCCATTATTATTCTAATGCATATATGTTTTTTTGGTTGTTTTTTCTTTGTGGTACGCGGGCCTCTCATTGTTGTGGCCTCTCCCGTTGCGGAGCACAGGCTCCGGACGCGCAGGCTCAGTGGCCGTGGCTCACGGGCCCAGCCGCTCTGCGGCATGTGGGATCTTCCCGGACCGGGGCACGAACCCGTGTTCCCTGCATCGGCAGGCGGACTCTCAACCACTGCGCCACCAGGGAAGCCCCAGCATATATTTTTTAAGCCACAGATGTTGATTGCCATCCTATTAAGAGTTGGTTTGTAATTGCTAAAATGTAAAAATATCTGAAGATGAGATGAGAAGTTAGTATATTTTTAAAAGACATTTCTAAGGTTGGTTTAATGCAAAGTTAGAAGCAGGAGGTTTATTTATGTTAGTTGGATGGGACCCTGTGTTAGTTGACACTAAGGCAGTGTGTTGGTGTCTTTGTCATAGAAATTCAGGTTAATCTTGAGTGTACCTGTTAGCTGACTTTCTTGATTGAACTTGAGTGATGGGTCGCAGTAGAAAATTGGTCTTTTAAGTTAATCAGTGGAAAGTTAGAACTGAAATGAATGCTAGCGATCATCTACCCTTTTTTTCTCATGGAGAAAATGAGGCCTGGAAAATTTGTGTTTTGTCTGGGGTCCCATAACTTCTTAGTAACAAAGGTGAATCTAGTGCCCTTTCCATTTTTTCTGCCATACTACTTTTTTTTTTACTTCTAGTCTCTCCTCAGTAGATGGCTTGATCCAGAGACTCATATGATACACAGTAAAGAGTGTGTTAATCTTGTAGTTTTCTGCTTTGTAGAAGAAAAGTTTGCATATCATCTGAGTTTTCTTATTGTGATGATCATGGTTATCAAGAGAGATTTTTTAAGATTAAAAGGTTTGGGGGCAATTTAATGCCATAAAAAATCAATGTGAAAAATTTATTCATAGAAATTGAATCTAATTAGGAAACAACTAAGGTAAACTTATTAAGTATTTACTTAACATTAAAATATTGACAAGCAGGTGAAACCAGAAATTCTTCAGATTTTTTTCTTAGAAAGGAAGTTAACCTTTGATTTGAGTTTTTTTTCAGCCAGACTTAATTTACTGTGATCATTCTTTGGTATTTAAATGTCACTATCATTTTATTTTATTTAAATAGCATTATATAGTATCAGTCTAAAATTGTCGGTGCCTAGGGTACTGCGTGGCACATACTAGGTGCTCAATAAAATAAAATATCTTGGACAAAATGAATATTTTTATTTTAAAAATATGTGGGTGAAATTTATAGGACAAGGTATATATAGGATGAAAACTTCATTTTCTGTTTCTGAAAATATTGAGTAGTTCAATATTTTAAGTTCAAAGTGGGATGGATTATGTTTTTACAGCATTGTGCTTATTTTTACTAAAACAAAGCCTTTTCTTTTAGGGGGCGACAGTAGCAGAAATTAAGAAACAGTATCGTTTGCTGTCACTTAAGTATCATCCAGATAAAGGAGGTGATGAAGTTATGTTCATGAGGATAGCAAAAGCTTATGCAGCGTAAGTATTATAGGACCCGTTACACATTTTTAAGAGTGGTAAAGATAGTTTTCTATTTGAATAAAGTAGTAATAAAATAGTTGTCATACACTTTTATTAAGCGCCTCATATGTTGAGTCTATCATTTATGGAACTACCTGGCAACCCTGAAGTGTTAATTTAGCCAAACCTTAATTTTAAATAACTTACAGTAGTGCTTTTGCCATGTAAGTTGGTTAAATTAAGTAATAAGTGATGTGTTAATTGAGCTATTTTCAAAGCATCCTGATTAGAAGAGATATACTTGCACCTTGTTTTCATTTCTAGGCTTTTTGTTAGGCTAGATCTATTTCTTTTATTTTGGCTTATAGCTTGTCTCATTTAAACTATAAACTAAAGATGAGTTTAATTTTGGGGAAACAGGATAGGGTATATAAAATTTGAAGTAATTCCTTGAGTATTAATATTACAAGAGTTAAAAAGTTAGCTGGACTCTTCAGGAATCATAGATATATCCCACACAGCTCTTATGTTGAATTAAAGAGTAAAATACAGACAAGATGTTATCTGTTTTTTGAGGACTCGGTGATGTATATAATTTTGTAAGCTAACTTAAAAAATATAAGTAAATAATAGGATATGCAGATATAATAGCAGGCTGTGAAAGTGGAATGTGAATGACAAAAGTTTGGGAAATATCATCTTATGCATTTTTGTGCGTAATAAAAGTATATTGACCGTGTCTCCTCTCTGCCTAGCCTGCCCCCCCTTTGTGGATTGCTTGTTATCTATGTGAATATGATTCTGTAATAAAGCAATACTTTCAGGAGCTTCTGAAGTGTATACTACATTTTCTTTTCTACGCAGCAGATGTCCTCCAGTTGGTGTCTCCTTTTCCCCTTTTTTCAGTGTCTCCTTTAAGCATTTACCCTTGTTGCATAAGTATTGCAGTGCCTTAGTTGCTGTCTTCAGGTAATTTAAGAAGAACTGAAGATTTCCAGAGGAAGTCAGATAGCCTTGGTTTCCCTGTACAATTGTCCACCCGACCCAGAGCTTTAGCTATTGTTTCTTTCAACTTTCTGTCTCCTAATCAGATTCTTTTCCCCAAAATAATTAGTAGTTTTAATTTTAGTGCTTTTGGTACAGTTATTTTTTTTCCCCCCTGAGTTTTCAGGTATTGTAACACTTTCAAGTTCATGATTTTGTTCTCAGGTTACTGGAAATCTGACTCTATGATGTATGGTCACTATTCTAAGAAGTACAGAAGAATAATATATGGCCTTTGGTTTTAACTCAGTTACATGTTCAAGATGTAGAATGTTTTGTATGTAAAATGTCTTAAATAGTTGATGGTCTATCAGACAAGTGAAGAAGTAAAATGATTATGGGACCCAGAACTTTGAGTTATTGTAACTTGTACAGGTATAATTAGATTAGTTAAAAGGGTGCATTTTACTGAATATAGGTTCTGAGTGATTGAAGCTGCTATCTTATGTATGTATAACTCTACCAGCCTAAGTTATGTAATTCAAGCAACGTGTAGAATGCAGTTATAAAAAACTGCATGATCTACAGAGTTTTTCAGAATTTGCCTTGGTTATTCAGGCTGGTTTCTCTTCCCTTATTCACTCATTATAATAAACAAGCTGGGTCATTCCTATTTCTTCAGACCAGATTGTAACTTAAAGGAAAGGAGGTATGGCTATTTTTGAGGAGTTAGACCAACTATTGATATCTGATTCATTCTTCTGGATATAGTTGGGATTTTGCTTTTGGGTGTAAAATCTATGTTTAAACTACTTTGTAACAAGTGGGCAGCATGATTTACATCCTTAAAGATATTTTGATTTTTAAAAAGTATGTTTTCATGTGTTCTTACATATGAATATGTAACTTAGCTCTACATAGCCAACTCAGGCCCTTCGCATATAATTTAGTGAAAACATTCTCTGGGTTAGGATTTATAAACTGAGGTCCCTGAAACTGTATACAGAATTTATGTGTGTTTGTAAATGTGCGTTTTTTTCCAGGGCAGGAGGGGCATAGGTTTCATTAGATTCCTAATAGGATCTATGATATAACCTCCCACCCCCAAAGTCAAGGGGTATAATCATGTTTAGGAAGCTTTATACTCATTGAATTAAAAAAAATTATGTTAGCACCTTGGTGTTGTTTAAGCTTGTTATATATAAATTATACTGAAATCACATAGCTTTTAAGTACCTTAAGTCTTAGGAATGGATACTGAAGCACTAATAAGTAGCCCAAAATCAGTTGCTTTCTTACACTGACTTTTTAAAAAATGGATAATTCCTTTGAGTATACAGGATGGTTACACAACAGTTGTACAGATGGTTTAATGAATGAGTTAATGGAATTTTAATCAGGTGTGTATGCAGGTTGAAAAATCAAGTGCTTCTCTGATGAGAGCTGTGCTTTATTTTGCAAAACGTAAGGGCATTGTATAGAGAACAGAACAGTTTATGGTGCTGCCATCGTTAGAAAGTCAGGAGGGGACAGAGATAATTATTTTGGGGAAAAGACACTGATTAGGAGACAGAAAATTGAAAGAAACAATAGCTAAAGCTCTGGGTGGGGTGGACAATTGTACAGGGAAACAAAGGCAAAAGTTTTTGAAAAACATCCCTCCCTTAGCAGAAAGGAATCTTAGCACCACTCCTTATTAACTTGCAGTCTCTCTAATAATGCCTTTCATTGGCTCCTGTATTTTACTGCGGCCTTAGGTCAAACAGTGTAAGTGGAGTTATAGTTGAATAAGGACTAAAGACATCAAGGCTCTTGTTTTCATAAATGACCAAATTGGTAAGTTTAAAAATATTTTCAAATCATTGAAAAATTTTGCAATTTTATGAAGGTTCTTCTGCATTCGCTCTCTCAATTGGAGCTTTGTTGAATAGAAAATTCATTGTATCTTAATGCATATGTTCTGGGAAATAGAAATATGGCTAAAATTAGATTTGGACATAAACATAATCTTTTGCCAATTGGTCTGCAAGAATGCCTTCCTTATTATGTTATTGGTCATTTTGTGTGTATGTGTCTGCCTTGTCTCCTTAACAGCATTGTAAAGTTTTTGAAGGAATTGAAAATTTCTTTTAATGTTTTTTTTTTTTTTTAACATCTATACTGGGACCTGGAATAAAACTACTCTCACCCTGTGCCTTGAGCCATTGCCCAGGTCAGGGGTTATATTCATGTTAGGTGTTTAAAAAATCACTGTCACTTTCATATTGCTTGGGTTAAGAAGCTGTTGCTTTAGCAGGTATTTTCTTAGTCTTGCTGGAAGTTGGCTTAGGAGAAAATTGTGATTTTAGCACAATGCAAAATGACCTTTTCCAAAGCAGTGGAATTTTATAGGTGTTATTATTTTTTTCTTTGAGAATGTGGTGCCAGTTTTGGAGGGATTATTATTAATCATGTATTGTTTATATTTAAAAAATAGATATATATCATTATTAAAGTAAAAACATGAACATTGAAGAAATTTTGGGAAATATCTGAGTGTATAAGATTTTTAAAAGTAACGTATAATCCTCCCTGCCTCCTTAGAAAATGTAGTAGCCTTTAAAGTTGCATCTTCTGGCTTGAACTGGCTAAACCTGAGAACCCATGGCCAACTAGGAATTTGTATCTGGGCTCAATAGTTAGCATTTTCTGTTAATGCTGAATTTCTTATTTTCCTCTCCCCCTTTTTTTCTGATTTCAGAGAGTTCTTTTCTTGATTCTCTGAAATTATCTTTAGGAAGTGAGTTGGTTAGTTAATGGAGTTTGTGTATATGAGTACTTATTTTTCAGATGTGGCTTTCTAATTTTGCACCTTTGTTCCTTTTATGCTAGTTTAACTGATGAAGAGTCCCGGAAAAATTGGGAAGAGTTTGGAAATCCAGATGGGCCTCAAGGTGTGGTAAATGATGATTAAAAAATACTGGGGTTATGATATGTGTATATTATAAAAATGTTAAACTAGATTGAAAAGAATGTTTTGATTTTCTTAGTTTGTGAATAGGAAAATTACAACCACAAGGAGTTAAACAAATATGTAAATTGAGTTCCCTTTAATTTTTACTTTATTCTTCTTTCTAGAGATTGGTTTGAAAGATAGAACTTTGATTGATTTGATGAGGAAAGTAGTCACTGTCATTATTCTTCATTTCCAGTTAGTAGTTGATAAAAATTGGATGAATAAAATCTGTTTTTCTTTACTGACTAAACATTTTCTCATATATTCATAGTGTTTACATAAACTCAGGACATATAAAATAATTTAAGTGTTCTGGGAAGAAGGAATTCACATACTTAGAATTTTTTTTTCTTCTGGAAAAATTTAAAGTTTCAAATATAAACCATGTCCATCAACTTTTGTGTAATGGAAACACATAATAAGATAATCTTAAAGCTTTTTTGGAGGGGCTGGGGGAGACAGAATTTGGGGATATAAAGAAATAAAACTGGAAGTGGAGACTCTTCAAAAATATTCTTCCTATTTTAGCCACAAGCTTTGGAATTGCCCTGCCAGCTTGGATAGTTGACCAGAAAAATTCAATTTTGGTGAGTACATTTAAATAAGACACTATAATGTGTTCGATATATCTTGGTAATATATAGAGAGCTTTACAAAGAAAATACTGGTGTGCTGTTTTCAATTTAACTGTGTATTGTGAAAACTGTTTTTGCATAATGGAGAAAAGAATCGGTTCCTATTATTAGGTTGTTGGTTTGGGGCAGTGTGTTCTAGTATAGGGTCCGTCCCCCCCCCCCCCCCTACACTGTTTAAGGAATTCCTTACAGTTGTGGCGATTTCTTGTGGAGGTGGTTTCAGATTGGGTCCTACTCTTGGTTTAGGGAACCACTGTTTTTTTATGGTATCTACATTTATCTTACGTAGCGCTCAAAATTTAAGTTATCTTTTATTCCACATTTACCCAGGCTAAATTAATTTTAATGTGTGCTAACATAATGATATATATTGTATGTGGCACTTCAGGAGACAGTAGGATATCAGACTTAAGTCTGTAATATAGAGGCTGCAACTCCTAAAACATCAGGAATTATCCTAACCTATTGTTCAGGAATTCCCTACTTCTCCTTTCTTGAAAATACTTATCTAGGAGCTATCTTTGAAGCAATAAAAAAATCCATGTTTTGTTTTGAAAATGGCTATTTAGTGTTATTTTATGGCTGTTTATTTACATGTTATTTTCCAGGGTATATAGTTGCTGTATATAAGCATGTTTATTATGCTTGGGGTTATTCAGGGTATACTAGAGAAGAGAAAAGATAGCTACCAGATTTGGGATCAAGCAGTAGGACAGAAATCTAAGACCAATAGATAGAAATTACTTGCAAACAGAACATTATGTGTTCTGTTTGATATTTAGGCAAAGAAACCAGCTTCTACCATTTATTTGGAAGGCACTAACTACTTGCCAAGGTGTGGATATATAATACAGTTGACCCTTGGACAACCGGGGCTTGAACTGTGTGGGTCCACTTAATACGTGGATTTTTTTGATAAATACGGACTACAGTACTGCACAATCCATGGTTGGTTGAATCTGCGGATGCAGAGCCACAGGTAATGGGGGGCCAACTCTGAAGTTAGAGTTGGATTTTCCACTGCAAGGAGGTCGGGGAGCCAAGCCCCACATTGTTCAAGGGTCAGCTGAAGTTGGCCCTCCCTTTCGGCATGTTTTGCATCCGTGGGTAAAGAGGCCCTACTCTTTTATCACCATTTTATATAAAGGACTTGAGCATCCCTGAATTTTGGTATCCTTGGGGCCTTAAAACCAGTTCCCCATGGATACCAAGGGATGACTATATATGCTGAAGGTTCCCTATCTGCAAAAGGAAAATAATAATGGTACCTTCCTCTTAGAGTTTAAAAATAAGGATTAAATGAAGTACTGCATGAGGAGTGCTTTTAATAGTGCCTCCCCCATGTAAGCCTCAAAATAATTGTTCATGGATGTTGTCATAATTTACCTGGTGAAGGCCATAATTTTTTCTTTCCTTTTCAATTCAAGGTTTTACTTGTATATGGATTGGCATTCATGGTTATCCTTCCAGTTGTTGTGGTAAGTTCCAGCTCTTTTTATTAACATTTTTTAGGGAAGGGAATCGGTGCATGCTTTGGAGTCTCCTTATAAGATTGTAATTTGTATTAGAATATAATCCATTAATCCTTGAATTTTAAGAATCTTATATTCAGTTATACTTTAAAGGTCTTCTAAAGGTGACATCTCTTTAGTATGTTAAAGTGAATCTCCTCCTGATGCAAAAATTACACACAGATGAGATAGTACAGATGTATTTAGAATTTAAAATGAAAATCTTCCGTTACCACCTCCCCCAACTCCATTTCTCTGTCAGAGATAATCACTGCTAAGTTTGCTTCCTTTTCAGATATTTTTCTATGCATTATGTATATATACATGTGCACATTTTTTTTTAAATGTGATCTTACTATATGTATTGTTCTGTGACTTTTTTTGCTTCATATAGGGGTACAACATGTAGAACAACCTCATTTTTAAAAACAGTTGCATAGTACCTCAGTATCGAGGTACCATAAAGTTTATGATTTTATTGTTTATTACTCTTATGACTGGTGGTATTCTTACTGATCTTACAGTTCCTCTGGGTCCCATAGTGAGGCTAACAATTAACCTGTCTTGCCTTCTTCATAGGATTGTTGTGTGAGAGTCCACTTGTGTGGAATAATGTGAATGAAAGTAGTATATCAACTATAAAATTGCCTCTTCGCTTATTTGTCAAATATTTATTGAAGACATGCTATGTGTGAGGAACCAGCTTGTTGCTTATAGCAGTGGGTTGTTTCATTCCTATTTTGTCTTTAAACAATTTCTAGCTGAAACTTAAATGTTTTAATCATATGTATGTAATGAGGTAGGTTGGTGTTTAGGCCTCAGGCAGCATAAATGTTTACCAAATAAATCAATTGAAATATGTAACAAAGGCATTTGTTCTAAAGAGCAGGTCTTTTTATTGGTTTATGAACATTTAGAAAATTTGACCATTCTGCATCAAAATTAACATTTATCATGGTTTTTATGCTTTATTTCTGGTTTAATTTTGTGTTTTAGGGCTCTTGGTGGTATCGCTCAATACGCTATAGTGGAGACCAGATTCTAATACGCACAACACAGATTTATACATACTTTGTTTATAAAACCCGAAATATGGATATGAAACGTAAGTAAATTTAAGTAACTGTGATATTAGATTATTTTCTGAGTCGTTTATGTAGAGTTGATATATATTCAACTGGAGAAATTCCATTTAATAGTTTTAGGGATATTCAGTTCATTATAGCTAAAGCTGGAGGAAAATGCTAACACCCTTTATCATATGTCTTAATCTGTAGTTCTGTTATTCCCATTTTACTCAGCTATATGTATATATCAATACATATTTTTTTCCCTCCAGAAATTTTATGGTAAAACTTCTTGTGGGCTAATTTTGTAATAATACCAGCTAGGATTTCTTGAGTATTTGTCATTGCCAGGCATTGCTAGCCACTATGCATGTATTAACTCATTTAATCTTTGTATGCCCCCATAAATAAGTGCTGTTTTTAAGCACATTTTATAGATGAAGAAACTGAGCCCAAGGATACACAGTAAGTGACAGAGCTAGGATGGAACTCAGGTAATGTGGTTCCCAAGCCCTAAACCAGTACATACATAAAGCTTTGTTTAGCTGGTGGGTTTGCTTATATATCCTTGGTTTTAGCATTGGCACCATTTATATAGCTGTTGTTTTCCTTCAAACATTTGAGGGTAGTAATAGTACTAGCTCACACACATTACTATGCTGACTGTGTGTCAGGCACATATGAAGAAACCAAGGCCCACAGAGAGGTGAAGAATATTGTTCTAGGTCATTCAGCTACGCACTTAACCTCTTTACCGTCCTGCTTTTTGTGAGGATGTTGCATGTATTTTCTGCTGTAAGGTAAGATTGATGACTATAGTGCCAGTCATTAAAGAACTTGTATAGGCCAACGAGGGTAACGCTAATATATGTGACCTCACATCATGTGTATTTCAAGGAACACTATTCCTACAAAACCCTCCAGAGTTCCATAATAAAAATTTCTGCAAATTACAACATATTGTAGTTTACTCAAGGCTCTGAGGAGTCATGAAGTGAAGAAACCTGAAACTCTTTTTTTTTTTTTTTTTTTTTTTTTGCGGTACGTGGGCCTCTCACTGTTGTGGCCTCTCCCGTTGTGGAGCACAGGCTCCGGATGCGCAGGCTCAGCGGCCATGGCTTGCGGGCCCAGCCGCTCCGCGGCATGTGGGATCTTCCTGGACCGGGGCACGAACCCATGTCCCCTGCATCAGCAGGCGGACTCTCAACCACTGCGCCACCAGGGAAGCCCCTGAAACTCTTTTTAACTCTTATTTCTCAGCTTTATTTAGCCATGGAGTCCCCGCCCCCCCCTTTTTTTTTTTTTACAAAGCAGTTAGTAACATCACATAGAATACTTCCTACTATAAATTTCTGTGGAACACATGCTTAGGTCTAGAAACAGATGCTATTTGTAGTGATTTTAATGCACCTAGTTGCTTCTGGGCCCTTAATTTGATGTGTATTTCTATTTACTTGTGATAGGTAATATTGCACACATTTTAAAAAGTGAGATGTTGCTTTTGTTATGAGAGAGATTAATGCTTATTGATAGTGGAGTTCAGATGATTTTAGCATTGTGTGTGATTGGAAAACTGCCTCACTCTAGGATTAATCAAGTATCATGGGAGGTGGATTAATGGGTGAGCAAATTTATTTTTCTTCATATTTCTTTTGTTTTCTTAGGTCTTATCATGGTCTTGGCTGGAGCCTCTGAATTTGATCCTCAGTATAACAAGGATGCCACAAGCAGACCAACAGATAATATTCTAATACCTCAGGTTAGGCCTGTCTCTCAAATTCCTTGATAAACATTTAAGTATATAAGGTTAATGCTTTTTTAAGTATACATTTTTAAATAATTATTTTATTTACTCTAGCTAATCAGAGAAATTGGCAGCATTAATTTAAAGAAGAATGAGCCGCCACTTACCTGCCCATATAGCCTGAAGGCCAGAGTTCTTTTACTGTCTCATCTTGCTAGAATGAAAATTCCTGAGACCCTTGAAGAAGGTATTTGTGATTCTAATATCTGTAGGGTTTTAGTGGTACAGAAGAGGTGGATTTAATTAGACCTCGTGGTGCAGTGTTTTTTTGTCACTGTTCTTTTTTGCTCAATCAGATAATTACTCAAGGACCTTTTAAAAACAAATCTATATGCTACGTACATAATTCACAAATTCTTTGAAGGTATTAGATGTTTTGGCAAATGTTAAAATGTTGTATTTCAAGGTGAGAGAATACTCTCTATGAAAAATGTTAAGTCAGTTGCAGATTATACAATAATTCCTGATGGCTTTTAAAAAAGGATTTTGTAAGCCTTTTGGGGCAAGGAAAAAATGGATTTTCACAACAGATGTCTCAGTCACTGCCACCAGTACCACCATCATACTCCAGCAGTAGTTACCAATGAAGTGTCTGTTTAATCTTTATTTAAAGCTTCAGAAGTACTTGAAGCCATCTATTCTACTTAAAAGAAAAGCAGTGGATTGGGACAGTGGTGTTTCCAGGGATGTCATGAATTTGAGTGTCATCTCTTTTCACTTGCATTATTTCAATTGGAAGTTCTAAAAGAAAGTTATTATCCTTAGGGAATTTTCTTTCTGAATGAACCAACCCTCCCCCCACCACTTTAAGCCAATAATGCAATCAAATGCCTTTGAAAACAAGGTCAGTTGATGCTCAGTGATTAATGATAGGATAGGCTGCTTATGATGGAATCAAGGAGCGCTATTTAGGCATTGTTTATTGAAGTTGCAAGTTAACTAGTAATTCTGTTCATAATGTTCTGTACAGATATGAAACCATCTCCATTTTTACCAATTATCTTAGAATCAGGGAACAGATTTTTTTTTAGGTTGAGTACCAACCCCAATGGATGATCTTAATGGTTAACTGTTATATGCAGTATAAATGTAAGTGTCTGTCTCCCTCCTCCTCCTCCTATCCTCCTCTCTCCATTTGGTTGACATTTATTCTCAGTCTTAGTCTTTGGACTTATCCATAATTATAGGAATTTAGGTACACAGGAAGAAGAATTTTGAAGTTCTTAAATTAGTAAGATTATGATTAAATTTAAGATTAAGGCTATTTCCAAAAAAAAAGGTTGGGAGTAATTTATAAAGCCCAAGACCATAATATTAAAAGTTTACCTTTGAAACATCTAATTTGTGGTAGGGTTTTCTGATTGATTTTTGACATAGTGCTGCCGAGGAGAAACTATTGTAATATTCTGTAATATTCTGAGGTCATGTGAAAAATGTGTGTGACAGCTTAAATTTAGCATTCGTCTTGGACTACAGGTGATAAAGGTGTTTTAATCATAAAAGAAGAATGATTTGTTTCAGGTGTTTTATTGTTTTGCAGATCAGCAATTTATGCTGAAAAAATGCCCTGCCCTACTTCAAGAAATGGTTAATGTAATCTGCCAACTAATAATAATGGCCCGGAGCCGTGAAGGTGAGGAGGAAGCATAATTATGTTGTACTTTTTCTTGCAAGCACATACAGATTACACTTCATAGTTTTAAGATTTTTGGGTGCTTAGTATAATTCTGTCTGTAAGGTGAATCAGTTTTCCCAGTTTTGTTCATGGTTTTTCTTATTTCTTTCCTGTATTTTTTATTATGTAAAGTATGGTGACTTATGTTCTTTGAATTTAATTTTTCATTGTTTTATTGTTATTTATTGTTTGCAGAGATTTAAAATACCCTTTTCCTTCCTCTGAGTAGTTTTAGAATTAGGTTAACAATGAGTTTGAAGTAATTCTTTAAGTGATGTGATGATGATTCATCTGACATGTAGTGTTTTTTACATAATGGAAAAAAGAACGAGGGAGTTTATTTATGGTCAGTAATGGAAAGAGAGACCCTTAAAAAAGAGATACTGGTTGTGTTTTGTTGTTATGGATGATGTCAGTTTTTGGCATGACATCAGTATGTGCATTTGACCAAGTTTGTGTATTTTCTGTGTCTTACCCAGTAACTTTTAAAGGAAATTCAACACTGTGATCGTAAAATTTGAGGTGTTAAGGATGTTCACATGAATTTGTTTTTGTGATGAATTGTGTACTCCTGAACATATAAAAAGTCCAGACCTGTTTTTGCTTTTCTTCTATTCTTTCTAAGAAAGGGAGTTTCGTGCTCCAACTTTGGCATCCCTGGAAAACTGCATGAAGCTTTCCCAGATGGCTGTGCAAGGCCTTCAGCAGTTTAAGTCTCCCCTTCTGCAGCTCCCTCACATTGAAGAAGACAATCTTAGAAGGGTTTCTAATCATAAAAAGGTAATTTGCTACTTTAAAATTAGTTTTAAGCAGTTTGTCCTGTCACTTAAAGGTAACATGAATGAAAATTTTTCTAGAAATGGTTACTGTGAACTTCTTAGATTTATAATGTTTTAAACATTCTAAAACTATCCCTCAAGTGATTCTGTTAATATTTTCTTGATTAGGTAGCTGTTTTATAATATTTTACTACTGTAGTGGTTTACTTTGGGGGTCAGTGCATTTTAGCACTCAACACTTTCTTTTTTCTTTATGTTGCCAAAAATAAGCGTACTAAGTAAAAATGCACTGTATACTTTCCATTTATTTCATTCGTGGCTTAAAGGTTGGGCAATAGTTTATTGGTTGAGTCTGAACAAAAAAAATCAAGCATTCAAAAAATAAGTAGATCAAATACAGATAATTCTTATTTAGAAAATACAATCTGTATATAGATTATGATAATGAATCTTAAGATATTTCAGAAATGTAATATAAATGAAAACTTGAGGAAATACAAGAAAAAGTGGAATGAAATTGTAAGTTTGGTAGATTTTATACATTACTTTGTATGTATTGATATTAGACAAAGTAGGCAGAAGATAGACATTGGATTTGATAGTGTTAAGGCAGAACTAATAAATACATATTAGAAATTTGCATCAGAGTTCTCTCCTTTCGAGGAAGTGTGTTACTCTTACAAATTTGATCACATTTTAAGTCATAATTGTAAACTTCAGAATTCAAAAGCAGGTATTTCACATGCCTCATGAGCTAATCCCTATTGGTGAAAGTAAAAATTAATAACTGGCACCAAATACTCAGAAATTAAAAAACCCTCTCCTGAGTATCCACTTAGCCAGGCTGGGTTTTGCTGCAATAACAGATAGCTGTATTTAGAAAATAACAAAAATGAGAGTATTGCATAGTAAAACTTAAGGGTGCATGCAGCCATTACTTGGACATAAATTCATACTCTTAAAGGTTTTTATCATTAAAGTTAAAAATAAAGGTCTGCAAACTGAACAAATCAAATGACAGTCATTCTTGCTTGGGTCAAGAGTTTATATGAATGTTATTATTTTTTTCCTCTAACTTTATTTTTTTCTAATTAAAAAAAAGTAGCTGTGTATTAACTTTGTAATAAAAAAAATTCTTAAATTTCCTTGGAGAAAAAGGCCATGAAATACAGTGAAGTTGTATTTTCTGCTTTGAAATGTATATAATCTTAACGTTTTTCTAAAAGTTTTTGGATTTTGTTTTGGTAAACATGCTAATAATTTTCCTTTTATGTAAAGTTATATGACTTCGAGATTTATTTTCTTTCTCTCTCTTTTTAAATTTAGTACAAAATTAAGACTATCCAGGATTTGGTGAGTTTAAAAGAATCAGATCGTCACAATCTATTGCACTTCCTTGAAGATGAAAAGTATGAAGAGGTTATGGCTGTCCTTGGGAGTTTCCCATATGTGACCATGGACATAAAATCACAGGGTAAGTGGGAGGTTTCCCATTGCTTCCCTTTTGATAGATTGGCTTTTGTTTATTTGGCTCAAGGCCCTCAAAACACTTCATTTAATAACTTTTAATTAGACTTTGCAGAACTGTAGTTTACCTGTCAGAATTGCTGTGATGGAAGATGTTGTATACTTATTAGTTTTGAGAACCCTACTTTTATTATCCTCCTAATGGGCTTAGGTTTGAGGATGCTTCTGTTCTGTAGTTCAGCTTTCAAGAAGATCTTAACTTTTCAAAGAATGAAAGAGATTTCTAGATGTAATGAAGGATATTTGAAATATATCTATTGTTAGTATAAGATACCTGCTTAGTTCTAAAATTAATTTTTAAAAAACCTAATTTGTTTATATTAATTAAATCTTGAAAATCACCATGCTCTGTGCCACATTTCGTGTGTTTTTCTTGACTTACTTCTGTCTTTGTCTGCTTGGAGTGAAAAAAAATAGAGATTATTTTTCTACCTACATAATTGTCCTGTGAGTTCCCATTTTAGAGCCGAATATAGTATCTTAGTATGGTGACAGAATTAGAGATTATTCTGCTCCATTCCTTCATTGTGACATTGTTCTGAGCTTTGACATTTGCTAAGTTGCCATTGTGAAAACATTCTTGTGGGACCAAGAATACAAGGATGTGTTAGGAATGGTTTCTGTTTTTAAAGGGCTTGTAGTTAAGTTTATTTTATTGTTAGACTTTTGGGGTTGTGTGTGGCAAATGTGGTTTTAAAAAATTAAACAATTGCAAAAAATGTTTTTAAAGTGTTTTTTAATATAAACAATATTTTCAAGTTCTTGCCTTAAAATATCTTTGCTGTTGCTCAGAATACTAGTTTTAATTATTTTATTCTTACAGGCACGCATTTGTTCATATAGGTAAGATCTTGTGAGTATAAAGTTTGCACAATTTAATAGAGTGACAGAATCCTATTTTTATATCACTGTGAGAGAAAGCTGTTGTAGTCCTAACATACTCTGTTTTAAAAGGCTTGGGTTTGAAACTTGGCAGTGTCGATATAGCCATTTTGTGATCTTGGGCATTTTACTTTATTTCTGAACCTCAGTATCTTCTTTAAAGAAATAATAATAATGCTTCATAGAGCTGATTTAAGGATTAAATGGGTACATTGTTGAAGGCATCTACTAGAGAGCTTTTTACAGAGTACATAGTCAATAAATTATTTTTTATTTAGTAGGTTTAAAACTCTGTATGTTTGAAATACTGAAATACCAGATTGATTTGAATAAGTTGTTTTGCTGTTTGCCTTGACATAGAGCTTGATTTTTATTTATTTGTTTTTCTTTTATCTTATAGTATTGGATGATGAAGATAGCAACAACATCACAGTAGGATCCTTAGTTACAGTGTTGGTTAAATTGACAAGGCAAACAATGGCAGTAAGTAGTCTGTAGTTTTATGCTTTAAGAGTTATGTGTTAAGTCTTTTATATTCTCTCACTCTAAGTTATACATTCTCAAAGTCAAAACTGTTGTAGATTTGCAAATGTAATTTTGCAGGTTCTGTTAGCTGTTTTGAAATTTTAAATTAATTTTTATAGTTTTCACATTAGTTTTTCACACACACACAGTTGAAAAATACATTAATTCTTCCTCTGATGATTTGTTAATTCCCTATAAAATATTATAATTACAAGGTCGTGTGTGTGTATCATTCTTAAATTGTAAAGTGTTATACAGAGATTAATTATTGATTATTGTTGAGAATTTCATTACCTCCTTTTTTTTGAATTTTATTTTTTTATACAGCAGGTTCTTGTTAGTTATCTGTTTTATACATATTAGTGTATATATGTGAATCCCGATCTCCCAGTTCATCCCACCACCACCAGCACCCCCCCCCACCACTTTCCCCCACTTGGTGTCCATACGTTTGTTCTCTACATCCGTGTCTCTGTTTCTGTCCTGCAAACCAGTTCATCTGTACCATTATTCTAGTTTCCACATATATGCGTTAATATACGATATTTGTTTTTCTCTTTCTGACTTACTTCACTCTGTATGACACTCTCTAGATCCATCCACGTCTCAAAAATGACCCAATTTCGTTCCTTTTTATGGCTGAGTAATATTCCATTGTATATATGTACTACATCTTCCTTATCCATTCATCTGTCGATGGGCATTTAGGTTGCTTCCATGTGGCTATTGTAAATAGTGCTGCAGTGAACATTGGGGTGGATGTGTCTTTTTGAATTATGGTTTTCTCTGGGTATATGCCCAGTGGTGGGATTGCTGGGTCATATGGTGATTCTATTTTTAGTTTTTTAAGGAACCTCCATACTGTTCTCCATAGTGGCTGTATCAATTTACACTCCCACCAAGAGTACAAGAGGGTTCCCTTTTCTCAACACCCTCTCCAGCATTTGTTGTTTGTAGATTTTCTGATAATGCCCATTCTTACTGGTGTGAGGTAATACCTCACTGTAGTTTTGATTTGCATTTCTCTAATGATGTTGAGCATGTTTTAATGTGCTTCTTGGCCATCTGTATGTTTTCTTTGGAGAAATGTCTGTTTAGGTCTTCTGCCCTTTTTTTTTGGCGGTACGTGGGCCTCTCACTGTTGTGGCCTCTCCTGTTGCGGAGCACAGGCTCCAGATGCGCAGGCTTAGCGACCATGGCTCACGGGCCTAGCCGCTCCGCGGCATGTGGGATCTTCCCGGATCGGGGCATGAACCCGTGTCCCCTGCATCAGCAGGCGGACTCTCAACCACTGTGCTACCAGGGAAGCGCCTGCACATTTTTTGATTGGGTTGTTTGTTTTTTAATATTGAGCTGCATGAGCTGTTTATATATTTTGGAGATTAATCCTTTGTCCATTGATTCATTTGCAAATATTTTCTCCCATTCTGAGGGTTGTCTTTTTGTCTTGTTTGTTGTTTCCTTTGCTTTGCAAAAGCTTTTAAGTTTCACTAGGTCCCATTTGTTTATTTTTGTTTTTATTTCCATTACTCTAGGAGGTGAATTAGAAAAGATCTTGCTGTGATTTATGTCAGAGTGTTCTTCCTATGTTTTCCTCTAAGAGTTTTATAGTGTCCGGTCTTACATTTAGGTCTCGAATCGATTTTGAGTTTATTTTTGTGTATGGTGTTAGGGAGTGTTCTAATTTCATTCTTTTATGTGTAGCTGTCCAGTTTTCCCGGCACCACTTATTGAAGAGACTGTCTTTTCTCCATTGTATATCCTTGCCTCATTTGTCATAGATCAGTTGACTATAGGTGCGTGGGTTTATCTCTGGGCTTTCTATCCTGTTCCATTGATATATATTTCTGTTTTTGTGCCAGTACCATATTGTCTTGATTACTGTAGCTTTGTAGTATAGTCTGAAGTCAGGGAGTCTGAATCCTCCAGCTCCGTTTTTTTCCCTCAAGACTGCTCTGGCTATTTGGGGTCTTTTGTGTCTCCATACAAATTTTAAGATTTTTTGTTCTAGTTCTGTAAAAAATGTCACTGGTAATTTAATAGGGATTACATTGAATCTGTAGATTGCTTTGGGGAGTATAGTCATTTTCACAATATTGATTCTTCCAATCCAAGAACATGGTATCTCTCTCCATCTGATTGTGTCATCTTTGATTTCTTTCATCAGTGTCTTATAGTTTTCTGAGTACAGGTACAGGTCTTTTGTCTCCCTAGGTAGGTTTATTCCTAGGTATTTTATTCTTTTTGTTGCAGTGGTGAATGGGATTGTTTCCTTAATTTCTCTTTCTGATCTTTTGTTATTAGTGTATAGGAATGCAAGAGATTTCTGTGCATTAATTTTGTATCCTGCAGCTTTACCAAATTCATTGATTAGCTCTAGCAGTTTTCTGGTGGCATCTTTAGGATTCTCTATGTATAGTATCATGTCATCTGCAAATAGTGACAGTTTTACTTCTTCTTTTCCCATTTGTATTCCTTTTATTCCTTTTTCTTCTCTGATTGCCGTGGCTAGGACTTCCAAAACTGTTTTGAATAATAGTGGTGAGAGTGGACATCCTTGTCTCGTTCATGATCTTAGAGGAAATGCTTTCAGTTTTTCAGCATTGAGAATGATGTTTGCTGTGGGTTTGTCGTATATGGCCTTTATTATGTTGAGGTAGGTTCCCTCTATGCCCACTTTCTGGAGGGTTTTTATCATAAATGGGTGTTGAATTTTGTCAAAAGCTTTTTCTGCATCTATTGAGATGATCATATGGTTTTTATTCTTCAGTTTGTTAATATGATGTATCACATTGATTTGCATATATTGAAGAATCCTTGCATCCCTGGGATAAATCCCGCTTGATCATGGTGTATGATCCTTTTAATGTGTTGTTGGATTCTGTTTGCCAGTATTTTGTTGAGGATTTTTACATCTATATTCATCACTTATACTGGTCTGTAATTTTCTTTTTTTGTAGTATCTTTGTCTGGTTTTGGTATCAGGGTGATGGTGGCCTCATAGAATGAGTTTGGGAATGGTTCCTTCCTCTGCAATTTTTTGGAAGTTTGAGAAGGATGGGTGTTTAGCTGTTCTCTAACTAAATGTTTAATAGAATTCACCTGTGAAGCCATCTGGTCCTGGACTTCTGTTTGTTGGAAGATTTTAATCACAGTTTCCATTTCATTACTTATGATTGGTATGTTCATATTTTCTATTTCTTCCTGGTTCAGTCTTGGAAGGTTATACCTTTCTAAGAATTTGTCCATTTCTTCCAGGTTGTCCATTTTATTGGCATAGAGTTGCTTGTAGTAGTTTCTTAGGATGCTTTGTATTTATGTGGTGTCCGTTGTAACTTCTCCTTTTTCATTTGTAATTTTACTGATTTGAGTCCTCTCCCTCTTTTTCTTGATGAGTCTGGCTAATGGTTTATCAATTTTGTTTACTTTCTCAAAGAACCAGCTTTTAGTTTTGTTGATCTTTGCTATTGTTTTCTTTGTTTCTATTTCAGTTATTTCTGCTCCGATCTTTATGATTTCTTTCCTTCTACTAACTTTGGGTTTTCTTTGTTCTTCTTTCTCTAGTTCCTTTAGGTGTAAGGTTAGATTGTTTATTTGAGATTTTTCTTGTTTCTTGAGGTAGGCTTGTATAGCTATAAACTTCTCTCTTAGAACTGCTTTTGCTGCGTCCCATAGGTTTTGGATCATCATGTTTTCATTTTCATTTGTCTCTAGGTATTTTTTGATTTCCTCTTTGATTTCTTCGGTGATCTCTTGGTTATTTAGTAATGTATTGTTTAACCTCTACCTGTTTGTGTTTTTTCCGTTTTTTTCCGTTATGGATTTCTAATCTCAAAGCATTGTGGTCAGAAAAGATGCTTGATATGATTTCAATTTTCTTAAATTTCCTGAGGCTTGATTTATGACCCAGGATGTGATCTATCCTGGAGAATGTTCCGTGTGCACTTGAGAAGAAAGTGTAATCTGCTGTTTTTGGATAGAATGTCCTATAAATATCAATTAAATCTATCTGGTCTATTGTGTCATTTAAAGCTTGTGTTTCCTTATTAATTTTCTGTTTGGATGATCTGTCCATTGGTGTAAGTGAGGTGTTAAAGTCCCCCACTGTTACTGTCGATTTCCTCTTTTATAGCTGTTAGCAGTTGCCTTATGTATTGAGGTGCTCCTGTGTTGGATGCATATATAATTATAATTGTTATATCTTCTTCTTGGATTGATCCCTTGATCATTATGTAGTGTCCTTCCTTGTCTCTTGTAACATTGTTTATTTTAAAGTCTATTTTATCTGATATGAGTATTGCTACTCCAGCTTTCTTTTTTTTTTTTTCCCGTACGCGGGCCTCTCACCGCTGTGGCCTCTCCCGCTGCTGGAGCACAGGCTCTGGACGCGCAGGCCCAGCGGCCATGGCTCACGGGCCCGGCCACTCCGCGGCATGTGGGATCCTCCCGGACCGGGTCACGAACCTGTGTCCCCTGCATCGGCAGGTGGACTCTCAACCACTGTGCCACCAGGGAAGCCCACCTATGCTACCTTTAAAACCCATGTCTAGAACCTCTGGTAGGAAAAGCATATTTTGTAGTAGGACATATCAAATCAAAGATACTGATTTTATGGTAGCAAGTGGTAAGGAAGCACTTGTATCATGGACTCTGGATGAGAGGTGCCTCCTGGGAGAAGAGGAAGCTCTAAGCCAGTGGCCAGGATTGGGTTTAGAATCTAGACTTACACTGCCTACAGGTTTTGAAATTACCAGCCTGAGAAATGAGCACAAAATTGGCCTTGGGCTGTTGACACTTCTCAGGTAATTAGTAAAAGAAAAAGCAAAAGTGCCCTGGAGGAAGGGAAAGAATCAAGTATTTATTTATCTTTCAGTTCTTGCATCAGTTGTATCTCAGCATAATTAAGCATTAGAACCCAACTAATAAGTGAAGAAATGAAGTAGAGATAATAGAATTAGGCTAGAGGCTGGCAGACTTTTTCCATAAAGGTCCAGTTATTAAATAATATGTTCAGGACTTCCCTGGTGGCGCAGTGGTTAAGAATCCACCTGGTAATGCAGGGGAAATGGGTTCGAGCCCTGGTCCAGGAAGATCCCACATGCTGCGAAGCAAATAAGCCCATGAGCCACAACTACTGAGCCTGCTCTCTAGAGCCCGCGAGCCACAACTACTGAAGCCCGCGTGCCTCGAACCCATGGTCCATAACAAAAGAAGCCACAGCAATGAGAAGCCCGCGCACCAAAACAAAGAGTAGCCCCCACCCACCGCATCTAGAGGAAGCCTGCGCATAGCAACGAAGACCCAACGCGCCAAAAATAAATTAATTAATTTTAAAAAATTGATATGTTTGGTTTTTACAGGCCATACAGTCTCTGTAGCAACTGCTGAAGTCACAAATGGGCATAGTTGTGTTCTAATAAAACTTTGTTTAAAAAGCAGACAGTGAGCCATAGTTTGCTGACTGATGCATTAGGCCAACAGTTTGAGCCCAACAGTTATTGTTTTCACTTGTTAGTTTTAATAATTCTAGGGAGTTTATGAAACACAACCCATATCACTTGTCATCGTCTAGTATAGATTCTTGCTAAATTCTTACTGGATTTCAAATCCTAAATTTATAGCTTCTGCACTGATTCTAAATGGATTATTTGGTGGGTGGGTATGTCTTTAGGATATGTAGATTTGGTGTTCCACTTCTTAGTTATATCTAAGTTATATCAGTTATATCAACAATATCACTTAAAATCATAAATAAACTAATATTGGTCTCGTGAAGTTTTAATGTTAGAGAATAATGTAATATATTCAAATTCTCATAACTTTAAAATAGTCATGTCTTATTACTATTAGAATAAAAATAAAAATTTAAATTATGAAATATGACTGACTTATGAGTTTACATATTTTAAGGCATTGCATTTATAAATTTAAGTAGAATGTACTTCTCAAAATATATTCAAGACAGATGTGAGATATTTCAGAAGGTAACTTCTAAAGCATCATTTAGTGATTGCTAAATTTGCACACATACATCATTTAGTAATTGCTTCGAGTCTCCTGTCTATCCATGGTTTTGTCCCCACCCCCTGCAATTGTCAGCACTTAAAAAACTTACTGATAACATATATTGAAAGATTGCTTTATCAGAAAGGTAAATATAGGTTGACAGACTTTATATTTTTCTTCTCGCTACCTGTAGGAAGTATTTGAAAAGGAGCAGTCCATCTGTGCTGCAGAGGAACAGCCAGCAGAAGATGGGGTAAAAACTTCAGTTTTCCTATCTATCTTTCATGGTGAAATAACTGTTTTGTTTAGTTCTCTGATTGATTTATATTGCTGTGGGAGAGTAATTCACTTTACTACAACATTTATTAGTTTAGTCATTTCCATCTAAAATTTACTATGACTTCCAAATGAAACTAGTGCTACAACTTCTGAGTGTGCATGTGTGTTGTGATTTACAGCAGGGTGATACTAACAAGAACAGAACAAAAGGAGGATGGCAACAGAAGAGTAAAGGACCCAAGAAAACTGCTAAATCAAAAAAAAAGAAACCTTTAAAAAAAAAACCTACACCTGTGCCCTTATCACAACCAAAGCAACAGAAACAAAAGCAGGCTAATGGAGTCGTTGGGAGTGTAAGTTTATTATCTTATGTAAAGATTATTGTTATTATCATCTTTTTTGAGGTCTAACATACACTAAAATGTTCAAATCTTTTTTTTTTTTTTTTTTGCCCGGTACGTGGGCCTCTCACTGTTGTGGCCTCTCCCGTTGCGGAGCACAGGCTCCGGACGCGCAGGCTCAGCGGCCATGGTTCACGGGCCCAGCCGCTCCGCGGCATGTGGGATCTTCCCAGACTGGGGCACGAACCCGTGTCCCCTGTCAACCACTGCGCCACCAGGGAAGCCCCTAAAATGTTCAAATCTTATGTGTACAGCTCCTGAAGTTTTACAATTGTGTGTACCCATGATACCCAGATCAAGATATAAAACCTTACCAGCACCCTAAAAGGCTCTCTTGTACCCTTCTCAGTCAGTAACCCCTCCATCCACCCCCACGGCCTTCCCCACTATTCTGACTGTTAGGACCATAGATTAGTTTTGCCTGTTCTTAAAATTCCTGTAAGTGGAATTGTTTGGCTGCTTTCATTCAACATAGTGTCTTTGACATTCATCTGTACAGTGTGTAGCAGCAGCTCTGTGTGTGTGTGTGTGTGTGTGTGTGTGTGTGTGTGTGTGTGTGTGTGTGTGTGTGTGTGTGTGTGTGTGTGTGTGTGTGTGAGAGAGAGAGAGAGAGAGAGATTCCATTATATGAATATACCACAATTTATCTGTTCTGTGATTGGTGGACATTATGGGTTTTTCTAGTTTTTGCCTATTCTGAATAAAGATGTTCTGCTTTTGTACATGTCATTTTGTGGACATTCATTTTTCTTGGGTATGTACCTAGCAGTGGAATTGCTGGGTCGTAAAATAGGTGTGTGTTTAACTTGTTGAAAGAGCCCATTTTCTTAAGTTGTACCATTTTTTGGTCCTACCAGCAAAATATGAGTCCCGTTCCACCCTCACCAATACTTGGTTTTACCGTTCTTTTTTATTTTGGCCACTGTGATGGATTTGTGGTGGTATGTGTGTGTGTGTGTGTGTGTGTGTGTGTATGTGTGTTTCCTGTGTGTGGTTTTATTTACCTGATGACTAATGATATTGAGCACCTTTTCATGTACATACTGGCCATTTGGATATCCTCTTTTATTTTGGGGTTTTTCTTCTTATGGATTTGTAGGATTCCTTTATGTATCCTGTATATGAGTCCCTTTTAGCTCTCTTAATGGAGCTTTTGATGGTTCTTAATTTTAATAAAGTCTGTTTCATCAGTCTTTATGGTTAGTGCTTTTGTGTCCTATTAGAGACATCTTTGCCTATCCCAAGGACACAAGGAACGGAAGATATTTTTGTTTTCTTCTATGAGTATTATTATTTTACTTGTTAAATTTAGCTCTGTGTTATATCTTAAATTTTTGTGAATAGTGTGAGATTGGGATTATGGACCACTTATTTTTGCACCATTTATTGGAAGGATCATTCTTTCCTCTCTGAATTGCAATAGTGATTTGTTGTAAAAAAGTTGCCATTAAGTGTATATGTGCAAATCTGTTTATGGACTTTCTAGTCCATTCCACTGATTATTTGTCTCTTTTTGTGCCAGTACCACACTGTCTTAATTATTGTGGCTTTATTTTAACTCTTAAAATATGGTCATGTAAGTCCTCAAACTCTTATTTTACTTCTTCAAAATTGTCTTGACTATTTTAGGTCCTTTGCATTTCCAGCTAAAATTTTAGAATAAGCTTGAGAATTTCCACCCAAAAAAAGCTGCTGGAATTCAGATTGGTATTGTGTTTACTCTGTGGTTCAGTATGGGAAGAATTCACAGGTTAACAGTATTGACTCTTTTTATTCATAATTATGCTTTATCTTTATTAACTGGATCTTCCTTAATTTTTCTCAGCGGTGTTTTGTGATTTCCATTGGCAGAGGATATGACACATCTTTCATTAGATTTACTCCTGTGTGTTTGATCCTTTCTAGTGCTATTGCAAATAACATTAAAAAAATTCATTCTTCAGTGTTTATTGCTGGTGTATAGAAGTGTAGTTGCCTTCTAAATATTACCTTATATAAAGGATTCTTGATGAATTGACAGTAATTCTAACTATTTGTAGATATTTAAAGAAAAAGATTTTCTACATACACAATCATGCCATCTGGGAATAAAGACAGCTTTACTTTAATCTTTATGTGGTTTCTTCCTTTCTGCCTTACTGTACTGGCTAGAACTTTCAATGTAATGTTGATTAGAAGTAGAAGTGAAGATGGCAGTCACCCGTTTCTTATTGTTGATCTCATGGAGAAAGCAAACATTATTTCACCACTAAGTATGACGTTAGGTATAGGGTTTTTATAGATATTCTCTATCAGGTTAAGGAGGTGTTCCCTCTATTCCCAGTTTGGTTTTTTATCATGAGATGATTGTATGATTTTTCTCCTTTCTGTTAATGTGACTAATTATACTGATGAATTAAAAAAATTTAAACTGTCCTTGTATTCCTGGAACAAATCTCATTTGCTCATAACATAGTATTTTTTAAATATTTATCTGGATTTAGTAATATTTTGTTTAGGATTCCTGCATCTGTTTTTATGAGAGAATATTGATTTGTCATTCTTCTTTCTTGTAATATTCTTGTGAGGTTTTGGATCACGTTTATGCTGGCCTCATTAAACAAGTTAGGGATTATTCTCTTTTTTTCCTGGAAGGGTGTATAAGATTGGGTTGTTTCTTATTTGGAAGAATTACCTAGAGAAGCCATATGGGCTTGGAGTTTGAAAAAGGATTTAATTGTAGTGTCCATTTATTTAACATATTCCACTTTTTTTCTTATATCAGTTTTAGTAAATTGTGTTTTTCAAGGACTTTGTCCATTTCCTCTAAGTTGTCAAATTTATTGACAAATTTGATAATATCCTTATTTTTAATGTCTTTTGGATCTGTAGTTATGTCTCTTTTATTCCTAATATTGGTAATCTGTATTGTCTCTTTTTTTCTTTGATCAGTCTTGCCTAATAAAATTTATCAATTTTATTAATCTTTTTAAAGAACCAATGTTTGGTTTTGTTTGGGTTTCCCTTTTGCATATCTGTTTTCTCTTTAATTGATTTCTGATCTGTATTATTCACTACTACTTTCTTTGCATTTAATTTGCTATTCTTTTTCTTGCTTCTTGAAATGGATTTTGTCTGGGACAGTGACTTTCCTTACTGCATTATACTCCTTATTGAAGATGATATTAAATTCCCAAAGCAGTACTATAAACTTCTCATTTCTCCTTCTCAAATAAAATATATTGTATAATTGGTGTTTGTGAAAGATGAGCCATCTTAGCCATTGTGGTAGTATATTTTGTGAATAGAAATAAAATATTTTTGTTTTACAAACTATGAAGACTGAATAAAATAACTGACAAAAAGACAAATAAGCCAAATGTTAAAAGTCTTCAGTCTGACTCCCACATATTTATACATAAAAATGTTTGTAGTTCTCTAAAATTCTGCACGAATAGTGAAATTGTAATCTTGAGCCAGTTTAATTATAATGACAGTAAATTAGTTTCAGGGACTCAGAATGGTATATTCATTGAGATATTCAGAGCTTTTGTGGTTGCTTTTTCCTTTTAGGAAGCTGCAGTAAAGGAAGATGAAGAAGAAGTTTCTGACAAAGGCAGTGACTCTGAGGAAGAAGAAACCAATAGAGACTCTCAAAGTGAAAAAGATGATGGTAGTGACAGAGACTCTGATAGAGAGCAAGATGAAAAACAAAACAAGGATGATGAAGCAGTAAGACTTATAAGTTTAAATAATTGGAATTATACCTCTGATGATAGTTTTGGTTTCTGTTGTTGTTTTTCCTTTGCTTGCTTACTTTTTTTGCTTGTCTTAAGCAATACCAGTATATTTTATAATCTTATATTACTTTTACAGAATGTTTTTGAGGGATGGTAGTTGTAATTATAAAGAAAAATTATTTCTAACAAGATTGGAAATCCTAATTTTCTTAAATCTTAAATTGTTAGATGGGATAGGACCTGGGTCTGAGGTGAAGTCAGTTTGTTCTCTTAAGGCAATTTTCTGTGTTATCTGGAAATATGAGTAAGGAAAGGTGGATTATGAAATAGGTAGCAGTTACTTGGAAGAGGATCTCAAAAGTTCCAGGAAATGTTTAGGGTGAAGAAACATTACTGTGGGCTGTAACGCCAAGAAGTTGGTTAAGGTAAAAGCTAACATTTACGGAATGCCACCTCGTTTCAAGAGGTATATAAGACATTAAGGAAAGGGCTGTCACTAAGGAATTAAGATTGTGAGGGTAAAGGGAATAGAAAAAAATCTCGTGGCATGGCATTAAGTTGCACATGATTTATGAGAAAGCTGTAGAAAAGAATATTTGGTGGACAAATAATGGTCCTTAGAGGCTAACTGTAAATTAACTGTAACCTGATCAGCCATTTTCTTTATGTTTGTGGTGTTCTTGACTGGGCCATTGATCTAAAAGTAACCCTTATGGTTTAGGAATTTAAAAGAGATTCCCTGAACAGCCTCTGAAGCAAAAGCAGAGGCCAAAAAAAGGAAAAAGTAAAAGGGCAAAGGATAAAGGTATACAGAAATAATGTACTTGCCCTTGGGAATGGTGGGAGAAAAATAAGGATGACTGTTTTTAGCAGTTGCTGGCCCTTGAGTGTTTTTGTACTTTGATAATTAAGTTGATTGCCAGGAAATTAAAACCTATCAAAGAAATTATTCCCCCACCCTTGTTTTGAGAAAGAGTTGACATATTTCTTTCTGACTGTATTAGGGTTAGTAGAGGTGACTAGGTTAGTAGGGTTTTGATAAACTAGTTTCTTCAGATGACCAAAAAATACGTTCATTCAATTGACAAATAATTATACAAATAACAAATAATTACTCATTATCTGTCACACTGCAAGCACTGTGTTAGATGATAGGAATGCAAAACCAAATGTGCAATAGTTTCTGCCCTTGAATGATAGTAGCCTGATGGAGAAGGCAGACTTGTAAGTAAGCATTATAGTACCAAAGAGACTATGCACGTTGTGCAAGGGGCAGTGATGCCACAAAGGAAGGAGTGATCAACTCAGCTCTGGGGTAGAGGACGATTTGTGGGACTCAGGAACTCATACTTTAGACTTTAGCTGCTCCTGAAAGAATAATGAGTAGGAATTTAACAGGTAGAGAAAAAAGAAAACAAAAATCTAAACAGGGTTTAGGAGGAGTGAAATAGCTGGTGAGGTCAGAGAAGGCTAGGTGGTTGGAAATGACTAGAAGAAAAAGTGCAGGGAGGAAAACAGTGACAGGAGACTGGAGAGACAGGTCCAGATCAGGTCATGATTGGCTGTGTAGTTCATACTAGACGGGTTAGAGTTGATTTATGAAAAGAAGCATTGTAAGTCTGGGGCAGGGAAATGATCAGATTTGTGGGTCTGAACTCAGTAATAGTTAGCATTGTCAGGAATAACATCGGGAAGAAGACGGACACCCCTCAAAATGATTGAAAACATGCTTGATTTCAAAGATTTAATTTTCACTTTACAGGAGTGGCAAGAATTACAACAAAGTATACAGCGAAAGGAGCGAGCTCTGCTGGAAACCAAATCAAAGATAACACATCCTGTTTATAGTCTTTACTTTCCTGAGGTGAGTTATACACAGCCTAGTGTTTTCCTTATTCTCTGCAGATATTTCTTATTTGCTTTTTATCTCTCTGTGGTGTGTATTGGCTCAAATGTGCTGAATGTGGTCTATTCTTGATAGACCACATTTTTGAAGGCTATATTTCAACGTAAATCATTTTTAGTGAATGTGTTGTTTAAAAGGAGGGTTGTTAACTTTTTAAGTACTTCTGTCTTTTCTGCGCCCAGATTACTGAGAGTTGTGCTTAATGATGATTTTTCATTAGCAGTTCAGGCAGTCCTAGTTGGACAAATGCATATTTTGCCTATGACTGTATGGCTGTTATGAATCTCACAATTCTGTCATGTTTTAAATAGGATGAAAATGTTCTTAAATTTTCCCCATGGTTTTTCTCTGAGGGTTCTCTACTGGCCACCTGTAGCCACTAGACTTGCTCCGATAATTGCCCTGGTCCATGGGAAGAGGCAAGCCCATGGCTGAGGGACCCACTAAGTTCAGTAGGAGCCGAGCCCCAAGCTCAGCACAGATCATGGCAGTGCTGTTTGTTCCCTTGTGCTTGTTTATGTTGTGACTGTGGCCTGTTCAACTTTTGATCTCTTTGATACGCTATGTTGTTTGTCTTTCAGATGAATTTGGGATCTGCTTGATGTATTGCATTTGTGGATGATTTTGTCTGTGGCTAGAGATCAAGGACTGGTTGCCTCTTAGTTTAGCGAAGCTGTTCTGTAGACTGCCTTGCAGCTTTGCCACAGAACCTTGTGCTTACCACTCATGTTTGGCAGGTGATTTCATGTATAAATCTGCTTTCTGCTCTAGAACATCAATCTCTAGTTGTTGGGGGCTGCTGAAGGCAAATTCCTAAGTGATTTGGCTCTCCTAATAATAAATGAGTGGCTCTGCACAGACTTTTGTTTTGACTTGGAGAGAAGTCAGCCCAGGATTCCATCTTACTGTGTGCACTGATCTTCTGGCATGTCCTGAGCTATAGCCCATCTGTTAGGGGCATTTTGCCCATTGCAGTGTAGTCTGCCAACACCAAAGCTCCTGAAATCAAGCGAATAAATTCCACTCATTGATTGGTTTTAAAAGTACCATGGGGGCTTCCCTGGTGGCACAGTGGTTGAGAGTCTGCCTGCCGATGCTGGGGACACGGGTTCGTGCCCCAGTCTGGGAAGATACCACATGCCGCGGAGCGGCTGGGCCCGTGAGCCATGGCCGCTGAGCCTGCGCGTCCGGAGCCTGTGCTCCGCAACGGGAGAGGCCACAACAGTGAGAGGCCCGCGTACCGCAAAAAAAAAAGGTACCATGGGATGCTGTAAGCTGCATAATTTGTACCCTTATAATAGACAGCTTCATTTTAGACCATGCTTAGTTAATAAGCAAAGCATTCATTTACTCCCTTAGAACATTTTAGCAGTGAAAATGCCTTCTTGTAATTTCATCTACATGGTAAATATCTCAAAGTTTCATTTATCAGATAAACTTTATTTAGGATTTTCCTAACATCTACCTGCCTACCTTCCCATGTACCTACCTAACCACCATACTACCCACTTAAATTACTTAAAGTTTTATGTTAATAATTGATTTACATGTTAATTGCAGCTCATATGTTTAATAAGTTAAGAATGGTTGGGAATCTCACACAACAGAAACAGTTTTGTTTAAAGTGCAAATAACTCATGGTAGAACATCTTTTCCACTTTCACCATGTGCATCAAGAGAGTGTAGGTGCAGTGCCATAGATTGATAGTCATTAGCTTCTTTTTTTTTTTTTACACAACAAATCTGCTCTTTTTTTTTTTAAATTTTCTTTTATTTATTTATTTATTTAGGCTGCATTGGGTCTTTGTTGCTGTACGCGGGCTTTCTCTAGTTGCGGCGAGCAGGGACTACTCTCTGTTGAGTTGCGTGGGCTTCTCATTGCTGTGGCTTCCCTTGATGCGGAGAACGAGCTTTAGACACGTGGGCCTCAGTAGTTGTGGCTCGCAGGCTCTAGAGTGTAGGCTCAGTAGTTGTGGCACACGGGCTTAGTTGCTCCACCGCATGTGGGATTTTCCCAGACCAGGGCTCAAACCTGTGTCCCCTGCTCTGGCAGGTGGATTCTTAACCACTGCGCCACCAGGGAAGTCCCAGATAGTCACTAGCTTCTTAATAAATAGTATTCTTTTTTTTTTTTGCGGTACGCGGGCCTCTCACTGTTGTGGCCTCTCCCGTTGCGGAGCACAGGCTCTGGACGCGCAGGCTCAGCGGCCATGGCTCACGGGCCCAGCCGCTCCGCGGCATGTGGGATCTTCCCGGGCCGGGGCACGAACCCATGTCCCCTGCATCGGCAGGCGGACTCTCAACCACTGCGCCACCAGGGAAGCCCAATAAATAGTATTCTTGAGTGAATCTCATTTTAATCAAATAGCGTGCGTGGGGGGTGGAGGGTGGCAGGCATTCTCTAAGTGGAGATAAAGAATAAATGCACATTTTGAATATACCCCTCTGCTTCTCATATCAATACATGTTCTGGTAATGATATTTCTGATAATGAAATGTCAGACCACTTAAATAGTAGAGATGTTTACCTCATTTCATTAATAATCATAACTTTAAAAATTATTATTGATATATAGTTGAAACACAACATCACATTAGTTTCAGGTATACCATATAGTGAGTTGACATTTGCATTCATTATGAAATGGTCACCACAATAAGTCTAGTAACCATCTGTTCCCATACAGAGTTATTCTAATATTATTGATCATATTCCTTATGCTGTATATTACATCCCCATGGTTTATTTATTTTATAACTAGAGGTTTGTACTTCTTAATCTCCTTCACTTATTTCTCCCACTACCCCCACCCCTCTGGCAACTACCGGTTTGTTCTCTATATCTGTGAGTCTGTTTTCATTTTGTTTTGTTTTTTAGATTCTACAAATAAGTGAGATCATATGGTATTTGTCTTTCTCTCACTTCACTTAACATGATATCCTCTAGGTCCATCCACATTGTTTCAAATGTCAAGATTTCGATTCTTTTTTTATGGCTAAGTAATATTCCATTGTATATATGTACCACATCTTCTTTGTCCATTCATCCATCAATGGATACTTCAGTTGCTACCATATCTTGACTACTGTAAATAATGATGAGGTGAATTGCTGTGTACATACCTTTTCAAATTAGCAACTTTGTTTTCTTGGGGTAAATTGCCAGAAGTGAAATTGCTGAATCATATGGTAGTTGTATTTTTAATTTTTTGAGGATCCTCCATACTGTTTTCCATAGTGGCTATATAAATGTAACTGTAATTTTATTGTGCTCTGTGTCCTAGGCAGTTTAACAGATATTTTATTTGTATTATCTCGGTTTATCTTCACAACACAGTGTGAGGTAGGCATTCATTACTTAACAGAGAAAAAAGTGAGGTTTAGAGAAGTGAAATAATCAGGTCTGGATGGCTTTAAAACAGGCATTGGCAAACTACTGCCTACAGACAAATCTGCCTCCTGGCCTGTTTTGTAAAAGAAATTTTATTGGAACAGAGTCATACTCATTCCTTTTGCAATACAGTGGCAGAGTTGAGTAGTTGCAGCAGAGACTCTTTGGCTCACAAAGGCCAGATGTTTATACAGTTGGCCCTCGGTGTCTGTGGGTTCTGCATCTGCAAATACAGAGGGCCAACTGTACCATGACACTTTATGTAAGAGACTTGAGCATCTATGAATTTTGGTATCCTGGAGGTGGCGTGGTCCTGGAACCAATCTCCTGTGAGGTACAACTGAACTCCATTTTGAGTCTGTTATGTTTTACCCATTTTGTGTGTGCAAAACACTCATAGACGAACATATATATACACATTTACCTGTTGTGGTAGTCTTAACCCTTGGGTTGAGCAGAAGTTGGGTTAATCATGCACTTGTGATCTGTTATTCTGCTTATTAATGTTGCAGTGCCTTGTAGTTTAAGGCATTTAAACAAAAACTTTTAGCTGAACTTAGTGTAGCATTATTAGAAAGATAAAACAAATTTTAATATCTTAGGATTGAAATGCAATAGAAAGTGCAAGTGTTTTTGGCTTAGAAACAAACATTTTTCCTACGAAACTATTTTCAGTAAAAGTTATTTTTTTTAACCTTCTTTTGGATAATTGAGACTTTAGAATAGTCTATTGTTTTTTTGGTTGATTATTTGGAATATCCTAGAGTTTATTTTTAGCTACAAAACTTTTTTTTTTTTTTAAGCCATTTTAGAAAGATATTGTCTCTATCCAGTTCTTAAACAGTGGATGCGAAGAAGATGACTGTTTAGTTACTGACCTGTGCTGTAATACAGTGATAGTTGCTGGGCACACTGAAGTTTTGTATTTCCAGACTAGTCTTCTAATTTTTGTTTTAATAGATTTTTGTCTCCTGTCAGTGCTCTCTGCTACCATTGTGCATTCTGGTGGCAATTTTTTTACCCAGCTCTTTTTCTGGTCCTAATCTTTTATGAAGTACAACTAAAAATGCTGAGCTTATTAAAATCATGTGCAGTAAAAGGTATCAACAGGCTCTTAGAATCTGAGATGCTCTCTTATGAGTAATGTGTTTTAATATATTAATTTCTGATATTGTTGTAAGTCCGTTCCATTCCTACTTTCTGGCTTTTGCTTATTACTAGGTAACATTACTAAGATTATTTGCTAAATGATATTGTAATAGTTCATACTTTTTTAGCATATCTTTTGTCATTTACAATTAATCGGGTTTTTAACACAGAGGTTCATCAATAGCGTTTAAGGGGCCATTTGAAACACCAAAATTACATACAAAAGTGTTGTGGAGAGCGGATCTACAAATGGTTAAGAACAATTTATTCATTCAGTAAATATTTATTGACATCTATTTTGTACCAGGCACTGAGTCTATACTGGGGATACGGCAACGAATAAAACAAGGAAAATACAGTTGGCCCTCTGCATCTGTAGGTTTTGCATCCATGAATTTGACCAACTGTGGATTGAAAATGTTAGGGGGGTACATTCCAGAAAGTTCCAAAAGGCAGAACTTGAATTTGCTGGGTACTGGCATAGCATTTACGTTGTATTAGATATTGTAAGTAATCTAGAGATGAAACAAATCATATGCAAATATGACACCAGTTTATATAAAGGATGTGAGCATTCATGGATTTTGGTGTCCACATTGTGGGTGTGGGGGGGCGTGTCTGGAACCAGTCCCCCTCAGGTACCAAGGGATAACCATACCGCTAAAATGAGACAAGGCAAAATTGTATTTCTCTAACTCTTTTTGGTTATTTATATTTATTTTTCTTTGCAGGAAAAACAAGAATGGTGGTGGCTTTATATCGCAGATAGGAAGGAACAGACATTAATATCTATGCCATATCATGTGTGCACACTAAAAGATATGGAAGAGGTAATTATCCAACAACATTATTTAAATATAGAAAACAGTGTAGAAATCAGTTTATCATATTTGGCTTATTACATTTTATTTAAGACACATTTTATAACTATTCTCTGACATATTTTGGAGGGAGCTCATTGGAAATTTATAAAATACTGAACTACAACTTGGTAGTCTTCTAAAACCTTGTTCTCAACTTATTTTGGGGAGTTTTCACTGTTACTATCTAAGAACACATGCCTTACCTTATCTCCAGAATTTATGTTTTACAAAAATTTATTATTTTTATCCTCTTTGGGTTAGTGCTCAGATATATACCTTTTGTCTTAAAAAACAAATATAAGAACTGGTGATTTCGTTATTTAGAGTGGAATTTTTTGTTACATTGCTTTGTCCGCTGTCAGTGACATCAGTAATATAGCTTTGTGATGAACATATTTTGCCCTTGGATTTTCTTGTTTTTCTTCTTGATTTTTTATGTTATTTTTCTAGGAAGAAGTTCTGTCTACCCAGACTTGGTGGACAAGAGCTAGGCTTTGAATTTCAAGATCTATGATGATGATTTTTAATCCAAAAAGTTTTTTCCCACCTTTCTAACCAAGTAGTACATGTATGAAGTAGTTTCTTGTTTATTTGACACTTAAAGTTGGTACCAGCTTAAGGGTATTTTTGAGAGTAATTTTAACATTTTTTGTGTGTGTGTGCGGTACGTGGGCCTCTCACTGTTGCAGCCTCTCCCGTTGCGGAGCACAGGCTCCGGACGCACAGGCTCAGCGGCCATGGCTCACAGGCCCAGTTGCTCCGTGGCATGTGGTATCTTCCCGGACCAGGGCTCGAACCTGTGTCCCCTGCATTGGCAGGCAGACTCCCAACCACTGCGCCACCAGGGAAGTCCCAGCCATTGATATTTTTGAAGAGTCCAGGCAAGGCATTTTATAGAATATCCCTTAATCTGAATTTGTCTTATTGGTTACTCACGCTTATATTCTTCTCAAATATTTTTGGCAAAAATACTGCGTAGGTGATGTAATAACCTTCTTAGTGCATCACATCAGGGGCACATTATATTAGTTTGCCTGATATTGGTGATATATTATGGTTGATCATTTAGTTAAGTCTTTTCTCTGTTGTAAAAAGTATGTCTTCCTCCAATCTGTGGGGTGATACTTGGACACTATGTGAATACCCTGTTCTCCAACAGTCTTTAACCCACTCATTTTAGCATATGTTGATGATTCTTGCCTGAATCAATTTTTACTATGCTGGCTGTATTCAGTGTAGTTTAATTTTATATTTCTCTTAAGAGGGAAACTGTACATCTTTCAGTGTGTTTGAATCATATTTCTTTGTGTGTCTGTTTGTGACCGTCGTTCATTTTTGTTGGGTTATATTGGTCTTTTAAATTGGTTTTGGGACTTTATTTTTGTTTAAATATTATGAAATCAGCCCTTTGTGATGTGTGTTGCAGATATTTCTCCCCAGTTTGTTGTACTATTGTGGCTGTTTTTATCAAGCAAAAATAGAAATATTTACTCATTTGTTTATCCATTGGTTTATTTGGGTGTTTGATGGTATGATTTAGTAGTCTTTTTCTTTTATGATTTGTAGGTTTGATGTTACAGTTAGAGGGGCCAAACTTTGAGATTAATTAAAAAAAAAATTCTCCCATGATGTTTTCTAGCTTGTTTGTTTTTTTAATAAATTTATTTATTTTATTTATTTATTTTTGGCTGTGTTGGGTCTTCGTTGCTGGGCGCGGGCTTTCTCTAGTTGCGGTGAACGGGAGCTACTCTCCGTTGTGGTCACGGACTTCTCATTGCGGTGGCTTCTCTTGTTGCGGAGCATGGGCTCTAGGCACATGGGCTTCAGTAGTTGTGGCATGCAGGCTCAGTAGTTGTGGCTTGCAGGCTCTAGAGCACAGGCTCAGTAGTTCTGGCGCACGGGCTTAGTTGCTCCGCAGCATGTAGGATCTTCCCGGACCAGGGTTTGAACCCGTGTCCCCTGCATTGGCAGGCGGATTCTTAACCACTGCGCCACCAAGGAAGCCCTAGCTTGTTTGTTTTAATGGCAAATTTTAATATATAATCTTGCCAACAAAATCTGGATTTTGGAAAGTGGAGGCAGATTACCAGAACATCTAAATGTCATCATAAAAATGTATTCTTCCTTTGTCCAAGTGGAGTAGAAACTTCTAAGAGTTCGTAAATGTTTGTATTTGAAGTTCATTAGTATATGATAGGAAATAACGTATCTTTTTGACCTTGTAAGGCATTGGACATCTGTAAAGAAAAAAACGTATTTCTCCCATGTGTTTCTCCTTTACTCTAACACTACTGCCACACTCTCAACACTTCTGATACCAGTTTGTGGGCTTTTCCCCACACCAAGCAATTCGCTGTGACACCAGCTGAGTGTCCTGTGGTTTAACTCAGTGGTGACACTGTCTACCTGGATATCTACCTCAGGTTAAGGGTTCAGTCCCACAAGACTGCTGTTCCCCCGCTCTCCATCTTTAGATGCTAGTCACAAGTCCCAGGTTGTCACCTATACTTCTGACCAACTGGCTGTAAATCGTGGTTCCCATGATCCCCCTCCTTGGGTTCAATAATTTGCTAGAATGGCTCACAGAATTCAGGGAAACATATTTACCAGTTTATTATGAAAATAATATGATAAAGGATATAGATGAATATCCAGATGGAAGAAATACCTAGGGCAGGGTATGTGGGAAGGGGCATGGAGCTTCCATGCTCTTTCTGAGCAATCCACTCTCCCAGCACTTGCACATGTTCACCAACTCGGAAGCTTCCAGAACCCCTACTTTGGGGATTTTTATGGAGGCTTTATCACAAAGGCATAATTGATCATTAATTCAGTTTCCAGCCCTTCTCTGGAGACTGGGGGCGTGGGACTAAAAGTTCTAAGCCTCTCATCGTGGTTTGGGCTTTCTGGTGACCAGTCCTCATCTAGGAGCCCACCAAGAGCCACCTCATTAGAAGAGAACTCATTCTTATCCAGGAAATTCCAAGGGATTTATAAGCTCAGTGTCAGGAACCAGAGTCAAAGACCAAATATTAGAACAAAAGATGCTCCTTGTGCTCTTATCACTTAGGAAATTACAGGGGTTTGAGGAGCTCTTTACCTGGAACTGAGGGCAGAGACCAATGTATATATTTTCTATTATCTCACAGCATTTGTTGTAGAAATAAGAAAATTTGGCAAGAACTCTTTCCTCTCTGGTGAAGTCTATTTTAGTCCATTTCATTTATTTTACTTTTATACCCAACTTAATTTCTTCAAGTTGTAAGGATGTGATGGTCAACATAGAACTTGGTCGCTTTAAATATGCTTTCTTGAATTGTGAAGATAGAAATTAACCCCATCAATTCTGCCTCTTTTTGTTTTCTTTTTGTATAGTATATATATGACATAAACGTCATATACGTGTGTATTTGTTGTTGTTAGAACTTTTGTAACATTTATTAGGACCTCCTGTGTCATCTGAGTAAACCCTAGCTATTAAATACTCTGGTCTAAATATTTTAGGAGTGAGCTGTTGTTTCTTCCACTCCTCAAAATACAGATTTTAAGTGCTGATTTTATATTCTAGGTAGAACTGAAGTTTCCTGCACCAGGAAAGCCTGGAAATTATCAATATACAGTGTTTCTAAGATCAGACTCCTATATGGGTTTGGATCAGATTAAACCATTGAAGGTAAGAATAATGACTATGCATTGCATATGGTTGTCTATTTGAATAAATGCTTAATATACTGGGGAAGGTTTTCTAGTTTTGAAATGTAGAATAATAGAAAAAGAGGTCATCTCATACTTTTAGGTAATATACTTGATGGACTACTCTTTCAATAATAAACTTAAGTTGTATTAACAGAGTGTAATGATTTAGAACCTTGAGTATAACTTACGTGATACATTTTAATGTGCTGTAATATGCTGTAACTTTACAGGGCCTCACCAAATGGGTTCTGTTTTCTTTAAAAAGCACATGTGTTTTCCCACAGATTCCATTGTAGTGTTTATTGGTTTCCAAAACTAATTTGTTTCTGATCATTTTAGAGTATACATTTGTGTATCATTTGAAGCACACTCCCATCAGTGTTTACTGTTTCACTTGAGCTTTTTATAAGAGGCATGCTATTGTGTTAGAGAGATTGTGCTGAAGAAATATTGTTGCACTGTATACTGGAGACCTAAGAGAAGGGAGCCAGCAAAGACATACCTTTTTTTCCCCCACGAGAATACTGTATTTCTTTCCATTGGCTGTAGAATGTTACTTCATGAGTCTGGAGGCTGCAAATACCTCTTTGGAAGTCACACTTGAGTTTTTCTTCATCAGCAGAAGACTTATTAAGACATTACTCAGTGTTCTCACTCAAGAATCACAATTACTCATCTTTCATGCCACAGGATAAATAGTATAAGCTCCTAAAATCAAACTACATTAGAAATTTAACTATACTTACGTGTTAGTAGATTTACCTTTTTATTTCTGGGAAGAATATCTGTTCTAAGTATGTTAAATTTAGAGTTAAAAGCTTAAAATCTATTTCTTTATAATTGCTGCAGTCAAAGAAACCTTTTCTTTACCAGGTATTTCTCCCATTATTCCTCCCCAAGTTTCTGAAGTCTACATTTAATTCTTTTTTATAGTTGGAAGTTCATGAGGCTAAGCCTGTGCCAGAAAATCACCCACAGTGGGATACAGCAGTAGAGGGGGATGAAGACCAGGAGGACAGCGAGGGCTTTGAAGATAGCTTTGAGGAAGAGGAAGAAGAGGAGGAAGATGATGACTAAGCAGTACTATGAATGGACCACAGTATTTGCACATATTTGCAAATTTTTGCTGTTTTGGAAGTGTGTAATAAACCAGAAACAGTGCAGAACTGATGTTGAAGGAGGTGTTAGTTCTTTACTAGAAATGGGTGCATAATATAACTAGGCAGTGGTGGTGCCTTGGTACAGTCTGAAAAATGCTTAAGGCTTGTGAAAGCCTTTCAGGTATGGGATGGTGCATTTATTTCATCTGCAAATGATAATAAACCCTTCGTTATAACTGTCCAGAAGTGTGGGCTATGTATTATCTGATCATTTATGGTCCCAGTGAAAGTAAAGGTACATGAAAAACAGTCTATAAATGAGCGACTTTTCTTTGTTTAGCTTTAGTTTTAACAAACGTTAAAGTATGGTAAACACCACAAATGTTTTAAGTAACATCTGCTCAAGTTTTAATCTCTTGGTAAGCTCTATTCACTTATTGACATTTTGCAGTGATACAAGAGTATTTATAACAGCTCCATTCATAGCTTTAAACATTTTATTTTTGCCTATCTTGGTCGTAAGTTGGCATTCTGTCACATTCCACATAATATAGAGGGCTACATTTTGGGATTTTCCTTCTTTTAATTGCCCAGAGTTATCAGATTATAAAAATGGCTTTTAATGGCTTAAAACATTTTTAAGCCTCTATTTTAGCAGATCAATACAGGATCTAATTCTTTTTATAAGCTGTAGATCTAAAAATGATTGTGGGACCATATGTTCTCTGATATTGGTGACTTATGTTATTAAACCTTTTTTAAAAGGTTCATTATAAAAGCTGAAATACATTCTTAGCTTTTAATCTACCTGACTCTATCAGAAGCCTTTTAAGGAAAAATATAACATGCAAACGAGGCATTTTTTTGTATTCATTTTGGACTCCTGTCAATAAAATAGAAGTTTGACTCATTTTACGTTTGTAATGGTGTGTCTTTTTACTCCCAGAAAGGGATATGATAGGATAACTCATTCTTTTATTTTTCAACTAAAAATTTAATAATAATGTACATGACTGCTGATGTGATTGCTATTTCTGTATACTATAGAAAAACCCATGATTGGGAAGAATTTTCCCCTCACACTCTCACACAGTACAACCTGGAAGGGAGTGCGTATAAAGAGCAGAAATGTGTACATGCTGAGTTATTGAGGTATTACTAGATACGGAGGAAGCATGTCTCTATTATAGGACTGATTGTAATAATCCTCTCCTATCAAAATCTCCACAGACCAAAGTACTCTTGGAATACTAATTTGTGACCTTCTTTACTTAGAAGGTTGTCACTTTCCATGCAGAATTACCACTGGTATTTTGTTACTGCAGTAGTTGGAAATAAAATTTGAAACTTAACCAAAAACATGAATGGGGGGTTTTTGGGTTCTAAATTTAGGATGTAATATTTCCTATAATACAGTCAAAGCAATTTTTTCAGTGGAACCTCCATCACCTATTTTTCTTTTAAAGGTGTTAGTGAGACCCTTCCTTGGGAAGCAGAAGCGCCACTGAGGATTTGTTTCATTTTATAAGTAGAGGGTGGGTTTAATTTTCGAGTCAGGTTTTGCTGGGAAGCTGCTGGCCACCTAAGTGAGGTGGAAGGGAGTGAGCCAGCCTGTAGCATCCAGTGAAAGGAGAGGTTAGAGAAAACGCAGGTGGCATGAAGGCAAGGAAAGCGAGCAAATGAAACAATGTGTAGTATGCGCACTCCTGGTTTTCTTGAAAGATACTTTTCAAGAAAAGTATTTCTATTCTAGTGGCTATTTTGTCTTAAAGAGGCTTTGTAAGTTATTCACACTGGCTTCTTTCTGATTTTAAGGCTAGAGGATGGTTTTACAACCCAGTAACTCACCACAGTGCTTAAAAAAACAGCATCACCTCATTAGGAAACCCTACTAGCCTGTTTTCCTTTGCCATTTGTGTGATATATGTGTACTTCCTAACCAAATAAGACATTTTCTTCTAATGAGCTCTTTCCATATTGCAATAGTGAAAGAACTGAGCCTTCATTTTATAGTTCTCATCTTTCCAGCAAGTCTCTGAATTCTACATCCCTTCTTTCTTTCTCTATTATTGAGATTTAATAACTAATTTACCCTGGTTTGCATTTAATCAAATGGAAACTTTCACTGAGTGCAGTTTCAGTTTTGTTCCCATCAAGAAACACTGACGTTTTGTCAACAGAATAGATGAATATATAGGCGAAAACATTCAGTGTGCATATACAAAGTGAAACTGGTTATTTATGAAATTAAGCTACTTAAATTGTATAATATTTTTCTCTTTAAATTGATAAAGTACCTATTAAAACAAAAGGTACTCGTCCAGAGGAGACCACAATTGAAAGTCTTTCAGTTGTAAATTTTTGTGTTATGAAACTTGATTTAGGCCCCATGTGCATATCTCAATCTTGAAGTCAGGTGTTCATGTCCTTTAAAATTAAAAAAAAATGTTTGTGAATATTTTTTTTAAATTGAGTACATTGAATAAGGTTTTCTGTGTAGAACATTACTGTATTTGTCCCAGCTTGCACTGAGGGGTGCAGAAGGATGCTGAGCCTGTCTGGCTGCAGGGCTCCACTGCGAGGTGGAAGCTCAGGCCCTGGGTGGAAACAGAGTGGGTGGTCACCAATGGACTGATGTGGAAAAAGGGAGCAAGGGTGTTGAGGAATGTAATGAGGTTCTCTGAGCATATAATTCTCGACCATAATATTTATCAGCCAATCAAAACCAGATACTGGAGTGGTCTTTAGCAACAATTGTTACTTCAAATGCAATTCAGCAAGCACTTCGCATATTTTTTGAGGGGTTGTTCATCATCACATATTTACTGAGTTTCAGTGTGGCTGGGTCTGTGATTGGACACTGGGGCTGTAAAAATCAAAGAATTTGTGTTCTTAATGACTCATAGGTATTAGGGCAGGCAGATTTGTGGCAGTCTGTTTTAATCCATTTGCATTGGCTAATGACCATTGTTTGGAATGCCTTTTTTAGTTTGTCTTTCCACTGTAGGCAGAGGAGTTTTTTAAGGTGCTAGCTACTTGTTGGCTTAAAAAAAGAAAAAGGCAAACCTTCATCCTTTATTATTAAGTGTTTCTTTAAAGCATTTTCCTCCCCAAATATTCTTATTCAACTCCATGAAATCCCCTATTTAATCTGTCTTATAGTAACTGAAACAGCTATCAGTGAACCATAATGTGACATATTACCTACCAGCTGTGCAGTGATTAGCCCAAATATGTCTTAAAAAGTTAGCATCAAGCATCTTCACACATTTAAACTTGATGCTAGAGCTATTTTGCAAAACTAAAAAAAAGCTGTGATCTTGTACATTTTTCTGTAACTTGAGCTAAAAATTCAAGTCTAGCAATCATTGGCCTGCTTTAGGGCTGTGGCTTCAGGTGGGGGCGTGTACCTCCCAGGAATATGCAGGTAATCAGTCCACTGGGAAAATGTTAAAGCGGTTGTTTGTATTTAATCTCAGCCTTTTAAATTTCTATTTTTGTGTGTTTTATAATGTACATAATATATTGTACAATTGTACACTTCTATAATTTGTAAATAAATAATACATTTATTGGTGCATTATACATTCTTTTCTGATTTCAATGCATGATCAAAATATTTGCATATGCTGCTTTGAAGTGTTGATATACCGCCATTTAAGCAAAAATGAAGGTTTGGACCTTTGGCACTCACCATTTGAGTTCACAAAATGATGCTACTCTGCTGGAATTGAAGGGTTGGCATTCACTGTGTAGCAAAGTGATATTTTTTGAGGTGGAACTGAGTAGGTTTGGTGATGGGGTTAATAGATGAGGGGAGGGTTCTAAGCAGCTGTTGTCCATGGAAAGAAAGTGTGACAGGTGAGGGCAGAAGTGCTAGGTGTGGCTTCCAGGGACTTCCAGCAAAGTCTACAGCTCTGTTAGTGGTCCCTGCAGTCAGTGGCTGCTACAAATTACAGGTGAGCATGAGAAGGACTGTCCACTCTTTTCGGCATTAGATGGTCCAGCATTAACCTGCCAGGCTGGGTTACTGGAAACCTGAAGTGTACACTTTAAAATCTGGATAATTATGAGCAGATTCCATAAAGAACTTTAAAACTATTTCCCTGTAGTTTCTAGCCTGGTTCCAGTAGAGGGCGATAGGGCTATAATTTTCTTTAGCAAAGAATGGTTTAGTTTGTGACACAAAGAACCAAAATTAAAGACATGACTGTGTAATTTATTTCTATCGCCACCTTCTAGGCTTACCTCCTTCCCTTTAATGTTTTGTATTCCTGTCTAACCCTAGCCTTTATTACATGTGTCCTTTAATATATTAAATTTACTTCTCGGTTTTCTGGCTAGAAACATTAAGCCCCTTTGCAACAAACTCCCAAAGACAATCCACGTCTGTTAATACAAATGTATTAGATTGCTTGAGAGAGGTGGGAAGTCAGGACAAAAAAAATCCTTTTATTCTACAAAATTAATTTTTGGATGGTAGATGTCAAAAACTATTGAAGGGTCTGAGATTTTTACTGTGTGTGCAAGCTAACAAGTTAACCTGCCACAGTGCCATGGATGCTGGCAGAAGACAGGAGACTCCCAAGTCAGAGGCACTGGAGGCTGCGTGAGCTTCCTGTTCCCCATCTACTCCTCTGTCTCCCAAGTTCCATGGGGCTGATTGGAGTAGCTCAGGTGGATGCTGCACATGCTGAGGAATTGAAACCTACTCTTTGAGAATGCAAGCAGGGCTTCCCTGGTGGCACAGTGGTTGAGAGTCTGCCTGCCCATGCAGGGGACACGCGTTCGTGCCCCGGTCCGGGAAGATCCCACATGCCGCAGAACGGCTGGGCCCGTGAGCCATGGCCACTGAGCCTGAGCGTCTGGAGCCTGTGCTCCGCAACGGGAGAGGCCACAACAGTGAGAGGCCCGCGTACCGCAAAAAAAAAAAAAAGAGTATGCAAGCAAAGCTGCCCAAGAGGGAGATACTCTTTCTTCCGAGGCTGTTTCCTATGCACGCATAAAAAGATAGTCTGGAACAAAAGCAGTGTGCCTCTGCTCACAAGGTTTGCAGAAACATGAGATATTCATAGAAAATTGTCTCTCAAAAGTTGGAATTCAAAATATATAATAACTTCTATTTACAAAGAGGTATAGAGTACTTATTTTCAAAGAGAATGAGTTCTATTTAGTGACCGTTAGGACCAGTGAGGCCATGTTCCTTGAGAATAGTGTGCATTTAAACCTCTTGCAAATGTTTTATTGTCAAAGATAGTTTTATGTTACAGTTGAAGACCGTTCACTTAACATGTGCACCAACTAAAAAAAATACAGAATTTTCCAAATTGAATCCAGAGCAGTGTGATAGTGCAAACAGGGTGTCTAAAAATGAACACTATAGCTGTTATATATTATAACCATAAAAGATTTTGATAATTGCCTCTGTACCTTTGCCCAAAACCTCAACCCAAAACGTGTCCTGCCCCCCGCCCCCAAAATCCCACTCTTCCCAACAAACTGAACGTGTGCCTCCAAGTGAGTGGATCCTTGTAGAACAGCTGCCCTTCCTTTAGTGGTGCCCTTTTTCCTAAGATGCTATCCAAGTCCAGGGAGTCTTTGGAGTGTCTTTGGTTGAAATAATTGAGGAACCTCTGAAATATTCTTCTGAACAGTTGTGCTGGCATCTGACCATCCTTTGAGAGAATATTTATTATTTTTTTTTACTGTGAAAAGTCATTTAGAGATGATGAATTGGGAGGGTAGTCAAATTTGCTGATATTTCGATGAAAAATTAAGCATGTGACTAAAATTCAATGAGTGCCTTTTTAAAAATCATGATTTTTATTTAAAGTGCATCTGAGGACTCCCAAGGAGATATTCAGTAATATTGCTGGGATAACTCTAGCCTCCCTCATTTATATGGATTACTCTGCATCTATATCTTTGTAAAAAATTAGTCTACTTGCTTTATAATCACATCCAAAGTTTCTCCAGCTTTTTATTTTTATTTTATTTTTTAATTAATTAATTAATTTTTGCGTTACGCGGGCGTCTCACCGCTGTGGCCTCTCCCGTTGCAGAGCACAGGCTCCGGACGCACAGGCTTAGCGGCCATGGCTCATGGGCCCAGCTGCTCCACGGCCTGTGGGATCTTCCTGGACCGGGGCACGAACCCATGTCCCCTGAATGGGCAGGCGGACTCTCAACCACTGCGCCACCAGGGAAGCCCTCTCCAGCTTTTTATAATTTCTTGATTCTCTGCCACATTCCTGGGACTCCTGTTGCTGGCTGTGCTGTACATCAAATTTCCAAAATTTTCCAGAGCCTCCTCTTCTTGATGTGACAACACATATATGAGAGAGAGAAGGGGGAGCACCAGAAGAGGTACCCCAAGTTGAAGGGAAGCAGGGCATCCCTTCCAAATGTCTCGGAGTTGCTGTTTTCCCCACAACCAACTCCTGGTTCCGGACTCTGCAGTTGCTCTTTCTCCACCGTCCTGAGATCGTGCTCCAGCTTCCCTACCCCACTCACAAAATGCTGATCCGGGCCCATTATCATGCAAATTATGAGGATTACTGTGATTTTCCGAATAGTGCTTTTGAGAATTGGAGATGAAACTAGTGTTATGACTCACAGTATTATTTCTTTATACACTGAACCTCCACATCTTTCAAGTCTGCTGACTTGATGACAGGGTATCGCTCCGAGCATCAGGAATGACACAAATGGGGCAGCGCACTTTAGATGATTTTAGGTTTGCTAATACTAAAACTGAGTTTTGAGTAGAATTGTGACTGTTTCAGTGTGTTGAATAATTTTTAGAGCGAGAAAAAAAAATCTTAAAAAAAAAGCCTTCCTCCATCTCCCTCTGTATGATTCGTAAAATTTTCTTTGCATTTAGTGCTAGGTACTTAAAATCTGATTGAACCGAGTGCCTGTCCCCCAATCTCTCCACAGCCTAATATAAGCAGAGAGAATGTAGGTACGGGAACAGAATCCATGGATTTTAGTCTTGGTGCTACCTCCATGGAGGGGCATTACCGTGGGGAGTTCATGACAGCGTGTATGCAAGTGCTGAGAACCTGGGAGGCCCCTTCTCAGCAGCTCTGGTTTGAAGTAGATCACACTTCCAGCTGCGCCCACAGAGGGCCAGGCATTGACGTGAGGGAGAGACATGGAAACAAAGACTCAGATAAGAGAAGTGACTTGTCACAGTTGGTGACGGAGCTGGAGCTGGGACCCAGGCACCTTCCTCCACAGGGGCTGCACTGTACAACCCACGTGTCTTTACTTGCACCACTGCTTCCGACAGCGGGGCTACCCCGGAAGACCATCACTGACGGGTTCCTCATGGGCTCCAGGTGCAGGGACCTGAGGCCGAGGGGAGGGGCGGAGGACAAAGCTAACAGTAGACTGTGCTTGGGATACAAAGAAAACAGAAAAGAACAAAAGCAAATAAAGACCCCTGCTGTACATTCTAAAAGAGGAGAAAAAGAATGAACAATAAACATAATTGATAAGTAATTTAAATAGTATAATTGAAGGTGATAAGTGATGGAAAAAAGAAAGTAGAGAAAAACAAGTCAGGCAGATGGAGGACAGGTTTCACTTTTTGTGGTCAAGACAGGTCTCATCTCAAGCTGACATTTGGGCCAAGGCTTGCAGGAGTGAAGAAGTTAGCCGTGCAGATATTTGTGGAAAGAGTGTTCCAGACAGAGGGCAAAGCTTACACACAGGCTGTAAGACAGGAGCGGCTGGCAAGTGCGGGGAACATCAAAGAGGCCATCAAAGTGGCTGGATCGGCTGGAGCAGAGTGAGCGAGGGGAGAGCAGCAAGAGATGAGCTCAGAGAGATATTGAAGGTCAAGGTCGCAGAAGGCAGGGCCTTTCAGGTTGTTTAAGGACTTCGGCTTCTACTCTGAGTGAAGGGGGAGTCACTGCTGGGTTTTGAGCAGAGGAGTGACAGGGTTTTGATCCTTTTATGTCTTAAAAGGATACTTCTGGCTATTATGTTAAAAAAAAAAAAAGACTAAGGAGAGAGGGGTTGAAGTAGGAAGACCAATTAGAAGGTTACTGCAGAATTCTCCCTGGAATTTTTACATGTGTTATAAGGCAATGGATGCTATACAGGTGTACCTCAGAGATGTTGCAGGCTCTGTTCCAGACCAGCGCAATAAAGTGAATATCGCAATGAAGTGAGTCATAAGATTTTTTTGGTTTCCCAGGGCATATAAAAGTTATGCTTGCACTATACTGTAGTCTATTAAGTGTGCAATAGCATTATGTCTAAAAAACCATACATAATTTTAAAATACTTTATTGCTAAAAAGCAGATCATCATCTGAGCCTTCAGCGAGTCATAGTCTTTTTGCAATAGTAACATCAAAGGTCACTGTCACAGATCACCGTAACAAATATCATAGTGAAAAAGTTTGAAATATTGTAAGAAATGCCAAAGAGTGACACAAAGACACGTGAGCAAATTCTGTGGGGAAAATGGCTTTGATAGACTTTCTTGACACAGAGTTGCCACAAACCTTCAATTTGTGGGAAAAAAAAATCTGTGAAGCACCATAAAACGAGGTATGCCTGTATAGGTATCCCTTTGTCCGCATGGAGGCTTCAATGGGGCGGCAGCCATGGAGGTGGGGTGCAGTGGATTTGGGATGTGCATATCTTGAAGGTAAATCCAGCAGGATTTCCTAATGAAGTGAATGTGCTGTTATGAGGGAAAGAGAGGAGTAAAGATCCTTCTACGGTTTTCGCCTGAGCAACTAGGAGGATGGAGTTGCTGTCAGCAGACAAGATCAAGGCAAGACGTGGAACATATTCGGGGGAAAAGATTAGAAGTTCTGTGTTGGATATGTTAGTTTGAGATTCTTCAAATGAAAAGTTAGGTGGGCAGCTGAGTGTGTAAGTCTGGAGCTTAAGAACAAGGTCCACCTCAAAATAGAAATTTGGGTTGAAACGGCACTTACTCACTGAATGAGATCAACAAAGAAATAAGTGAGAGATGTCTGGGCCCTGAGGAGGGGTAACGCTATCAGGCTGGAGTGAGGACGAGATGGCGGAGGAGACAGAGAAGGAGCACACCGTGTGTTGGGAGGAAAACCAAGAGTGTGGGGTTCCGGCAGACGCTGTCAAGGAGAAGGAGGTATCATCATTGGTGTCAATTGCACTGAGAAGACAAGAAAGGGGAGAACTGAGAATTGACCCCTGGATTAACCAGGAGGAAGTATTGCTGATCTTCATAAGAGCCATTTCAGTGGAACAACTGGAGACAAAAACCCCACTCCAAGCAGCTTTGAAATTCAGAAGGGGAATTATAACAGTGTGGTATTGGGACAAGAGCAGACAAGGAGGCCAACGATACAGAATGGGAATCCAAAAACAGCCCCCCACGTGTGGATGGACTCACGCACTTGATATATGTGACAAGTTGGTGCTGCAGAGCAGTGGGGGAAAGGAAGGCATTTTCAAAATATGATGCTGGGACAATAGGATATCCATTTGGGAAAAAAGAAAACAAAGATACATGGCTTCTGTCTCATGCTTTATACAACAATTAATTTCAGATGGCATATAAGTCTAAAATTGAAAGGCAAAACAATAAAAGCTTTTGGAATATAGGAGAATATATTTATGACCTTAGGGTAGGATACAAAGAGCATGTCTAAAAAGGAAAAAAAATTGAGAAACTGAATTACATCCAAATGAAGGACTTCTGTCCAAAGACACAATAAAGAAATGAAGAAAGCAAGCCCCAGAGTGGGAGAAGATATTTGCCATACATGCAATTAACAAAGGAGTTGTATCCATACTAAACAAAAAGCACCAACAAATTGGTAAGAAAAAAAAAAGGCAGACACCTCAACAGGAAAATGGGCAATAGGCTTAAAAAGACATTTTGTGTCACGGACTGGGTTCTTCAGAAGCAGACCCTGAGAAGGAGTTTGTGGTGCAAGATGTTTATTAAGAATCAAGATGCTTATTGTGAACAAAAGGGGGAGGAAGCAGGTTCGGGCAGAGAAAAGAGATGAACTTCGATGTAGGCCCAGCAAAGCCCAGGCTAACTTGGTGAAGGGTGCTCATTAATGTGTCCTGTGTCCCGTGTCAGGCTGGTACAGCTGTACCTTTAGAGTCTGCCTTGCTCAGTCAGAGAATGGGCTCCCCAGGGAGAGCGTGACCTTGGACAAGGTGGTTCTCTACAGTCGAGGCTGACCCTGAAGGAGCCACTGGCTGGAGGCTGTCTGGGGACCACTCAGCTGCTGGGCAGCAAGTCCTTCCTGGAAGGAGGAGATGAGTGCCATGTCTCCACATCTACTACAGTTCACAAAACACTATATCCTAAGGTCCTAACACACACATAAAAAAAAAAGCTGTTCAAGCTCTTTATCCATCAGGGAAATGCAAATGAAAGCCACAATGAGATATCACTACATGCTCATGAGAATGGCAGAATTTGAAGAGATTGACAATACCAAGTGGTATTGAGGACGTGCAGCAACTGGAAATCACATCTACTCCTGGTAGGGTTGTAACTTTGTAGATCACTTCCTAAAACTGTTTGCCATTAGTTACTAAACTTGACCTTATGCATAGGCAGTGACCTAGCAATTACTCTTCTAGGTATCTATCCAGCAGAAATGCATGCACATATACACCAATAGACATGTACAAGAATGTTCATAATAGCCCCAAAATAAAAGTAATCCAAATATTGATTGATTATAGAAAGGATAAAGTTTTCTATGTTTATACAAAGGTTGTGATGGGGAGCCGCCAAGATGGTCCCCAGTGATCCCTAACTCTTGGTGCTCATGTCCTTGGGTGGTCCCTTCCCACACTGGACCAGGATGGTCTGTGTGATCAATAGCAAACAGCAGCACTGACAGTGTGTCACTTCTGAGATTAGGTTATAAAAAACATTGCAGCTTCCATCTTGGGAGCGCCTTCACTCACATTTTTCCTCTTGGACTATTTGCTCTGGGGAATCTATGTCATGAGCAGACCTATGGAGAGGCCGAAGTCTTGTCAACAGCCCTGTGAGTGAATTTGGAAGTGGATCTTCCAGTCCTAGTTAAGTCTTCAGAGATTATAGCCTTAGGCAACAGCTTGACTGCAACTACACGAGACACCCAAAGTCAGAACACCCAGCTAAGCCACAAATGATCCCTGACTCTCAGGACATAGGTGATATAATTAATGTTAGTTTTAACCTGCTAAATCTTGGGATAATTTGTTACACAACAATAGATAACTAGTGCAATGGGATTCTATAAAGTAATGAAAATAAATGAAATGCAGTTACATTTGTCAACATGGGTGAATTTTGCCAACATGATATTGCATGAAAGAAGCCAGCCACAGAAGACATTTTTTTTATCCTATTATTTAAAGTTCTAGAAACAGGTAAAACTAAAGTACAGTGTTGAGGGATGCATGCCTAGAAGGTAAAGCAATAAAATAAATCAAGGAAGTGATGATCATAAAAATTAGGATGGTGGCTACCTTTGGGGGCAGACGGGCAGGAAGTGGAAGAAAGCATTAGGAAGACTTCTGTGCTCTTGCTAATGTGCTATTTTTCTTGACCTGGATGGTGGTAGCAAGGGTATTTGTTTTGGATAAATCATTAAGCTGTATGGTTCTGTTTTTACCCTCCACTCCCCCGTTTTTTGGTATATGTGTTGTATTTCACAATAAAAAAGGCAAACAAAGAGAATGGGAGGAGAGAATTGGAGACAGAGAGCACACACAACTCTTTAGAGGAATGTTGTTACAAAGATGACCAAAGAAAGAGAGTAGCAGCTGGAAGAGAAATAAAATCAAGATTTTTTTTTAAAAAGATGAGAGCAATAACAGTATGTTTTATGCAGAAGGAAATCATCTACTGGAGAGGAAAAACTTATAAGGCAAGAGAGGGGTATTGCTGGAGCCAAGTTCTGGAGTAGGTGAGAGGGATGGGTCTGGGCTGAGCAGGGTGCCAGCCAGATATAGATATGTCTATATCTATGTATGAGAGAGAAAGGGAGAGAAAGAGGTGTTTTAAGGAACTGGCTCACACGATTGTAGAGGCTGGGCTGGTCCAGATCTGCAGAGTGGGCTGCTGGCAGGCTGGGAGACAGGGAAAAGTTGATGCAGTCTTGAGTCCAAAGGCAGTCTGGAGGCAGAATTCCTTCCTTCCTTGGGGGAAGTGAATCTTTTTCCTTTTGAGGTCTTCAACTGATTGGATGAGACCTGCTCACATTATGGAGGATAATCTACTTAAAGTCTACTGATTGAAATGTTATTCTCGTTTAAAAAAATACCTTCGCAGCAACATCCAGTGTTTGACCAAAATATCAGAGTACCTTGGCCAAGCCAAGTGGACACATAAAAAAACCACCCACCATGAAGACCTTGACAGTGTTTGTCAGTTAACTTGCATTGGGTGGAGAAGGAGGGCGAGAGACAGTCATTTGGCGGTTAGGACATGTCTTGCCCTTGGTTTTCACTTGGAACATCTGTCTCTTGATTTTTCTGTCTGCCTAGAGAACGTCTGTACAGCATTGTGAGAAGGGGAGAGGATGGAATCATTGTGTGAGTAAGGTAAAACAGGACACAAGACCTTCATCTTTTTTGTTTTGCATTTGCAGCAAAAGATACTACTAATTTTGACTGAGCAAGATGTCTACTTGTATTTTTCTTACAGTTTGGCAAGTCTTGTAGTTAAAAAGATGGATTCCCTATCACACTTACTCGAGGTGGTCTAAGTGATGGGGCCAGCGGAGCATTAAGCTACCTAGTACCTGTGGAAGACGAGGGCAAAGATGCTCTCAGGAGCAGTGCGATTGTCCCTAGGAGACTTTCTACCAGGAGCTCAGGTCTTCCCTTGTCTCTGAAGACCCTGAAAGAGGTGTCTTCGGTGGAAACGGTCACTTTCTTCTGCCCTGCCCCACGAAGCACTTGTTTCCCCAGGACTCTCCACCTCCAGTGCAGGTGCTCCGTGCACGTGTCGGGATTCAGGCGGGAACGGGCTCAGCGAGTGAGCGGCGTGTCCAGATGCCGCCGCCAGGGGGCGCGAGGCGGCCGAGGAGGCCGGGAGCAGGCCGTCAGGAGCCGGGACATCCGGGGCGCCTTCCTGTGAGCCCGCGGCCCGAGCTCCTGTGGCCGGAGCCACGCCCGAGCTACGGGAGAACAGGAGTCCCGACCATGTCCCCTTTGCCCACTCCCAGGACCGAGCTGCTTCTCCTCGGACCCCTGGAGGCCAAAGGGAGTCACTGCCGCTTTCGTTGTTCGTCTCTCGGGCGGATAGACCTGGCGCCCTGTCCTTGGGGCGGGAGGCTTCCCCACTGTCCTCAGGATTCAGCCCCGAAACTCCACCCTGGGGGCCGACAGCTACCCACGGTCATTGCCTCGGAGGGGTAACCCCGTGAACTTCAGGGCCTCTCGCTAGAGCAGGGAGGAAGTACAGCCACCCCACTGGATAAATATAATCCTCATTAGTACTCACCGCCACACCTTCCATCGGAGCTGTCAGGGGCCTGGCTTTGCGGCCAGGAGCAGGGTTGCCAGGTTTAGCACACACACAAAGGATTCCCAGGTAAATTTGAATTTCAGATAGATAACAGATTATTTTTTAGTATTTAAGTGTGTTTCATGCAATATTTGGTATATACTTATACTAAAATGTATATTAAATATATTTTTGTATTATATAGTTAGGAAAACACTTATACTAAATATATATTACATAATATATATACATCTATTTATTAATAAATATGCATGTATGTGTAAGGTATATACATTTGGTATACTAAATGTATGTTTGTGTATGTGTGTGTGTTCCTTGTTTATCTGAAATTCGAATTTGACTGAGTGTCCTGTATTTTTTCTGGCAACTCTAGCCAGGAATGAACTTATGTGGAGGGAGGAATGGAAAGGTGTGGGCGAATGAAAGAATGCGTGAAGCTCTCATTGTGAGAGAGATTCATTTCTGTTTTGTCTTTTGAATGTCTTCTTATCTATATATTTTAAATTCCATTTATAAAAACCTGGCTGGTTTTTAAAAAAAATCCAATCTCTGTTTGTTTCAGTTAAACTCAAGTACAACCTTGTCTGTGACTTTTTTCCCAAGCCATCAGCGTTCTTAACAGATTTTAAGAAGAAGCAACCAATCATTTAGATCATGAAATTCAGCTAAAGCTGCTGCTCTTTATGTCTATGGAAACTTCTTTTCGAGAAGCTTAATATTTTTACATTAATTTATTTTAATAGACAAATCTGTATTTTCCTATTTTGGCAGAGAGGTTTACTTTTTTTTAATATATAAATTTATTTATTTATTTTTGGCTGCATTGGGCCTTCGTTGCTGCGCGTGGGCTTCCTCTAGTTGCAGCGAGCAGGGGCTACTCTTCATTGCAGTGTGCGGGCTTCTCATTGCGGTGGCTTCTCTTGTTGTGGAGCACGGGCTCTAGGTGCACAGGCTTCAGTAGTTGTGGCACGCAGGCTTCAGTAGTTGTGGCTCGCAGGCTTAGTTGCTCCGTGGCATGTGGGATCTTCCCAGACCAGGGCTCGAACCCGTGTCCCCTGCATTGGCAGGCAGATTCTTAGAGAGGTTTACTTTCTGACTGAAGACCATGCTGAGTAGGAACTGTTGGGTAGGGCAGAAATATGGAAGTCATGATACCACCTGTGCACCACCCTGAACAATGCCTGGTGGGAGCCTTCTGGGGACCTCACTTCTGGATAACCATTTTACACCCACTGTCCTATGGGACACACACACACACACAGTCTATGTGTCCATTACATTTAGATTTTGGGTCAAAGGACTCAATCCCCTATGAGGGACCAGATCCCTTATAATATTCCTAATAACACTGCTTGGCCCTTGTTGAGCTTGTTTCCTTCACTCCACTGTTGAATCCCATCCAAAATAGGACTGCCTCAGATGTAGATATGCTCCCCCTTGCTCCTGACCTGCTTAGTCTTGGAGGAGAGAAAGCCAAGTGAGTTAGTTTCCTAGGGTTGCTATAACAAAGTACCACAAACTGGGTGGCTTAAACAACAGAAATGTATTGTCTCTGTTCTGGAGGCTAGATTTTCAAAATCAAGCTGTCAGTAGGGTTGGTTCCTTCTGAGGGCTGTGAGGAAAGGATCATTCCAGGATCTGTCTTTGGCTTCTAGATGGCATCTTTCCCCTGTGTCACGGTGGCATTGGTACTTTTGTTTTTAATTAATTAATTTATTTTTGCTGTGTTGGGTCTTCGTTTCTGTGCGAGGGCTTTCTCTAGTTGTGGCAAGCGGGGGCCACTCTTCATTGCGGTGCGCAGCCCTCTTACTATCGCGGCCTTTCTTGTTGCGGAGCACAGGCTCCAGACACGCAGGCTCAGTAGTTGTGGCTCACGGGCCTAGTTGCTCCATGGCATGTGGGATCCTCCCAGACCAGGGCTCGAACCCGTGTCCCCTACATTAGCAGGCAGATTCTCAACCACTGCGCCACCAGGGAAGCCCCAAAATTCTCCTTTTTATAAGGACACCAGTCATATGGGATTAGAGCACACCCTAATGACCTCACTTTACCCTGATCCCCTCCGTAAAGACCCTATCTCAATTAAGATCATGTTCTGAGGAGCTGGGGGTTAGGATTTCATCATATTTTGTGAGGGACACAATTCAACCCATAACACCAAGGAAACCCTGATAAATGAAAGTGCAATACGTTGGTGCCTGAGAGATGACTCTTTTGCGGGGGGGGGGGGAGGGCTCCCATCAGCACCTTGACAGACAGGGGGTTGGCCGCCAGGCTGGAGCTTTGGTCAGGAAGCTCCTAGAACCCAGGAAGTGCTGGCTTCCAGAGAGAGCACATTGTTCCTGTCAGACACTTAAACTTGGTCTGAGAGATCAGCTGAGCTCCTGGCAGGAGAGGCGCTTTCCTCTCCACAGTGAACCTTTCCATGGTAGAGATGCTTGCCTCAGGGAGCGGTCCTTGTCTTCCCCAGGGCAGAGGCCCACTTGTCTCCTCTCACTGCAGGTGGGAAGAGGACCCTGAGCAGAGCATCCTCCACGGATTTGTCCAACACGTGTGGCACCCAAGTTCACCGAGGAGCTGGGAATTGGTCCAGGAAAGGAAAACAAGGGCAAGCATTCGGAGGATTTGAGGTAAAAATTTAATGATGTGTGGTACATGTTCATAGCAATCTGGGTCTCATAAAACCCAGCCTCCCCGGACTGTATCCTCTTACTCTGATGATAAAACTCTAATGCAACTCCATGTTCTGTCACACACAATTGAAATATGAGGATTCAAAATAATGCCTTGCCTAATTCTTTTCTTTTTTTTAAAGAAGATGTTGGGGGTAGGAGTTTATTAATTAATTAATTTTATTTTTGCTGTATTGGGTCTTCGTTTCTGTGCGAGGGCTTTCTCTAGTTGTGGCAAGCGGGGACCACTCTTCATTGTGGTGCGCGGGCCTCTCACTATCACGGCCTCTCTCATTGCGGAGCGCAGGCTCCAGACGCGCAGGCTCAGTAGTTGTGGCTCACGGGCCTAGCCGCTCCATGGCATGCGGGATCCTCCCAGACCAGGCCCCGAACCCGTGTCCCCTGCATTAGCAGGCAGACTCTCAACTACTGCGCCACCAGGGAAGCCCATCTAATTCTTTCTAAGTGAATATAGTCACTGCAGAGTTTCGAACTCAGATTTTGGTCACCCTTTTGTTCCATAAGATTTTAATATTCTAATTAGTAACAGGAAATCATGCAAAGGAGAGAATCCCATTTCCTCCACTGGTTTATGGAGACAAAAAGAATCCAGTCAACTATTCTGTAATTTCCAGAGAACCATCACCTTTCTAGTAGCTGCTAAGTCCAGTGTGAAAACAGGCTAATAGCACGTGCAATTTTCCATCATTACTGGTCCCCTTGGGAGAGTCTCCAGGCTCCAGCAATGCTAACTTAGTAGTCAGGGCCATCACAACCTGCTGCATTAGGACAGATTTTTTCATAACTCATCCCCCCCAGGCATAATTTCAAACCGTCCTTTTTGCCAAAATGAGATCCTTTGTCTCACTATGTTGGGGATATGAATTTTTAATCTCCCTAAAATATAATGTATTGGAGGCGCAAAATTTGGCATCTGAGCAAATGGGATGGAGAATTGGCCTCAGGGAGGGAGTCCCCTTGCTGTGACGGCCATCGCCATTTGGGGCTCCAGAGGTAGTTGTTTGGAAAATGAATTGGATTCTGTCCTTAAAAATAAAGTTATTTGGCAAAGTGAGGAAGCCTGGGTCCAGCTGAGAGGCCAGAAGCAGCTGGGGGCGTAACACCCTCCTGCACACCTTTAAGACTCGTGGCTGCTAATTAGTACCTACTAATCATTTAAATCATCAGTTTCTTGATCCACTGTGAGCACATTAATAATTTTTCTCAGTACATTTGAGGTAAAAAGAGATTGCGGGTAGAAGACTAATTCAATCACTTGCATACAAGGGTACCAACACCATTTTTCCTGCCTTCCCTCCTTGTCAGCCTCCTTCAACAACACGTATCCCCATGCTGTTGTGAGTCAGCCCTGCTCCAGAAGACCCACTCACCCTTCCATAGCCAACACGTGCCTTCTTCCTGTCAGTCTCTTCATTTCTTTTTCTCCTTCCGACACACATTCACATCTGTTTCCCATCACTTAATTGTTCTGTATCATGGTGTACATCTTATTTTTCTATTTTCCTGTCTATCATGTTACATCTAACTTTAGCAAACACATACTCATTTCATTCTGATACCGTATCCTTGATTGTTTCCCCTACTCAGTTTGTGATTATTATAGTTTTTCTTTGTCTCTTTTTTTCTGTTGCTTTGGTTTTTCTCTCTCAGGGGTATGGAAACCAGACTCCAGGTGCTGAAGCTGGTCAACATCACCAGCAGCCCTGGTGCCAGCAGCCCCAGTGCCGTACCTTCCAGTCTCTTCACCAGTGGGCTCTCTAATTCTTGTGAGAGTAGGTGTGGTAAACCCCCTTCCCGCCCCCTCCAGCCTGTTTCGGGAAGTTTGGGTAGGTCATTCCCACCTGGCAATATGTTTAGTCTCCTTCCCTGAAGCTGAATGTGCCTACAGATGTCCTGCTCTTCTACGGTCCCCCTCTATAGGGCCTGTCGGGGGAACAGCTCAGAAGTCACTAGCAGAGCTGGCGGGCAGAGCAGGCAGGTTGATGAAGAAGCTGGTAACAGAAGTGTACAGTGTGTGGGGACTTGTTTTCCTGGATTACTTTGAATAAGGCGCTTCTCTAATGTGCTCAAAAGGCATGTTACTAGAAGTTTTAAGATTGCTGCAAAACAGATGCTCTAAGTTTGGTGAAGTCAGTTCTTTTTTTTTTTCTTTTTTTTAATAATTTTGGATTGATGGCCTTCTAAAGGGGCACTGGAATGATGTTTCTGACTACTCTCTGAGAGTCTCCTGTCCTCCCCAGGGTATGTCATATGCCTTTTTTCTCTGGCTGCCTTTAACATTTCCTTTTCATCTTTTATTTTCAGCAGTTTGAAAATGATATACCTAGGTGTGATGTTTTTGTTTTCTGCTTGATGTTTCTGAGCTTTTGGATTTGTGGTTTGATGTCTGTCATGAATTTTGGAAAAGTCTCAACCATTAGTTCTTCGAATATTTCTTCTGCCTCATTCTCTCTCTTCTCCTTCTGGTGCTCCAACTGCATATATATTAAACCATTTTATATTGTCTCATTTTAAATATGAAAACATACATATATTGTGAGTAAAGGACAAAAAATAAATATGCAAACACTAAGTAAAGCTGGAATAGCTATATTATATTAATATCTGAAAGAGTACACTTCAATATAAGGAATATTACCAGGGATAAATAGTGATGTTACATAATGATAAAGGAGTCAATCCTCCAAGAAGACATAGCAATCCTAAATTTGTACATATCTAACAACAGTGCTTAAAAAGACATGAAGAAAAAACTACTAGAACTGAAAGGAGAAAGAGGCAAATCCATAATTATAGATGGAGACTTCAAGGACTGATAGAAAAAGTAGACAGAAAACAGTAGACAAAGAAGATCTGAATAATATCATTAACCGACTTGACCTAATTGATGTTTATATTGATAGAATACTCAGCAAGATCAGAAAATACATTCTTTTCAATTGCACACAAAACATTCACCAAGGTAAACCATACCTTGGCTCCTAAAGAAAACCTTAACACACTTTTAAAAATGGAAACCTCATTTTGGTTCCTGGAGCTTTGGCCTATGGACAAGAGTGGTGGTGCTGCCTAGAGAGTGTGCAGGGTGCCTCCGCTGGGCCAGTGGGATAGAGGGCAGGTGGACAGGTTAAAAAAATAAATGAAATCTGACAAAGTATGTTCTTGAAGTATAATGGCATTAAACTAGAAATCAGTAACAATAAGATGTCTGGAAAATCCCCAAATATTTGGCAATTAACACACTTCTATATAACCTATGGGCCTCAAGGAAGCCTCAAGATAAATTTTAAAATCCTTTGAACAAAATAAAAATGAAAATACATTATATCTAATTTGTGGATTGCAGCAAAAGCAGTGCTTAGAGGAAAATTTATGCATTAAAATGCTTATATTAGGGACTTCTCTGGTGGCACAGTGGTTAAGAATCCTCCTGCCAATGCAGGGGACAAGGGTTCAATCCCTGGTCTGGGAAGATCCCACATGCTGCGGAGCAACTAAGCCCATGCGCCACAACTACTGAGCCTGCGCGCTAGAGCCTGCCTGTGAGCCATAACTACTGAGCCAACATGCCACAACTACTGAAGCCTGCGTGCCTAGAGCCCATGCTCTGCAACAAGAGAAGTCACTGCAATGAGAAGCCCATGCACCACAACTAAGAGTAGCTCCCGCTCACCACAACTAGAGAAAGACTGTGCACAGCAACGAGGACCCAATGCAGCCAAAAAAAAAAAAAGCTTTTATTAGAAAAGAAGCAATGTCTCTGATCAAAAATCTAAGCTTCTACTCTAAGAAACTAGAAAAAGAAGAGCAATTAAACCCAAAGCAAGCAGAAGGAAAGAAATAATAAAGAGCCTAAATCAATGAAATAGGAAAAAATGGAAAAACTTCCTACCCCCTCCCCCAAAAGAGTCTTTAAGTCCCCGTGTACATCAGTGGATGCAAATACAGATGTATGGAGGAAGAGGAATTCATTCACTTATACAAGTTAGACTTGTGAGTGTTGGCTCTCTGTCACCCAGGGCGTCTGTGAAAACTAGATGTTATAAATGTTTTTAAAATTATTATAGGTCATCTATGTCATTTTAAAAGCTAACATCTGTTGAGAGCTTATAACATGCCAGGTATTGTTATAAGCACTTTAAGTGTATTAGTTAGTTCATGGAATCCTTATAAATAACGTATTTTTACCCCCATTTTATAGACGTGGAATCTGAAGCACGCACAAGTTAAGTAATCTGCCAAAGGTTAGTCACCTAATAAGTGACAGAGTCAGGATTTGAATCCAGGCAGCCTGGCCTCAGAGCTCAGATGTAAAGGAGTGTTTTTGCTGGTATTCATGACCATAGGGTCCAGGATAGAAAAGTCTGTATTTGTTTCTCCTGTGCCTTGCACAATATCTGGCAAACAATAGCTCTGGATAAGTGTTAGTTGGCAGATTTACAACTTGAGACCATTTTAGAATAAAAATGGAAAGAATCTTGGCCTATTAGAAAGGTGACTTCAAAGTTGCTAAGAGACTAGGTCTTAAATGTTATCTCCCCCCCAGAATGAATAATAATTATGTGACATGATAGAGGTGTTAGCTAAGACTACAGTGGTAATCATTTCACAATATATAAATGTATCAAATCAACATGTTATACACCTTAAACTTACACAATGTTTTAAATCAATTATATTTTACACACAAAAAAGGTGATGACTACAAATCTACATTTTAAACTATTTATAAACCTATATATAAGTTACTGATGCTGGTCAATACAGACTTAATATTGTCTGATGTGATATAATGGGTAAAGGGAGGGAGATGGTGTGTTTGGGGATTGAGCAGGTAGATGAGAGTGAGGTTCCTCTGATAACATCACGAAAGTCATAGAATTCAGTCTCGGGAATCTTCATACCCATTCTATGAGTTAGCTGCCATCACTCCCACTCTGAGGGGCCCAGACAGAGGTTAGGTAACTTGCCCAAGGCTGCTCTGCCAACATGCAGTGGGTGAGGGGTCCACAGAGCAGGCTGATACCCCTGCTCACCGTCTTCCCACCATGCACTGTGGTGGAGGGGCTGAGGCTCAGAGGGCTTCCGCTTCACTGCCTTCAGGTCTTAACACACCTTCACCTCCAGGAGACGTGCCCTGCTACTCTGATTTTAATTACAATTCCCTTCCTCCTTACTGCAACCCTGACACTCTTTATCCCCCTTCCCTGCTTAAATGTTCCTCCTTGTCATTCATCACTATTAACATGTACATATTTTATTTATTTATCTTGCTTATTGTCTGTCTCCCTGCAGTAGAAAGTAAGCTCCATGAGGCTAGAGATTTTGGTCTGTTTGTTAAGCTGAGCCTAGAATAGTGCCTGGAACACAGAAGGCACTCATTACCTATATGTTGAATGAATGAATGAGTAAAGATTCCCTGTCATTTCACTCATCATAAGTTAGGGGAAAGGCATTCAGAAGTTAGGAATCTGTGAGCATCTGATATGCTAGACAGCTCAGAAAGTGCCTATTTAATATAAAATCCCTGTCTGTAATAGGGTCATGCTAGACACACAGGGGTCACATTATTTATCCCAGATCAGGACCCCAAAATAGATCCAACACAGTCTCTGCTTTCAAGGAACTTTCTCCCTCTCATTCAGAGTTCAGTGAACTCTGAATCTAGGAAACTAGATGTTCACAAGTGTTTAATGAATTAATTTCATTCATTCATCATTTAACAAACATTTATGGAGTGCCCACTATGTGTCAGGCACTGTTCTAGGCACAACATTGGTCATTGGATCTCTCCAAGAAAAACAATTCCAATATCCGACTAGAGAGTGATGGTAGGTATTCTCATAAAGTCTGTAATAATATGAAATTTTTTATTATGAGTAAAGAAAAAACAGTGTAATTAGATTTACTTAAAAATTTTTGTTTTTAATTTTTATTTTATGATTGAATTTTATTACATATTTTTTTAAATGACAACTCTTCTTAGGTGAAAAAAATCATGTTCCTAGTATTTGTGAGCTCCTCCACTCTCAGAGGTAGAAGATCAATGGTTTTCTTTTTTCCTACTTTAATGGGCATGCTTAAAATTTTTTATTTAATGCTTTTTACAATTAAAGTTTTATATATATATATGTATATATGTATCTATCTATTGAGAAAGAGATTAAAAAGGCAAATAATTCTATAAGATTTACATCAAAAATAGTTGTCTCCTGTCCCTACTCTTCAATGATAACCATGTTTTTAGTTGTTGCTTCTGATATTTGCCTAAATTTCTAATTAATCTGCATATAATGCCCTTTTTTGATTATTTTCATTTTAGGTACAGTCTGTTTATCTCTTACTTTGGAAGATGAGGGTTTAGCTTGAAGACCTCATCCCACCTTTTTCTCCTTCCATCCTCCCAATAAATTTATGGCATAATATTTAGTGAAATCAATACTTAGTGATAATATTGTTTTGTAAATGTATATATCATTTAGAATTGAATCATATAATGAACTACAGTTATATTTTCTTTTTCTTTCTCTTTATCTCTCTGAGTTAATAATTCTCTCTCTCTTTCTCTATTTTTTGTTTGCTTGGTTTTCTAAGTACCTATCACAAATTTATCCCCAAATTGTCTGCCAGCACTGTAACACTTTCATTATGTTTAAGCATTACCTTACCTCCCAGTTTCTTCCCCCCCCCCCACCCCGTTTGGTGACATGCCTCCAGGATGGGCAGCTCACGAGGTCCGTTGATATTTGTCATTCTGGAATTTCCCATCACCATTATTCTGGAATTAATCACTCTTACCAGCTACCTCTGGTGATCTGTCCTTCTTCAGACACTCCTGAACCAAGCCTTAGAGGACACTAGGGAAGAATTGAAGATGGGGCAGACCTGACCTCATATTTCATTTATCACCGCTTCTGTTTGCTGCCTGGGGATAAAGGAGGCTGAGTGGTCACCTCTGGGACTCTGGAGGGCCACAAGCCCTGCCCAGGTGGTGGTAAGCCAGCACTAGCCCTTCACTGTTATTTGTGGGGAGAAACTTAAGGAGTCCCTGCTTCTCTCTTAATGATGGTGAGGTTAACCTAGGACATGTTGGGCTATGATACCGGTTGGAATAAGATTTAAGCCAATCAGCTCGCCTTAGCACTGTGCAGTGCTAATGTAGGGAGCCAGCTATGACTTGAGAGATAATGTAATCATGGCCCTAGTAGGCAGGGCTATGGCACCCATAGGACGATCAGGGCCTTGATAGAGAGTTGATCTACATCAAGAAAATGCTTAGCAAAAATACCCTTCCAGGTTTGGAAGGCCCCTCACTCCATAATCTCTGAAGGATGGGCTATCATAGTATCTGGTGTTAAACCTGACAAGAGTCACAGGCTATCAGTGGCTCTGGGTGATCTGTCCCCAGTGGTCAACCTGATAAATATCATAAACAAAGAGAAAATGTCAGGAAAAACACTCATAATTATGGGATGGGGGACCAAAACCTTGAACTCGTGGGGTGTGGATGGGAGCACAGTAGGCCTACTAATTTCTGGACATCCAGGGTTGGGGACCACAATGCCCAGAAACTGGTCATCCAGGGCTCATGATTGGCAATCTAACCCTCAGACACCCCAAGATACCCACCCGATAAGGCTATTCCCTTGTTTAGGGTATACACATTTCATAAGCCCAGGCGGAAGTGGAAGGGCACAGTTCCTGGAACATGTGATGCTTCCTGATGGTTCCATACTGTCACCTCTCAATGCAGATCCCACGGAGTGGGCTCTGATAATGGGTAAGGAATAGCAGCCTGCCCTTTTTTCTACCTACTGGGCATGTGAGACATCTGTGGATGTTCAATGGCTCCCTGAAGATGGTGGGTGGGGAGGGAAATCAAGACTAGGAATCAAGAACCCAGGATATGCTCCAGAACAGTGTTTGAATATACAAATCCCAATGTATGGAAGGACAAAAACCATATGAGAGACTGGGCATATATCACTGTAAGAATGGTGGCTCTGAGAAATGTGGTGCTCCAAAACATCACGGCCCTGATCATATCCCAGCTGAAAAGGGAGGAGTATGTGATATTGTGGGGAAGACTGTGGCATTTGTATGCCAGACAACTTCCCAAATATACAGGATTTAGCAAGGCAAGCATATAAAGAAATGGCTAAATTTAGGCGGATTCTGAGTGAGTCCTGGGATATGTGGTCCTGATGATCATTTTTTTGAGAAAGTGGGAGCTTATGTAATACAATGTGTGTTGTGCTTTGTTTTGTACAAATTGGTTGTAGTAAAATATTAACAGATGTCATCACCTGTTTGAGGAGTCACCACACCTATCTGGGCAATCAAAATTATTAGTGGGAGAGCTACTCCCATCCCTGACTAAAGAATTGGACGATGATGTATGCTGTGGCCAGTGCTTGGGAGGTCCAGAGACAGTGAGGGCACCCCATGTTGTTGGTAAGCCCTGGGTGGAAAGTCCCTAGGTCTTGTGATGTGGTTAGAGGTTTAGCATCTGGAAATCAGACTTTACCTAAAGTGGTACCTGAAGTGTAGTTTTATCAGTTAAGATGTTGATGATGTGGCCTTTGAGTGGGTGAGGGCTAAAACTCTGAGAATAAGGAGACAGGATAACTCTGACCTGCAGGACTCATTTCTGTGCCATCTCCAGATTCACCTATATGTCTCTAGAGTACTTCTGCTAAAGTATTTTCAAATGAGAGAGCAACAATATTCCAATTAACATACTTTTCCAAAACAGCATGTTTTTTTAAAAGGATGTATAAATCTGCCTCAAGAAATTTATTCTCTGTTTCTAAAATACATCTTAAAGCACAGGAACAAAAATTGCTGCAATCAAAATTTGCTTAAGATTATTTACGTCAGCACAATGGCCTAGGAAGCTCCAAAACCCTTGTTTTCCCAAGAAGACATCCAAATACAACCAAAAACTAGCTGAAATAAACTTGCAGGAGGGTAAAGCCAGGAGGGACATGCATCTCACTTCTTAGGGGGCATCAGCCTGCCATGCATCTCCTACACTGATCCCCTAATTTCTTCTAGATTCCTTCTTTTAGCTTTTCTCTCTTATCTTGACAAAATCCTTTGATCTTTCTATTACATTTTCCATTTCTACTCTCATATTTTTAATTCCAAGGATCCTATTTTATCCTTTTAATGTCTTTTTAAAAAAATAGCAACCCATTCTCATGTTATTGATGCAATATGTTGTATTATGTCTTCCAGGACATTAATCATAATTAAAAAAAAATTTTTTTTTCTCCAGATTCCTTTTCTTCCTGTTTGTTGGTTTTAGTCTCTGTCTTTCAGGCCAGAGAATCAAAGTTAGTGAGCCCCTTAAAATGTGATTGGAAGCTTTCTGCATATGGGTAGCCTTGTCACTGGTGGGCTTCACTGAAGGGGGATCTTGCTGGGCCATTCACGTGAACCCCCACCTGTCAGTGTGTGTAGATCTTTTCTCCCTCTGATGTCCTGCCTGGGAGTCTAAGTCTCTCTGCAAACAGTCTGACAGCTGAGTCGTGGCGGGCTCTGTGGGTCCCACGATTAAGATATGAATTTTTTCTGAATCCTGTTTTGGGGACAGCACCTCTGCCCTCAGGCGGGCCTGTGTCCTCAAGGATAGAGTAATCCTTTGTTTAGTCAGGATTGAGGGGCCATCACCAGCAGCATAGGGGTGGGGTGGGGGTCTGGTCTTCTTGTTCTTAGTCCCCTCTCACTTCCACTTTTGGAGATTCCTTAAGCCTCCAGTTTCAGAGGCTTTCATGGTATGAAGTGTGTGCATCCTGGGACCCCTCACTTCAGAATAAAGGTTCAGATATCGTGGGTCCACCAGGTCAGATCCCTCTCGTCCATCAGCCCATTTGCTTGGCAGCTTCTACAATTTTGTTGCTTTTATCCCCCTTTTCTCCTGTTTCTCAAGTGTGTTTGTGCCATTTAGATTCCCTTTTCCTTATTATAGCTATTTATGTATTTATTCATTCATTCATTCCGGGCACTATTCTAACAGCTTGACATTTTATCTATTCTAACTCATTTCATCCTCACAACAGTAGTACTATGCCCATTTTACAGACAAGAGAAATTAAATAAAGCACAGAGCAGTTGCGTTTCTTCACCCAAGGTCACAGATGGGGTCAAGCCAGAATACTTGCTCTGAGCCGCTGAGCTTCACATAAAACTTGTATGTTTCTTGTTAAATTTTCTTTTCATTTTAGTTTTTGCTATTCCCATCTCCTTTAGTGTTCATATGAATATAACTCCCACAAACCAGGAGAAGATGGGCATCCCTCACTGGAGAGCCCCCCACACTCTCTGGGTTTTGTACTAGTCCAGAGGTTGTTCCTGGTCTCCATCACTGGAAGGTCAGTAAAGGACCCATTCCCAGATGGTGCTGCCACATGTCCTGTTGCTGCCAAAAACAGGTAGCCTCTGAGTCCCTACAGCATCCCTTGAGCCCTAAGCTGTAGGAACTCCTTCAGTTTCCACCTGGCCATTTTCCCGAGGCTTGCCTGCAGCCCCTACATTGTTCAAGAGGATGGAACCGACCCTCCCATTGATTCCCTTCAGTCAGGGCCTGGTTTTTATCTCTCATCTCACAAAACACATGCATGCAGCTTAGGGGTGAACTGTGCAGCTAGATTAAGGTAAGTAATCCCAATAGTTCACAACACTCTTCTCAAAGTGTGAGTCATTCAGTCTTGAATAGCTCATCTGGAGAGCACCAATTCCAGTCAAGGATCTCCAGAAGATCCCTCCCCTTTGCTTAAGAGTGCAATATAGCTGAATATACACCCAACTTACATGGCTCTAGCCCCTTTGTCAGCTGGCTGCCTTTCTGTCCCTTAAATTCCTGATTTTCACATCCCAGGGAAGTCCAGAGTTCTCCCCATATGGCTTAACAGTTAACTACTTCCCCAGGCTTAACAGTTTTTGAATCCCTTTGGTATTTGTCCCTGGCTTCTCATGTGCTCAACATCTTCACCAAAACAGAGCAAAACTCAGCATCTTCACCAATTTCTACAAGAACTTCAACCACATCAAGCACTTCACAATTTCTGTGGTCTTTCCTGAAGATCATGTCTGAGAGTGCTGTAGGAGTGAGGGTCACGTGCGCAGCGCACAGCATCCTGCCATCTCTTTGTCCCCCAACCCACCAAGCTCTTCTCTCCTCCCAGATCTCCCCCTCCCTACCTTCTGCTAATCAGTTGCTTCTTGCTGGTTATGGTCCCTTAGCACCCATTCCTTTTCCTTTTGGCCAAGAGCACTGCAATTATTCAGGTATCCAGCCCTCCCCAGGCAGCTCCTGTCCCTGGGGCAAAGCAGAATCCACCTCCCACCCCCTCCAAAGGTGGGCTTAAGCCAATCAGCATATATTAGTGGCTATCATTAGTTCAGGGATGGGGCATGGCCCAATTGCAGCCAATGAGATGAGAGAGATGTTAGCAGGTTGCTCTAGGAAAGAAGCTTCCTAGCTCCTCTGTGGAAGGTACCTGGAGAAGCTCTCCTTTGTGTTGCATGTGAACGGGGAAGTATGTGGCCTAGAAGCAAGTGGCAGCCATATTGTGACCATGTGGGAAGCCAGGCATAGGATGATTCAGACTAGGATTTTTGTCATATCATTGAGTTGGGTCAGCCTCATTGAGAGCTCACTGGACTCCCTGCCAGTGAATGCTCTGAGTTATTTTTACTGTCAATGCAACCTTACTTCTCTCTTCCTTCCTCTTGGCCCCAGACTCAGTTTTCTGGGTTCAGCTTCTAACCAAGTGGGCTTATTAAAATTGTGGCCCATACTAAAGTTGGTTATCCTTACAGGGAATTCATCAACCGTTTGCTTTTTATTCACCAACCAGCTACTTTTTAATCTAAAGACAGTGAAAAATTTCAGACGGCATCATCTGCATTCAAGTTCTGTTTCAAGGACAATGGTTGTGTTCTTGCCTTCTGGTAACTAAAGGGCCCATCTTGGAGATCTTCCCTCAAATAAAGGGAGATGGAGCTTCAGGTGATCAATGACTTTATTCTAGAAACTGAAACTGCAGGCAACCCCCAACGGGCTATTCTGTAAATGACATTTTTAAAATGTAGAGTTTCTTTTAGCTGAGCCCCCTGGTACGTCCTTCCTACTTAACACACACACACACACACACACACACACACACACACACACACACACACCCCTTTCTGTAGAAATTGGGTCCAGAAGAAGTAACTGTTATCAGCTAAATTGCATATACTCCTTTTTTTAAAATTGAAGTATAGTTGATTTACAGTGTTGTGTTAGTTTCAGGTGTACAGCACAGTGATTCAGTTATATGTGTGTGTATATATATGTGTGTGTGTGTATATATATATATATATATATATATATATCAATTCTTTTTCAGATTCTTTTCCCTTATAGTTTATTACAAAATACTGAGTATAGTTCCCTGTGCTATATAGTAGGTCCTTGTTGTTTATCTATTTTATATATAGTAGTGTGTATGTGTTAATCCCAAACTCTTAATTTATCCCTCCTCCTGCCCTTTCTCCTTTGGTAACCATAAGTTTGTATTCCATGTCTGTGGGTCTGTTTCTGTTTTGTAAATAAGTTCATTTGTATCTTTTTTTTTAGATTCTACATATAAGCCATATCATATGATATTTGCCTTTGTCTGGCTTACTTCACTTAGTATGATAATTTCTATGTCCATCCATGTTGCTGCAAATGGCATTATTTCATTCTTTTTTATGGCTGAGTAATATTCCATTGTGTGTTTTGTGTGTGTGTGTGTGTGTGTGTGTGTGTGTGTGTGTGTGTATACATACATGACATCTTCTTTACCCATTCATCTGTCAATGGACATTTAGGTTGCTTCCACGTCTTGGCTATTGTAAATAGTGCTGCAATGAATATTGGGGTGTGTATGTCTTTTCCAATTATAGTTTTCTCCGGATATATGCCTAGGAGCGGGATTGCAGGATCAAATGGCAACTCTATTTTTAGTTTTTTAAAGAAGCTCCATACTGTTTTCCATAGTGGCTGCACCAATTTACATTCCCACCAACAGTGTAGGAGGGTTCCTTTTTCTCCATATCCTCTTCAGCATTTATTATATGTAGTTTTTTGATGGTGGCCATTCTGACTGGAGTGAGGTGATACCTCATTGTAGTTTGGGTTTGGATTTCTCTAATAATTAGCAATGTTGAGCATTTTTTCATGTGCCTATTGGCCATCTGTATGTCTTCTTTGGAGAAATGTCTATTTAGGTCTTCTGCCCATTTTTTGATTGGGTTGTTTTTTTTTGATATTGAGCTGTATGAGCTGCTTGTATATTTTGGAAATTAATCCCTTGTCAGGTGCATCCTTTGCAAATATTTTCTACCATTCTGTAGGTTGTCTTTTTGTTTTGTTTATGGTTTCTTTTGCTGTGCAAAAGGTTTTAAGTTTAATTAGGTCCCATTCGTTTATTTTTGTTTTTATCTCTGTTACTCTAAGAGATGGATCCAAAAAGATATTGCAGTGATTTATGTCAAAGAGTGTTCTGCCTATGTTTTCCTCTAGGAGTTTTATAGTATCCAGTCTTACCTTTGGGTCTTTAATCCATTTTGAGTTTATTTTTGTATATTGTATTAGGGAATGTTCTAATTTCATTCTTTCACATGTAGCTATTCAGTTTTTCCAGCACCACTTATTGAAGAGACTGTCTTTTCTCCATTGTATAGTCTTGCCTCCCTTGCTGTAGATTGATTGACCATAGGTGTGTGGGTTTATTTCTGGGCTTTCTATCCTGTTCCATTGATCTGTGTGTCTTTTTTTGTGCCAGTACCGTACTGCTTTGATTACTGTAGCTTTGAGTATAGTCTGAAGTCAGGGAACCTGTTTCTTCCAGCTTCGTTTTTCTTTCTCAAGATTGCTTTGGCTATTCAGGTTAAAAAAGAGTAAATTGCATATACTCTTTACTTTATTTGAAGTCTCTTTTTCTGTCTCTTTGGAATATACATACAGGTATGGCTGAGGCTCACTTTCTCTAATTCTAGGAGTTTCTCAGCATTCCAACATTGATCGCTCATATTTAACTTGGGGAAAATATTTTAGGAGCTAAAAGGAAACCTATCAAATAGCCAAAAGTATTTGGAGATCACCTTTATGAATGCTGAATAAAACTTCATCAGTTTCAAACAAACATGGCTCAAAGCAGAAGTGATCCCAAGGAGACAGCATTTTTAGAGCATAAAGGTAGAGGGAGATAGGAAATGGAAGTCATCCTTTCAGGTTTAACAGATTAGGATTTTTTTTTCTGATGGCAGATATCCAAAGTCAGTCACTTTTTGGGAAGGAGAAGGAATCAGGTCTAAAGGCCTATACTAATATTGATTAAGATTAGGTCACCTTTTTAACTCCTAGTTTCTTTTATTCATTAAGCAATAATTATTTGTTGATTTCCTACTACAGACCAGACACATGTTGGGGATTCAGTGGAGAACAAGACTGTTTCCTTGGCAGCTTGGAATCTACACACTAGTTACCAAAGAAAAGTCCTGGCTATTGTCCCCCGCAGCTCTCCTGGCTGTCAGCACATGCCCTCACTGACCAACCCTGTTACCAGACACTGCCCCTGGGATGAGGGTCACTGGACTTGCTACCACCAAAACTGCCAGACCCTGAGACAAATATTTCCACTAAGTCAATCCCTGAATATCAGCCAGGGCCACAGGCCCAGAGCCACAAATACAGTAGGCCCCATCTGAAAGGAACTAAGTTTTAGGCCCAAGAGAATTTTAATGAGTCATTTTTTCCTTGGATGGGAGTGATTTTCACTTCATTCGATCACCTTCTCCCCTCACCAACCCGTTTATCTTTAGAATATGGCTTTACTAAAACAAGACTGAGTATCATCAGGTGTGAAAGGACCCCACAGACCGTGGGAGCCCTTGAGTATAGAAGGATAGGGAGTCTGTCCCTGATTTTGTGTTAGTTGCGCTGAATACGCTGCATGGGCTCAAAGATATTAGGTGATGGTGAAGCCCAGAGTGGAGGACAACAGGATAACTTGAGAGAGTTGGGGAGCAGTCTTCAAGCTTGAAGCACTGGCCAAGGCCATGGCTGAATGTAGCCTACAACCACCAGGCACAGGATTTATTTTTATTTCATTGATGTAAAAGAAATTTGAGGTTTAAGATTTATGAGAATTATAAGCAAATATGTTTGCAGATGTGATAAGGAAAAATTGTCACTAATCAATTAATTCACATTAACTTTTTATTACCACATAAAGTAGGTGTTCCTTTATAGGAAATATAAAAAAAAGAGATTAAGAAGGTAAAAATTACTCATAATCCTATCACCAAGGGATCATCACTATTACCGTAGCTCCAGTATTTTGCAAATCTTTTTCTATTTTTTCAAAATAAGATTCCATTCTGCATATTCTTTTGTAACCTGCATTTTTTGGCAACTGTATATTGAGAATGTTTTTTCGTGTCATGGCTTTCTATGACATCCTTTTTGGTGGTTACATTGTATATTCTATAGTATGGACACATGATACATTAACTTAAATAATCTCTTTTTATTGGACATTGAGATTGTTTCCCGTTTAACTTCACTACAAAGAACAGTTTTGCTTCTAATTTTGAAAGATTCCTGCTTGTGTAGTTTAAACAAAGATCTGGCCCTGTGGAAGGTAGGGCTTTGGGTTGAAGAAGTGGCAGTTTGGAGGAACTAGGAGATCTGGGTCTACTAATTGTTTACCTCTTGTCTGACTAATCAGGTTAACAATTTTCTGCCTTGATTTCCCCTCTGGCAAAATGGGATCATAAGCCTCATACTTTCCGTAACCCTGAAACTTCTCAAATTTTCAGGAACATTCAGGGAAAAGTCTGTGTTGAATGATGTGGAAGCAGTGTCATGGGGCTTCTTGACTGTGGGAAACTGGTCTCCTTTTGCTACTTCAGGAATGGGATCTTGGCCATTAAAACTTCCCTGTTCCTTCTCTATGCTCTCTCCCCTCTATCTCCATCCCGAATTGACAGTCCAAAGCACTAGTTTATCAGATCTTATTCTAATGAAAGAGAGGGTGTTATTTTCCCCCTTAGTAGTCATGGCCATAGCCACAACCATAAGTGAGTTCTCCTCCAACCCAAAGCATTTGCCTGTTCCAGCCCAGCAGATAAAGCAATTCATTGGACTGTAGAATGTCAGGACCATAAGAGACCACAAAGGTGACCTAGTCTTCTACTCCCATCCCCATGTTATAGAAGGGGAGTGTAATAACATTCGACCAATGTTTTTGGGTTAATGGCAGAGCTGGAACAAGGGGCAGTGCCAGGAGGCCATGTGGCCAAATGACTAAGTACTGTGTCTTTGGGGACAAAATGCCTGGGTCAGTCCTGTAGGCAACACTTCTCAGCTGCGTACTTTAAATAAGTATTTAAATAAGTTGCCCAAGCAACTTATTTAAAGTCCTCAAGTCTCAGTTTCATTTTCTGTAAAATGGGGATGGTACTCATAATACTTATTTCATAGTGTTGTTGTAAATGAGATAACATATGAAGAGGGCTGGTACATGATACTTCCCCAGTAAATGTTGGCTATTATTATGATAACAAGGGTTATCATAGCACTGTGCTATGGTTTTTCCCATAGCACTGACTCCTTTGTCCAGGACACAGCCCTCTCCACCTGATTCTTGTGTTGGAACCAGAACTCTTTACCAGCAGCTGACATAGGGATTACTCTTCAGAGAGAGGCTACTCTGAGTAGGTTTGCACTTGGGATGCCCCCAAATTAACCTGTTCCCTCTGGCTGCCTCTTGCCAACTACCAACCCCGTAGCATTTGTGTAGAAAGAGTGGAGCGTGCTGCCTGTGGTCTGCGACAGAAATGTAACCACAGTACCAAAGAAAATGAACAACGTGGCATAGCCTAAGCGTCCTGATCCTAGCCCAGGGATGTATAAAACCTGGAGATACATTAGCTCGGAAGGGCCCCTTGTCTTGTCAACAGACCCCTTAGCTTGTATGCAGCCATCCCACCAAATTTCCTTTCTCTTACATGTTTAACTTAAATGTTTCTTGGAATTAAAAACATTGAGGATTTTTAAAAACGTGAACTTAATTACTTAAGACCCACAGTCATGGTTGTATAAAGAAAGAAATCCCAGTAAAATTACCTACCTATCTATCTACCATCTATCTATCTGTCTATCCATCAAGCATCTATCTACTTTTTAAAAGCAAGTCAGGTTTAGTTAATTTCCATTTTAAGCCTCATTGTGCAATTGACCTGTGATGCCAGTGCCTGCATCCCAGACACACTTGACTTAAGGACGGGTCTTGTGCACCCCAAGGACCAGAATCACGAATTCTCTAGAGCTGGGTAGGAAAACCGAAAACTCCTTTATTTCAGGCAGATCTTGACAAGCCTTTTTCTTCTTTTACAGAAATTGGGAAATATTCTAGATTATCTAGGAAATTTTTATTTGATTTATCTGAAGAAATATTTTAAAGCAAAGACTGGTCTAGCATCTCAGGCCAAGGTGCTTCACTGAGTGTAGTGCAGGATTGTGTTCAAGGCCATGGGCATAAATACTACCACTGTGGCTGCAGCAGAAATGCTGGCCAAATTGAAATCATCCATTGGGTCCTGTTTTCTTTCCTCCTCGTCTTCCTCTCCCTCCCTCCTCTCCTCCTCCTCCTTTAATGAAATGAACTTATATTAAATGAGCAAAATGAAAAACTACCAAACTTGCCTTTTCCCACACAAAACAAAACAGCAAAATTAGATGATTAAGTGGTGAATTTAAGTTCAATAAGTACAATGCTTTGACTTCAAAAAAATTTTAATTTTTTTCTATGTTTATAATTTGAGGAGAGAGATTTCTTATTTCTTTCTTTTGTGACTCTGTATATGTATTTGGAAAAACCTCAAATTGTAATTTCATTTTTTTCATTCTCAGTAACTGTCCAAGTTGTGGCCTAAACCTTGATTATCCCTGGTAGATGTTTAGTCCTGGCTAAATTTGCTTGTTGTTCACCCCCAGGAATAAGCCTGCAGGTGGTCACATATTAAACAGATGTTTCATCTTGTAGGAAATACTTGGGAATAAAATGCCAGAGTGGGGTGAATGAAATGGGCAATTGGGAGCCTTGCTCCACTTTACAAAGAAAAGAAGAAAAAGTCCCTTTACCACTATAAATTGATTTGCCACAGAGAAAACAATAGGGCATGGAGGATGAATAGTAGCCCTTATCCCATGTGAGGACCATTCTGCCTCATGTTTATGAGTGTAAACCATGTTTACACTTCTGCACTTACACACAGATCTGGAGCCCAAGTCAGTGCCCCGTTTAAAAGAACTAACCATATGTGTTGTATGCAGCTGTAGAGTCAGTACGTATGAGCATGGTGTGCTCACCTGTATAGGCACACTCCTCTGGCAAACACACAGTCTCTCCTGAACAACGATGTCATTAGAATAATTCTTTTTATTTTATTTGTTCAAAGTCAAGCATTCACTCCTCCAGGTCACCAGTATCTTATAAGCCCGGTGCTGGCACACTGCTGCAGGACTGGGACAAAGAGATGATGTTACAGTCTGGTTTCTATGGCAACAGAGGAGGGGTAATGAAAACCGAAATGTTGGAAACACCCATTCTGACAATTGTGACATAATTCAGGTTATTACAAGGACGTAACTGCCAAAGAAGCAAAAGTGTCATTACCTTGCAGCTCGTGTCAGCAAAAAGCTACACTGCACATTTCTGTTAGTTGGGCTGCTAAGAGGAAGGAAACACACACACACACACACACACACACACACACATACTCGCGCGCCTCGTTTTCTGCATGTAAAATGTGTGTGTTCTTTAAAAGCCAGTGGTTGGCTGGTTTTCTGGACATGATGTGGTTGAAGCTGTCATCGTAATGGAAATTCATTGCTGTAGCTATGGTAAATCGAGTTTTCTGCCTGTGCTGAATGCATTAGTCTAATGAGATGTTTGCAGCCGGAGAGCAGGGCTGCTGGAGACTAACTGTGAGCTATTAACACACGGGTGGAAGATTAGCTTTTGCATTACTCGGTTTGCATGTACTGAAAGTCATCTGTCTTCTGAGTCAACATTCCCGGCCTGGTAAAGAACCTGATCAGGGCTCTGGTGAACGAGCTGTAGGTAAGGGAGATGCACAATCGGAGGGTGTGCCGTTGACATGGGATCCTTCTCTTTTCACTATAAGCGTAACAGATTACCTGTTTCAGTTCTTCTGGATTGCATGCCTACATTTACGGCAATGCACGAGTGTCCTGCACTAAAACCGCTGAGGCAGGCAGGTAAACTTTAGCTCCTCCTACTCAAAATACAGTGTTTGATTTCTTGACCAGATCTCAGAGGGGAAGACATAGTATAGAATTATATAGTTTATCAATCTGGGGTACATATACTACTCTTTCACTCTGCATTTGAATATGTAGAAAGTTATTTTTTTTCCCAAATGTGCACTCAAATAATTGGTTAGTTTTTTTTTTTTTTTGGCATGATGATTTCCCTTTGCTTTGTTCTGTTTTTTAATTTAAAAAATTGTAGTATGTCTTGGGATAAAAATATTTACCTAAAATTTAATTTTTATAATCAGTATGTTGTGAACATGTAAGAGTGGTTTTTAAAATTGAATTTTGTTTTTTATATCTCAGATGGAATATTTTTTATGTCTTTGTACTAGTTTCTCCTAATTTACCAGGATAGATGAGAATACTATTTATTGCTAGTTGCTGGTATTGGTTAGTTTTGGGGATAAAAACCAGGTGACTATGCAGTGTCAGAAGTCCCAAGTTCAAATACAGAGTCACCTCCTTCCCAGGTAGGGCTTTGTGTGACTTGAATCCAGGGGCGTGATTGCTTGCTGAGCAGGATAGGACAGTGGATGAGGGTGAGGTGCAGGCTGCAGGCAGTCATTAGATTGATGGTTGAGGTGCTCAAAAGTTCTTTCCATTACCTGTAATGGTGAAGGAGAGTGAAGGAGAGGAGGCGCTGGATTCTGTGATGATACTCGAGCGGGTCCAACAATCAGTAGCTTCCTGAGAAAGTGGCTTTTTGGTTGGTCTCAGAAATTATGGTATTTGAGAAAGTAATCCAGTCACTTCAGAATCCAGATGTTTGTTGTATACTGTGTTTTTCTTCCTTTTCAACCAGAGGAACCATTTTTGAAGAGTGAGAAACATAGTTGCTTTTTTTTTCCTCAAGACTTAAAAAAAAAAAAAAAATATATATATATATATACACACACACATATATATATATAAGATAGGATATTTGGAGTGAAAGCATAAAAATAACTATGAAGGAATTTATAGTGTGGAAAAGTAAACTAGCAAGGGGCGCAATATTCATGTGCAGCATTTTTTTGTGTGTTGCTTGGTAGAACTAGCCCGAAAAAATGAAGCAGGTATTTGAGCAACAGCGCTCGGTGAAGATTACCTAGAAAAGCAGTAGTGAATCGTCTAAACTCAGATAAAATGTGAATGTAGCGCCTTCAGTTTTAGGGAAGTTGTCTGGTGGCTTCACAATCTACCTTTCAAACATATTTGTGACAGATATTTAAAAAAATATGAGTGTGTTTTCTTTATCGTTGTGTGTGTGGAGAGGCTGTGTAATATCTTGGTAAATAATTTAGGTCTGCTTGATTTGTGGAATTATAAGAAAAGTGAAAATTCCGCAAACACCCAGTTCTTTTATGTTTAACGTGTTGAAATTTCTTCCTATGCCACTAAAATGACTTCTGTTTTGCTGCCAAGACCCACCCCCCCCAAACCATGACAACAGCAAGAATAAAAAAAACTGACAAGTAAATGAACAATAATAGAAAGAAAACAATAAGAGATACAAGAGTAAATTGCTTTGGGTCATTTATCTGCTTTTGGTAGTGTGTTTTTGAGGCAAGTGAAACCAGCAGAAGCAGTTTCACTTTCTAGTTCTTGGCTTCTGTGGGCTGGGGTCGCAGGGGCTCCTCCAACAGCAGGTAAGACAAGCAGACCAGCTGTTAGAACACAAGCCAGCCCCAGGTACTGTCTCTGCTGTAAAACTTTTATATTGAAAATTTGAAAGAATAATGACTTTTAAAATGTGAAATAACATTTGCTTATTATAAAATTCAAGCGATGCCCCAGAGTACAAAGGTAGAATTTTTAGAAATTTTTCAACTTTAAATGATGTGAAAAATCACAAGCAGAAACATCTCATATTGTGGCGGCTTTTATGCATTTTTTAATCTAAATTTTGGATCTTAAATATTTAAACAAGTTTAAGGAAACATTGCTGAAGTGCCCTTAAATCAAAACAAGGAATGCTCAGAGAGAAATAATCTTTACGCACACGTGGGAAGTTATAGTTTAGAGTGTTTTGGAGGTCTGCAGTTCGGCGTGGCTGGCTGACACATCACACACATTCACTCGCTCCTGAAGACACTTTAGAGCGAACACGGGGTCCTGGCAGGCAGAGGTGGGGTGGAGCTCGGAACTGGCTCCCTGGGGCCCCGGGCAGGGCTCTGCGGGACAGGTTCCTCCCGAGTCTGTACCCATGGAAGTCGCAGCGTCACACTGACGCCAGGTGGCCCGGCGTGCTTATCCCGATCAACACGTCCTGGAGAGAGCAGGAGGCGACACTGCCTGGGAGCTTGACAGCCCAAGCACCTCCAGTTTCTTTCCGTGAGGCTTTTCTTCCACGGAGCCTCTGCTTTTATTTGCAGATGGTGTGGGAGAGAAGGGAAAAGAGATGAGGAAAGACTCTTTTCCCATCAAATTAACAAAGGGCATAAAATTAGGTCTCACAGTTTGGAAATGAAGTTTGTGAAAGCAGTCCCTTTTGGTGTGAGCACATGTGATTCTTAATTTCGGTGGACAAATCTGACATTTCGAGGAGAGAGCTTTGTTTAAGTGTCTCCTGGACATCTTACTTCTTAATCCTGCAGTGTCTCAAAAGGCTAGCTTGAGATTTACATGTTTTTAATGTTTTTGTTGTCTTCAAATGCAGACAGGTGAGGAGAGGCGAGGGGGATAAAAAACAGCCCCTGGGAGAAAAATCAAATGGTTTTATACTATATAATGTAACAGAAGCCACCACTGTGTCTAGTAAATTACTCTAAATTTTAATTGAGTCACAAAAGCCACACCATAAGCTTTAAAAATTACCCTTTTATCAATAAGGTGATAATTAACTTTCTCTGGAATTAGCAATTCTCTCAGCCCCCGGCAGTCTGCAGCCTAGTAAGTTCTCTGGAATCTTGCCAATTTTTAACAATTGGTCTTTTGGCAGACCTACTGGATTTTAATTCAAACATCTATTGCGACATTTTCCAATGTGCTTCAAAGACCATTAGGATCACTCAAATTGTAAAATTTCTGAGGTTGAATGAGTGACTCGGAGTGTTTGGATTGCATTTGCATCTGTCGCTTTCTCTTTCTTCATTTTCCTTTTCTACCTTTCCCCCCAAAACCTCTGCATTTGCAGGCGCGCCACACGCTAGTCTCTGCTGTAAATCGCTGTGGCGAATTCTGCATTCGTCGGTACGTTCAAACCAAGTTCGAGTGTTTGGCTGCGAGCCCACGAGGTTCTAAGTGTTTTTCATTGTTGCGCTCATCTAGGCTTCAGTTCTGGCAAGGGTTCGTTCCTTAATACGTCTTCAGACTCTCACCCTGGGGTTGTCAGATGCTGAGATTCAGACTGAGGCTCAAAGAAGAGGAGCTGCAGGCCATTTGAGACGTGCTCGGGGCTGTTTGCAGTTTGGGTTATCCTGACCTATGTGTATAAATGTCTGAGGAGGTAGAGGAGCTCTGGGCACTTCAGAGCAGCCTGGTCCACAGCAAAACCCCCGTGCCCCACTCTCCAGTGCTGTTGGTCACTTGTGGGTGGCATTCAGGGGCAGCCTGAGGAGGGACGCTGCTATTTGGCCACAGCAGCTGGAAGGCAAGTGGCGATGTGTGCAAATCACTCCTTCCAGGAGTCAGACCTCTCTCTCCACCCTCTGGGTTCTTCAAATGTTAGCGTTGGTGAGCTGTTGCTTCTCTCAGCTAATAGACCTGGAGACAAAACTTCCTGCTGGGTTAACCTGGCAGTTCTGACACAGTCACGGAGACGAATAGCCAGCAGGATTTCTGCATTCTGGAATAAATCAGCATTTTTCAATCTGAAGAGGCACTTTGCCACCACTGAGGAGATAAAACACCTCTTGCTTCTTGAAGTGATTACTTCGTGAACTATCACTACTTCTTGCAGTGATTATTTGAGGACAGAAAGGAGTTTATTACCCAGTGGCAATCCTCACTTTGCATTAGGCTGAAAAGTCATTCCACTGAGCCTATGTGACACCTGGAGTAACAGGAGTATATTCCGAGATCCACATCGCGGGCTTCCCTGGGATTGCTCTTGTTACTGTTTGACCAGTTGTGATTTAGAGAGAATCTGGTGGCACCAAACTGTATAAACACCTCTTTACTCTCCTACAAACTCAGACACGTTCTCCCTAAATTTTTATTTGTGGGGAGGCAGGTGTGCATTCTTTTTCATCAGCTTCATTTATTGATCACATAAATGGAACTTGGTCCCAGTGTTGCTGCTTTTTAGGAAGGATTGCACACTCCTTTGAGCCCTTTGGGGAAGGGGCTGGACTGAGGAGTGGTGGCCTTACTGTCTCCAGAGGGCATTCAGTGCAGAAGCAGAGGAGTGGAGTTGGCTGTTGGGAGAAAATTAATGCGCCAGGGAAAAATAGCGTCAACGCTGTGCTTTGAAAGGTGGTGACGTTGTCTGGTTAGCCCTGCGATGGTGACTCAACTTTTGTGAGCTGAATATTTGGTAACAAAAGACTTTGCCCTTTTTGTCTCTCTGTGCTGACCATTCTAGAGCAAAAGCCCCAGTTCTTTCAAAACACACACATATGGCTGAAATTCATTTTAAAGAAATATACAGCCTTTCATGAAGATGGGCACTAAACTTGGGAGCAAATGCTGATCTGGGCAGAGCAAAGAATTACTCTGGTTAGGTCCTAGTCCAGCCCAGGGAAAATGGCACTGAACAAAGATAAAACCCAGAGGAGAGAGCCTATTCCATCCCTCTTCCAATGAGGACTTGGGCATCACCCTCCCTCCTATATCCCCTGGTACAGTTCAGAAAGGATTCAGTAATAGCCAACAGTAGCACAAGGCTGTCAGCTCACAGAGCTTTATGGGTCGTTCGTTTTCTTTGGGAAGGAGAGATTTTCTATGTTCCCTTTCGCATTTGTCCACAAGTCATCCTGGGACATCATCATTCTGATGAGAAAACCAGGGTGGAATGCCAAGGAGTGTGTTTTTCTCTGGTGTCCGGAGGCAGGCCCTGAGCCCTCTCACCAGACTGATGTTAACACTTAGAGCGGCCATGTGTGAGGGTCTGCCTTGAATGCTGTCTTTGAGCAGGCCTGGAACTGGCCTCAGGATTTGAATCCCGTTTTGACAGGGCCTTGGTAAAAGAAAAAAAGAAGAATTGAGGAGAAAAACCCAAGGTGAAAACCAACTTCGGGGCATTCACACTTTTTGTTTTGGAGCCAGGATTTGGAGGTTGTGTTACTTCATTCCTTTGGGCCTAGCCATTTCTAAACTATTACAAGCCAATAGGAATCATTCTCATTCTTTGTGGCCTTCCAGAAAAGAGGCTGACCTCTTTCCTTCACAGCCTTTAGGATTCAGTGCTCTCACTATTGGGAAATTATGATGATGCCAAGGCTTAATCAAACAATTAGCTTTTAAGATATGCTATTTACCTAAAGCGAATAACTCAGAAACATTGGGTGAGGCATTGGGTTTATTGATCAGGAAAGAACTCCACTGTGGGAATAGAGTTTTGTCATTTTTCAGTCCTGAGAAACCTATGGTCACTGGTTTGATTCATACTGTTGCCCTTGTTGCCTATGCTAGGGGACTTTGCTATGAAATTTGGGAGTCAATCCAATAGCCATCAGTGCATTCCCACTTCTACTGAGAATTCCCCCTTACAGATGCCAAAAGATACTCAAGCATGTTTGATTATATCACTTTAAGACCTCATTTGCAAAGATGCTTCAAGTGGAAAGCTGTAGAAAGCTTTAAATTTTGGTGCACAAATTAAGCATAGAAACAATGAGAAGAAAAAAAAACAAAACTGGCTCTAACGCCTGAAATCACCACCTACAGTGTGAAAATATAGCCCTTGTATTGAGTGTTTGTAATGTAATTAATACTAAGTATTTAGCACAGTACAAATGTGTATTGTATTAATGAAACCAGGTGAATATAAACTGTCTCCAGGGAACTGAAGTCAGAAACTGAAGTTGGGATGCAATGGTGTGTGACGATGTGTGGAGGCCAAAGATATGCGATGCTATAATGGACTGGTCCTTTCTTTCTATTGCCCTCCTTTTAGTAAGAAGTCTTTTGGCGTGAACCTAGTAAAGAATAAAGGACCTAAAAGTTCTCTGATAGCAGAGCAAAGAAAAAGCACATTCAGAAATGTTTGTCTTTTACACACGTTTCCCTGGAAGCAGCCCAAATCTGCTAGGGTCAAGTGTGGAGAAATTGAGTTCTTATTTGTTGGCTTGAGACCAGAGTAGGGTGGAATAAATGGGAAGTATAATCATTTAAAAAATCTATTTCTGTTAGGCCACTGCTTTTATGATTATATTTGGCATTTTCATGCCTGAGGAAAAAATATTTCCATGGGACCAAAGACTTAGGCAGTCTTTGTAGATTTCTAACAGTGGACAGTTACATGGCTTCCTGGGCAAAATTAAGCAGTCCCAGGCTGCCCTTTGGTTGAGATTTCATGTATTCTGCTTGTGTACTTGGTAGACGGATTATCAGTTTCCAGGGGGTTTTGTTTTTCATCCCTGAGAATACGGATTTGGGACAGGATAAGGACAATTTACACTGGGACCATGGATCCACTTAAGTCCCAGACCATTTTCTAGCCAGGTCACCCCTCTGTGGAAGCTGGAAGGTTAAAGTAATAACCTAAATAATGAGGTTAAGGGAAAAACATCTGACATTTGAAGGGAAGAGTTAAAAGTAAAAACCTCTACTCTGAGAAGTGATCTCTAAGTGATTCCCAGATTCTTTAACTGAATGGGTTTTGAAGGCCTCCCTCCCAGGGCAGCCTCAATCTCTCCCCTAGCGTCTGCAAAGGATGCAGGCTACATCCTCAAGGGGCTGCCCCTTCCATTGTTGGAAGCTCCAATTGTTAGCAAGGGAATCTTTCCCCCAGGAGTTCCCTCGGCTTCTTCCTCCAGTAAATTCTTCCTCCTGTGAGGGTGTTCTTTTGTCCTCAGAGCTGCACATAATAAATCTGAATGGAGCAGCATGGATTTTGAGTGGCTACCAGTGTGACCCAGTTCAAGTATCGTGGCAACTCTGGGCCGCCCTGAACGTCCCCTCCTCCCAGGGATGGTATTCCTGTTAGTCCCCACTGCTGAGGCCCAGTGCCTTGAATATGGCAAGTGCTCAATAAATGTTTGTTGAATGAATGAATGAATGAGTAAATGAATAATGTCGGCATGGGTGGAAGCAGCATAGTGTCGTGGAAAGGGCATGCACACTCTTTGGTGTTACCCCTACTTTACTAGATCATAGGATATAATATTTCAGAAGTTGGGAAGATTACTTGGGATAATGTATATAAAGTTCAAAGGAGACAGTATATAGAAAAGAGCATTATAAACTGTAAAGTGCTGTATGAACAGTAACGTTACCAACGAGGGTTCTTAGCCTCCTTAATCAATGGAAATTGATCAGAGGCTAGACAAGAAATTCAGGCAAGGCTTTAATTGGAGCCCCTGGTGCAGCAGGAGGGAGCGAGGACAAGTAAAGAGTTTCCCTTGCTCACTTGCTCTCTTCCTGAGGGCAAGCCAGCTGGTTCCTTATATGGGGTGAGGGTAAGGGGTGTGTCCAGGGGTCAGGCTGGAGGGGTAGCTTAGGTGGTTTGCCCACCCCTTTGGTGGTGTTGTGTGCAGGGGGCATGTGCAGTACCCTGCTTTTGCTCCCAACACCTTTCTTTTGCTCCTGGCTCTGCAGAAGTGGCAGTTGGGTTTTTGGTCTTTTGGTCCATGATTTGCCCCAACTGCACATGCACACAGCTATTTTTAGTCCCTTATAGTTTCTTTGTATTTTGTTGCTTCAGGAGACATTTGTCCGGGTGCAAGCACTGCAGCAAAGGGTTCCAGGTCCCAGGTCCCAGCCTGTCTCAGTAATAAATTCATGTTTCCATTTATTGAGCACTGTATGCTCAGGGGTGCTGAGGGAAGCACTAATCATGCTTTATCTCATTTGTTGGATTTAATCCACATAGGAAGTCAATATGGGAGGGGCTATTTTTATCTCCATTACACAGATAAGGAAACTGAGGCTTAACTTGTCGTGTGTCACATGGCCATGTGAAGTCTGCTGAGTGTTGCCTTAAGTTTTGAAAAGCTGATGAAGCATCCATGTCTTTTCACCTGTGAGGGCTGAAGAGCAAGAGCTCTTTCATGCCTCAATGCCAGCTGCTCCTCCTTGGCCTGGCTGGGCTGCTCCTAGGTCCAGCAGGTTCCAGAAAGGAAATGATTCCCTGGTGTTTCCACTTGGAAAGACATTTTTGATCCACACAAACTTCTTTTAAAGCAGTGGATTCTCAGGCCTGTCACACTCAACCCTCATTTTTATTACAAATATTTTTAATGCCCTGTTTACAATCCTGAAGTGAATTTCCCACCCACATCCACAATTTAAGAAAAATCAGCATGACGTCATACCTGAGATCCAAAGAGGAACGAAGGCAGCGTAATTTGTAATTACTTCCAGTGCAGGTGCCTGGCTCTGGATGCCAGTGACGTGATCAGGTGCTTGACATTTGCTACCTCCAGTGCAGCTAAAACAGGCGAGTGATACTGGAGCCTTGGATAGCACAAGCTTGTGCTGCTGCCAGTGACATGATTTTCCAAAATGGTAAACAACTCTTGGAATTCTGAACAAAATAGAGACAGTCTTTCCTTGGTTTATGTACTAATTGAATTCTTGGAAATATTGTAGCTGAATAGAAATACATTATGTTTATACGCAAAACGAAGTTAGTTCTAGATTCAGAAAAACGAGGTCTTCACTTACGTGACTATACGGTGAGCAAGTGCTTCATTATGTGCGACAGCTGCGTGCACCCAGCGTCCCTCGTCTCTGCCCTCCAAGTACAGTAATGCTCACCCTGCCCGCTGCATTGGACCAGCGCATTTCCAAAATGCCCCTCTGCAGGGGTGTGATCACCACACCTGTGGATCAGAGCATGCCAACTGCCATGCATTTCACTCTCTCCTCCCTCCCCAAACACCTGATTAATTATGGCTTAGAAAAAAGATGGTTCTGTTTTGCTAGCTCCCTACATGATTACTAAGCAGAGCCATCTCAAATATCATGGCAGGAATTTTGGGGTAAATTTGACATTCTGAGAAGATGCTCGCTAGCGAATTTCCTCCCCAAACTGCAGCTTTAAGCTAAGTGAGAAGGCTCTTTGTATCATGTCTCATTCTCCTTCAGTGTATGAATAGGTTTAATCATAAATACAGTATTTTAAAAATACCTTTGTAAAATCATCAGTTTTTTCTGGGTTTGCTTAAAAGCATTAACTCTTACTGACTAAAGTAAGGCTTATAACTAGGTATCCACAGGATAGCCCTGGAACATACCATTATTCCACTTTACAGACAACACTCCCCCACCCCTGAGATTCAGTGAGTTTAAACTCAGGGTCACCCGGCAAGTGGTATAACTGGTGTCAAAGCTAGGTGTGCCTGACTTCAAACTGATGCCTTTGCTCCCGTGTGACCTGGCTCCTGCCTTAGTTCTTAGACGATACGCTTTTATCCATGATGTGGAAATCCCGTGTCTGAGGACTTTCTCCTTCTTCAGTACATAAGAATGGGGTGAAGGAATAAAGACGGCACAGATTCTTTGACATTCCTACCGTGGAGCTGTGGAGTCTAATTCCCTCTCTTTGACTCTGGGCTGTCCTAAGTGACTTCCTTGGCTCATAGGATGTGGCGGAAGTCACGTTCCAGGACAGACAGGAGGAACCTGTGGGACTCTCCGAATGCTCGCCCTTGGAGCACTGAGCCGCCACATAAGAAGTGTGACTGCCCCAGGGCTACCAGGCCACGAGAAGTCAAAGCTCTGTGGAGAGGCGCTGGAGGATGAGACACCAAGGGGAGAGAGGAATAGGCATGAAACACGGAGCCGCTAGACATGTGAGTGAAGATACCATCCTGGAAGTGGATCTTCCTGTCTCAGCCTCCCCAGCTGATGCCACAAGGATCAGAGA